>NC_137159.1:10714417-11329154 GCF_951394435.1 Stenella coeruleoalba | reverse complement strand
ATGCCCCCATTTAAAAAAAATCCATTTGAGCCACATTTCAGCGAGGGCGGATGGCTCTGGGTTAGGCATCTGACTGGACTCCTATCTGCCTTGGGTGGCCTCGTGTCAGTGCCCATCAGACCAAAGCACGTCGGGCCAGTTTGGGCTTGTGGTCCTGAAGGTCTGCACAGCCACCAGCTTGGATGGAAGGCCTGGGATGGTGAGGTCTCCCTAGCTGACTGCTGCTAGGAAAGGGCGTGGGGGGAGGTGATCATGATCTGGTAACTCCTGTGTCTTGACCTGAAACACACAAGGGGTGGAACGTGGGGTGGGAGAGGCCGGCGCGTGGGATGCTCTCGGAGAGCAGTTTCCATTTTAGGTGTCTTCTTCCCCAAGTCTGGCTGGGACAGTCACACCTGCAGGGAGGGCCCTGGATGAGACATCGTCCTACCCCACGCACACTGCCCTGTGTCTGATAAGGCTGTGCCTTGTGACTCACGGTCCCCTTCTTTGTTGCGTCCCCATGGTTTGTAAGTCCCCACCCTCCCCTGGTGCCCTACCCTACCTGTTCCCACAGCCCCTGCAAAGTGGGAATGGAAACTGAGGAGCCCTCATCTTGTCTGTATCCAGTGCCACTTTCAGTGTCATAGCCTGCGTTTGTGTTTTTCTTCTTCTTCTTCTCATACTTCCTGTATGAGGTTCATTTTTTTAAAATGATAAACAAACTCTTTTTTTTAACCTTTTTTTTTTTGACCTGGTCATGTGTTGCCTCCTACCTGTCCGGTTGTGAGCCTTTGGCTGGCGATGCCCACCTGAACATCATCAGGTGTCGATGTGAGCAGGGCCCCAAAACAGAGTGGGCTCTGCTCCCCTCTCCTCCCGGGGTGGCAGTCAGGAGGGTCAAGCTGGTGGAGACATTTTCTAGCCTCCTATTTGAGAGAAATGCCAGTAGACAGCTGGCTCGAGATTTCTCCTCAGGCAAAGAGAGCAGGGGAGAGGAAGGCTACAGTGTGGGAGGGTGGGGCTTGGCCAGGAAAGAAATGTGATGCAGAGGGGAAGTCCCGGGTGCAGGTGTAGTATCCCATGGTGCCGGCCCCACACTATACAGATGAGCAGCAACTGGAAAAGGGGATTGAGGGATGAATCATACCAACATTTCTCCCGAGGTCACCCCGAGAACATGTTGAAAGTCTCAGATGGTTTCTGGGCCGCTGGCTTCTTCCTCCCACTCTGGGGATCCTGGGACAGAGCCATCCAGTGAGGAGCTTGGGTACAGTTGACCAAACTGAGAACGTCAGTAGATGGCCAACCGGCAGTCACCGCGGTCACAGGGACTTAGCCCGCGGCCCAGGTATCGCTCACTACTGGTGATGCTTGGGCGTGCGTCAGAATCACTTGAGGGCTTGTGAAAACAGACATCCCTGGGTCTCATCGCCAGAGTTTCCAATTCAGAAGGTCTGGGGCACACCTTAAAAATTTGCATTTCTGAAAATTCTCAGCTGATGCTGCGGATCCAGAGATCCTCACTGAGGACCACTGGTTAGGGCCGTGGGCCGTGGGTGACTGGAAAACCTAGAAGCCTGTAGATGGTCTCCATTTTCTCTCTAATCCTGAGCTGCTCTTCGTGTGTTCTAGACCAACCGTAGAGGTAAAACCAGCCTTTCAGAAAGCCCTTTGCATCTCTTAGTAATGGTATAGCAAGGTTCCCTGTAATTTTGACCTTTTATAATGTCAACCAGACTATAGATCTGCTAAAATGTTTTTGAGGTTTAGTTCTTTGAAAAGTAGGTTTTCTTTTATGGATAGAGAAAGTGACCAAGGTGAGGGGGACGGTACTGACTAGATCAGGAAAGAATCCAGGGAGGCCCAGCCCTTGGGTTGCCCACTCTTATCTCCATTAGTGGAAACCTTTAGTATGAACAGAGGGAGGTATTTTGTGGGTCCCTCTCGGTACCAAAAGGTGGGCAAACTTCTGAGATCTTCAGGGGCTCAGGGTATTTGAATCACCTGTGAGATCCTGTTCATCCCAGAAGGTGGCAGAGTGTGAAGGTCAGGATGCTGGACTGAAGGCTGGGTGCTACCATGTACTGGCTGGTGGTTGAACATCCCCTGCCCCCAGGTGAGAGAGATTCTCCTAAAGCAGCAACCTGAGAGGGCGGATGCTTAAAGGAGAGCACACATCTGGAGCAGTATCTAGCGGATGGGATGAGCTCAGCACATGATAGCCAAGAGGACCCGGCGGCCAAGAGGACCCGGCTGTGTTCGGGGCAGCCCTGGGGAAAGGCTCGCACTCTGCTGATGGATTAGTTAAAGACTGAAACTTTCTGAACCACGGGTAAGTCTGTAATGATGCGTGGCACACTTCGTAAAAACTGCTTCTCGGGGAGGTCCCCTCAGGAGAGGTTCTAAGTCTGCTCAGAGTTATGTGGCTTTCATTCTACAAATGGACCACCCTCCCCAGAAGCAAAGGAAGGGGGTCCTCAAGGGTGGCTCCTCTCTCCCCTGCCCTGATGTCTCTAGTAGCACAAAAACTTAATCTTTTACATACGGGATCCGTATCACTCATCCCTAAAATTAGTCTTAAAAAGCGATGACATTTTCTGAGCATGTCCTCTAGGTTTTAACTTTCTGAGACATAAAAGCCAAGGACTCCTGAGAGCGAACACCTTGGTGTTGTCTACCGGGTCCCACCCTCCTGGCAACTGTTTCAAAACCTCAAAAAATGTGGCTTCCAAGCCTGTCCGAATCCAACGCGAGTCAGCGCGAACAGGATGTGAGCGCCTGGCCGGTTGTTTTCCCAAGCGTTGACGGAACCCTTGAGGCACAGCGGGCTCGAGTGTGTGTTTTGCACACGGGTGGCTGGGGGCTCTGGGCTGGCTTTTCGGCACTGAGGTATTGGCAGTGTCATGGATGTTACAGCAAACTGAAGTTTGTGCTCCTTGCTTCCCACACCCCTGCCCTGGTACCTACTGCCTGGGAAATAGAAGTTTGGATGGAATCAAGGGCAAATGCCCTGACAGGTGACCCATCCAGTCCAGGGATGGGCATCTGAGCTGCTGTCTCTCTCCCCTTCTCAGTGTCCCAGGCTAGAAGCCTTTCCTCTGCCATTAGGAACCAAAAGGGTGTGATCTGGGAGCTGACTCTGGGAGCATCCAGGAGATTGCCTGGGCTGCATCTCAGGCCCCTGATGAGGACTCATATCCACGGTGTGATGTACGTGACCCTGAGGCCATCCCTCGGATCTGAGGGAAAGTGGAGCTGGGTACCCACGGTGGGGAGACCTACTGGGGGCCCCCTGAATGCTACAGACCTGCAGAAACAGCACAGCTCAGCCAAACTGGGAGTAAGAATAAGGAAGTAACGTGTGACCAGAAGATTCTCTAGGAATGTCCTGACCCAGGGGAGGCGCTGGTGGTCTCCACCCCCTCCCAGTGTCTGCTGGCATAAGGGAAGCCAGATGTGCGATCAGCTCTGAATTGGGGGCAGATCTTTTAGAGTTCCTGAATGTTCCGTCTTGGGTTTCTTTAGTGTTAACCAGACAGCCAGGTCAACGTGAAGTCACTCAGGATTTGACTTAGGTGTGCAAAAGCTCGCACACAAATTAGCTCAGGTCTTACAGTGGAAAGCTGCAATTCAGAATCTAGGGACGAAGGTAGGAGAGACTCAGGTCTCGGTCCCAGCAATGTCTTTTCCAGTGCGACCTTAGGAAGATTGCCGACTTCCTTGCTCTGTGTGCTTGTAAAATGCAGGTTGACCAGATGATCCTTCCAGCCCTGCCACCTCTCACTCTGTGATCCTGGTCCAAGCCCACGTGGTTGGGTCCATACCGAATCCTGCCCGGGCTCTTGCACTTTGGTTTTTTCCTCCCCACTCAGAAGTAGGGTAACTGGAAAGGAGCGTAGGTTCCTAAGCTGTCTATTTCAAACTAAAGGAACAAGGTCGCCCCTTCCACCCATGTCAGCCACTGATGCATTTCTTAGTTCCTGTTTCTCTTTGCCCACCCAGGAAGGCACTGCGTATAAAATCTTGGGCCCAGATTCGGATATTGTCACATTAGAAAATGCTAGCTCATAGAATACACGTCAGGAAACTGGTTTTCCCAGCAGGCTCATTTGAGCAGTGTTCTCCCCAGAACGCTAGCGACCACACAGCCAGGCTCATCCTCTCTCAGAAAGGCCAGTATTTCACTGCCACTAGGATAGGAGGCCTCTGAGAAAAAAAATAACAAAGGCTGCGGGAGTCTGTGCGCTTCAGCTAACTCATACGTGGAGGGCATTTGGGGAAGATATTGAGGGAAAACAATACAGAGTTTCAAGAAATAAATGCAGACTGTCACAACTGTCGTGTGAGTGTCAGGACGGCAAGGACTCAATCAAAGAGAAGCTTTGCTGTCTGCTGCCCTGTGGAACGCTGCGGGCAGAGGTTCCTGGGTAAGAGGGTTTCCACTCCACATATGTATGGGAAGCACACAAGAAACTAATGTAAACGGCTTTCTTTATTTCCTAACTTCTCAGGGTCTTCCGTATGTTACCGTGCATTGCGAGTGAATGTCTCCCGGAAGGACGGAGCTTTTCCAGAATCACGCAGCCCCGCCCACCCCAACCTTTTTGCAAATAATTTTGTGCCGTTAACGAAAGTCAGGAAATGGAGAGGGGCCAGGGCAGCTGGCTTTCCCCGTGAACTCAGGGCTGCATCTCGGGCAGATTGCATGTGGAGGGGATTGCGGGGTCCTCAGGGAAGCTCTGAGCAGTCATGGGCAGAGCCCATTTCTTCTCCGACCATCCGTAGTGGCTGGTCAGAGAACATGGCTGGGAATAGCAGGCAGGCGTGGATTTGACCTTGCTCCCATGGCAGTGCTGTCTCCACCCCTCTCTTCCTACTCCAAGCATCTGAGCGGCAGATTTAAGCCCAGAGCCGGTCTTTGGGGGAGGTGGCACCATTCGTATTTATGAATCAAGCAATCCTTCTGTCAGTCTCTCGAAGTATCCCTTCATTTGCTTGGGAGAACTAAGAATGAGATTCCGCAAACGATGTGCTGCTCGGGAGCTGGTCTCAAGTGGCAAAGGCAGTTTTTAATAGAATCATAGGTTTGGGAGCTGTTCTCAACCCTGTGCTGTCCTCAGGGTCTTTGCTTGGTCAGGGTCCCCCCTCTTACCATCTCTCCTTCCCTCCACCTCGCTGAGGCTGCTTGGTACAAGCTTGTCTGATCACGATGCTGTGATGTCCTTGGGAGCCCAGCTCTCTTGGATGGGAAGAGGAGAGGGGACCAGAGGTTCAGCCACCATCCCCCTCCTCCATCCTCGTTGGACCGCAGTTCCACGGTGACCTCTTTTAAGTCTCTTTGGACCCCTGGGGAGAGGTGTTCAGGACATCACCTGGGCAAACACCAGAGTTGTCCTGAGAGTCCTATGTGACTTCAGCTAGACCAACAGGAGCACCTAGGGGAAGGGCCTCGGTGTGCCCCAGGCTTAGACCTGGACCCGGAGGGGCAGAACTGACTTCAACTTTTCAGTAAACAGGCAGTGGGCTTCTGGGAACATCTGCCTTCACAGTGTCTTGTGAATTATTTTTAAACCGATGCCCCGCCCCCCATCCCCACCGCAATCTTTGTTGATTATCACTGTTTGAATAGATGCTGATAATTTGATTCCCCATCTTACTGTGGCATTTAAGATCTGTCTTTCCCTTTTCGGTTTCCATGTACTGGAGTGACTGTGTCTCAATGCGGTTGGCAGTGACCTGTGTTTTTCGTGCATGTTTTTGTTTCAGAATAACTGGGAGATTAAACAGGAAGCTTTATGACACACTTGCTCGAAAATGACACAGGCGCCGAAAAACCAGGACTCAGCCCCCTGCAGCACCTCTACCTGCTGCCCACGGCCGAGTGCAGGGGAAGGGCTGGCCCTGGGACCTGACTCCATCTGCCTTGGACTCTAAGGGCCTGCACATTCCGTGATGATGTCTCTGCGATATTGTGGTTAGGGTCTAGTCTGGCCAGTCTCTGTGTGTCTTCATCCTTTTTCCTTCATTAAAAGCATAACTAAAGAAAAATGGATTGTTTGCTTATTAGTTATGTTTAAATATTGATAGAAAGGTTACCAGATAACATTTGAGATGCGTTTCTCTAGGACCACAGGGCAACGCTGCCGTAACCACACAGATCATTATGACAGCGTCTAGAAGAAGCGTGTTGAACTTGAATCACTTATTACTCAGACGTATATCTGGGTCACAGCCCAAAGGTCCCCAACTCTGAGGGGTCTCTCTGACCACCTGTCCTGAGAGACCCGCCCCCCCCACACAGTTATCCTGTTTTTTCACTTATTAATTAGCTGTCACCCTTCACCTGCCCCTCAGATTTCAGCTCTATAAAGGCAGGTTCTAGTCTGTCTTATCCCTCAGTCTGTCCCCAGCACCTGACACTCCGCTCAGTGATGATGTGTTGACCGGATCCATTATCTTCCTGCTTCTCAGAGCAACAATGTGAAGTTGAGCAGCCCAGTATCCTAACCACAGTTGGGTGGATGAGGAAGTTGCCAGTCCCTTTACTCTGATGAGCTAAGGAGGTAAACAGAGTAGCCTCGGAGAGGACCCAGGCTTTCTGCCGGCCACCGCCCAGCAGGAAAGTTTGATCGTGAGCTTTCTGCCCTCTGAATATTCAGATTCTCATCTGAAACCAAGCTTTGCATTGCTAATAAACATCCTTCAGTTACATTGTGTTTGCTTACGTTCCGGGACATGACAGGTGACCATGTAGTAGAGGCATGTGTCCTCCGAGGAGTGTCTGGAGGACAGGGCTCTCATCCTTGCCTCGGATGAGTCACCAGACTTCTCTGGTTGCTAATTTCCTTCGCAGAACACTAGGAAGACCAGATGAAATGATGCCCAAGATCCCACCCTGCTCTGAGATTCTTTTCTTCCACCTCTGCTGGTTCCATCTCTCTGGGTTCTAGAAGAGGAGGAAACGGTGCAGAAAAGTATCACAGGGCAGCAGAGACAAAGACCCCGAGAGTGTCAGGAACCCAGGCCCAGTCGTGGGTTTGTGGACGTGCCCTGTGGGTAGATGTTTGAAGTAATGGTTCTGAACCCAGGTCAGACATTAAAATTACCCAGGAGTTTTAAAAAATCAAATGCCCAGGCTCCACCAGGACTAATCACACCAGAATCTGGTTGAGGGGAGGGCGGGGGACAGGCACAGACATCAGTGTTTTTTAAACCTCCCCAGGTAAGTCCATCGTTTAGCCAAGGTTGAGAACTGCTGGTCTAGGGTTTTATTGTCCACTATGGTAGCCACTGGCCACAAGTATTTATTGAAAACTTAAAATGTGGCTGGTATAACTGAGGCACTACATTTTGAATTCCTTTTTATTTTGATTAATTTAGATGTAACTAGCCACCTGGGACTGATGGCCACCATATTGGACATCTCAGATAATAGAACATGTATATTGTCACAGAAAGTTCTACCAGACAGCTCAGTCTAGGGCAACTCTTGACGCCTGTAACTGCCTAGTGAACTGACGCTGAAAGCAGTTTAAGATAATTGTCCCTGTCTGTTACCTTGACTAAGGCCTGCTCTCCTGTCTTGGGCCTGCCTTGTAGTTTTCACCTACCTTTCGAGCCAGAGCTTGTACAAGCAGCAAGAGTGGTGGGATTGAAAGGAATTTAAAATGTTTGCAGAAGTCTAAGCCCCCCACTGAGGTCGTCTGGCGTTCACTCTGACCATTTTATCCGGTTGCATCTTTGAAGACCCAGCCCTGGAAGGGGAACTTTCTGCATGATTATTTAAGCAGGGGGAAGCAGGCCCTCCAGAAAGAGCTTTTGGAAAAGCAGCTCGCCAGAAGAGGGGTTTGGCGTTTGGGAGGTGTTGGGGTTTTGAGCTGGGCTCAGCTCGGCGGCTCGGCGAGCTCTACCAGCACGGGGTTAGGGCTGGAGAAACAAACAGAAGCCGGCGCTGAATCACTTTCTGCTTATCGCTTGCAGACTGTCAGATTTTTTTTTTCTTTTTTTGGAGGGAAAGCACCTTCCACCAAATAATAATACTATTTTGAATTTCAGAGCTTTCCCTTTTTCAAAGCGCTTTACCACTTTTGACTTATTTTGTCCTCACAACAAGGCTGTCCCATAAGTAGGGAAGGGATTTTTAGGGCTTGTCACAACTCCCAAGAGCTTATTATTATGGAAAAGAATTTACGAGTGAAGGTGAAGACTCTGAAATGTTGTTTTGTCATGTCTGGCCACACTCAAGTAGTTGTGGCACGACTAGGATCAAGTGTACCCCGATTTTGGGCTCCTACAGTGAGCTGTGGTTTGAAAGGAAACGTCGGACTTCACATGGGTTCTGTCTTGTTTCATCCCAGCTTTCCAACTCGTGTGAGTTGATTCTTTGAAACCATTTTTTTCTCAGAGGTTTGTGTGATTTGTAAATTTGATAAATATGCTTTCAGTGTCTCCCTCCAAGTTATCTTTTAATTCATTGATTTTTATATTGAAGTACAGTTGATTTACTAGGTTGTGTTAATTTCTGCTGTGCAGCAAAGTGATTCAGATAGATATATATATATATATATATATATATATATATATATACACACACATACACACACATTCTTTTTTTATGTTCTTTTTCCATTATAGTTTCTCACAGGATATTGAATATAGTTCCCTGTGCTATACAGTAGGACCTTCCTGTTTACCCATTCTGTCAAGTTATTTTTTAAATGGTGATAGGACTGGGCCCTGGGCCCCTACATGGAAACATTTTTTCCTCCCTCCAATGGTTATAACTGGTGCAAAACTAGCTACAGAATGACACCGTCCCCTTGCAATCTTTAACCTTCTCTATGTGTGGAGCTGCAGAGAACCATTTCAAACCATACTTGCCACAGGGGAGAGAAGACTGAATAGTCTGTCCAACTAAGACTTCCCAGGCGGCCAGCCTGGCCATCTCCAGCAGCTGAAGTGGGATTCAAGGTAGCAGGATTGACACCATGCCGTGAGTGGACCTCTTTGGGATGTCTGTCCTGCCAACTGTGAATTCTTCTGGTCACACCGTCCTCTGGCCCATCTTTTGTATCTTATGTGCATAGGATCCGATGAGAGGTTTTCAGATGCTTTACTGAAAGCAAGACACACTTTCTGGGGCATTCCCCTAATCGACTGTTCTGGTGAAGCTCGTCAAAACAGGAAATGAGGTTAGCATGGAATGACTTTCTCTTAGAGAACTCGTGTTGCCTCTGTAGAGACCACCACTTTCTTCCCAAACGCTTGTGAGCTTTGTCTCACACCTCTTCTGGGCTTGCCCAGAAATCGGAGTGAGTCTCTCTTCTGTAGTTTTTAGAACCCATTCTTTTAGGAAGTGGTGGGGATATTTGCTCGTCCCCAGTCTTCCAGACCCTCTCCTTTTCGCTCCAGTATCTCTAAGATGTTTGCAAGTTACTCTGAAGTTAAATCTGCATGTATTTCAATCACAGCACAAACATGGTTGAGCTAAGGGTTCCATGTACTTGTCCGGATGGACATGGTCACACACGGGCTCCCCAGCTGGGATTCAGGTGGCTTCCCCCTCATGCTGGTGGGTCCACGTGCTCCCTTTTCATCAGAGATGCCAGTAAGAGAAAATGAAGCCGGTAGAGATGAAAACTTCGTGGGGTGAAGCCACGTTCCTCCCCTGCTCCCCACGTGAGCATCTGGCTCAGAAATGCACTGTGATTGAAACAGCGGGGCCCGGCTTCGCTCCTGTGAACCCCCACATTGGGTTCTGACTCCGTTATCAAAAGCCATGGGGGTTTCATCATTTTAGGCGAGCTGCAGCGTGCTTATGGAGGCTGAGGCTTTCTGATAGATGGCTCTGCTTGAAATTTCTAGATTGACGTATCTTTTTGTTAAGACTGGAGTACTTTTGAGTCACATTTGCTTTGATTCGGTGGCAGGGAGTCTACCTGGGGAACGTCTAGCCTTGACTCGCAGGCGCCTGGGGAGCACCGATGTCTCCAGATGTGAGACTTGGATTCCCTTGTGAAGGTCTGCCTATGCGTGATGCTCTCACTGCTGTAACCCCGGGTCTGTCTCTCTTTTCCCATGATTTACCTGGATCTCAGAAGCCATCTGAGTCCCCATGGCTGGGAATGGGGCACAGCCCCTCCACACCGCATCCTTCAGCTGGGAGTCCCGGCCTCAGTCTTCCCAGGTCTCCAGTAATGACTGGCTCAGTAGATGGATGGATAGAGGTGCACCTTGAGAGCCATCCCAGCTCTTTGGTGACTCACAACATTATTTCCAGTCCTCATAACCGGCCACAGAGGTGGGATTATTATCCTTTCATTTCAGCTAAGAAAACCGAGTTTCCCTTTGTTTCAAAGCACAAAACTAGGAATGTGATGGTTCATCTTGGTTGAAATCCAGAGCAGTCTGGCCTCGCTCATCTCTCTCACGGTGACTCTCTGTATTACATTTTATAAATATGTACAACAAGCAAATGCCATTTTTTTCCTTACGAAGGACTGTGAATGGGAAGTACCAGTCGGAAGGAAGATCCTAGAGAATCATGGAAAATGGGGCGATTGGAAATCAAATGATCCATGTGAGGTCCTCGTCCCCTTCTTGCTGCGGCAGCCCTGCAAGAGGGTGGCAGCCCGCGAGCATCTTCTGGGGTAACTCAGTGACCATGGTGGCCCTGCCTCTTGCCAGCCTTGGGTGAGGATCCTCAGTCACAAAAGGTTCAGGATGTGGACACACCTGTTCTCTGAAAAGTGCCTAATTCTCAAAGTGTGGTGGGAGGGTGGGTGAAACAGGCAGAGGCCCCACCCTGGCCCCTTGGCACCAGTATCTGCTTTTCAACAAGATCCCAGGGGACCGGAGAGCACAGCTGTTTGCTCTGCTCTCTGGGCCCCTTGAGGTCAGAGCTCTGTGGTCACACCTTTCACCTCCAAAGCCCAACATATGCCTGCCTGACGTAGGTGCTGAAGAAAGGCTGGTAAAGTGAATTTGGTCTTTATTCTTCTGAGGAGCTCGTGGGGTGGGTGAGGAAATCAGTTAGACAGAGGCTCCTGGGGCCCCAGGCAGGCCCCCAGCCCTCAGCTAACGGCGGGGCCATTCAAGAATCAATGAGATGGAGAAGGGGTCCAGGATAAGGAACCATGAAACGAGTGCCGCCAGTGGAAGTGGTCCTCGCTGCCATTTGAGAAGGAAAAGCAAAAAATGAGAGAAATCTATCATCCAAAACTACTAGTGTCCTGTCTCCAGCTCCTACCGGTTCTGATTCCATTATTTTTTTCATCTTTGGAACCTCTAGAGGCAGCACAACACGACAGTCCCTTTAGGGGAGGAAACCATTTACCGTATTTGCCCAGGACGATCCCATCCATGCCAGTTAGACATCAATTAGTGCCTGTTAATTCCTTTCCGCTCTGCTTTTCACTCTCAAACATGTCCTGGTTCGGACAATAAGATAGTGGGCGCTCTATCTTTAGGTCACCTTATATCTGCTTTTGAATTTTCCCAAGAAGTTGCTTTATAAACACTAATTCGTGCACACAACGGTCACCCCTTCCAGAAGGAAAGGGGTTTGGCAGCGTATCCACGGTTTTGGCAGGGCTGCCCTAGAATTAGCAGAGTCGAAAACGGGGGAGTGAGAATGAGTGCGTGCATGTACACCTGTGTGTGTGTGTGGGGTGTGTGGTCATGTGAGTATTGTGGGGTGCACGTGTGGTATGTGTGGGTGGTGTGTGTGTCTGTGGTGCGAGTGTGTGCGTGTTCATACGCGCTTGTGTGTGTGGTGTGTGTGATGTGGTGTGGTGTGTGGGTACACGTGAGCTGGGTGCCCGTGGCACGTGCGTGTGGAGCGGGTGTGTGAGGTGGGCGTGGTGCGTGGATGGGCGGGTATGGGCACCGCTGTGTGTGCTCTGTGTGGTGTGTACGTGTGCACGTGCGTAAGCCTGGACGTGGGGATGGCACGTGTGTGGCTCACGTGTGTGCGCTCAGTGTTTGTGTGTGGCCTGTGTGCTTCGTGCGTGGCTGAGCGTGGGTGTCTGTGGGGCGTGAGCACCCGTGCTCCTGCGTGTGTGGCGGGTGTCGTTGCAGGGCGCACAGGTGGAGTGGGCGTGGAGGCCTGGGTGTGTGTGTGTGATGTGTTTGTGCCTTTGACTATCTGTGATCTGTGTGTGCATGTGCGTGTTGCGGTGTGTGTGTGTGTCCACGGTATGTGCAGGTGGCCGGTGGGTGTGTCTGTGTGTGGAAATGGGTAGGTGTGGGGGGTGATTTTGAGCCCTTGGGGGTCGTTGGCAGTCTCCCTTCAGACCCACCTGACACCGCGGAAAGGGAGGCCTCTTCCCACCCCCACCCCCACCCCCACCCCAGCACTTTGGGGAAGCCACTCTGAGAGGTGACGTGGATGGAAGGTATGGGGACACCTTCCGGGCCTGGTGAGCCCAGGCCCTGAGCCACCTGCACCCGGAGCCCTCGAGGGTGGGCCCGGGCCATGTTGTTCACGCCCAGCTGGCGACTGGCACACAGTAGGGCCTCGAGAAGGATGTGCTCAGGGCAGAATCACTCTGGAAGCCACTTCCCTCTGCCCTGCTCACTGACTTGGGGCACTCGAGGAGTGCTCCTTACTCCACATTTCATGTCCAGTGTCCGTGCGTGAGGAGAGATAACCTTCTCGCTTCAGCTCGGCGTCCCCAGCTGGCACCCCGATACTGCATCCTCCTGGACCGACTGCAGAGGCCTCCAAGCGCAGCCAGGCGGGGCCCTTCTCTTGGTCAAGGCCAGGTTTCCACAGTGATCAGCACAGTGGCTAGATGCTGACCACGGGCGAGGACGGCTGCCCTGGCCCATGGCCGGCATGTTCCCCTGCCCAGCCCTCACCTGCTGTCCCCTCTGGAAGAGCATTGCTCACGTTCGCTGAGGGCCACCTGACTTTCCCTGACCTGTCTCTCCCCGAGGCAAGAATGACCCCGGAAAGTACTTCTGAAGGCATGGTCAGTGCCGGGGCCCTTCCTCTAGAGTTGGAGAAATGGAGATGCCGTAAATGCCAGAACTCGATCCGTCGGGCCCCAGGTCTGGTCTGCAGGGTCTCTGGTCTGCATGTTTGATCTCTTGGAATCTCGGTTTCCAAAATCATCAACTAGGGAGGATAACGCTTCCCACGCTGACCTAGGAGGGTATTTGCAACGATGTATGAAAGCACTTAGCCTAACGCCAGGCGCAGGGTACAGAGTCAATAAATGGTGACCATCATCCTATTATTTTAACGCATAAAAATTGAGGTTTAAAAAATAATAAATGTATCAGGAAGTGTTAGAAATATATCATCAGCAAAAATACTCAGATGGGGTCCTAATGACCTAAGATGTAAAATCATAGCAAAAGGAAGAAAAGATCTAGAAAGCAAAGGAAGCAGAGACAGCAGTCTCAGGAAAAGAAAAAAAAAAAGGGGTAGAGAGAGAGCGAGCCAGAGCAGTGCAGGGCCAGCCAGCCAGAGCACGGTTTCCTCTGCCGTGACAGTGTGACAAGGGCCCGATCCTGCATCTGCAGAGCCAGACATGGTAGAGGGACATCGATTTGCTTTAATGTAAATATTTTGATGTCTTTCTTTTTCCTGAACTTTTAACCTTGCTGGTAAACAGGGTTCATACAGTAAATGAATTGTTTTTCTGAGAACTGCCTTTTGAGGAAATAGGAAGAAAAAAAGGATTTTTATTAGCTAATTGTCAGTCTTGAGCATGATTAAAAGCTTCATTTTTCTGCTTCTTAACTCTGCCTTCAGGAGACGCTTGGCCACCGAAAATTGATGGAAAACACTTTAAAATGTATAAACATACCAATTCAAAAAATAGCAAACCTCACACAATAAAGGGAGAAAAGTCATTCTGCAGAAGGTTTCTGAGACAAGAAAAACAACCAATCCAAACTCCAGTTTGTTGTTTATAATTAGAAACTCCCCGAACTTCATTTCCCTGGAGATTCAGGCCCTGGCTCACCGTCTTGGTCCATTTCCAGCCCTTGTAACTTCTGAGATGTTAATGGAAGTCAAGAGGGCATCTGAAGTCCCGGCAGCAAAGGCTGAGCCTTCATATACACATGTAATAGCCTTTCTTTCTCCAGGCAGGTGGCTCACAGCCATCACTGTTTACTAACACTGTCCCCATGGGTGGATTGTGCAAGAGTATTTTGTGATAAAGGAGAACCAGGACAGGGAACTAACCAGAACAAGGAAGATCTAGGTTGTAGCATGAGCTTTTCACTTGAAACTGTCATTTAACCTCTACCCTGTAATTTTCTTAACTGTTAAGTGAAGATGGGACCTTTGGGCTGTGAAGCCTCAGGGAGATGTGGTCAAAACACCAGATCTGTAACTTGCTTTGAAATAGTTGGAAGAAAAGAGAAACTCTCTCCATATCAAGTTGTGATGGAGTTGCGTCAGCCTCCTAGTGGATGATGGCAAGTCCTTGAATGTTCCTAAGACCCGACAGCAACCCCAACCTCCGAAAACTCTTCCTCTCCTGACTTTTATACCTCCAACTGTTGTGTCTCTCAGGTGAAGGCTGGCAGAGCCTACCTTTCAAGTCATGCCCCCATTGGAAGGGAAGCCAAGGAAACTGACGATGTTTCAAGTCTCCTAAGATATAGGGCAGGGTTGAAAGGACTTCTAAGAGAGTTTCTTGCTGCCCTCTTAGAAGAAGGAGGAAGAAGCAGAGGAGAAGGGGGCAGAGAAGATGAAACAAAGTGCCAAAACCTTAAAATTTTATTTATTTATTTATGTATTTATGTGTTTGTTTATTTTTATTGCGGTCTAGTTGATGTACAATATTATATGAATTTCAGGTGTACACATAGTGATTCACAGTTTTTAAAGATTATATTACATTTATAGTTATTGTAAAATACTGGCTACATTCCCTGTGCTGTACAATATATCCTTGTAGCTTATTTATTTTATACATAGTAGTTTGTACCTCTTCATCCCCTACGCCTATCTTACCACTTTCCCCTTCCCTCTCCCCACTGGCAACCACTAGTTTTGTTCTCTATATCTGTGAGTCTGTTTCTTTTTTGTTATGGTCACCAGTTCGTTGTATTTTTTAGATTCCAAAAATAAGTGATATCATACAGTATTTGTCTTTCTCTGCCTGACTTATTTCGCTAAGCATAATACCCTCTAGGTCCATACATGTTATTGTAAATGGCTGAGTAGTATTCCATGTGTATATATATATATATATATATATATATATATATATATATATATATATAAACACTTCTTTATCCATTCATCTCTTGATGGACACTTAGGTTGTTTCCATTTCTTGGCTATTGAAAATAGTGCTGCTATGAATGTTGGGGCCCATGTGCCTTTCTGAATTATTGTTTTTGGCTTTGTCAGACATATACCTAGGAGTGGAATTGCTGGGTCATATGGCCATTCTATTTTTAGTTTTTTAAGAAACCTCCATGCTGTTTTCTGCAGTGACTGCACCAATTTATATTCCCAGCAATTTTAAAGATGTGATTGAAGCAAACCACAAAATGTATTGAGAGAGGCAGCTCGTGGGAAGTCAATTCCTAAGGCTCTGGGTTCCCATCGTTCTCCCCTCCTTTCTTTCAGAATAAATTAAAGAATGGGCTAAAATCCAGGTTGTGTGTATGATATTTTTATCTGATGGATGACCTCATACTCCTAATCAGTGCTTATCTGTGTTGTAAAGCACCCCTTTCCTGTTCTCCAGGCGCCTCACTTCTGTAAATGTTATGAACGTACACACACAGGAGTCTACTCTGCAGAAAAGCCTAAGGAGGTCTTCGGTCCCCCGCAATTCATCTGAAGGTTTAGTTCTGGAAGGCCTGAGCTTGCATTACCAGCAAACTGTTCCACACACTGCAATAGCTCTGTAAATCACCACTCTCCCAAATCAAACAAGGGGAGACGTCAGTAAATACTACAGAATGGAAACTTCTCCTTCATTTTCTGACCTTTCTAGTTGACAAGGGTATCAGTCAGTGCAACGTTTGCTGGGACTGGTGAGTCTGAATATTCAGTTGTAAGGCTTTACTTGTAAATAAAGTATTTTTGAGAAATTCAGTTGCCTGCAGTTCATATTTTTTTTCCTCTTGATTCATTTCAAACTATTTTTCTTTAAAACATTTTATTTATTAAATTATAGTTGATTTACTATAGTTGATGTTGTGCTGATTTCAGATGCACAGCCTCAGATTCTTTTCCATCATAGGTTATTACAAGATACTGAATATAATTCCATGTGCTATCCAGCAAGTCCTTGTTTATGTATTTTATACATACTGGAGTGTATTAATCTATTCATCTATCTATTAATCCCATACTCCTAATTTATTCCTCCCCCTCCCCTTTCCCCTTTGGTAACCATAAGTTTGTTTTCTATGTCTGTGAGTCTGTTTTGGTTTTGTAAATCTGTTGATTTGCATTGTTGATTTGCATTGCAAATGCAATATTTGCATTTGCAATATTGAAATTGGAAAAATTGTGTGCTGTTTTAGGATGCACTTGTAATCTTGAAAAAGTCATTTAGTTGTGGTGGTGCTTGCTGTCCCTGCTCTGGTTGGGTGCTTGATTCTAGTATCTACGGGGCTCTTCCTCCCTGGGTTCCTAGTAATGACTAGGCTGCTGGCTGTCCAGCCAGATGATGAAATAGGAGTTTTAAAGGCAAAGACTGCATGGGTAGTATTACTAAATATAGCTCCTGCGTATGTGCACGTGTGTGTTTCTATCTCGAAAGTGCTTTGCAAAGTTACATAAATACTTGTATGGAAGTTGTGGTGTGTCCCGAGAAAAGTATATTTGAAAGTATTCCTTCCACTGGTAAATAAATCTTCCCCAACAATTCATCCTCCCCACTGCTAGTCACGTTTGAATCTCCTTCAGCTCTCCTCTCCTGAACCCCTGTTAGGAAAAGGGCTCCCCGAAGGTGGCAAATACTCCCTGTTTCTTATATTGAGTTCAAACAGGAAAATTCTAGTGTTTACTGGAAAAAAAAAAAAAGAAAAAAACAGTGCCTACTTTATATCTGTTGCACCACACTGGCTTAAATGACAAAACAAACAAACACAAGTACTGGAAAGCTGGGCCTCTCTTAAAGAAAAGGTTGTGAAATTACAGGGTTCAAATTAGGCAAAACTTTCAAATCCTCTAAGAGTAACATGTTGGGGTGTCATTTAGATCCCCCCCCCCAGTGCCTGTAAAAATAGATTTTTAGCTTGATTTACGGCAGTGTTTGTACGATCTCCTCTGATTCCTCCTTAAATTCAAGGAGAAATACATCTTTCCATCAAATTGAGACATGAAAATAATGTTTATTGAAAACCTTTGAGCATATTTGTTTTAAAAAAAGCACTTCCGTACACTCATCCATGGCCCATTCCTCCCCATTTTAAGATGGAGAAATGAAGACTCAGAGTGGGGCAAACGAATTGCCCCAAATGACCCCGTGAGGAAGCGGCAAGGCTGGTACTCGGAGTGGGTTTATTTAACCAAACTGTTTAAAATGTGAACTTAGTTTGTGAAACAACCTCACGTGGTTGGTATTATTGTCCCCAGTTTATCACCCATCACGAGGCCCAAGGCAAAGTCATACAACTAAAGAGCAGCGGGGCCAGAGCAGGGGAGACAAACGCTCCTGAGCGCTGTAGGGTTTGCGCATTTCCTCTCCTCCGGGTCCAAGTGCAGGATGGACGCGAGTAAGGAACCTACTTCCAGAAAGGGGCTCCCCTCTGAGAGGCGATGCCTTTCCCTCACTCTGTAGGTCCAGAAGGCTTGTTCTGCCTAGACCGACACAGAAACACGTGACTCTCCTTTTTTTCTGTGTCTCATCACAGAAAGGAGGTAGGAAAACTTGGGGAACGGGAGACCTCCCTTTTCTGGAGTCACCAGCAATCAGCTCCAAGAACCTGAGAACAAACCCTCGGCAGGGAGCGTGGAGGCCTCTGTCGGGGATTCGCCAAGTCTCTGGCGCGGTGGCACGGCGGCCAGATGCTCCTGATTCATGGGGCCTGTGTGGATAGCACCCGATTCGGCATCTCGGGCAAAGCAATGCGGTCCTTCAGTCCCGCGATAAACCCTCGTCCCGCTGACAGCGCCTTCAGCTTAGCGCTGAACAGTCGGTGAAGGTCAGATACAGGATCTGTTCTTCTCGCCCATGAAGACATTTTTAAAAAGGCTCTGCACACTCACCCCCAAGTCAGGACCTTGATCACTGTGGACTGACAATGTACTGTGAGCAGAGGGAGGGAAAATCCTTTCCCTGAACGTTCCCATCCATCGTTGAGTAAACATCATAAATCTATGGCAGGAACAGGCTGCCTGTACTCCAGTTAGCTCCTGCTACAATTGTAGCTTCCAGGCTTGATGCCCTAAACGTGAATAACGTCATAGCCCAGCACAGGTCTGATTAAGGAGGTGACTTTGCCAACCTCAGGGTCAGGGAGGGGCTCCCCGCTCCCTTCCTTCATTCCCTGTGGCTTAGTAACCACTTCAGCAAATCTCCCCATTAAATATACAACGCAAGTGAGTGCAATAGAAACTAAAGGATGCGGCGGATAAACACCAGCGTCTCTCCTGGCAGACCTTGCTGGGTGACAGAGAGCATCCCTGCTCCGTTTGCCCTCCGGAATCCTAAATGTCCCCCATCGCGAATGCCAGGATAAAAGTGGCTCACGCCTTGCTTCTGCCCACTGGGCTTCAGTCTGTGGGTTACACTTCCAGGACCATCTGCTTCCCAGGCGGTCACGTGGTCTATCCATGGAGTAGCTGGATGTTCCCTAGGTACGTGTGACGTGATTGATGCCCACACACGGCATCTGAGAACGGGGCTGAGGGTCACACCCAGGAGATGACTCGAATTATTAGCACCTCACATCCAATCAGGAGAGAGCGGGGCTTTTTGTCTTGCCCAGATGGTACCAGCCCCTCAAATACGATTATGGGTCCCTTGAGTAATTCCTGGATGGAAGCCATATTTGTTGAGCTCTTAATGCATGTTGGGCGCACTTAATAAGAAATGCTGAGTCTTCTGCGAGGTGGCAGAGGGTCTCTGCACATGTGACCTTATTCACTGTCCATAACAATCCCGTCCAGGTGATGAATTATCTCCGTGTTTTTCACCTGAGATCAAGCTGAGGCTTATTATGGGGTGACAGTAATGGAGCTGGAATTTGAGCCCCACTCTGACTCCAGATTCAACATTGTTAAGCAGTAAAACTTTCCTCCCTCCCCATCCCTGTTTCTACTCTCATCCTCCTAACACACACACACACATCCTTGTGTGGGCCAGTAATACCAACAACTTACCACAGCACAACTGCATTGGGCCAAATTATAGGGATTTAGAGTCTAAATTTTCCATGATATTGAGGCTTTATAGAGTCAATATTTCAGGTCAGTTTGTATTTATTTATTTATTTATGGCTGCGCTGGGTCTTCGTTGCTGTGCGCGGGCTTTCTCTAGCTGCGGCGAGCGGGGGCTACTCTTCGTTGTGGTGCGCGGGCTTCTCATTGTCGTGGCTTCTCTTGTTGCGGAGCACGGGCTCTAGGGGCACGGGCTTCGGTAGTCATGGCACGTGGGCTCAGTAGTTGTGGCTTGCGGGCTCTAGAGCACAGGCTCAGTAGTTGTGGCACACGGGCTTCATTGCTCTGCGGCATGTGAGAATTTTCCAGACCAGGGCTTGAACCCCTGTCCCCTGCATTGGCAGGCGGATTCTTAACCACTGAGCCACCAGGGAAGCCCTTCAGGTAAGTTTTGATTTTCTCTTAAACCAGGGTTCAGCAAAATTTTTCTCTAAAGGCCAAATAGTAAAGGTTTTAGGCTTTGTGAGTCTCTGTCATGACGATTCAACTCTACCATTGTAGCACAAAAACAGTAAGAGGCAATATGGAAAGGAATGGGAGTGGCTGTGTTTCAATAAAACTTTATTTACCACGACAGGCAGTGGGCCAGATTTGGAAAAGAATGGGAGTGGCTGTGTTTCAATAAAACTTTATTTACCAAGACAGGCAGTGGGCCAGATTTGGCCCAGGGGCCACAGGTTGAGACCCTATAGTTTGAAACTCAAGCCATCATTAAAACACCCTAGGGTTTTAGACACTGGGTCTGTCTAACCTATGAGAAGCAAGGCTGGGAGCCAGGGCCCTTGCAGTAAGGGGCAGAAGTTGACAACTGTTTAAGAAGCACTGCGGCCAACATTGCTACTATCCCCAGATAGCCAGACCAGCAGGTCTCAACATGTGTTCCACAGACAGATAGCAACAAGCATTTTGCCAGAAAAGAGTTCTTTGAACTAGTAAGTTCTGCAAACATTGTGCTAGAGAATTAAACTGTTTCCATTACTGCAAGACTTCTCAGGGCCTTTAATGTGCTAATAATCCTATTAATCTCCAGGAAGGGAAAGCAGTTCTAGTCTCCCCTTCTGGCCTGACCTCGTGCACTGTCCTTTGTGTGCAGAGCATGATGTCTGCACTGTGGGAAGAGTGTTCTAGACCCAGGTCCTAAAGTTTTTCATACTGTCTTACTTTTCTACCTCTTGTCCCACCTGTCCCCACTTGAGGGTACCCACCTCCGTTGCTACCACGCACACAATAGCCCACTTCATCCTCAGGGCAACACTGCGGTCTGGTCAGGGACTTTGGACACTGTGTCTCCCATGACCCAGTGTGGATGAGCTCAGAGCGGAGGGTGTGAGAAGGACAGGGTTGGCGTGGAGGCTGGTACATCTCTTTCCCCTGTTTCTACAACCTGCTGCTTGAAGGTCTGGTATTTATGATCTGCTAGAATGTTCCAGAACCTCAAGAGTCTCCTGTGCTCCTGGTTTGAGAGACTAGGTGGCAAATCTCCATAAGAACACAGACTCAGAGCTTCATGAAGCCTGACACAGGAACAGTTGGCTTTAGTCAGGAAATGTAGGGACTCTAATGGGAGCACGGTTACCGGACATTTATGCCCGGAAGGTTATCATCTCCTGAGACCTCGGTGAGAAGGCAGGACTTGAGGTCGGGAGTCGCGGCTGTTGTGGAGAAACCATCCAGGGAGGGTAGTTCGGGGCAAGACTCTTAGCTCTGAGGAGCTTTCGGTGCACCATCTCTACAATAGAAATGCTGATGCCTGCAAGCCTGGGCTGGGAGCATGGGGGCTGGTGGGGAGGTGTGTGAGAGAGCTTTGCAATGAAGGCTGAGTGATTGTTTGGAGGAAGCGTCTGGGAGCAATTCAGACCTTTCTGGGTCCCTCTGAGGAGCTCGGCATTGTGGCGAAGCTTGGGATTTGACTCACAGGACAAGCTTCTTTAAGCACATGCTTTAGCCGCCGGCTTTGAGCCCACTCTTGAAAACTAAGCAGTAAATAATGAGAGGTCTAAGAAGCTCCGTCCAGTCGGAAAAGACCTCCAGCATATGGAACGCAGCGGCCGATGGGGGGAGGGCCTCTGCCCCTCCACGGGGCAGTGGTCAAGGGGTTCCTGAGCCTTGTTTATCATGTGTAGTATTTTACGAGGAGGCTGTGAATTATTTCTGTAATTGAAAGTTGGTTTTTAAAAAAGACAAAGGGAATCAGGAAAAAAGATGTGACTTTAGGTACAGACTCATTTCCATCTCAAAACGATGGGCGAGTCCTGTGAAAATGTCCTTAGATTTGTTGATCTGGTGTTATCACCCCGTTTTGTTTTTCTCTCTCTCTCTCTCTTTTTTCCATTTGTGTGGCCACCTGACTTTCCTAGTGGTGATTACTAAGAAAAGTCCTAAACTGAATCAAAACAACAATGACAAAAGCAAAAACAAAGCCCCAAGTCACCGGCAGCCCAACTCAGACCCTTTTGGCCAGTGTGGGTTTTCCACAGGCCGTCTTTGTGTTTCAAATGCACCTGTTTCCTTTTTTCTTTCTTATTTCCCCGAGAACCACTGAGAAGCCCTCCCTCTTTCCCAGGGGCCCAAGAGGACCTCCCTGTGGTGGGACCCACACGGGCCTTGGGGCCATGCATTTCTGGCAGAGCTGGGGAGCCCCATCCTGCTTCCCCCCACCTCCCCACCCCAGGATGAAGGGCCTTCCCAGGTGAGGCTCGCCCTCCACCCAGGCAGGTGTCTGCTCCTCAGGCCAGGTTTCAGGGAAAGCCTTCTGGGGCTCTCTCCCTCATCCTCGGTCTTTCAGAGGAGACTTTTTTTCTTTTTTTGGCCACACCGCGGCAGCTTGCGGAGCCTTAGTTCCTCCGACAGGGATGGAACCCATGCCCCCTGCAGCGGAAGCGTGGAGTCCTAACCACTGGACCGCCAGGGAATTCCCTCAGATGAGACATTTTATGGGCAAAGGGACCCCCTTCTTATGAGGAATCAGTCCACAGGGAGACACTACCCCTATCAGTGTGGCCCTTGTATCTCCTGCCTAGAAAGTACAGTCCCCTGTTTCCTCCTGGGTTGTGAGAAATGGGTTCTAATCCTTCCATTTCCATAGTCTCACCTCCCCGGCATCTCCATTTTACAAATGAGAGCTTCCAGGCCTCTCTCTGACCCAGGCAGGCAAGGTGAACGTGGCCTCCCCTCACCACAGTGAGCCCGGAGAAAGAGCGCGCAGGTTATGAGCCAGACAGGCGTGAGTTCAAATCCCAGCCCTGACCCTGACTAGCTGTGTGATCCAAGGCCACTCACCCAACCTCTCTGAGCCTCAGTTTCCTCATTTCTAAAATGGGGACAAGACTAAACCCTGCCCCATGGGGTTGTTGCAGGGGAGAAGTGACGCAGTGCCTGTGCAGGGCCCGGCGCTCGTGCCCAGAGGAGGGGTTTCCGAGCGGGGCCTGACAGCTCACCAGGAAAGGCTGCGGCCCGTCCATCCCGGGGAGGCCGTGTCAGATCAGGGGGAAGCTCAGCAAGCCACTTGAAAGGGACCTTGACTCATTTTGTGGTAACTGAATGTGCAGTTCAGGAAGTGCTTCGCGAGAGCGAACTGGGCTCCAGCCGCCCCCTCGTACCCCTGCCCTCTGCTCCGAACCTTCGGTGGGAGGATGCTGCTCCCAGCAGCGTTCCCGGCCTGAGCTGGTGCGCATGCGCGTGGACCGCAGGGCCCGCGCATGCGCACTGCCAGCCCACTGAAGGCTCGCAGGGTTGGGTCCGTGGCTGGAGGACAGCCCGCCCGACCACTTGGGTCCACCCCTGAGGCCAGGCGCTCCGCTTTCTGAGCCTCTGGTAACTGGCGCTCCCACGTGTCAGCCCAGCGCCCAGCATTTGACATTTAATAGTCACAAGCAGCTCCCCTGGAAAGTACTAAACTTCTCACCATTTAAGGATGGGGAAACTGAGGCACGCAGAGGTTATGAAATGCGCAGGCACGTGGAGGATGACGTGTCTGGAGCTGGGATTTGAACCCGGGGAGCTGGACCGCAGGGGCTGCCTCTTAACCTAGCCGCTGGCGTCGAGAGCCTGGCACACAGTAGGTCTCAGTGGGTCCTAATAGGAGTGGAGATGGGGCCACTGCACGTGATGTTGTGAGTATGGCGGGAAAGAGGGTGTAGGGTGACCTCAACCCCTGCTGCTGTTTCCTGGTGGGTGGGGAAGGGGCTGTGAATGTGGAGGAACCTCAGGGCATGTGGCAGGGTCCCCTCTGGCTCCTGGTGGGCTGCCCCCCAAGCCTCTGGTATCAACTGCCCTGGGAGTTGGCATGGTCATGTCCACTGCACCCTCTTAGACCCTCCAGAACCCCTGGTTTCCCACTGAACACCCCAAGGACACCGGCAGCAGGTGCCCAAGTAGCAGGTACTGAGGCCATTGGAGAACCATGGGGTGACCTGCTGGGAGGTTGGTGCCACTGGGGACCAGAGACTGGATGAGGTGGGGAACCTCTGAGAGGAAGAGGCTGCCTGGCCGTTAGCCCTGATCCGTCCACCCCCATCTGCCATCCCCAGGCTGGCCACGTGGTGTTTCCAGGGAGAAGGAAGTGGGGGAGTGAAGTGACATGGGAAGGTGGGTGGCACAGAATTGCAGAGCTGGCCCCCAGGCCCCGAGAAGAGCAGATCCTCCTCTGTCCCCTGCCTCAGAAGCCTTGGGGAGCAAGAACTTTGTACATTGAGCTGCACCCCTGCTGGGAAGTCAGGGCCTGTCCTAGTTCCTCATTCAAGGCACACACGCTTATCCCCAAGGCAGTTAAAAACCCCGAGTTGCCCAACTTGGTCCAGGGAAGCCTGGCCCATCATCCCACACCCCCTTACAGCCCGAGCCCTGGCTGCTAGGCCTGGTCTGTCTGGCCTCCAAGGCCAGACAGTGACCTGCATCCTGGAGTCCACGTGTCGAGGAGGAAGCTGCCATTCTGACGGCCCAGAAACATCTGTTCCCCATTCGTCATTGTCGAGCTCTGATGTCTTTGGGGGCTAAGTCTGAAGGACAGTTTTTACTGTTGTAACCAAAAAAGCAAAAGGAAACAAACAATTACAGGCCTCCTTTATTTCAGAACTTTTGTGTGTGTCAGTAGAAAGCCATTCCAGTAAACAGGAGTTTGACCCAATTACCCTTCCCCGTGATGAGTCGCTGGGGCGTCTCCTCCCTCCGCTCCCCTGCTTCACACCCCACTGTGCTGAGAAGTGTTGAGATCAATACATTTGGACTGAGGCGGGAACAAAAAGAGCAGAAAATGCTTCATCTTCACCTGGGCTTGTCTGTGCATCTTCAGAGGATACCTGTGACGGGGCCCGTGTGTCTGGTGCTCCGGGATCAAAATGCCTTGAGTCACAGCGGCGGCCCTCAGAGCAGCACCACTGTTTACCTTTCTAGCCTGTAGCTCAGCTCCTCCTCCGATCTGGGTGTTTCCAACATGCGCTTGTTCATACAATGGATGCGCTAGTTCAGACTCACGGGAACTGTGGCGGCACCCAGATCAGCCCTGAGAGCTCTTACGACCTTCCCACCCCGGGCCCTGGCAAGCGCGCGTGTCACCAGATTCAGAACAGCCATAAGATGCCCTGTCTGCCGGAGGCTGAGGGCAGGTGAGCCGTCCTTCTGGAGCTAATGAAGGACCGCCGCTTGTCCCAGGGCTCTACTGAGCCCCGGAGGACTCTCCCACTTAGGGAGAGGTTCTGGGTTGGGACACGAGGACGATGCTCCCCAGCAGGAGGCAGGGTCTGTGTTCCTGGGATGTGACAAGTGAGCCCCTTGGCCCCTCTCTACCTTCCTGCTTGTCATGCAGAGTGTTTTGGTTTCCTGTGGCCGCTGTAATACCCTTGGTGGCGTAAAACAACACAAGTGTATTCGCTGACAGGTCTGGACGCCAGATGCCCCAGGTCAGTCTCACTGGGGTCAAGGCAAAGTATCGTTCTGTTTTGGAGGCTTTAGAGGAGATTCCGCTTCCTTGACTGTTCCAGCTTCTAGAGGCTGCCTGCACCCCTGAGTAAGTGCTGATACTTGAAGAAGCCTAGTTACAAAGATGCAACCAGACCCTGTCAGGAGAGCTGCAGTATGTTCGGGGCTACCCGTCTCTGTTGCATCCGGTTTCCTCTGGGGCAGGGCCCCTCCCTTCCATTGTAATATCTTGGGGAGGGGGGAATGACTGCAAAAGCCACACCAGAGCGAGAGGTACCAGTTCTTCCCCCACTCTTTTGGTGCAACCGGTGGGGGACACATCACCACACTCCGTCATCGGGATGCTGTTTTCTGAGACTTGGGCACTTACCTTGTTCAGCTCAGCAGTGCCCCCCTGACCACGTTAGTCCTGCTTTGTGCCTGTTTTTGCCATTCTCTTCTCCTCCCCGCCCATTCCCAAACCCAGCGACCCAGCCTTCCCCGTGTTCTTAGCACACAGGCCCTTTGTGATGGAGTTCAAAGATGAAAATTCTGTTGCTTGCACTCAGGACCTGTGATACAAGGATTGTCTGTCTACTGTGTTGAATAAACGGAGGACTTGAGAATTCACTTTAGTGCCGTCTTACAAATGGCTTGAGGCGTCTAGGAAACCAGGTCCCGGCATCAAGGCCCTGGCTGCGGTTAAGGAGGGGTGTGCCGGGGGTGCTTTGCGGGGGAGGGGCAGCGCTAGAGGATGGAGTTGGTTTTACTGATCTCTGCCCCTGCATATCTATTGTACAACAACAGGCTCTTCGATCACATACAGTGGCATCATTATCGCCAGAGCTGTGATGGGGTTCAGAATATGCTACTCCAAGATAGGGCACCTGGACATATCGGGTATTTTAAGCTGAAGGGACTTGAGAAAATACAGCTGGAAGCTTACCCTGACCTCTACCCCACTTGCCCTTCTTCCCTGAAACAGGTCATAAAACCCTCATGTGAGAGGTGCCCTCCCTTTACCTGGAGGAAAAGAGCATCCTTATCTCTAAAGACAAAGAGACGCCAAGAAGAACCCTAACAAACAGACCTTGTTAAGATTCCCCCAGTTTAATACACTCATACTCCTTCACCTGTCATATTCCTCCATGCCTGGACGCTCCTCATTAAACCCAGCACAAAACACTCAGGTCTAACTGTCACTTCAGGTCTTCATTTCCTTATGAAGACTTCCAGATCACCTAAAACTTCTGTTAAATAAATGCATATGCTTTTCTCCTGTTCATCTTTGTCAGTTTAGTTTTCAGACCCCAGGACCCCACAATGATCAAGGAAAGACTTTTTCCTCTCCTTCAGCCGTATATTTTTTCATTAAACTCCCACTTACCCGGCTATGTGCAGGACACAGAGGAGGCAGAAGCGGGCATGAGGGTTAGTAACGGCAGGCCAGAGCCTTAGTGAGTGCTGGCCGCATTTTTGTTTAGTTTCATCTCTGAAGCACCTCCGTGTGCAATGCATATTTGTTGAATGAATGAATGAATGAATGAAGGTTGCAGTCCAAACCAGCCTTCTTGCTGGTGGACCGACGTGCCCATCTAAAGCTGCAGGCACGCCTCAGCAGCAAACCCCCAAACCCAGCTGAAGAGCAGTGAACGTTGCTCATTTCCTTTTTGTTTTATGTATATGTGTTACTCCTCCAGGACTCCCACGGACCAGAAACAAAATCAAAACTCGAATCCCCTGGCTTCCCTGGTGGCGCAGTGGTTGGGAGTCCGCCTGCCGATGCAGGGGACACGGGTTCGTGCCCCGCTCCGGGAAGATCCCACATGCCGCGGAGTGGCTGGGCCCGTGAGCCATGGCCGCTGAGCCTGCGCCTCTGGAGCCTGTGCTCCGCAACGGGAGAGGCCACAGCAGTGAGAGGCCCGCGTACCGCAAAAAAAAAAAAAAAAAAAAAAAAAAAAAAAAAAACTCGAATCCCCAACTCGGGCTTTTACTTGAAGGTAAGAGGGCTCAGAAAAGGGCAGTGAATATTGATGCTGTACAGTTTTCAAGCATTTTGGAATGACATAGATCTAAAGAAAACAACAAGAAGTAAATATTCTTTATCATAAGAATGGATAGCCGTGAAATTTACAGGTAACTTACAGTTGTTAAAAACTCTTTCTAAACTATGGGTCTTCTTGGCAACTAACCTGGTGTCCTTGGGCTGGAGGTACCAAGAAAAGCCAAGAGAGACTGATTGTAGCTGAGATCCAAGGAGTCATGGGATGGGGTGGATGCTATCAAACAGAACTCAAAGTCAGGAGAACTGGCTGCAACAGGCAGGATGTAGGTGGAGACACCCACATCAAGAAGCCTTTTGAACAGAGGCTCTAAGTCAGGAGGCAGCTGCCCTGTGGAGAGGGACAGCCTCTGACCAGCAACTCCTGACCTGCTGGCAGGGTAACTGAGAAATTTCCTGAGATACTGGGCTTTCGCTGCTAAAACGGGGACAGTCTCAGGCCAGCTGGGATGGTGGGTCACTCAAGTTCCCAACTGTCTCTAGCATCCTCTAGCGATGAAAGAGCCTCAGTCCCCGGGGCCACCAAGATGCCCTTGTTGTCCACTGGTTACGCTTGGGGTGGGGTGAGGATAGGGGGAAGGATCACCCTACCATCCCCTCCTGGAGCAGAAGAAGGGCTTTTCTAGGAGTTTGGACTCTGGAGTGGAAGGTGAATGCGTAAAAACCTTTAGGATTTCATGGGAATAATAAGGTTTTCTATTTAACAATAAATTTTAATATTCAAACAAATGCAGACATGTTTCTCAGAGTTGGGACTGAGTCGGTGTAGAAAATATCCTTTCTCAGGGAAGGACTCGGGGTATGGGATTAGCAGATTTAAACTATTATATATAGGATGGATAAACAACAAGGTCCTACTGTAGAGCACAGGAAACTATATTCAATATCCTAGGATAAACTGTAATGGAAAAGAATATTTAAAAATGTCTATATGTGGGCTTCCCTGGTGGCGCAGTGGTTGGGAGTCCGCCTGCCGATGCAGGGGACGCAGGTTCGTGCCCCGGTCTGGGAGGATCCCACGTGCAGCGGAGTGGCCGGGCCCGTGAGCCATGGCCGCTGAGCCTGCGCGTCCGGAGCCTGTGCCCCGCAACGGGAGAGGCCACGACAGTGAGAGGCCCGCGTACGGCCAAAAAAAAAAAAAAAGTCTATATGTGTGTAACTGAATCACTTTGCTTTACACCAGAGATGGGCAAAACGTAAATCAACTATCCTTCAATTTAAAAAAATAATTAAAAAAAAAAAAGAAAATATCCTTTCTGTAGAGGTGAAACTGCACTGGAGTTCATTTGAATTTCAAAGGGAGTGCAGCTTACTTTGAGCCAACACAGCTTAATGAATCCTACTGTGGCATGTCTTATTACCAGGCGTCCACCTTAGTGCAGAGGGACTCTGGAATCTAGATTTGGAGTCGTGAGGTCTCTGGCCACTGTTTCCCCTTCTCTCTTCCCAGAGGCTGCTTCTCTCATGGCCCATCTCTCATATTTTGATCCTCTAGAAATGCACAAATAACTCAAGTGCATGTCGGAAGTGCAAAAAACTTTAACTTTCATCTTTTTTTTGGTTAATATCTAAGCTCATCTTGCACTCAAAGCCCCTTTCCTATTGGTAGCAACAAAATTTTTCATTTAACTAACTGAAGAGTCCACAGTTTCTACTGCTTTAAAACTTAGACTCGGTGAGATCTAAGTTTCTGATGTCACCCAAGGTTTCTTTCCCCCTTTTCCTTTCCCAAGACACAGTCCAGGCGCCAGAAGTGGACCTGTGTGCCCTGTCACATTCAGAAAGGAGGGTCTGGCCTTCCAAGGAAGCAGAGTTCCTCCCTCCTGGCCTTTGGTCATCAGCCTCTGACCTCACCGTGTCCCCCACCTTGGCATCTGTGTCTGGGGTTACTTGTGGGCTGTTCTCACCATGGGCACAGCGCTAAGGGCTGCTCTGACCTGTGTCTGTCCTCAGATTGGCTGGGAAGTCATCAGTGGCAGGATTATACCACAATTTGTTTATCTAGTCACCTGTTGATGGTAGTTTGGGCTATTTCCAATTTTGGAGTCCTGTGAATGAAGCTGTGAAGAATATGTGCAAGTCGTTTTGTGGACAAATGTTTTTTTATTTTTTTTCACTGGGGAAAATACCTAGGAGAAATACCTAGGTCATACTGTAAGCGTATGTTGAATTTATAAGTAAAAGCGATTGTGTGTTCCCACCAGCAAAGTACGAGAGTTCCAGTTGTTCTACGTCTTTGCCAACATTTGCAAGGGTCGGTCTTTATAAAATTTTAAGCATTCTAGCGCATGAGAAATGATATCTCATTGTGGTTTTAATTTGTATTTGTCTAATTACTAATTATGTTGAGCACCTTTGCATGTGCTTATTGGTCATCTGCAAAGTGTCTATGCTTGTTCTTTGCCTATTTTTAATACTGGATTGTATATCTTTCATTATGGATTTATAGCAATTCTTTCTTCTGGATACAAGTACTTTGCCGGTTAAATATATTGTGAATATTTTCTCTCAGTCTGTGGCTTGTCTCTTTTTAAAGAGAAGAATTTGATGGGGACCAATGCATCATAAAAAATTCGATTAGGGCTTTGCATGTCCTAAGAAATCTCTGCCTGCCCCAAGATTGCCAAGATCTTCTGTTTTCTTCCACAGGTTTCGTAGCTTTGGGATTTTACTCTTAAGTTTATAATGGATAAACCTAAATACGTGCTGATTAATTTTTATTTGGAGATTTTCTAGGTACTCTGTTGGTGATTTCTAATTCCCGTGTGGTCAGAAATACATGCTGTATGATATCGTATAGATCACAGGCAAAAACAATTACTGGTTATCTCTAAAAGAAATTACAGAAGGACAAAAAGGTAGTCTCTTATTTTGCTCACATGTTTACCATTTTTGGTAGCTTCTTCCCCTGTTGAAGACCCAGGTTTCCTTCTGATGTCATTTCTCTTCAACCTGAATAACTTCCTTTCACATTTCCTGATGAAGAATTCTCTCAGCTTCATTTAATTAAAAATGTCTAGGACCTGAATTTTTTGAAGGATTTATTTAACTGGATGTAGAACTTTAGCATTAATCATTTCATTATCTTATCGTCCCATGATCTCTGGCTTCATTGCTTCTGACAAAAAGTCAAACGTGATTCATCTTTGTATCCGTGTCATTTGCTTCTCTGGCTGCTCAAAACTTTTTATTTTTCAGCAGTTTAACTGTGATATGCCTTTCTGTGGTGTGTGTGTGTATGTTTATCTTCCTTGGAGCTTATTGAGATTCTTGGGGTATACAGGTTAATGTTTTCCATCAGATTTAGGATGTTTTCAACCATATTTTTTTAAATACTTTTCCTGCCCATTTTCCCTCTCTTCCCCTCTGAGATTCCAATTACACGTTTATTATAAAGCTTGGTGTTGTACCAAATGTCACTGAAGCTCTGTCGTTTTTAAAAATCTGCTTTGCTCTGTGTTTTTAAGATTGGCTAATTTGTATTGGCCCGTCTTGTAGGTCACTTACCCTTTTTTCTGTTGCCTCCAAGATGTTAGAGCTATCCACTGAATTTTTCACTTCTGAGTCTTGTCAGTTCTGGAACTTCCATTTGGTTCTTTTTAAAGAATCGTTTCTGTTGCTCTGCCGAGATTCTCTACCTCTTCACTCATTATGGCAATGTTTTCCTTTAATTCCTCAAATATATTTATAATAGCTGTCAATACCATAAATTTCCAGTCTGCTAATTCCAACATCTGGGTTACCTTGGAGTTCTGTTGATTGATTTTTTTCTTGAGTAGGGGTCACATTTTTCTGTTTCTTTGAATATCTAGTAGTTTTTTTTTTATTGTACACTGTTTTGTGGACAGTGGGTTTAGAGATTCTGTATCTGTTGTCTTGCTTTGATGATAGCAAGGCAGTTAATCATGGCATATCACCTTGAAGTTGTGGAAGCTTGAGTTTTACTCTTTAAGATGGATCTGTTTTGATAGTTTTCTTAGTCTGAGGGAAATGTCTTTAAGCCTGGGACATAATCTTTGCTCCCCTCCCCTCCCCCTTCCCTGGATATCAATAGAAAGTCCAACATGTTTATGAAATCTCTCCTGGAAAAACTGGCAGGATTCACACTCCAAACTCTGTCTCTCATTAAACGGGCAGCAGTTAAAATCTCTACTCAGCTTTTAAAAGTTTTAGCTTCTTTCAGGATCCAGCTCTTCAATTCCCAGCCACTCTGGCAGCCCTGAACTCTGTCCTCTGACACTTCAAACAGTAAGATTGCAGCTTTCTGTCTGGCAGACTGAGGAGAGCCCTCAGCAGAAAACTGTCTAAACATAGATCTCATGCAGTGCGGTTCCTTCTTTCAAAGGTCAAAGTCCCCTGCCTGCTTCTGCTTGCTCTCCAATGCTTCCAAATCGTTGGTTTCTAATATTTTGTTTGGAGTTTATACTTGTTATCTGCAGGGGAATTGGCCCAGTAGGAGCTACTATACCATTATCAGAACTAGAACTTCTTCTATACCCGTTTTAAGGATTTTAAAATACATTGCAAAACTGGCCTCCACAAATATGGTACCAAATTACATTCTCACTGGTGGTGGATGAGAGTCCTTGATATCCTGCCCCCTTGGCAGCCAGAGTTTCTGAGGCTAAATATAATGGAATGCCAGAACCTTAGAGACCACCAGATACAGTAATTCCTGGTTCAAGGTCCCTGGATCCCAAAAGGAGTCATGAGGGTAGTATAGGGTTGAAGGACAATGTTTATAAGTTACAAACACTATTTCCAAATATAAAAAGCGGAGTTACCCATAACTGAAACTTTAAGTGACATTACTTTTGGTTAAAATGACATTTTTCATGGAGACTTTGGTTTCTTTTTCTAGTCAGGACTTCTGCTTGGTAGTTAGTTATGTTTTTGGCCAACCCAAATGGCAAAATGCATTATTACTGATAAGCAAAGTGTGGCTTTTAGGACATGGGAACCTTGGGGAGAAAGTGAATCAGAGGAATTGCTGGTGGCCCTGGACCCTTTGAGCAGTGATGGGCGTTGCCTGCAGATGAATTTAGACTTCATCACTGGATCTCTCTTTGTCTGGATAGCTTTGTCGGCTAGAGCTTTAACCCCTTTATTTACTGAACCCCAAGGAGCTCGAAAAACTTTGCCTGGAGTCGCACAGACTTACTCCCACTGTGGGTGCAGAGATCAAAACCCAAGATCAGCCTTTGTTCTGAACACAGAGACACATCTTTTTTTTTTAAAAAAATTTTATTTATTTTGTTTATTTTTATTTTTGGCTGTGTGGGGTCTTCATTGCTGCACGCGAGCTTTCTCTAGTTGCGGCGAGCGGGGGCTGCTCTTCATTGCGGTGCGTGGTTTCTCATTGCAGTGGCTTCTCTTGTTGCGGAGCGTGGGCTCTAGGCACGCGGGCTTCAGTAGCTGTGGCACGCAGGCTCAGTAGCTGTGGCTCGCAGGCTGTAGAGCGCAGGCTCAATAGTTGTGGCGCACGGGCTTAGATGCTCCGCGGCATGTGGGATCTTCCCGGACCAGGGCTCGAACCCGTGTCCCGTGCCTTGGCAGGCGGATTCTTAACCACTGCACCACCAGGGAATCCCCTACAGGGGCACATCTTGATTGTGAAGGAGTAATTCTACTATCTACCATAGTTCAGAGAGGAAAATAGAAAAAGGTAAACTCAGAGAAGAGTATTTTGGAGAACTGTCTTGGGAGCATTTTAACAGATGGGCAGCTGTGTTCTTTGAAGTGTCTGTGATTCCCGTGTCACTAACTTTCCAAGGCAAGAACGACCTGGTGGAATCCAGGTGAACAAATTTTCGCTGAGCACGGGACCCATTGTATCTTACCAGGTTTTCCTTTATTTGCTACAATGTTCATTTCTTATATTTTGGTTTTTTTTTTTTTTTTTTGCGGTACGCGGGCCTCTCACTGTTGTGGTCTCTCCCGTGCGGAGCACAGGCTCCGGACGCGCAGGGTCAGCGGCCATGGCGCACGGATCCAGCCGCTCCGCGGCATGTGGGATCTTCCCGGACCGGGGCACGAACCCGTGTCCCCTGCATCGGCAGGCGGACTCTCAACCACTGCGCCACCAGGGAAGCCCCCTTTCTTATATTTTGATGCTGGATTTGGCTTTGCGTGTGTGGCTTCACTTCAGTCCTGCTTCCTAGATTTCCAAAGGCAAACACTTGCCGTCTTTCGTAAAAGCCGAAACGACTGGAGTCATGTAAACACACAGATTGCTTTTCCTTTTATCACTCCTCCAACATCCAGGCAAATGTTACATATTCCTTAGTATATATTTTCTGTAGCCAAACTCAAATTTATTTCACCACGTTTTTTTCCCAGGGAAATCAGAGTCCCCCATTGGAGGCAGTGGTCATGAAGCCTTGGAGACTTTTGTCAAAGTTTTATTGCTTCAAAAGGACTTAGGTCAACCTTTAATTGCCTCTACCCAGAGATACGAGGTACCTTTTGCTGCGTGTGTACGTGTGTGTGTGTGTGTGTGTGTGTGTGTGTGTGTGGTCATGTGTGTAAGAGTGAGTGTAAGAGGCCAGGCCTCTTAGCCACTTTACTTTTACTCGTGCTCTCAGAAGACCAGCCGGCTAGGTAGGGTCAGGTGAGGCCAGGGCACTCCTGCCCGGTGCTGTACGGAGCTGTCTCAGAAATCCAGGACCCGGTTCAGCTGCCTCAGACCCATCTCAGGGGTCTGGGATTGGGATGACCAGATCCCCTGGGAGGCAAGGAAGCAGCCTCACAGGAAGGAGAACCCATGGAGTGGGTCAACCCATGGAGTGGAGAGGCCTGTAACCTCCAGGACACCATAGGCTTTTATCCCCTTCAACTCAGGATCAAACCCTTTCCCACTTGTTTTCCATCCAGCCACGCCAGCACTGTCACAAAGAGGGAAGACCCAAGGGCCCCATATCCTGGCGCTGCAGCCAGGACTAATTTCAAGAGGACACCTGGGGACTTCCCTGGTGGTCCGGTGGTTAAGACTCCGCACTTCCACGGCGGGTTCGATCCCTGGTCCGGGAACTAAGATCCACATGCAACATGGCCCAAAACAAAAAGACACCTGGGCTGGTGCTGGGACAGGGTGCAGCGAGGGGGCAATAGCCCTGTAGAGACTGGCTGTGGAAGGAGCGGGCGGGAAAGGCTTCCCAGAAGAGGGGGATTCAGCCATCTGTGATAGAAGGTTCAGGACACCGGCAGCGGGAGGCCTGGAAGGCTGTCTCTTCTCCACCTCGAACCCTGTGAACTCAGTCAAATCCTTTCCTTCTCAGTCTTATATCGAGAGAACAAGGCTGGAAGCACACCAGGCCGGGGGCCCCTCCAGTTGTGCAATGCTAATCCTGAGGGCGGGGCAGTTGCAGATAAGATGTGAAAGGGGTCTGTTCTCGGTCCAGGCCTTGCAGCCCTCTGAGCAGGATGCATGATTCCTTCTGGGGCTTCAGATCCCCTCGCGCGCCATCTCTTTCTCCTTCTCGACCTTGTCTGTTCTCCTGCAGCTGGAACTGAGAGAGCCTCGCTTTCTGCCTCTGCTTTGTCCTTGTCACCATTTGTTACAATTATATGTGGGGTGAGAACAGGACCAGGGGCCCCTTTAGACTTTAGGCCAGTCCACTGGGATCTGTAAATTGTGGGGTTTTTTTCACTTTCATCTGAGCTCTTCAAATAAAAAGATTTGAGAAGCTGAATGCTTTGGACTGCCAACAAAAATAATCAACAATTTCTAATAGGACTGGAAAAGAGTTTTATTTGAGCCAAACTGAGGACTATAGCCCAGAAGACAGCCTCTCAGATGACTGAGGAACTGCTCCGCAGAAGCATGGTTTTCAGCACAGTCTTACATGTTGTCAGAACAAAGAACATTACACGAGTCGGGGATCCATTCCTTCAAGGTACCAGACCAGATCATCGTGTACATAGTGAGTCAGAATGCCTTTGGCACCTGGGAAGGGAGTCTTATCATCAAAAAGGTACCAGCATTGGCGTCCCAGGAAGAAAGGCATTTGATCTTTATGTTTAACACGGACATTCTTTACTTTTGGTCAACGCACCCTTTTCTTTAATAATTAAAGCAGATGTACAATGTATGTTTGGTAGGCCGCAAACAGGCTGTTTTAGTCAGCATAAAATTCAAGTTAACCCATAGATAAGCCAGAACGACTTCCCCATACCTCAACATGTGAAATTTTCTTTTATCAGGACACATATAAAAACATGTGTGGGCTCTGAAGCCAGACTGCCTGGTTTAATCCCAGCTCCAACTCATACTAGCTGTGTGACCTTGGGCAAGTTACTTAACTTGCCTGGTCTGTGGTTTCCTCATCTGTAGAATATGACAATAATAGTAGCTATCTCACCATTATTAGGATTATATTAGCTATTGTGTGTGAAATTCTTAAAAAGTTCCTGGCATGTAGAAAGTACTATATAAGTGTGAGACATCATCGTTTTTACATTATTTTGCTTCCTTTCCCTTTGTTCATTTCACATTTCTAATTGCTAAAAGAGATCCCAATTTTCTTTGCGTTTAGGTGAAAGGGAAGTCTGGCTACCTCCTGCCTCCTTAGCCCTGGCCTGTACACACTCCTCATCTTTGCTTTTCTTGCTGGAGCCAAAGACACCGTTGTTGTCCCCATGCCCAGTTAGGGGCATTGAGACACAGAGCAGATGTACTTCCTAGACTGTGGTTTGGGTCCCGGTACTGTCTTTCAGCTGTCTTTTCAACTCTGTGTCATTTTTGTCATCCTCATTATCAAGGATATTCTTTTGTCATAATTATTTTTTTTGAAAATTAACATATGCACATTGTAAAAAACTTCAAGTACAAAAAGCCCCCTAACCCTTGTCCGAAGGCTGATTTCCTTCCCTTGACCGGTAATCACTGTTACCAGTTTCCTGCATGTCCTTCCAGGCTGGTTCTAGAACAGCATTCATTTGTTAACATCTTCTCTGCTTACCAATCGACGCCATGGGTACAGGTGTGTAAATGAGTGTGGGTGTACAGGGCTGGGTGAGAATGACCTCTGGGCTAAGTTGCCCACCTCCCCACAGCCAAGGCCATCTGCAGGCACCTGCAAGCCACAAGGTTACAGGCCTCGGGGCTGGGCCTTTCTTAGTCCAGAGGAATTCAAGAGCCAGTTCAGTGAGTTGAATGTCTTGGCACCAAGGTCATTGCCTGACCTTGGAGCCCAGTTCTAAAATCCACCCTCAGCCTTTGGTCTGACACCCACAGCCTGGTTCCTGAACCCCTCCAGCCGCTTCCCTTGAGCCTGGCTCTTTGACCTGAGAGTTTACTCAGGAGCTCACCCTGTCCCCTCCAATCTTGCCCAGAAAGCCACACGAGAGACCAGGGCTGACCCACTGCAGCCACAGCCCACCCCTCGTGTCTGGTCCCCCTTGTCTCTCTGAGTCACTGGGCTGTCTCTTCCAGGACCCTTGCTGGAACCCTCTGACACTGCCCCTGTCCTGCACTGCCTCTGATTCTGTGGGCTCCACACTCTATGGGGAAAACTCCCTCTCCCTGGCTTGTTGCAACCCCAAGCACCTTAGAATTCAAGACCTAGCGGTGTGACTCGGAGAGGTTCACTTAACCTCTATGAGCCTCAGTTTCCTTATCTACAAAATGGGCGTGATATTCCCTACATACCTCGCAGGGTTGGCCCCTAGTATTTAAGTGCTGCCATGTGGATAGAAGTCCCTTTGGCTTCCTTCCACCCACCTCGTGGAGATATCGAATTTCCAGGTCCTATCAGCTCCCTCCCCAAATGGCCCTCACGGCTCGCCAAGCTTCAGGCGCCCATTTTGATTTAAGGATTGAAACCAGTGAATTTCAGGTGACTTAGCTTTCATACCTCCCAGACTGTTTGGCCATTAGAACAGTTCCAGGAGAAGATCATCTCTAAGTTTCTTGGAGGGTGGGTAGCAATGACATAATAATAAAAATGGAGGTCCGTATTCATTGAGCAGTAACTGTGTGCCAGGTATTCTGCCAGGAGCTATACGTGAATGACCTCACGAATCCCTGTGACAAGCCATGGAGGCAACTACTGCCACTGACTTGTGATTGAGATGCCCAGATAGAGGCTCAGAGACCGAAAGGGATCTGATAAGGTTGTGCAACTAACAGATGGGAGACTGGCGTTTAACCTGTGGAAAGTCTCGAAGATCAACTAATTTATTCAGAGCTCGCAAGAGGAAGACGTCAGCCACCATCACTTGCATGTGGCAGAGACTCAAAGGCAGACAAGGGAGCGGGAAAGCTTTATAGTGGGGGAGGGGTGGGAAGGGGTTGGAGGCTATTGGCCTGGGGGATATGGAGACGGGCTGTACAGGACGGGGCATCCCATGTGAGGGATCACATCTGACTTTCTCTTGATGGTCCTGTGTTGGAAGTGGGGATGAAAATTAGGGAAGCTGCAGGGATTCATCAAGCCCTGGCCATTTGGGCTGAGTGTTACAGAGTCACTGTTTAGCTTCCCGGATTGTCAAACAAAATAGGAATCTGGGTTCCTGCGAGTGTGACTGAGCGCAGGCTCGCTTCCTGAGCTGTTTACTGCGGGTAAGGGCTTGGTTCCCTGGGCAGGTTGCTGCAGGTTGTGGGGCAGAGTCTGTGTTCATATACGGTCTGGTCATTGTCCATTTGGATATTCAGTCTCTTAAACCCAGAAAGGAAGTCTAACTCTGTATTCTTGGAATCTGGAAAATTCCATAAGGTCCATTCCAAGAGCATCTCAGAAGAGAGCCCCAGATGCTGAAACTACAGAGGATCAGCCTGTCCCGAGCTGTGGACCGCCGTGGCTCCCACCTGGGCAGGGTTCTTCTGCTTCAGAGGCCTGACATTCCACTGGCTTCCGACAGCGGTAGCTGCAGCGTTTCTCGGGGGTCCAAGCTCCTCTCCAGACAGAGGCCACGCACAGGGTGAGGTTAACGGCCCCACCCCCTGGGTCTGCAGAGACCAGCTCCCCAGACTGGCCGACTCGCCTTGCCTAAGGCAGCCAAGACGGTTTCTACTGGGCACGTTTTCTGTGTGGTGTGTTTTTCTTTCTTTGGGAGCTCATAAAATTCCCCCGTCTGCCCTGGGCCTCTCGGTCTTTAATCTTCAGCCTCTCCTGGAGCTGTCCCTATTTAATTATGCCTGTTTTTTTTTTTAATGGAAGTTTCTTATTGACTTTTTATGAAGATACAGAGACGTGGATAGACTCCAACAAAAATGAAATCTTTATGGAAGAGTCATCTCTCTCCTGGAGCCTCCTGACAAATGTTCCTCCTTGGATACCTAGACATCTGTACATATTGGTGGGGAGTTGGGGGCAGGGGAGATAGTCGCTCTGGTCTTGGCTACAGCTCAGCCAGCTAAGTGGCAGGCAGCTGAGCGGGTTATTACTACAGAGGGAGTGGGGTACAGCTCAGCGGGGGGCGGGGCATGGCGGTGACCTGAGACACGAAAGAGGAGAAGTAAATCTTTCCCAGGTGCAATCCCTTTGCCTGGGTGGCAGCTGAATTGGCACTGCTCCCTGATCCCAGGCAATCTGGCTACATGACTGCGCAGGCATGGAGGTGACACGTTCAGTGACCCCTTATTCAGCATCTCCTGCCCTGGTTCCCCCCAAGCCTGGCCTGAGAAGCCTTTGTCTTTGGGCCTAACACCAGACGTGACTGTCTGGGGTCACTGGCTTGCTTCCCTTGGGAGAGCTTCCCAGAGTGTGGTCTGGGGACGGCTTGGGATCCACAGATGGTTCTCCAGGGATCAGGGGCCTATACAGGGTGTGAGTACTTGTGCCGGGAGGGGAAGGAACAATTATTTATTTACAAATCAGTATTAGGAACCACGCACACTACATGCCCGGCCCAGATCTGGGCACCAGGGACTTCAAAGTCATGGTCCCTTGTCCCATGGAACTGACATTCTTGAAGGAGGAAACAGGCAAAAATAACAGGCAAAAAAGACAAGTAAGTATGTAAATGACGTGACGATTTCAGATTGTGGAGAGAGCATATGGGACAAACAGAGAGAGGAAAGAAGGCTGTTGGAGACGAGGAAGGGCGTCTGTTTTAGACAAACAGTCAGGGAAGGCTGCCTGCTGACATTGGAGACGAGCAGGTCTCAGGTCAGGGGAGAAGCGGTCCAGGCAGCGGGGCCAGCAAGTGCAAAGGCCCTGGGGCACTTGTGGAGTTGAGAAACAGAGAGTAGGTGAGGGTTGCTGGGATGGTGTGAACCCCCGGGGAGTAGAGGGAGGTGAGGCTGGGTCAGGTCTGGGGGCTTTGTAAACAAGCCTTCCTGATTATCAGCTCTTATTTCAAGTACAACGTGAGCCTGTGAGTGGATTTAGGGAGTAGAGGCCCGACACAAACTGATGTTCGTTTTAAAGACGCCATTTTGGCTGCTGGGTCTCCGGAGAATGGACTGTAGAATTGTATTAAAACCAAGATGCCGAGTTTTCGGAGCTTCGAGAAGGCAGCAGGAGTTTTCTGCTCTCAAGGGATTTGGGGAGGAGGGAGATGTTGGGGTCACTGTTTCTTCAGGTTGTTTGGGTCAAGAGCTGTTTCCTTAAACTGCAAGGCTTCCTGCGAAACTTGTCCCCAACCTAAGTTTTGAGGACAACTGAGAAGTGATAGTTATGTTTGCCTCCCTGCAAGTATATACTTTCAGGAGAGGACAGAGCACTGTAGACCTCACATGTGAATTTTGTCAGGGAATGGAATCTCCTATGTGAGTGACAGCTGTCTACCCAGTAGGAGGAACGGTCATGTACATTCTGATAAGATATTTTAACACCTATCGTGGCAGACTCTATCCCGTGTATTAGGTCTTATAACTGCCACCACTGCCCTGAAAAGTACTGTTAAATATGAGATCTGGGACCAGAGAGGTAAAGTAACTTGCCGAAGGTCACACAGCACTAAAAGGCAGAACTGGGGTTTGACTCAAGTCTGCCTGATTCCCGTGCCCTTGCTTCTGTCACTCACCATGGTGGCCTTGGACAGCATCCGTGTGCTCCCTCCCATAAATACTGTCATGGTTCCTCAGGGAGAATGAAGATCATGGCTGGGTGAGGCTAGGGCACCCTCGGGAGACCCTTGTGTCTTCCTGCCATGGGCCCAAGAGCACAGAGCCTGCCTGAGGCCTGCAAGCTTTCAAAAAACATGCTTGACACTGGCACAAAAAGCAGCTCCAAGGTGTAAGAACAAAGATGCAAAACCACAGCTGGGAACTTAGATCCATAAAGAATAAGAAAAGCGAAAGATTTTATTTTACCTTCATTTCTTCCTTCTTCCACACTCATCTCTGCCTTGCGCAGCCCCAAGTTTCTGACCTGTATCACTTTCCTTCTGCCTGAAAAACTTCTTTTAACATTACCTGCAGGGCGGATCTCCTGGCAATGAACGCCCTCTGTTTTTGTTTGAGAACATCTTTCTTTCTCCTTCACTTTTTTCCAATTAAATTTTTATTTTGAGATAATTGGAAATTCACCTGTGTTGTAAGAAATGAATCAGAGAAGTCCTGTGTGCCCCTTATTCACAAAAGTAACATCTTGTAGAATGATAGTAGATATCGCAACCAGAATATTGACATCAGTACACTTTCATGTATCCTCATTGGTGTGTGTGTGTGTGTGTGTGTGTGTGTGTGTGCACGTGCGTGCATGTGTGCACATTTAGTTCTGTGCATTTGTATCCCATGGGTTGGTTTGCGTATCTATCACCACAGTCAAGGTATGTTTTATTTCCATCGCCACAAGGATCTCTCCTGTTGCCCACTTATAACCCAAGCGCACTCCTTCCCACTCTCCCCACTTCCTCAACCCTGCCAACCAATGGTCTGTTCTCTTTTAATAATTTTATAATTTCAAGAATAATATATAAATGGGGTCGTGGTACATACGCCTTCTCTGCTCAGTGTAACTCTCTGGAGATTCATCCGTGCTGTTGGGTGTATCGATACCCAACCTCCCTCTTGGTTGCTGTGTGCTATTCTGTGGTGTAGGTGTACCACGGTTTGTGTGTTTAACCACTCATCACCAAAGGACATCTGGGCTGTTTGTAGTTTTTGACAGGGAAAAAGTGGTCCAAGAGAGAATGGAGAGAGAGACCCCACCAAACCAAAGCAAACCAACCAAGAAACAAAAAAATGAGAGAGAGAGAGAGAACAAACAAGGCTGCACAGAGAGTGAGGATGGAGAGAATGATGGGGCGGGGGGCGGGATGGGGGGGGGTGGAAGTGGTTTCTCCAGGAGGGGCCATCGGGGATGAAGAGAGAGCTACAAAGAGTGGAAGGTCATAAGATACGTAATCACGCCCCCATAGATTCCTTATTTGCAGTGAGACTCATATTCTCAGACAAACAGGAACTTTCACGATGGACTCTTCTTCTTTTGGGAAGAGGAAGCACAGGTCCTGCCTGCACGTGCTTGCGACATGCTCCCTCGTTTGCTCTTGCACATGCACTTTTGCAAACACGGTTTTGCACGTGTGCACACAAGGCCAGCCCCAGTGTAGCAGCGTTGTGAGGGGCCCTGTCTCCTCCTCTTTTAAGGCAGATGTTTTTGTAAACATCAGGGAGTGGTCTTTTCTTGTGTAGATGTAATATTAATAGCTCCTGGTCACCAGCCCCCTTGCCCACTGATGCTTCTTGGGGGTTGGAAGGCGAGGAGGAAAGAGCCATGTTCTTGGCATCCTGATTAGAACTTGGAATTTAGTGCCCACTAGAAATAATGCACGGGGCATGGAGTTTTAGAACTAAGTCTTTTGTGGAATGTCATAGGACTCTAGTCACCCCAAAACATTGTGTCCATGGGAAAATGCACCTTGAGTTCCATCTTGCAAATGAATTTTTATGGGCTTGAGTGTTATGTAAACTCTTCATCGTATCCTAGTGATATGTATTTATTATAAAAACAGAACTTCGAGGATAAAGGAGAAAGTGAATATAACCCGTAGTTTTTTACTGCATACAGTTTTTTTCTTACAGAAATGTTGTCATATTGCACGTACTGCATCATATCTGGGCTTATTTGGTACTTGTGTAAGGTAGAATTCTGAATATGGCCTCCCAAGAGTCTATGTCTAAATCCCAGAACCTATGAGTACCATGAGCTATCATGCCCATGAAAATATTACCTTACATGGCACAAAAGAACTCGGTAGATGTAATTAAGGTTATTAGTTAGTTGACTCTAATATAGGGAGGTGGTCCTGGATTATCTGGATGGGCCCAAGGGAATCCCATGTGCCCTTAAAGGCAGAAGGCGAAGTCAGAGAGTCTCGAAGCATAAGAGGGATTTGATGTACCACTGCTGTCTTTGAAGATGGGGCCACAAGCCAAGGAAATGGGGGAGGCCTTTGGGAGCTGAGAATGACCCCAGCTGACGGCCAGTAAGGAGATGGGGATCTTAGCCCTAGAATCACAGAGAAGAGAATTCTGCCAACTTTAAAGCATCTGTAAGCAGGGGCTTCTGCAGATCCTCCAGATAAGAGCATAGGCTAGCTAACACCTTGATTTCAGCTTGTGGGACCCCGAGCAGAGCCCCAAGTGAGCCCACCCAGACTTCTAATCTATAGAACTGTGAGATAATAAATGGGGGTGTTGTTTCAAGCTGCCAGAGTTCGTGATAAATGGTTATGCAGCATGAGAAAACGAATCCTGTCATAAACCACAGGCATTTTCCATGCCAGTGAGCTTACTTGACATGCCTTCACATGGATGTCCCATACTTTGGTGGGTGTCCTTTTAACGACGGACACTAAATCATCCTTGAGTTTAACATGCTCATCTGCAGATGAGACTCCCAAGCCAAGTCCTCACGTATCTCACTCTTACTGACTGGGGCAGAGGGTTCTAAGAATCACCCACCCTCCCTATCTGTGGGCCTCAGCCAGAGTAGACTAGATTCATTATTTCCAATGTGTGCAGGTCTTGCTGACACTGTGCCCTTACTTCAAACAACAACTCTACCCATGCCCTGCCTCACCTTAGTAGACACACTTTTTAAAAAGCAGGTCCTCTAAACTTCTACTTACAGTCAAAAGGAGTAGCAGGGACCAGATGGATCCTCTCGCATGAAACAAACAAAAAATGACAAAGCTATATGAATCTACAAAAAGTTACTAGAACTGAACACTGAGTTCAGAAAGGGTGCAAGTTATAAGAGCAACATAAGAAAATCACTTGCATTTTTATGTACTAGCAACGGACAACCAGAAATTGAAATAAAAATACGATTTATAGCAACCTAAAAAATAAGAAATACTCAGGAATAAATCTGACAAAGGATTTGAAAGGCTGTATGCTGAAAACTACAAAGTATTGCTGAGAAGAATTAAATAAAACCTAAATAAATAGAAAAATATACCATGTTCTGAGTCAGAACACTCTGTTTTTAAGATGGTGATTTTCTCCAAGTTGATATATCAATTCAACACAATCCCAGTCAAAAATCCTTGAAGGCTTTTTTTTTTTTTTGTAGAAATTGATAAACTGATCCTAAAATTCAAAAGAAAACATAATAGACCTGGAATAGCCAAAAGGTTTTGAAAAAGAAAAGAACAAATTTGGAGAACTAACACTACCTGATTTTAGATCTTATTATAAAGTTACAAGAATAAAACAGTATGGTATTGGAATGCAGAGGGACAAATGCATCAACAGAACAGAATCTGTATTTCAGAAATAGACCAACTGATTTTCAACCAAGATGAGAAGGCAGCTCAGTAGAAAAAAGATACTCTTTCCACAAGTCATGCTGGAACAATTGAATATCCACCTGCACGAAAAGTCGAACTTCAGTCAATAACTTGCACTCTATACAAAAATTAACTCAAAATGAATCATAGGTCTAATTTTAAAGCCTCTAGCTATATAAGTTCTACAAGAAAATATAGAAGAAAATTCTAGGCAGAAGGGGGAGGTCAGAGAGCCTCTGAAACTGAAACTGAAACTCTGGGTTAGGCAAAGACATTTTAGATATGACAGCAAAAGCATGACATATGAAAAATTTGATACATGAGACCTCATGAAATTTAAGGACTTCTGCTCTGTGAGAGGCACTGTTAAGAGGATGAAAAGATAAGCCATAGACTAGATCATATTCACGGGTCACATATCTGACAACAGACTCACATCCAGAATATTAAAAAAAAGAAACCAAAAACTCTAAAAATCAGTAATAAGAGAAGAATCTAACTTTATAAATGGGAAAAAGAATTGAACATACGCTTCATCAAAGAAGATGTATGAATACCAAATAAGCACAATATCATTAGTAACTAGGAAAATGAACATTTAGACAACAATGAGATACCACTCCACACCTATTAGAACATCTGAAATTTACAATACTGATCATACCGAGATGTGGAGCAACTGGCACCTTACACACTGCCAGTGGGCACGTAACATGGCACATCCACTGCGGAAAACAGATGGGCAGTTTCTTAGAAAATTAAACATACGCTCATCCTATGACCCAGCCCTTCCACTCTTAGGTATTTGCCCAAGAGAAATGAAAGCACACGTCTGCTCACATGAATGTTAATAGCAGCTTTCTTTATTTTTTATTTTTTTAATATCTTTATTGGAGTATAATTACTTTACAATGGTGTGTTAGTTTCTGCTTTATAACAAAGTGAATCAGTTACACATATACGTATGTTCCCATATCTCTTCCCTCTTGCGTCTCCCTCCCTCCCACCCTCCCTATCCCACCTCTCTAGGTGGTCACAAAGCACCGAGCTGATCTCCCTGTGCTATGCGGCTACTTCCCACTAGCTATCTATTTTACGTTTGGTAGTGTATATATGTCCATGTCACTCTCTCACTTTGTCCCAGCTTACACTTCCCCCTCCCCATATCCTCAAGTCCGTGCTCTAGTAGGTCTGTGTCTTTATCCCCGTCTTACCCCTAGGTTCTTCATGACCTTTTTTTTTTTCTTAGATTCCATATATATGTGTTAGCATATGGTATTTGTCTTTCTCTTTCTGACTTACTTCACTCTGTATGACAGACTCTAGCTCCATCCACCTCACTACAAATAACTCAGTTTCGTTTCTTTTAATGGCTGAGTAATATTCCACTGTGTATATGTGCCACATCTTCTTTATCCATTCATCTGTCGATGGACACTTAGGTTGCTTCCATGTCCTGGCTATTGTAAATAGAGTCGCAATGAACATTGTGGTACAGGACTCTTTTTGAATTACCATTTTCTCAGGGTATGTGCCCAGTAGTGGGATTGAGCAGCTCTATTTTTAATGGCTCAGAACTGGAAACAATCCAAAGGTATAGCAACAAGTAAATAAAACAGTACCATGTCCATATAATGGAATACTGAGCAATAAGAAGGAATAAACTATTGACACCTGCAAGAACATGAATGAATCTGCAACTAATTACTCTGAGTGAAAGAAGTCAGAGAAAAAAAAATACGAAATGCCTGATTCTATTTACATGCAATTTCAGGAGTTGCAGACTAATCTACAGTGACAGAGAGGAGAAGAGTGCAAATTCATAGTGTTAGATGCATATATTAGAAACAAAAGAAAGATCTAGGGAATTCCCTGGTGGTCCAGTGGTTAGGACTCCGCACTTTTACTGCCAAGGGCGCTGGTTCAGTCCCTGGTTGTGGAAGCTGCATGGCACAGACAGGTTAGGAAGGAAGGAAAGAAGGGAGGGAGGGAGGGAGGAAAAAGAAAACCAGAAAGATCTAAAATCCACATTCAAGTTCTTAGGAAATTTTTTAAATGTATGCAAATTTTTAAAAATGATTTAAGAGGTTGAAGGGTTCTGGGATGGAATGCTGAATGTGACAAAAGAATCTAACTGTATTGCAAATGTGTGAAATCACCTCACTGAAGGGGTGGACGGAAGAGGGTCCGACCTAAGTTGCATTGGAAATGATGGGAGACTGTGAGAGACCAAAAGCAGGAGGAATCGTACGTATCTCTGTATTCTAGTCGAGAAAGTTGGTTCCCATGGGGGTATGGAAAATGAAGCCACTAGTCATGAAATCTGGAGCTGAAAAGTTAAACAAATGGATGGCAGATTGTGGGAGCCAAGTTTCTCACCATTGGAGTGGGAGGTTACAGACAAGGCAGGGGAGAAGACTGCAGTGATCCACATGGGAATTGATACACTTATACTCCAACTTGACTTGCCTCGACTTGACCTACAAGTTGGAGGCACCAGCTTGCTGTTCCTTCCCCTTGGAAGCAACCGTCTCAGAAAGAAGACAGCCAGGAGCTGGCACTGGTGCTGGAATGCCTTCCTGTCCACAGAACTAGCCCTCATCTCTCTGTGCCAGGCACTCTCACAGGTAACGATGTCATTTGGTCAACCCCCAAAATGTCATGAGAGGAAGTGATTATCCCCAATTTGCAGATGAGAACACGGAGGCTAGAAATTGACTACAAATGGGTGCAAGCCCTTTTCCTTTTTCCCGATCACCTGTCCACCCTGGCTCTGGCTCTGACCAGCATCCACCTGCCCGGGGTCCCAGATAGAAGCTGTTCATTCCCCCAGGTGTGAGCTCATGACATCCATCACCACCCATGGCTTGACATGGCCTCCCTAACAGATAATCACCTGTTCTCTGCATATGAGTGTGCCTTAGGGAGCTTGTCAAATCCCAAAGGGGAAATTGCATCCTCTGGGGAAAATATCTGTGGCGAGGGGACCGTCTTGTTTCCTTTAGCCGTCCTTCTGGATCACAGCCGAGTCCCTCAACGCACGCACGTGGCACCCGAGAGTGTGGGCAGAAGCGCTCCTGCTGAGTGGGATGAAACCTTGCAAGCACTCTGAGGGTTGAAACTTTGAAGAGGTTGACATCTTTGAGAGCTGAAGAACCTTTGAATCTCCCTTCGGCTCCCTCTACCCCGACCACAGCCCTTCTCTTGATGTCGAACACGTGCTCAGATAGAAAACAGTGAGGCGTGTGTCTAAGCCGACAGGACTGTTTTGCTTGTTGCTGCCTCAGTGGTTGGAAACAGACCTGCCTCGGAGATCCCCACGACACTTTAAAGGGAGGACACCCCCTGTCGGCCGTATCCACGGATTTGCAAGAAAGAGCAGGGAATGACATCTCTGCTGCCTGGAACGGCGCCTGTGTGACCTGGCAGCGTTGTGGGTGGGTCCCTCTTCCAGATGCGGAGAAGAGGGGACAAAGGTGCCTGGACTTACTGGGAAGCACGTCAAGATTAAACTGAAATGTCCAGGAGCCCATAGACGGAACCTTCCAGAACAGTGTATGACATGACCCCCTTCACCCACACCAGCCATACAGGTGACATCCGCCTCTACCTGATAAACAGCCTCCCTTCAAACCAGAACACCTGGCTTCCATGCTCTCTTCTGCCACTGAACCAGCCATGGCACCCCGGGTGAGTCCCATGGTCTCTTACCAAAGAAGCGGACTGAATATTGTCTGAGGAATCCCAGCTCTAAAAGTCTATGAGCTCTTTTGTCTCTGAGTTAATGGGAAATCGGCTACATCTCGTCCTCTTCTCTATATGGTCGAAGTTAGGAAACATTAACAGCCAGAGATGAGCTGACCAAATTCTGAAGAGGAAAGGATTTGGGGACCAAATGGGGAAGGATGGGGGACCAAAACAGGTAACAAGAGTATATGAACAGAGGAAATTCAGGTTGAATCAACTTTCAACAAATCTTTACTGAGTAACTTCTACATGAGAGTCACCAAACTGTCGGAGGGAGCAAAGATAAAACCAAGATTCTCTCCCTGAAAATCCTACATTCTAAGCGATGCATTCCGTAACGCTCAGCAGAGGAAAAATAACCCAGAACTTGCATAGGCAATAGGCACTGTGGGCACAGTAAGGCTGAAAAGAGAGACAGATGGAGCGCAGGAGGTCAATTTCAGGCGTAGAGCAACGAAAGAAAGGGAGGAAGGGTAGCCTTCAAGCATCAAGCCCAGTAATAGGGCCTTACTTTGTGGTCGATCCTAGCACCGCAGGATTTAGCCCTAGGTACCACCATGCCCAAAGCTCCATCACTAGGAGGGGCTACCAGGATTCTGGGGATGATGGCAGGTTTCGAGAGGATGTTGGGGTCACTGGGCTGTGAGGATACTGGAGAGAGAGGGGAGTGGGGTAGGGAGGCCGAGGCCTGATGCACAGTGGGGGCTGTTTTACATTAAGGACTACATAGCGGGTCAGGGTATGAGGCAAAGGGGGCCCCCTCTACCCCCGCACACCTGTTTACTGACGCTCTGTAGGACCTAATTCCTCACCGGCGTGAGCTAACACTAGAAGCTCCTGGCCGTCACTCATGAGTTTCACCGTGTGAACGAGTTTTCAGGTCTCCTCCTGGAAACAAGTTGAGATAACTGGGAAGTTCGCAAGAGGCTGGGTCTCTAAGTTGGCTGGACAAGAAGGATTTTTCTGCATCATAACTTGCAGAGGGTCCCACCTGCGTCCAGAAGGGGAAGTAGATACTTGTCTTGCTTTGGAGACCTCATGGGGGAATTAAGCAGAACGTAATTTCTGTCGAGAACAAAGCAGGGTCAGAGTTCCGAGAAGGGAGTCGTCCTTGCTAAGGGGATGGTCTGAGCTGAGAACTCACGGGCTATGCTTGCATTGCACGGTTCTACCCTTCGTTCCAACAACAAAACGTAGACTCAGTGTCTATAGAACGGACCTGGAGGGGCCTTCACAGTTGGTTTTAAAGGTAAACTCACCACGACACCTGCGTCTTTTCATCATCCTTATCAGTTTGCTGGGACCATAACCAAGTTATCAAAGCAGGGGCTTAGAACAGAAACTTACTGTCTCAGTTCTGCAGATCTGAGGTCTGAGATCAAGATGTCGGCAGGGCTGGCTCCTTCTGAGGCTGCAGGGCAAATGTGCTCCAGGCCTCTCCCGGCTCCTGGCGGTTGGCTGGCTGTCTTTGGGGCTCCTTAGCTTGTTGCTGCATCACCCCAATCTCTGCCTCCGTCTTCACATGGTGTTCTCTTTTTGTGAATGCCTCTGTGTCCAGATTTCCCTTTTTTTATTTTTATAAGGACATCAGTCATGTTGGATTAGGGGCCCACACTAATCCCATAGGACCCCGTCTTAACTAATTATATCAGCCATGACCCTATTTCCAAGGAAGATCACATTTTGAGTTTCTGGGGGTTAGGCTTTTAACATGTCCCTTTAATTTAGAGGGACATAATTCAACCCATAACAGCAACCTTTCTGCACAGGGAGCCCAGCTGGAGGACCCATCAGGTCCCAGGAAAAGGGATGCAGGGGGCTGGGTCCCTCCCTGTTTGAAGCAGCTTTGGAGGATCCATCATCACAGGTGTAGACTGAGCTCAGGTCCGCGGCAGAGCCCGGTGTGAGCTGAGATCACTGGACCTCCATCCCCCTGCTGGGGGCAGGCCCTGGGGCAGGACTCCCGGACCCACCCCGGCAGGGGGCTACCCCAGGGTGAGGATGACCCTGGGATTCTGGCATACACCCAGAGGGGAGAACCACTGCCCCGTGCGGCAGACCCGGAATAATGGGCTGCTCCGGGCACCAGCTGAACCCACCCAGGTAAGACGTGGCCCCGCTTCCCCCACTGTAAAACGGAGGTGATGCTCTGTCCTGCCCTGCCCCCCTCGGGTCAGGCGAAGCCCCCGTAGGAAACCAAGATGGGACGGCTTTGAGAAGACCCCACACCTGGCGACACAGAGAGTACTGACGCTCTGTGCAGCCCCGGCCAGCGGGCGCCAACCGGCTGTCTCATCTCCTCGGGGCATCCCGAGTGCCTGCTGGCAGGGACACTGTCTGATGACTAAAACGTACCTGGCCTTCCCCAGCCCCGCTTCACACGCAGTACAGGCTCAGCCAGTCCTCGTTGGCAGCCTGCCCCGCCTCTCCGGCTGCTCAAGGCAGAGGCTGAAACCTACCCGGGTTGCGTTTCAGGAGTCCCGGCCTGCCCTCCCGGGCGCTGAGCTCTCAGGGCAACAGCCTTTGGGGCTGGGCTCTGGCCAGGTGAGCCAGCTGCACCTGTGGCTCCGGTTTCTCCCTTGCCCCCCACACCCCCCCCCCCGCCCCAGCTTTTTTTCCAGAGTGTCTCCATCCTGCAAGACTGACAGCTGACTCCGGGCTGGGCACAGAGTGTAGGAAGTGGTCTTTTCAAACGTCCCTCGCAGCCCCAGCTGCCGGAAGCCCCGCTGCCGCCGCGTTGCCTTATTTACCCTGGCCACCGGGCCGCTCCTGGCTGCCCTGAGAAAACCGATTATGGTCCAGAGCCAGGTCCTTGCGTGTTTCCTCTCTGGAGGTGAATTGAGTTTTAAAAGAAAGGTTTCCTGCCTCCTGTGACACCGTTTTGGTTCGTTTTATCTGTCCCCACCTGCGGGGCAGGGAATTAACCTGCTGCCCAGGGCCGGGCCAGCGAACGTTGTAAGGCGAGCAAACCTCACGAGCGTGGGTCTGACACCACACCAAGGAGGCCTGTTCTCCTCCACAGAGCATTGTGGGAGGGAGGCCCAGGCCCAAATCTGAACAGGGCTCTGCGTAACTCGATATGTTTTCTTTCGTTGCTGTAGTCACTGTGTGCCGGATTTAACTCTGCCCCGTCTGTGTCTGTGGATGTTGGGTTGTTGCAGGGGGAGGGGAGAAGGGGGGGGCACCGGAGGGGGAGGGGAGTGTATCCATGTGGTTTCTTTTTCCTCTCCATCTTCCTTTTTTCTTTTGCCTGCCTTGCTCACCCTTTGCTATATGTACCCTAACACGACTGTCCTCATGTCTCGGTCCTTAACCCTTTGGGGATAAGCGCTGCGTTTTGCGCTTCCTGTAATGCATCTTCACAGACCCCCTCAGGCGCCCTGTCTGGGAAGCACCGGGCCTGTCAGAGTTAACAGCGGGCCTCTGGAAACTTGAACTTCCCCCAGAAGTGCTTGTGCAGTAATTAGCAGAGCCCCACTCCGATACAGAAAAAGATCCCATCGATTATAAACAAACAAGCAGCAAAGGACCTCAGAGCCAAGAGTCACCAGTGTGCCCCAGGCCCGCGGCACGTACCCCCTTTGCCAAAGGCTCAGGTCCTGTACCTTCCAGAAATGGGATGGAAGGGTAAGCTTGATGCGCCAGCAAGATTCGGAAGGAAGGTGGGACTCTGTTGTCCAATGAAAACCTATCAGGCTGGGCCTCACTCCTGAGATGCCCGAGGTGAACCGACCCAAGGATGGTAGAAAGAGTCACTCTTGGTGGCCTGGGCTGATGATGGATGTTCCTTCCTGGCTGAATAGAAGCCTTGCTTCACATTGCTGGAGGGAGATGCAGGCTGACCAAATATTCTGGTACCTACTAAAGGGTGGTGGCCAGAGAGAGCTCCTCACACAGGGCGGACTCTGCTCTCAAGGCAGGTGGACATCATTCCTCAGGCCCCAGGGCCCCGCGGGATCAGGGGATGGGAGTGAAGAGCCTCAGTCTCGCTGTTTATTTCTCCCAACCATCACGGAAATGCTGAAAAATACAGAACTTTGGGTCTCCTTGTGAGGGGAAGATGTCTTGGCTCATCCTGGGCTATATTTAGAATGGAAAATGTGCTGGCTCACAGAAAACTGGTCATGTGCCCTTCTCCAGGCTGCGCGCTGAGCTGGGAACCCCGCCCCGTGCTCCCCATCCTTCACACAGCTCTGACACCCGCTTCCTCCTCCAGGGAGCCCTCCCAGCCTGTAGGAAGACCCCACAGGGTAAGGCCCGGTTTTCCCGGTTAATAAACTTCACAAGCGTCCCCCTCTCGTGAGGACCACGAGAACCTAGTGTAGCGCTGTTTGCGAGGCCGGGTGTGAGCTCCGAGCTCAGAAGGGCGTGTTGGACCAGAACGTGGAAATTCCGCTACCTTCCCCCACTCCTGCTTCTCCAGGGGTGAGGGCTGGAGACAGTGCGGCAGGGAGTGGACGCAGGGATCCTGGCCCGAACGACAGTCCTGGGTCCAACACCATGATTGTACTCTGGGAAGTAATGTCACCTTAGGCACAGAGAGCTTCGTGGTGGTGATGATTCAGCGGGTCCCCATCAGCACCCAGTTAACTTTCTTTTCGTAACCATCAAAAATTTTCTTTAACATCTTTATTGGAGTATAATTGCTTTACAATGGTGTGTTAGTTTCTGCTTTATAACAAAGTGGATCAGTTATATATATATATATGTTCCCACATCTCTTCCCTCTTGCGTCTCCCTGCCTCCCCTATCCCACCCCTCTAGGTGGTCACAAAGCACCGAGCTCATCTCCCTGTGCTATGCGGCTGCTTCCCACTAGCTATCAGAATGTTTTTAACGAACCTGGAGGTTTGTTGCATCACTGTTTTTCTTGTGAATCTGCACATGATTTCTCAGAAATAACAATCCAAACCCGCCCTGTCGCCGATGCTGCCCAGCGCTACTTCCCACTTTACTGGGGACAGGGGTCAGAAGAGGCACCGCTGAAGACAGGCGTCTGTCACCCGTGCTCGTGGGGACAAGGAGGGCAAGGAGGCAGTGGGTACACAGTGGGACTCTCACTTCTTGGGCACCTGTCGTGGGCCGGGGGCGCCACGCACCATTTCTGATCCTCACATCCCCTCTGTGAGGTGGGAATTATTGAGTCCTTTTTCCCGTTCGGGAAACCAAGAGTTAAATGCCTTGTCCATGGACCTTTCCCCCACCCTGCTCGCCCAGCTCCCCACCACGTCTTGCTGGTTGTCTCTGTGAAATGCAGCCCCTTGGTCTCCCACAACATCGCCCGCAGCCCAACTTCTCACCCCGCGAGACTCATATTCCTCACAGACCAGCATGATCGTTGGGAAATGCATGCTCCTCCCTGGAACCTGACAGCGGCTTCTTGTTGCTCTTAGGATGGAATTCTGACTTCTCCCTGTGCACAGCCAGCACCTCCCCTAGGTCCTAGCTGTGGCTCACCCACTATGCTCAGGCTGATCCTGCCTCAGGGCCTTTGCATGTGCTATTCCGTGCCCCTGGTTTGGACCCTGGACTCTGAATACACTTCTGGGCTCTTCCTAGCGAGGTCCGAGGCGCTGTTCTACCTTTTGGTTAACTCTGCAGCCCACTCTTGTACATCTGTTCTCTTGGGCAGGAAGCAGGCATTCCGGCTCTCACACTCTGGGGCTGGTACCTCCATCGCCAAGGCTCAGGCCACACCAATACCCTGTAGTCCGCTCCCTTGTCCCAGGGTGAGCCACGCCCCCAAGATGCAGGGCAGCTGCCTCCTTCTTGCACAGGCTCTGGTGGATGTGATTTTTCCACCTGGGGCCCCTTGGCCAGAGCTCAAGGCTCTGCGATTAGGGCGAAATGGCTCCTCATTCGTGGGGCTGTAGCACATGAACTGACACATCATGTCCCAGAGGCCCAGCCAGAGGGGAAGAGGACAACCTTTGCCTGCTGTAGACGGCCTTTCTTAAACCCAGTGCATTCTGCACTAGGATTTTCCTATTCAATGATTGCATCATCTCAGAAGAAAACTCTCTTATAACTAGTGTAGCTTGGGCTGGCTTGAACATCCAGCAGCTCCCCACACACCATTTGATCTATTGCTTCAAAATAATTTGTTTCCAGTTATCGGGCTACTGAGATCCACCAATCACCTGGAAGCAGCCCCATATTTGTTGCTCAGAAAAACTGGCCCTTCCAAAGAGCTACTCAAAGGTGGCCTGGGACAGTAGCCACTTGGAGGGGACACTTTAAGACAACAGTTGATCCTTTGCACAGGATATTTGAGGCCCCCAGAGGGCAAATAAGGTTCCCTTCCTCGTACCCTCTGCTGATTACACCGGCCTCCCCCTCTGAGGTCTACACAGCTTGAAGTATGTGCCTTCTAGCTCAAAACTGAAAATTTCACATGAAAAAATGAAAGAGACAGAGAGAAGACAAATGTGAAATAACATTGACTAGATCATCGAGGCAGCCTGTCAACCATATTTTGCCTCTCTGATTTTTTTTTTTTAACCCTAGTGTCACACCTTCCTTGTCATCAATTTTTAACACGTGAGCATTTTGTAATTAAAATTCAGTGTCATCGAACAGGTCATAGAGTGTGAGCAATATTCTCTTTGTTCTAGAAATCCACATGTAACGAAGCTGCCATTCACAATTGTTTTCCACTGGGCTGCTTATTAAAAAAAAAATGATCTTCAAGGAACAGACATAGGTGCATTTTCCCAGCATGGGGTCCATCAGGAATGAAAAACTTACCAATCATAGCCCAGGCCCTGAGGGGTGTGTGTGTGTGGCAGGGATGTTGTCAGATGTCAGTTTGGGCCGATTGTTTCTGAGGTCACGTGACTACGATTCTTGGGTTTCCTGTGGTGCATTTTATAGACTGATGTCCCGTTTTAGAGATAAATTATTAGATGAATGTTTATGGATGAATGCGCATTCAATGTGCTGGCGTTGAGGTGGGGACCCCTGTGAAGCTGCAGGAAAAGGCTTTAGAAGACAGACAGGGACGAGGGCGCTGAGCTGGGGCGCCCGTTGCCTGTGACCGAGACCTCCTGCACCGGAGACAAGAATCCTGATGGTCAGACCCCAAGTCTCACCTGGAGAATGAGTGAAACCAAAGCAGCCTCTGCCAGAGGCCCCAGAGGCCCACCACGGGGGTCACAAACCACAGTAGGGCCTGATTTTTTGGTTTGTTTTCAATACCGGAGCCAACAGGTAAAAATCTAGTGGCTTCCGGCTCTCTTTACAAAACAGAGGATTTGGGCTCACAGTGTCTGACCCCTCAGTATCAATCTGCTAAAGCTTCTTATTAGCTGCCCACAGTCCCTCACTCCTCATCTACTGAGCCCTGTGGGTCTCTGAGTTGTGGTCTCGCCTCATGTTACATTTAGATAGGAAGAACTATCTTTCTTCCTTTGGGGCACCTCACTCCCTCCTACCGGGGTAGTTGTGGGCAAATCATCCTAGAGCCTCAGTTTTCCCATCTCTATAACGGGCTGACAATGGGCCCTCATAGGGTGGTCCGTAAAACTCCCTCCCCTCTGCCTGCACATCCTCAGGGGCCACCGGTGTGTTTTTCTGGAGGGAAGTCAGCTGGGTACTCTGCGTGCCGTCGTCCTCCTGAATGCTTTGTTGGAGGAGTGAAGACAGAATTATTCAGAAACAAGTGATTTCCCAGCTGCGGTCTCCTCTCTGATGACAAAGGACTCCCTCGGCCCACGTGGGAGGTGAGGCAAGAATTACGTGCTGTAGAAAGAAAGGCTGCTGGGACCATCTTGAGTTTGTTTGTAACTAATCTGCAGTAATTTAGATCTTTTTAATTCACAGTAAATCCGATTCCCTCGACAACATCTACAGTGAAGTATCAGGAGTGTGTGTGGAGACCAAGCGTGGGGAGGCTTTTTGTGTTCCCACCACCAAATCCATAGTTAGCCTCCAAGTTGAAATCTTATCATATTTAACTGGTTCCACATAAACAGATCTGTGTATATTTTCAGTAGTTTCAGCTGAAACCTGTTAAGAACAGATGTGCAGATGGTCGCCCAGCACTGATCCATTTAAATGTATTTTTCCACGAGCAGTGTTTTCCCTCTGCCCTTCCTTGAGGGGGGAAGAATAAGAAAGTGGGACCGTTATTAAGATGGATATTACATGCTTCTGAGTCTCTGCAACCAGCGTTTGCTGTCGGTTTTCCAACAGCAATGTGGCTCACGAGGCTGTGAGCACAGGGTGTGCCTATAATGGACGATGTTTGAGCCCATGTGGCTGGAAGGATGGGCCCTTAGCTCTCTCTGGCTGCCACCCATGTAAGGGTGCTTTCCCAGCTGCTGGGGAATCAGGCAGCCCCTGTCCTAAGGCTGGAGTAAGTATAAGTTATTCACCTCTTTGACCCTTTAGTTTTTTTAAGCAGAAAAAAAAAAGGGGGAGGGGGGTGGTATAAAAGAACTCCTACAACTCAGCAACAATCAAAATCAAATCATCTGATTTCTAACTGGGCAAAGGACTTGAAAAGCTATTTCTCCAAAGGAGACAAATGGCCAAGAAGCCATGAAAAGGTGGTCAGCATCACTGAGAATTAGGGAAATGCAAATCAAAACTATAAGGAGATATCGCCTCACACCCATGAAGAGGGTTAGTATTAAAATTTAAAAAAACAACAACAGAAAATCACAAGTATTGGCAAGGATGTGGAGAAATTGGAATCCTCATACACTGCTGGTGGGAAATGGAGGTACGGAGGTTCCTCAAAAAATTAAAAATAGAACGACCATATATGATCCAGCAATTCCTCTTCCGGGTATATAGCCAAAAGCTTTGAAAGCAAGATTGCAAAGAGACTTTCTCGCACTCACGTTTATAGCAGCAGTAGTTGCAGTAGCCAAAAGGCGGAAGCAACCCATGTGTCCATCAACAGATGAATGGATAATCAAACGTGCTCCGTCCATACAATGGAATATTATTCAGCCTTTAAAAGGGACTTTGGACACACACTACAGCAGAGGTGAACCTCAAGGACATTATGCCCATTGAACTAAGCCAGTCACCAAAAGACAAATCCTGTATGATTCCACTTACATGAGGTATATAGAGTAGGCGAATTCACAGAAACAGAAAGTAGAAGGGTGGCTGCCAGGGGCCGGGGGAGGGGGCAGTGGGGAGTTACTATTTAATAGGTATAGAGTTTCAGTTTTGCAAGATGAAAAAGTTCTGGAGATCTGTTGCATAACAATATTTATGTACTTACTACTGAACTGTACACTTAAAATGATTAAGATGGTAAAAATGAAAATGGGGGAGAGAGGGTCAAATCGTGATACCGACATGGATGGGTGAGAGGATTCCATGAGATAATGCGCACTTAGCAGGACTTTATCCTGTGGGCTGCGGAGATTATAACTAAGATGCAATGAGTTAAGGCGAGTTGTTTCCCCAGGTTTGAATGTTTGTTCTCCAGAAGGCTCCTCTCCCACCCTCCCATTGCCCACCTGACAGAGCTCATCCGGCCTCCCAGGTCCCCATCACAGGCTGTAGCCATCTCGAGGACTGTCCCCATGGGCTCAGCCCGTGCCTCTGGGGCACAGAGTTCTGCCCTCGCGGCCTGCTTTCGCCAGCTGGCACTGGCTGTGAGAGGCTGCCCGGCTGCTTTCAGTGGCGTCTGAATAAACCACAGGACCCCCAGTTCCTTCTGTCTGCAGGCTTTCATCCCACTGAATTTGCCCTGCATTGGGAGGGAGAGGCAGAGCTTGGGTGGGGGATCATGATAGCAGATGAGCCTCAGGGGTTCAATGCCAGCTGCTTCCAGCTCCAGTTCTGCCCCAGTGGAACCCCTTAGCCCCAGTGTGTCATGGGTGAAAGAGGGGTGAGGGCCGAGTTGGGCTTCACAATCTCTAAAGATTTCAGATCTTTGCGGGCGGTGGGGGGGGGGGGGCTCTGTCCTCCGAGTTCTGTCCAGCCTGGTCCCCTCCACAGGGCACAGCATCTGACAAATTTAACATGCCTGAGTTTGCTTGGTACCTCACAGGACATTGTGAGCTGAGCGTTCACACAAGCACCTCTGTGTTTTTATGTGAGCTGGGACCTGGTGGTGGTATGTCCTGGGCCCTGAGAGCAGCACGAGGCTTGGAGGCCCTGGCAGAGAGATCTTCAGCAAGACAGGCATCTCTGCTACCTGACAGGAGGAGACCCCCCAGCAGGGCTTGGACTCATCTGAATAGAAAGACGAGCAGCTGGCTTGGGAGGTGAGATCAGATTCCTGGGGCAAAGTGGTACCACATTTGTCTTAATGAGGAGGAAAGAACCAAATCAAAGCATTCGTTAACACTTCAAAGGAGTTAAAAGAGCCCATTTGGCTCCCAAGTGCTACCTCTCCTGGCTGGTTAAGTGTCTGGTGAAGAATCCCATTATCTACTCAGGGGGAAGATGCCAAAGGCTTCTCTTGCTGGCTGAGAATTGTGGGGGGCCCCTGCTCTCGGCGGGGGCGCTGCTTCCGGATCCCAGCCTCTGATCTGTTTAGGAGGTGCTTCTAGGGATTCCTGCTTGTCTACGGACATCATGATCCTCTCCAGGCTTTTCACATCCCTTCTGTATTTCTTTCCCCTGATGATTTCCTTACCGGCTCTTTTTGCTGTCGTTTCCAGAAGTTAATACTCAAAAGCCTTGATTTCTAGGACCCGTTCTGAACTTCACAGGAGCGAAAATCAATAGACTCAAGACTTGGCTTCATTATTCATTTGACTCAAACTGGTTTGGGGCAACACCTCTGAACCCCAGCCAGAAACATCCCCAAACGGGGCTCTTGCCCGGAATCTCACCGCTCACACAGGAGACTTGAGCACACTTAGCAAGTGAGAAAGACGCCATTCCCCTCCCCTCGCCCCACCCCGGGGGAGTTTCAGTCCAGAGCTGCCCCTCCTGAATAGAGACCCCCGGAGTAAGCCTGATCAGACTCTCCCACTCTGCCTCCATCTTCTCCAGCCTGCTTCTAGATTCCCTTCCTTTACTCACGTTGCTACCCCCCAACCACCGATATTTTCAGAATCTACACACATCTTCACCCATCACTCTGGTTTCCAAATATGATCTTTATCAATACAGTGGTGTTTCCCTAAAATGACTGACAGCTGCATGACCTTTCTTTTCAGCCACAGATGAAAGGAGACTTAAAAGATACGTGCGTGTGTGCGCGTGCTCGAGTGCATGCCTGACTAACGCACATACGCCTAAAGGAAACCAGGATAAATTACAGAGAACGGCAATGTAATGATTACAAAAAGGTATACGAGGCATAACCCATTAGTGAGCTACATTTTGTTCAAAGCTGAGATACTCGGGCAGAATAACATGCTTTGTGCCGGAATGCAGTCAGCTGTAGCAATGACTAATAATATAGTTGAGGATCTGTTCGCATTTTTCCCCTTTTGTGCCTATTTTCATAAGTTAATAACTCAAGCATGAAATTGTTTCAGGCTGAAAACTGGTGGTGAGAGCACAGCAAACTTTGTGGGAAACAACTCTGTGTTGTTGTTGTTACTTAATTTAGTTCGGCTGTTTTCAAGTTAGGGGAGTGGAAATGTCCATGCGAGTTTTCTTGAGCCATGTGTGTTTGTGAAGCCCAAGAAAGTTTGGGATTGTGTTATACAAGGCACGTTTTGACTGACTACAGATAGAAGTTTTCTTTTCCTACACGTGTGCTTCTGCTTAGTACAGGTCGGGGTCGTTGGCGGCAGGGGGTGGGTAGGTTTGGAAGAAATTGAATCAGAACGTTATAAATGACATCATTCTGGACTCACCTGCCTTCAACTAGAAAACTTCTATCCCAAGTCGAAGAGACTGGTGAGCAAACAGCTGCCTTAAACAGCTGGGGGTGGGAGTAGGGGTGAAACCTCCTGCCGGGTCTTAGTAAATTCCTGGAACAAAGGAAGGGGCAGAAACAAGATGAGTGATAGTAAGGCTGCTCATTTCTCCAGGAGTCCGGTTTACTGAGCATTTTCCTGTACCCAGAACCAGAGAAAGTGCAACTGCAGGAAAACAGATTTTCTACAAGTCTTTAAACATTTTTCCCTCCTCTTCTTTTATTGGGGCAGGAGACTGAAAAATGCAGAGAATAATATAACAAACACCTAAGTACCCACATTCCAGAATTAACAAATGTTACGATTTTGTAATGATGACTCTAACATTACTGATAAAGTTGTTTTCTTTCCTTTATTTCACAGATGGGCAAAGTGACGAACTGGAGGGGCTAGGACACAGCTGAAGGCTGAGGCGTGCAGCCTCCAGCATCTCTCTTCTTTACGAACTGGAGCCCTACAAGGAGATTCTCAAGCTGGTAAGGCAAGCATTATTGTCCCACTTCATAGCTGAAGAGCTTGGGTCCCCAGTGGATGTGGACGAGGGCCTCTGTGTTCTGAGCCCTGTGCTGGGCTCGGGACAGAACAGAAGACAAAGCCCAAAGCAGCCCAGATCCCTGCTGGAGGGAGGGATACAGAGAGTGCCTGCGTGGATGGGAAGCAATTCCCTGCAGCCAGGGTCAGCTTCACCAGGCTCCTAATCCAGAAGCAAGCCAGCAAATTTTATTTAGGGAGACATTCCATAGAAAAATGTGTACTTCGTAGGGTATATTTGAATCAATGACTCAGTTACGGGTCATTGCCAAAGAAAAACAAAATATCCTGCCACCCTGTGAGATGATGTGATGATTGTTATTTTTACTAGTAGATTACTCCATTTATAAACCTTTGATAAATCCCTTTCCCCAGCCAAATGGCATCTGAACCTGTGGAGAGTTTTAAAAAAAAAGTGAAATTGACGAGGGATGCGAGCTGGCCTTCTGTGTGTCCCGGAGCTTCTCAGGCTACAGCTCGGTGCGCGTTGCATCGGTTGAGCCCACGCTGGGTTGCATCATATTCTGCAAATCCACGTGCTCTCTGAGGGCGACAGGAGCCGGCTCGGGGTCCACCAGCTGGAATCTCAGAAAGCGCGGTCTCTAAAAATACCAGCTCTGCAGATTCACTTGGGTCCCAGGGGGCTTCTAGATTGACAGGTCCCTTTACGCACCAACCACGGGTTCAAAAAAGAAAGGAAAAAAAAAAAAATCAGCATGCTTTTTTGAGTTGATTGATTTCTAGCTCCGGAGAGTTTTCGCAGGTCATTTCAGAGTGATGGAAACTCCCCCGAATTATTTTAGGAAAAGTAAAAGACAGCAAAACTTAACTAGCAGCCAGGCTGTGTCCGGGTCTGCGGCTCCGGCGCGCGCCGGCGGACGCCCAGCCTCACCGCGGCCAAGGTCACGGTTAGGCTGCGCCGGCACCTCTGAGCGGTCTGGCACGGACAGACGCGCGCCCGGCGGGTCGGTGGGGCTGCAGCCCGCCCCTCTCCAGCCCAGCCTGGAGGCTGCCTTCCCCCGCGCATCCCCGGAAGGCGAGGGGCAGGCACGGAACTCGAAGTTCCAAAGTGTAAGGGAGAAAACTGTGTCCAGTTCGCCTGAAATGAAGCACACAGCCCTGCGTGTTCAGGGTCTCCCAGCCCGATGTGTGCGAATTGTTCCCGCGAGCAATATACAGGGCTGTGTTTTGGGGGAAAAGTACTTCCTGCTGCTTCCAAAGACAGAAAAACCACAGGGTTCCTGATATAAGGGCGTTGGCTTTATCAGCTTAGAGCAGGTCCTTCCTGGCCTCAGCCCGGGGCCCTTCCTACCACCTAGGCACAGACACAGTCAGACAGAAACGCACAGCTCAAGCGCTGACACACACCGAGAGTTGTGTTCAACTCTCAAAAAACTGTTAGGAACAGATTGCAGAGTCGAGGTGCATTCTGCCTTCCTCTCTTCCCGTTGCACTGGGCACTGTGCCGCCTGTGAAGTCACCTCAATCCAAGGACAAGCAAACCTAAAGAGGGCAGTCTGGGGCCTCCAAGAAAACACCAGAAAGATTGTTGTTAAACTAGATCTACTCCAGATTGCTTGACGTGAGAAGCTCACTACTGCTGGAGGTGGCCTTGTGTGACCCTGGAAAGCTGGCTTTACCATGGCCCTGTGAAGAGGCAATTGGGCAGGGAAGACGTTAAGACAGTTCCTTGAATGGATTCCTTGAGTGGGGTTTGAAAAGATTTGGTTAAGGATCTCCGCATCATTTCTAAAAACCCGCCAGCCAAATGCGAGAATTCCAGTTGCTCCCTGCCCTCATTAGTGCTTACTACAGTCAGACTTTCTGTTGTAATCATTCTAATACATGCGTAGTGAGAGCTCTTTGTGATTTTAATTTGCATCTCTCTAATAATAATGAGCATCTTTTCATATACTTGTTTGTCATTCATATATGTTCTTTGGTGATATGTCTGTTTAAATATTTTGCATACACACACACACACACACACACATATATATATATATGTAGAGAGAGAGAGAGAGAGAGAGAGAGAATTTTCAGTAAATACAAGCTGTTATTTAAAAGATCTTAATCTGGGTTTCTCTGATAGTGGTGATTAATATATTAGAAGTGTGGTTGAAACAACGCCATAGTGAGCCTGACCTTGACTCACATAAGACTTCTAATCCATGTTTTTAGGAAAAAGAAGTTGAATTCATATTTGCATTAAGGAAGAACATTACCCAGTTTATTAAAAAAAAGAAAAGACTTTCGCCCATTTTTTAAAAATTGGGTTGTTTTCTTATTATTGAGTCTTGGCAGTTCTTTATATATTATGAATATAAGCCCCTTATTAGACATGATTTGCAAATGTTTTCTTCCGGACTATAACTTGTCTTTTCATTTTCTTAACAATGACTTTTTGTTTTTAATTTTTTTGTGTGTGTATGTGTTTTTAATTTTAAAGAATTCCAATTTATCATTTTTTTCTCTTATGGATTATGCTTTTGGCTTTGTATCTAATAAATCTTTGCCTAACCCAGGGTCATGAAGATTTTCTTCTAGAAGCTATAGCTATTTCAATCTATGATGATCCATTTTGAGTTAATTTTTGTAAATGGTATGAGGTACAGATCAAAGTTCACATTTTTGGCCTTTGGATATCCCAGTGTGCCCTCAACATTTCTTGAAAAAATTATCATATCTCCACTGCATTGCTTCGCACCTTTGTTAAAAAATCAGTTGTCCATAAATGAGTCTAATTTTAGACTCTTGATTCTGAAGTTCCATTGGTGTTTGTGCTTGTCTTTGCTCCACTGTCCTGATTATTGTAACTTTATAATAAGTCTTGAAATCAAGTGATGTAAGTTCTTCAACTTTGCTTTTTTTTGCAAAGTTGTTTTGATTATTCTAAGTCCTCTGCATTTCCATATGAGTTTCAGAATCAGCTTGTCCATTTCTACAGAAAATCTGCTGAGATTTTGATCAGTATTACATTGAATCTACAGATCAATTTGGTGAGAATTTACACCTTAAAAATATTGAGTCTTCTCACAGATATAGAGAACAAGCTAGTGGTTACTAGTGGGGAGAGGGAAGTGGGGAGGAGTAATATAGGGGTAGGGGGAAAAAGGGTTATTATGGGATTATATGAAATCATGTGTGTGAAACTTTTGAAAATTGTAAAGCACTATAGAATTTAAAGACTCATTCAATTAAAAAAATCTTTTTAAAAATATTGAGTCTTCTAACCCATGAACTCAGTATCTCTCTATTTATTTAGGTTCTCTTTAATTTCTCTCAGCAATGTTTTGTAATTTTCAGTGTATAGATATTGTCCATCTTCTGTCAGACTTACCCTAGATATTTTATACTTTTTGATACTATTGTAAGTGATATTTTAAAATATTCAATTTCCAATTGTTCATTGAAAGTATACAGAAATACCATTGACTTTTGTACATTAATCTCGTACTGTATATCTTTACTAAAGTCACTTTTTACATTCCAGTAACTTTTTGTTTCTATAGGATTTTCTACGTAGATTCTCATGTCATCTGCAAATGAGGACGGCTTTACTTCTCTAGTTCCAATCTGGCTCGCTTTTATTTCTGTTTCTTGCCATATTGCTCTGGATTGAATCTTCAGTACAATGTGGAATAGAATCTGTGAGAGTTTCTGATCTTAGGAGGAAAATATTCAGTCTTTCACCATCAATAATGATGTTAGCTGTTAGTTTTTAGTAGATGCCCCTTATCAGATAGAGAAAGTTCCCATCTAGTCTTAGTTTGCCATGAGTTTTTACCAGGAATATCTGTTGGATTATATCAAATGATATTTTTGCATCTGTTGAGACCATAGTTTACTAGCGTCATCATTTAGCAAGTCTGAGTCAACTATAGAACATTTATGTCTTTTTACGTCCCTTTCCCCTCCCTGTTTATAATATAATTGTCTTAAATATTTCTTCTATATACATTTTGAATCACATTAGCAGTGTTACAGTTTTTGCCTCAACTGTCAACATAATTTAGAAAAATTAAGAGGAAAAGGAAAGCCCATTGTATTTACCAGTATTACCAATATGTTTGCTTATTGTGTTGTTTCTTCCTTACTGACATTCCAGAAGTCTTTCTTTTATTGTTTCTTTTCTGTTTAGGAAACTTCTTTTAGCCATTCTTATGTGGTATTGATATATCTGCTAGTGGTATATAGTTTTTCTTTTTTTTGAAAATGTCTTAATTTCCCTTTCATTCCTGAAGGATCCTTCATTGGAAAGGACCTTTCAACTGAATATACAGTTCTGTGTTGGCAGTTCTTTTCTTTCAGCACATGAGAGTACTCTTGCCTCCATGGTTTCTAATGAAAATGTGCTGTCATTCAAATTTTTTTCCCCACAGGTAGTGTCATTTCTCTGTGTTTTCAATATATATATTTTTCTCTTTGTTTTTCTGAAGTTTGACTATGATGTGCCTCGATATGGATTACTTTGGGTTTATTCTGTTTGAAGTTTGCTCAGCTTCTTAAATCTGTGTTTTGTTTGTACTTTTGTTTTTGGCAAAACTTGGGATGTTTTAAGCCCTTATTTAATTGAGTACTTTTTCAGTTTTGCCCTCTTTTCCTTTCTTACCAGAACATGGATATCACAGAAGTTAGATCTTTTGCTATAGCCAGACAGGTCCCTGAGGCTCTGTTCCTTTTTTTTTCTTTTTAATCCCCCAGCCTGTTTTCTTCTCTCTGTTGTTCAGATTCGATATTTAATGCTGTCCTATCTTCCAGGTCACTGTGTTCCTCTATTTTGCTGTTGAGTGCCTCCATTCAGGTGGGTGTTTTGGTCGTTGCTGTTGTTATTACTGTATTTTTCTGTGATAAATATTCCATTTAGTTCTTTATATTTTATCTCTCTTCCTATTTTTTAATTTGTTTCAAGAGTATTTGTCATTGCTCTTTGAAGCATTTTAATGGTGGTTGCTTTAAAATGTTTGTCAGATAATTCTAACATCTCTGTCATCTTGGTGTTAGCATTTATTCATTGGCTTACTTCATTCGTTTGAGGTCGTCCTGGTTCTTGGTATGATGAGCAATTTTCTACTGAAAGCTTGACATTTGGGGTATTATGTTTTGAGACTCTGTATCTTATTTCGATCTGTTTTCACTGGCTTCCTCTGACATTGTGGGTGAAGGTGTCGGCGGGGGGAGTGGCAGTGAGCTCTCTCATTACTGCCATGTGGGGTGGAAGTCCAGGTCCCTCACTTGACCTCTGTTGACACCCACGGAAGGGGTCTCCTTCTTACTGCTGGGTATGGGTAGAAGTGCTAGGCTTCCACTGATAGCTACCCCATGTGGTGGTGTCAGAGTGCCTCGATGCTATTCCTCACGTGGCCTTGTTACCCCTGCGAGGTTAAAAGGGTCCTGACTCCCCACTAGTTCTCCCAGATACCACCCTTGCTCCTTGTTACTGCTGTGTGGGGACGAAAGTCCAGCCTCCCCGCGTGGTCTCCACTGTTACTGGGGAGGAGCTTGTGACCACTGAGTGGGGATGAAAGTTTCAGCTCCCTGCTCAGCCTTCTCAGACCCCACCCTGGGGTGGGAGGCAGGCAGGGTGGGGCAGGGTGGTTGCGGCATGTTGCAGCCTGGTGATGATGGTGGACGTCAGGGCTCCCCTTGGCCTTTGCTGATGAAGGTAGGGCTGCAGTATTTTCTGTGGTGTTTGGCTAGAGTGGAAGAGTTATTGCCTAAAACTTTTCTTTCTTGCTGGGCTGGCCCTTTCCGGGCCATTTGGCTAGAGAGAGCAGGCTTTTGTGGGAGCTTCCTCTTTCTTTGCTCTCTTTTGGAATTTCTGGGTTCCCGGCTTCTTCAATACCTCACCTGGGAGACACAGGCAAAAAGAAACCAGAGAGCTCACCACTCTGTTCTACCCGTCCCGAGGTCCGTATCAGTCTGTCTTCTCTCCACCTTCCAGAATCTTCTTATGTTTGTATTGTATATAATGTCCAGGGTTTTTAGTGGTGGGTGGCAGGAGGAATGGATAATTATGTCTGTTCCAACTTCCTGGAAGTGAAAGTCCTCATCTCACTTTTAGGATGCATTTCAAAGTAAGTTGCAAATATTCACCCTTAAATACCTCAGTATGCGTGTTATTAATTACAGTTCTGTATTTGTTTATATCTTTCTTTTTTTAAGATAAAAGTTGTACATATGGGCTTCCCTGGTGGCGCAGTGGCTGAGAGTCCGCCTGCCGATGCAGGGGACGCGGGTTCGTGCCCCGGTCCGGGAGGATCCCACATGCCGCGGGGCGGCTGGACCCGTGAGCAATGGCCGCTGGGCCTGCGTGTCCGGAACCTGTGCTCCGCAACGGGAGAGGCCACAACAGTGAGAGGCCCGCGTACCGCAGAGGAAAAAAAAAAAAAGTTGTACATACATTAAAATGCGCAAATCTTAAGTGGACCGCTTGATGAGTAAAACCCACCCTCTATCAAGATATAGGGTCTGGTCCGTCACCTGAGAAATTCCCTCGTCCTCCTTCCCAGTCAATCCCTGTCCCCAGCCACCCCCCAGAGACAAACATTGTTTTGCTTTTTAGCATCCTAGGTTGTTTTGTTTGTTCTAGAATTCATGTGAATGGAAACATGCATCAGACACTCTTTTGTGTTCGGCTTTCTTCTTTCAACATAATGTTTTGAGGTTTATCCATGTTTCGTCCTTCATTCCTTTTTACTGCTGAGTTGTATTCCATCAGACGAATATACCACAGCTTGTTGATCTGTCCTCCTATCGAGGGATCCCCGAGCTGTTTCCAGGCCCTTTTAATCTGAGCATACTTTTTAATGGTCTGAATAAACCTTCATCAGAACACAGGGTCATATTTGAAAATGTCACCTACAGCCCTGACATACTGAGTTTTGTAGTTTTCCGAAATGATATAAAGAATCATTCCTTCATTCGTTCATTTGTTCATTTAACCACTATTTAGTGAGCTTGTTTTCGGTGCCAGGAGTCATTCTAGGCCGTGGGATTAGCAGGGAAGAGGACAGACGTGTGCTATGAAGGAAGAGTAAAGCCAGACCCAGGGGTGGAGCCTGACAGGCGGCCCAGGGGCAGGTAGGATGTCATTGTAGCACCAGAGGTCAAGGGCGGACCTCGGAGGTGGGCAGGGAGGATTCTTAGAGAAGGTGAGGTTTGAAGACATGAGGACCTTTGTTTAAAAGTCTACGTTTGTACAGCACCTTCATGCCTGGGAATTCATGAACTTCAGAATTGACTTCCCCATCATCCCTGAAGGGTGGGAAGACCCAAGGCCCCGAGAGGAGGCAGCTGGCCAAGATGTGGCACAGGGAACTCCACAGCAGCCAGATTAGAGGTCTGTGCCCACCGCCTGAGTGTTGGTGAGCCCACCTTCTCCTTGGCTTCCTGAAGGGGAGCCTTCAGTCTCCCCAGCCCCTCTGCCCACCCCCTTCCCACTCCTGCAGGTGCTTCCCCAGGAAATGCTAACGTGGAGTGAGAAAGCCACGGCCAGGCTGAGGTCTGAGGGTTCCTAGTGTGTGTGTCCTTGAGCAAACCCTCTCCTGCTGGTGGGAGATTCTTAAAGTCAGAAGTTGGGGACGGAGTGAAACTTGGTGGCCAACCTCCACCCACATGTCCTCCTTCCTTTATCACATCTGTCACTACGCACCCCCTTAGCAGAGCTGCCGCTCCTGTGCTGACACCGGCTGGGAGCTCTTTCTGTTTTATCTTGTTTAACTCACACCCACCCTGTGCGTAGGTCTCTATTCTTACCCATGGGAAACAGGAGACAGGCATTTGCTGAGGCTAAAACAGAATGCTAAGTCAGGTCTGTCCGACCCTCACCGGGGTGCTTTGAGCCATTGCGTTTTCTTGTTTACTCAGTTCTGAGCAAAGGGGAACCCCTGCCCTTTGGGGATATGAAATTGTAGAGGTCGGTGGGAGGGATCTGGAAAAAAGCTAGAGGATGTGTCCAGGAGAGGAGTGATGTGCATGTCCATGTGGAGTCGGGAGAACAGGGAGTTTGATGAGAAGGAGCTGGGATTCAGAGTTGAAAAAACCTGGGTTCAAGCCCAGACTCCACACTAATTCCACGGATGGCAGGATTTGGAACAAATCCTTTAAGCCCTCCAGCTTCCACTTCCACATCTGTAAAATGGGGTAATAATGGTATCTCTCTCTCAAACGTTGCTGGGTGGGTCCAATGAGGCGATGCAGATAAAGTGCTTAGACGGTGCCAGGCTCACAGTAAATGCCCAATAAATGCTGGTTTGCTATTGCCTGAAGAGTGGCGGCACTACAGACCCGGAAACTTTAGATGCGGGGAAGGACAGCCGTGCGGTGCAGGCAGGAGCAGTGCTTTACCCAGGAGCGGGGGGGCCTGGCAGAACCCAGGCCCTTGCAGGAGGGTATCCGCAGGGACCTGGGCTTCCAGCATCGGAGGGATGAGTGACCTCCGGGGTGTCTTCCAACCTGGAGATGGCGAGTCTTTGCTACGGTAGCAGCGACAGCTCCAGCAAGGCAGGGAGCAGCAGCTTCTGTTGGCTCCCAGACACCCCAGCTGTGGTCTTTGGGAATGTGTTTATCCACCCCGGAGGGAAGTGGACGAGTGAGAAGTGAGGGCTGGGCTTTGCAAACGCTGGCCTGTGAGCTCCAGTGCGCCCGGCGTGGCCACCGGGCCAAGGCAGTGTCACACGGGTTAGGGCGCGCTGCGCACTCACTGCATCAAGATGTATTTTGCAAACGTATTTTAAACAGATAACATCTCTTATCCTAATGTGCCTGTTGGCTACCTGCCCGTGAATGTTAGCCTCCAGGAGAAAAACAATTGCTTGAGCTGAGTGTTGGGTACTTTTACTTTCCATACGCTACTCAGGGGTCCTTGGAGTCCCCTTCACCCCAACACACACACACACACACACACACACACACACACACACACACACACACACACACATGCTGGCCTTCATACAGACATGCGGTCGTGAACCGTCGACCCCCTTCTGCTGCTACAGGTGTTCCTCCACCCACGTGTGTATCTGGGGATGCAGGACCTCCTAACAGCACTGTGGCAATATTTTGTGCTTTCAGGAAAAGTCCCCCGTGTACACGCACACCGTACATTTCCACATTTAACAAACTCCCCCTGGCTTCCGCTTCCAAACCCTCCATTCCCCTCAGATAAATACTTCAATAGTCCACTTTGCGATTAGTATTCAACATGGTGAGGCCCAGGGGAGGAGTGTCATTTCCCAGAGGTCCCCAGCAGGTTAGCTGCAAGGGCTCTCTGGTCCCCCCCAAACAAGCCAGGACACCATGGTGGTGAGGAGACCCTTTCAGCCACCTTGACCGTCTCCTTGAGGCTGTCGTCTAGAGCCCAGAGCTGACCAGAAAGGACTGCTGTGGATCTGAGACCCAGCCAGCCAGGGACGCAGGAGGCCCGGGTAGCGGGGCCTGTGCTGCCCCCCATCAGCCTGCGTGCGAGTGATTTCGAGAGAGAAACGCAGGTGTGGGTTTGCACCAAGCTCCCTGCTTGCCCTCTCCAAACCTCATCGGGGTCCCCTCCCCTCCAGTCCAAGTTGGTAGTCCCTCCTCTTCCCCTCCCCCACCCCCTCTCTCCTTCTTCCTTTCTTCCTCCCTCGTCATGTCCTTAACCAGAAATGCTGGCAGCTGTGCTTCCTGCCCAGCGTGGGCCTACTTTCCTCCTGAGCCAGAAAAGTGGGCACAGAACAAATGCCCAGGCTGACCCCTCAGGGCCCCAACATCAAAGGCACAGGAAACAACTCTGTTTCCCTGTCCACCGACAGGTCAGCTGATGTCTCGCCAGGCAGCGCCTCTGCCCGCGGAAACAGCCCTGTTGGCCACGCCAGGCACCCAGATGTTTTGATCTTGCACGGCAGGTGGCCAATGTCTCTAACCTTTCCGTGTGTAAAACGTCTGATGAACGGGAAGGGGATTCCAGTCAGACCACGGAGCAGACCTGTGCAGCTGCCGGGGGATGTCTGCACCTGCCTGGTGCCCACGTGGACACAGTGCACACACGTGCACAATCACACATGCACACTCAGCCCATGTGCAAGCATTCATGCACATGCACTTGTGCACAGGTGCGTGCCGCACGGGCACACACACACCCACGTAGGCTCGTCCACAGAGGGGTTGCTCCAGGCCTCTTACTCAGCGTTTCCCTACCTCATCGAAAAACAGTCAGGAAGACAAATATATGATATCGCTTATGTGTGGAATCTAAAAAGAAAAAAGATACAAATGGACTTATTTACAAAACAGAAATAGACCCACAGACATAGAAAACAAATCTATGGTTACCAAAGGGGAAAGGGGGGGGGGGAGGGATAAATTAGGAGGCTGGGATTAACAGATACACACTACGATATATAAAATAGATACCCAACAAGGACCTACTGTATAGCATAGGGAACTATACTCAATATTTTGTAATTAACCTATAAAGGAAAAGAATCTGGAAAAGAACATATATGTATGCATTATATATATGTATAAGTGAATTGCTGTGCTATATAGCAGAAAATAACACAACATTGTAAATCAACTGTACTTCAATTTAACTAAAAAAAGGTATAATCAAAAAAAAACTTCCCCTGCCAAAAATAGATAGATAGATAAACAAACAACAGTCTCTATCTGGCCATCTGTAAGAGTAACCCAGGTTCTCTGCTGGACTCCTCTGACAGCCAGCCTCGAGTGGGCCTTGAGGGAAGCCCTGAGTAGATGCAAACCTTCCAGAGGGGTCGAGACAGCCTTCAACATCTGCACACATCCACAGGCAGTTGGCCAGGCCCTCGAGGGCCACAGGACACCCGTCCTTCACAGCGTGATAGCTGGGAGCTCGCCAAGGAGCCGAGCGCCAAGCTGGGCCCACTAGGGATTTAGCAGCAGGCCGTCACCCACAGCTGCTGGGATTCAGAGGACAGACTCTGAGCCAGGAGCCTGCGTGTAGTGACACTGCGACAGAGCCCAGAGCCACAGTGCAGCCCTGTCCTTGAAGAAGCCGTGGGACCCTGCGATGGGCTCATCCCCGCTCAGGGTCCAGGGTCGGTGAGAGTTTGTTTCTCACTGAGGTGCAGTGAAAAGAGCAGACTGAGGGGTTTTGTTTGAAACCTGCCCTGGGGAGAGGTCAAATGAGGGGACCTGGAGCTGTGAACAGTGCCCTGGTCATGCACTGGCTCGCCATCCATGAACCCCTCCCCTTCCCCGGTACCTAGGGGGCACAAGTAACGGTGACATTTTAATGATTTCAGATTTAAAACATGTTCTCCTCTGCCTGCCTCCAAAAGGACTTTAAGAGGCTATAGGATTCACCGCTAACGTGTACTAATTAATTCACAATTAGATGAAAACTTCCGAGCAGAGGAGTGGGTTCCAGCAGGCCCCCAGACGTGAGGTGACGGCCACAAGTGAGCGTGGAACACGCCTCCACACGGCACGCAGCTGAGGTCCAGCCCCAGACCTTCCATCCTGTGGTCTTGACGCCTAGGATATCTGGCCAGGCCGTGATGACCCGGCCAGGATTCAGGGGTATGGCGTCCACCTGGGCACCCAGCTACTTACCTGCTGTCTCTGGCTGCCCCTGGGGAGAAAAAAAGAACACAGCTATCTTACTTTTTAAATTTTAAAAAATATTTTTAATCGCTAACCCTTGCCCATGGTCCAAAGTGTCAGAGATTCAAACCAGTGTGTGGAGAAGAGTGTCCCTCTCAGCCTGACTCCCTGGACCCCCAGAGTCATCTTCCCCAACTGCTTCATGTCATTCAAGGTTCCCAGCAATCTAAACATGCCAGTTGACATTGTCAGGGCACAATAGAAGATATTTGCTTCGTTTTGACTTTGTTTAGTTTCAATACCGTTTTTGTCTTTATAGCTTTTGTTTTTTCTAAAAAAAAAAAAAGAAGAAGAAAACACCTGTAAAGCCCATCACCTAGAGATGAAAGAAGAAACAAAATGTTGGCTATTTTTCTTTCTGTATATAAAAAAGTATTAAAAAAAAAAGTATATAGTATTTTACTTTACAATACTGGGATCACAATATCTCTAGCAGTTTTCATTAGGAAATAGTCTTTTATAATATGCTTAATGTCTGTGTAATAGTTCACCTTATAAATGTATCATGAATTATTTAGCCACACCTGGCTGGCCTGCCTCTCATTAGAAAAAATTTCACGAAGTGTCACCACTGGGTGAGAGTTATCTCAGCCGATCCTCCTGACAACCCTGTCAGACAGGAATTACGATGATCTTCAGTTTATGACTTGGAAGGCTAAATCAACGACTCAAAGACACTCAGCTACTGGGTGCCAGGAGGGGGACTCTAGTTAGCACCCCCAGCTACACTGTTGCCCTGTCCCTGGACCCTTGTATATACCGTCATCTATTTTTGCCATCTTGAAGGACACATGTTAGCTTACTGTTGTTGTTTTATTTGATCTTTTTAAAATTTGTGCTTATTTTTTGGCTGCGTTGGGTCTTTGTTGCTGCGTATGGGCTTTCTCTAGTTGCAGCGAGCGGGGGCTACTCTTCCTTGCGGTGCACGGGCTTCTCACTGCAGTGGCTTCTGTCGTTGCGGAGCACGGGCTCTAGAGCACGCGGGCTTTGGTAGATGCGGCTCGTGGGCTCAGTAGTTGTGGTGCACAGGCTTAGTTGCTGCACAGCATTTGGGATCTTCCCGGACCAGGGATCAAACCTGTATCCCCTAGATTGGCAGGTGGATTCTTAACCACTGAGCCACCAGGGAAGTCTCTAGCTTACTGTTTTTATTTGCATTTATTTTGTTGTTGTTGAGTTTGAGCATGTTTTAATTTCTTATAGACCATTTGCATTTAGTTTCCTTTAAAATACTTGCTTGTGTGTTTTTGCCTGTTTTTCTGTTAGTCTTGTGCTATGTACATACACACACACACACACACACACACACACACACACACACATAATTACCCATTATCTGTCATATATGTTTCCCAGTTATTTTCTTGTCTTTTAATTTTGTTATGGTAATTTATGACTGAGAAGTTAAAAATTTTTTATGTCTACCAATATTTTCCTTTATGATTATTCCCATTAATTTTATCTTTAGGATGCTTTCATCCCTCCCAGTTGCAGATAAATGTTTATTCCTATTTTCTTTTAGTGGTACAGTGAGTTCATTTCCACATTTAATTCCTCCATCTATTGTTAATTTTCTTCTCAAAAGGTCAGTCCAGAAGTATACTTGAATCAGTTTGTGCGGGATGGCCACACCCATCACCGTGTTCCATCACGCCTGTTACCTGGATGAGCTCTTAGGAGATTGACATACCTGGTACCTGGGGCCAGCACATTATAGAGACATTATACTTCCACTGATACAACTAAAGGTACATCAGCTTTTAGCAATCCCATGCATTACTCACTGACATTAACTCCATGGCAACGAAAACTACCAGACTTTCTTTTGTTCTGGGGGTGAGGGTACAACTTTTAGAGAAACATTTCCACCAATTGCTATAAATTTGCATGTAACACTTCTATATAACTATGTCTATCAAGTAGATGTTATTTGGTCTTTGGCTTTTTCTCTTGTAGCATAATTTCCATTTAAATTCCAAGGTGTCAGAATATTCTGACACCTACTTCTCAGCCTTCAGAACCGTACATGGCTTCCCAGGTCACTCTGGTCCATTAGCTATTTCACATGCTACTTTTGGACATCTGGGTTATTCCCTAGATCTTATTTTCACACAGGCAGCTGACAGCCATGCCCCTACCCTGCATGTTCTTCTGTGTTTCATTTTTAATTCTCAGTGTTTTTACTGACATATATTCTGACTCGATTTTTATTGATCTTGTCGGTTTGGCCTCTTATTCCGTCCAGTTGAAATGAGCTTGCGTCATTCACGATTTGGTTATTTATTTCATTTATTGTCCCTCTGAGCTTCTAGTTGCCCACATATTTGACACAAGTGCCTTTGACATCTTTGCTCAAGGCTTTGAAAGCTGTGTCTACAGATGAGGAAACCGGGGCTTGGTGTGGTGGGGTGCCTTGACCAAAGTCACAAGGCTACTGTGACTTGGAGCCGAGGCAGCGGGGATCCAGGTCCCGTGCCTCCCAGGTCGGGGCAGTGGGGTGGCACAGAGATGGCCAGCCCTAGGGCAACAGCCTAACGCTGACAAAGGCATTAGCTGTCACGGCCGGACGCCGAACTGTGTGCTTCACATCCCCGGCCTCAGCCCTACGGATGACATCGCTGGGGGCGGGTGGGGAATGGGGTTGTTCTTATCCCCATTGCGCAGACAAAGAAAGAAACTGCAGCTCTGAGAGCGGAAGTGAGTTTCCTAGGGTCAGCAGGGAGCGGCTAGCAGATGGATTTGCATCAGCCCCCAGCACTGATACCCTCGACCGTGGTGCGGCTCTGATTCCTGCGCCATCAGTGGCGTCAAAGGACACTCCAGGGACACCATTAGGGCTGGGCGGGTGGAAGGACACAGCCGCTGGCACAGATCTAGGATCCCCCCGTCCCCGACCTCAACAAGACTTCAAAGTGTTCATCTTTCTGTTTGGGCTCTGTTTTTCAACTAGCTAGGGATCCTCCTCATCTTATTTTCACCTGGTCCACATTCCTCCATTTCAAGAACGAGACTTTGTCAACTGCTTGGTTGATGTTATTTTAGGTACACAACGCTTACCAGACTGCACCTGTTCGATCACAAAAGATTCCCGGGTGTTTGGTGGTAGGGGGCAGCGGTGGGGGACTTGAACCCATGTTGTTCCCCGTGTTCTTTTGTTTTTTTAAATAATTTTTTTTCGATACATGAAGGAGCTGAATTGCTTGTTTTTAGTTTTTGGCTGTACCCTGCGGCATGCGGGATCTTAGTTCCCCGTCAAACCTGTGCCCCCTGCATTGGAAGGCAGAGTCTTAACCACTGAACCACCGGGGAAGTCCTCCACCCCCGTGTTCTTTTTGAAAAGTTTTCAATCTGCATGGTCAAAAGTTCTAGAATATTCCCCCAGGGATTACCATCAAGCAATCTACCCTTTTACAATTTTTGAAAATGGACAGTTTGCCCAGGGGTCAGCTGCCCAGTGTTTAATCACGGTGCTTCTTTGAGGTCATCTGAGGGCTTCCATCTTTGCCTGGGCTGAAGACGAACTCATTTAGCGTGTCTGGGTATCCGAGCGCTGCCTTGTCGTCTCACCAGCCCCGGGTTCTACCTTTGGAAGAACATTATAAAGAACTAGAAAACAGGGAAGCTAAATTGAAATTGCTGAATCTGACTCCTTTTTGTCAAGTCTTTACACTTCAGAGTCTTCTCCATGCAGAGCCCTGTCCCTTTCTTGTTCTACTCTTCCAGTAGCTTTAAAAACCTTCCTAACATTGTGGCTCCACAGTAACTTCTGCTTATTCTGGACATAAGCCCTTCCCAGGACTGTTCTCACAGGTACGGGCCCCTCATGCATGTTCTCCTTGATTCTGTGTCTCTCTTCACCTTTGGATGCCTTTCTAAAGATTTGAGATCACCAGTGATCACCCTTTGGGACCACATTGGGCTTTTTTCTAGGTATTTCCTTTCTTTTTGTCCCTCACTGGGATTAGTCGCTATTATATAAGCAGAATTTGGGATTATCCCCCAATCTCTTTCCTCACTTGGGATCAGATACTCGAACCCCTGGACCCTCAAGTTAAGACTGTGTGGCACTAGGAAATTTTGTCCATCTTTTCAGGCTTCAGTTTCTTCATGTCAAAATGGGCGTGATGATAGCTTTAACCCCCTAGAGTTGTTATGAAGGAAATAGTGCATAGTCGTGATCAATATCAGTATTATTACCTATCTGTTACTGAAACCCTTTGTGGTGACAATCGATAGAAATCCAACTCAAACTGGCTTATACACAAAAAGAGAGTCCATTGGCTCAGGGAATTTTCCCCAAGGGCTCACCATCAAACAAAGTCCAAAAGTCCATCGGCTTCAGGCACAGCTGGATCAGAGCCCTGTCAACGTCCCCAGGCTCTGGTCTCTCCATCTGGCTCTGCTGCTGCTTCATTTGGGAGCGAGATGGTGCTCCAGCCCCTCCCCCTGCCCGCCTCCTCCACCAGCCCCTCCCCCAACCTCCTAGCGAGCCGGGCCCCCAGCCCAGCAGAGCCATGGCGAGGGTCAGGACCACAGAGCCTGGCTCCTACCCCTGGGAACTGGCACCATGCCCAGAAAAGGGGGAGCTGGGCTCTGAATTTGGGAGATGCGCTCACCGAAAAGCAGAGCTCGGGAGCCTTCCTGACTGTGAGTGATTTCACGGACACCTGGGCACCTCCTCCGCTCTGATGCGGCTGATGGCAGCTAGCCACTAAATGCTGCTCTTTCCAGCAAGACAAACCCCACCAGAGTGGAGAAAGATGACCCTGAGCCCTGCCCTCGGGCCCCGCTTTTTACTCCCTCCTTCACCCTGGCCCTGGCCCTGATGCTCGACTCTGACACCTGCTAGACTCCATCCTGTACTCCCCTCAGCTTGGTCCTGATGGCTGGTAATTAATTGGCTTTTTCTTTGTCCTTTAACCCCACCCGTGCCTTCCAGATGGGTTTTCCACACCTGGCAATTAACCTTGGCAATCACCCTCAACTCTGCGCAGTGGGCCTGCTGGACCGGATTTTATGTTTGTTTGTTACTTCTCTGCAATGCACTCTTGGGCTGTCCTAATACAAGTCTGGTCACTCACTGTGGTTATGGTGTGACACCGTCACATACAGTGCCAGGCACCATTTTTTCTTTAGTAGCCTGGAATCCCTGTCCCCTGCCTTTGTGCAGCTGCGTGACCCTCTGTGACCCGACCTTGACCCCTGTGCCATCTCAGTGGATCAGGGAGTCCAGGTGCTGTGCCCCTCGCAGGGAAGTAGAAAAGGTGTCCACGGTGTTGTCTGCTGAGCCCCCTGCTCTGCCCCAGGGCAGTCCCGAGCCAAGCTGGGTCAAGCAGCCTTGGACTGAGCAACGCCAGCCCCATTCATTCCCCACGGAGACGCTTGACAGTGGAAGAGTTTCTGTCCTGGGCTGAACTGGCTCTCAGCTCAGGATCCAGCTTTCCTGTTGACTCCGTAAGCTTCTCTGTAGCTTCTAATATGTTTCCCTTTTTGCTGGAGTCAGCAAGAGCAGTTTCTTTGACTTTCAAGGACAGAGCTGACATTCTAGGGCTGTGCTTCAGCTCTTCTGGCTTTATAGATTTATTTGAGCTTTTTAAAAATGCCTCCCTCTGAAGTTTCCAGTTAAACTCTTTCTGGTCGCACTAGCAAGTCTCCTGCAGCGTGTTCTTCTCGGATTTGGGTTCATACATCTTGCTTCCTGCCAGGACCCCACTGTTCTGGGGTGGATCTGGGCTGCGGTCCAGAAGACACAGTTCCGCACTCTGACACCATCTACATGCCCAGATGTTCCCTCCGTATACTTCCTCTCTCCTCCTTTCACTGACAAAGTCACGAATTTCGAGTGAAAGAAGGAATGAAAACACCACCTGTAACACCAATTCCTTCAATTTCCTCCCCAGAACTTCCACATAAATAGAAGTAGATTGGATTTAGAAACATAGACCATCACACTTGGAAGAAAACTTAGAAACCATCACAGGTCTTTACTCAAGTGCCATCTGTGATCGATTGGTTATGGCTGACTGGGTTTCACATCTGGACACTGAAAGGTGCTGTGAGGGATTCACAATGCCTGCATGGGCGTGGTAAAGGAAAGTACCAGCCTATGATCTGATGATTCGCTCTCCTCCAACAACCTGCTCTGCATTTTACAAATGAGGAAAACTGAGTTACACACATATTAAGTTGCCTAAAGCTATATAGGAAGCCAGGGCAGATTTGGGGATAGAATCTAGGTTGTCACACCTTTCCTAACAATGACAATGACTTCTCTTCAGGTTGGAGTTCAGTCTATATGAGGTCATCAAAGTCTCCTTGCTGGTTGCAAGGCGTGGTTTCTATGCTCAGCCACTTCTGTGCATTGCAGCAGGACCCTGTGGATGCCTGTGGGGCTAGGGGCAATATTCATGGAGATCTTTCAGGATCACAGTTCCGATGCCCTAGGGCAGTCCAGGCGGTGCCGGCCCTGGGAGCTCACCCATTAAGTGGGGTTGTTTTATCAGACTGCAGCTGAAAACTTCAGAAACTACTGTCCCCAACGGAATATACTCCAATTCATTCCAAGTGGGGAGAAAACAAATAGCCCGGTGACCCTTCCCAAAGTGTTAAAGTTCCTTACGCTTGAGATGGGAAATCGGGTCCAGATCCAGACCTGGCATGATTCATGAGAGCTTGCTGTGGAAAGAGGGGGACAAAAGGTCTTCAACCTTCCTGTGAAAGCCAGCTCCTTATTTTTAAACCCATCCCGTTTGACTGTCAAGGTCGGAGCCTTCATAAAAGCCAAACTGCACTCCTAGAATTAGCAGGGCAGCATGCTCTAGGGTGGTGAGGACCCTGCAGAAGCAGGCAGCTGCAGGATCTGGGGTGTCCGCCTGCAAACATTCACTCAGCAAGTTCCTGGGAGACGGGCCTTTCTCCTGGGCCAGCAGCCCCAGAGTGGGCGTTCCCGATAAGGAACAGGGCTGCTGCTTTGGGGGAGGGAGTTCTTCTGGACTGGGGCCCATTCTCAGGACAGTTGTCAGTGGCCTTAGTAATGGGACAGCATTCTGTTTTATTAAAAGCCTGTTGCTGGCTGGGAAAGCTGTCTGCCTGCTGTGTGGGCAGGGGCCCAATATCGCTGCGGGCAATTCCAAGCCAGTCCTTCGAGCTGACATCAAACCAGGAAAGAACATGACTGAGTTTTAGCTGATGTAGCAGTACTTTTTCTTTCTTTCGTTTCTTTCTTTCTTTCTTTCTTTCTTTTTTTTTTTTAACAGTTCTCTCTACCAGTTCCACTGTGTACATTTTGTGTGTGCGGGCATGTATGTGATCTTGTCAACCGGCGGCAGCTGGAGTTCACCCCTTGAGCACACCTCCCCTGGCTCTCCGTTTCTCCCCCTCCCCTCCCCCTTCTCCATAGCCTCACCCTTGCCTCACTGGCCTTCCCAGCCCCCAGCCCCCTGGTAGACACTGGAGCAGAGGGAGGCCCAGACTGTGGCCTGAGGGTATTTACAGGGTAGGGGTTGGGAGGGGAGAGAATTTGACTGCTTTGTTTATCTTCTGAGTCTGGAAACTCTACAGAATTCATCCATTTTCAAGGAAGCCTTCATTTGCAGGTTTCCCAAAATAAAAAATAAAAAAGGAGCCTCACTTCAACAGGAACCAGAGGAAGAGCAGTTTTCTCTGTGAGCTGATTTGTTTATTATTATTATTTTATTCTTTAACATTAGGTTTGTTGAAAGTAGTCAAAGACAGTCACTTTTTTTCATATTTTTATTTTGCTTTTGTCTTTTTTTGCCTTATCAGTGTAGAGGGCAAATACTTTGTGGGGAGATTGGTATAAAATGCTCACTTGACACATGTCTACGGGAAATAGAGGTTTTGTGTAAACTTTTATGTTTGCATTTTCTGCTGAGGTTACAGATGTCTCTGGGACTCTTCCCTTCATTTGTAAATTAAAATCACTCAAATTGCCCCTCTTTTACAAATTAAAAGAAATTAAATGTGCTTCAACACAGACTTTAAAAATAATTTCAAAAAATTTATAAAAGCGGTTTCCATATGCTGGTTAGCTGTGTGTACATGATTTCTCTGGGTCTTTTGAAAATTTGGAGCGAGCAGTGCCCATATCAGGTAGAGCATGTGAATTTACTGGCTTCTTTTTAACCCTGTACTCAAGCAGTAAACTTTTCCTGTAGTGCCAGAAAATGGCATATGTTTTGAAAAACTATTTCTAAAGATGGTCAGGCAGATAAGGGGAATTCAGAAAAGAAAATATAAAATGTGTTCCTTCACATGTGAACATTCAATTTCAACTTAAGGACAGACATTCCATTTTCAAAGCTGCTTTTCTTTACCACACTGTATGAATCACTGTACTGATGTAAGCCTAAAATCATGTAAACTCACAAGTTTTGCCACATATTTTAATTCATTTTATAATTGTTTTCAAAATCTTGGGAAGAGTAATATATGGCACAAGAAAAGAGTGGTATAAATCATGTTAAATCCAGTGTACTTTTTCCTAAACTGTGTCTTCAAGGTATAAGATATTCAGCAAATTGGATTTTTTTTTTTTTCTCTACTCTCTGGTTACTTAAGAGAAACCAGAAGATTATCTCTATGGTGAGGGTATAGAAAGCAGTATTTTTATTTTTTAGTTTTTTTGATGAGGGGAAAGCTCGATCCGCTGGCATGGTGTACTGGCTACTGTGTCTGTGGTAAATTCAAAACATTAACATTTAATACTGCACATTCCCGCAGGTCACTGGGCCAAAAGCCCATCCAATATTGTCAGGCAAAGGCCCAAGATGAGAAACAAGTAAAACACAGATACGAGGTCTTTACTGGTGCAGCTAAACATTTGTAATTAAGAAAACTCCAGTAGTTCCGTGGTAATCTGTTTCTAGATAAACGTAGTCGTAGCCTTCGGCTCCAAAGGAAAACCTCTTCCTTCAAGACACTGGGTGAGGAACGGGGAGAACTCAGAGAAAAGCCGTTTTCGGTGTTACAGACAAGTGTTTACATTAGGAGCCAACTTTCGATCCAGGAAAGAAGTGATAACCTGTTTGGGTTTTCCAAAGGAATTAATATCCTGTGGACTGAATACAGAGTAGGCTCAGAGAAACGTTGAATAATGCAATTGATCTCTTCCAAGAAAGCAGAGGGTGGAGTTCTGATCATAGGAAGCACCACTGACAGTATTTTTTTCTGCTTTCTGGAAAATCAACCAGGAAAGAAAATATGTCTGAAACATTTAAAAAATAGGCTGTTTTGGCATCTGGTTCTGGAACAAGATGGTGTAGATTCACTTTCCCTACTCTGTTTCTCTAAATACAACTAAAAACTCTGGAAGCTATTCAATAGACAATGATAAAAGAACTCTGAAAGTTGGAAAAGAAGAAGGTAGACTGGCAAGAATCCTCAAGACTTGAGAAACAACAACTTTTTGAGTTCCCTGAGCTTTTTTATCTTCCATGTACCCTGAACAGGGCACAGGAGAGGATTGCAACCTGGAATCACCAACAGGCTCAGGCAAAACAAACAAAAAACCCCAAGAATATCCTAATCTTTCTGGCCAAAGTCCAGGAAAAGGAAAGCACAACAGAGACCCAGTAAGAAGTTCCAGCCTCCTTTGGATTGTCTGCAAGGACCTAGGGTCCTTGCAGACAATCCAGTCCACTGGCAGCAGCAAAGCCCTGGACACTTCCGGCTCCTGGTCCAAACTGAGATACCATCAGGTGGTCTGAATCACCCACAGCTGCAGCAGCAGTTGAAACCATACGTCTCCTTGGCCTCTACGCAGTGGCATAAGGAGACCCAGGCCCACCAGCAGCTTCTTCCTCATTCTCCAAGGTTTCCCAGCAACAGAGTTTCCATACAAAATGATCACTAAGAAAACTGTATGGAGAGATATACTGAAAATATAATTAAAGCAAAAAAGAACTCTAAAAACGTTCAAGTAACCCAGAGGAAGTCAATAAAAAAGAAACAGAAGAATGATAAACAGAAGGAACAAACAGAAAACAAATAATAAAATGTCAGACTTGGGACTTCCCAGGTGGCGCAGTGGTTGAGAGTCCGCCTGACAATGCAGGGGACACGGGTTTGTGCCCCGGTCCGGGAAGATCCCACATGCCGCGGAGCGGCTGGGCCCGTGAGCCATGGCCGCTGAGCCTGCGCGACCGGAGCCTGTGCTCCGCAACGGGAGAGGCCACAACAGTGAGAGGCCTGCGTACCGCAAAAAAAAAAAAAAGTCAGACTTAGTCCTAATAGATCAGTAATTACCTTAAATACAAATGGTCTAAGTACACCAATTAAAAGGTAGAGATTGGCAGAATGGATCAAAAAGCACGACCCGACTAGATGTTATTTACAAGAAACCCACTTCAAATTCAGTGACATAGGTAGACTGAAAGCAAAAGAAAGGAAAAACATATACCATGCAAGCATTAATCAAAAGGAAGGGGCTATGTTAATATCGAAGTAGACTTCAGAGCAAAGAAAGTTACCATGGACAAAGAGGGAGATTACATGTTGACATATAGGATTAATCCACAAAGAAGATACAGCCATCCTGTGAACCAAACAACAACATATTTCACAATATATGAAGCAAAAACTAAGACAGCTGAAAGAAGAAAGAGATAAATCCACTACTGTTGTTGGGAGCTTAAATTCCCCATTCACCTCCCACTCAGGACTTATAGGGCTACTAAAGAGAAAATCAGCAAAAATATAGAAAAGAAAAAATATAGAAGAATTCAACAGTACCATCAACTGAAAGGATCTAATTGACATTTATAAAATGCTCTGTCCAGCAACAGCGTTTAAAGGGCCCATGGAACATTTGCCAAGATAGACCACATCCAAACTTTAACAAATTCGAAAGAATCGAAATCATATAGAGTCTGGCCATAATGGAATTAGAGTAGAAATCAAAACCAGGAAAATCTCCAAACTCCTGGAAACTCAACAATAAACTAAATAATTTATGGGTGAAAGAGGTGATCTCAAAGGAAATTTTAAAAGTACATAGAAAGAAAGAAAATGAAGATAAATATATTAAAATTTGTGAGATGCAGCTAAAGCAATGCTGAAAGGGAAATTTATGGCGCTAAATGCTTACATTGGAAAGCAGTTATCTCAAATAACTAATCTAAGTTCTGACTTCAAAAAATTTAAAAAGAGCAAACTAAACTCAAAGCAAACGAAAGGAAGGAAATACTAAGGAGAGAACATCAATAAAACTGAAAGCTGGAAAATAATAGAAAAAATAATGGGAACATAAAGATGGTTTTCAGAAAAACATCAGTAAAATTAATAACCTCTAGCAAGATTGGCAAAGATAAAAAAAAAAAGAGAGAAGACACAAATCACCAGTATCAGGAATGAAATGAGATACCACAACAAATTCTGTAGCCATTAAAATGATAATAGGAAAATATGACAAACAATTTTATGCTTATAAATTCAACAATTTAGAAGAAATGGGCCAATTCCTCAAAAACCACAAACTGCCAAAACTCAGCCAAGATTAAATAGATAATTTATTCAGCTCTATAACTATTAAAGAAATTGAGTATGTAGTTAAAATACTCCCCCAGAATAATCTTCAGGCCCAGATGCTTTCCCTGGAAAATTTTACCGAATAGTTATTAAAGAGCAATTACTGCCAATTGTACACAGTCTCTTTCAGAAGATAGGAGAGGGGATTCTTTTTATGTGGTCATCATTTCTGACACGAAAACCAACCAGAGGCAGTTAAAAAAAAAAAGAAGAAAAGCTAAAGACCAAGATCTGTCAAGCACTTAGATGAAAAATTATCAACCAACTTTAATCAAATACAGCAAGTTATAAAAGAACATGACACCATGACCAAGAAGGATTAATGCCAGGTATGTAAGACAGATTCACTATTTGATCAGTCAATATAGTCCACCGTATCAACAGATCAAAGAAGAAAAAGCATATAATCATGTCAATTGATGCAGAAAAATCATTTGACAAAATTAGATACCCATTAATGATGAAAAAAAAAAAAACCCTCTCAGTACACTAGGAACAGAGGGGAATTATTTCAACCTCATAAACCCTACATCAAACTTTGTATTTAATGGTGAAAGACTTAGTGCATTCACTCTAAGTTCTGGAATAAAGCAAGGATGTTTGCTGTCATCATTCTTATTTAATACAGTACTGGAGGTTCTAGCCACTGCTATAAGGCAGGAAAAAGAAATAAGTCATACGAATTGGAAAAGAAGAAATAAAACTAAAACTATCTTTTGTTGCAGGCAACATGATTGTCCACATAGAAGAATAAGCTGTCCTCCTTTCACTGACTGCATTGATCAAGCAAGTGCTTCCACTTGTTCTGAGGGTGTTGCTGCAGCAGACAGAAGCACAGGGGCTGAGAGCACAGCTTGGGCGTGGTAGACCAGATGGACACCCCAACTCCACCATTCCCAACTGTGTACCCCTGGGCACCTTCCTTGACCTCTCTGAACTTTGGTCCCCTCATCTGAAATGGAGGTTATGGCAGAAACAAGAGCCTATAGTGGTTGTGAGTATTAAGTGAGAGCAATGTACAGACAGCTGAGCAGTGTACTTGCTGCAGGTATTACTACTACTTGCTGCTGTTGTAGGTGATCCTGCACTGTCTGCTGTGCTGCCCCCAGGACTGTCACTGGAGCCAAGAAAACTCAATTCTCCTGCTCAGTGGTCCTGTGACTTGTCAACTCACACATCCATTCTGAGCTTCACTGCAGAATGGTTATAAATGGTTTATTTATAACATGGTGACAATAACCCCTCTCTCATAAGATTCTTGTTAAGACAGGATGAAACAACAAATAAAAGTGCTTTGAGCACTTTAATAATAATAATGATAATGATAATAATAATAACAGCAGCTAAAATTTTTTGAGCACTCCCTAGCACCAGCACCATCGATTGCTGTGTACTCACAACATTTCACTTAATCCTTATAACCATGAGTTATTCGTCTAATTTATGTAGATTGGGAAACTAGTCCCCAAGAAGTAATCTGCCCAAAGACACAGCTTGCGAGCCGTAGAATCCAGATTTGGACCCCCAGGATCTGGCTGTGTTCTCATGCTTCCCAGAGAAAGTAAGCCAGTGAGGGAAAGAACAGCTTGGCCTGGGGCTCACTTCCACTGGAAAGGTGGGTATAATCTGTTGTGGGAGGCTCAGAGTGCAGTCTTTGACGTGCAGTGGGAGAGCCAAGAGTCATCCTTGGCGGTGGCAACTGGCTCCAAACTAACAAACTGTCTGAGAAATAAGGTTCCCTCTAGTAGGACACCAGGTAGGATGTTACTCAGAAAGTCAGCTTTCCATTCCCTTGAAGGATTCAGTGATTAGACTGAGGCCAACTACGGGCCCAGGTCTAAAAATAACTCCATCCCTTCTAGCAAGGACTCAGTCTGGACTGAAGTCATTCTTTCAGGTGCAGAAAAGGAAAGCTTGACTGTACGTCATGGACTTAAAATAGGAGTGGGGTCATAGGGCCAGCTGGGGCTCACGGGTGCCAAGTGGGCAGTTTGTCAGCTGGTGTTTCCTGCTTTGGACAGCAGGTTTCTGCCTCCTTTTTTGAGTTGAGAAGGAGTGAAATTGTATGTTTGAAAAGCTCACTTGTTTTGCTTTCTCTCTTCTCCGCGTGTGCCCTTTTTATCCACAATACACATTCATCTTTACTGGGTGTTCATGCATTGTCCTGAAATATACTAGTTACAGAAATTAAAATTGGCTACTCTGCTTCTTTCTCCCTAGCTCTGTACGATGGGTCCATGAAGTTTTCCTTGAATATCTCTGCCCAGAGTGCAACAAAGAGGCCACTAGTTGAATAATTCCCACAATCCCATGATATGGTGGAGGTCCATATGTGAGGGGTGGGCGCTCTATGGAAAGGTCTCCTTTGTGAAGGACGGTGGGCTACAGCCTAAGAGCCTACCGATTCTAAGAGTCTGGGATTTGTTTCCTTTTTATAGCCTGGCTATATTTAGGTCAGTGAATTGTATTCAAGATGGACTCGTCAGTACTTCATTCAATGCATTCTTTCATTGAAAAGTTATTGAAAGGACTTGTGCTCCAGACAGGGTAGCATAAAGTCATTCCTCTCTTCTCTCCTCTCAGCTAGGGACAATGATAAACTCTGGAAACACTGCAAGAAGCAACCATTAAGAGAGTGAAAAGGCAAGCCACAGAGTGGGAGAAGATATTTGCAGATCATAAAACTGCTAAGAGACTTGTATCCAGAAGACATTAAAAATTTCCATAAATCATTAATAACCCAGTAGAAAAAAATGAGCCAAAGACTTGGATAGGCACTTCACAAAGAAGGGATATAGTTTACCAGTAAACGTGAGAAGCAGAGTGCACAGTGAAATCCCAAGGAGACACATCTACACGCCTGCCAGAGTGGCTGAAAAGGAACAGACTAATAACCTAAGTGCTGGCGAGGATATGGGGCAAATACACCTGCCATCCACTGGCTAGTGGGGGCGTGAAGTGGTACCATGACTCTGGAAAATTGTTTGGCAGTATTGAGTGCTGAGTGTCGTAATACCCCCATGGCTCAGCATTTCTACCCCTCTGTATACACCCAACTGAAACACGTACTTATTAACACTGAAGGCATGTACAGAGCTGCTCGTAACCGTCCAGTTATAGTAGCCAAAGACCGGAAACAACAGTGGAATGGATTAATGTATTGTGGCGTCCTTAACAGTGAAACTGAACAATCGAACACAGCACACGGTAACACAGAACTGAGATCTTCACGCCCAGTGAGAGAACCAAGACAACCAAGAGGGTTGAATGGCTCTACGTACACCAGGTTCAAGAACAGACAAAGCTGATGAAGATTGAAGTCCAGACGGTAGTTATGTGGGGATGTAACTGGAAAGAGGCACAAGGGGTGCTGAGGTGCAGCTAATGTCCTGTTTCTTGAACTGGGCAGTGATTTCATAGGTTTGGACACTGTGAACATCTGTCGAGCTCTTAGGCTTATCATTCGTGCACTTTTCTCTCTGCGTGTTTCGCTTCAATGAAGAGTTTACTTAAAAGAATGTACTTGGGTTTGCAAAGTTGAAAAGAGCCACGAAACTCCTCATGGCCTCACAAAGAGTATTTTATATGCTGGTCAAAAACGTGAGAAACCAAGATGCTGGTCTCTCCCTCTGAGCCAATAAGCAAACAAATTAATAGAAAAGTAAGTGGGTTCACAAATGACTTACTTATAGACAGTCTACACCAAGTGTCCTGATATCTCCCATCCACAGACAGGCCAGGCCCCTTTTGACACAGTGGCCTGCTCCCCTCTCGGCCCATCTGCTTCACTGAGTCCATGGAGTCCCCGCCTCCAGACTCTCAGGCCTTGGGCCGCTCCGCCCATCTGCTCACCAGACACCATGACCAGGGACAAGGGAGTCTGGGCCACAGTCAGCCCTCCCTTGTCACTGTACAGCTCACTAGTGACCCTGTTTTTTTTTGTTTTTTTTTTTGGCGGTACGCGGGCCTCTCACCGTTGCGGCCTCTCCCGTTGCGGAGCACAGGCTCCGGACGCGCAGGCCCAGCTGCCATGGCTCACGGGCCCAGCCGCTCCATGGCATGTGGGATCTTCCCAAACCGGGGCACGAATCCATGTCCCCTGCGTCGGCAGGCGGACTCTCAACCACTGCACCACCGGGGAAGCCCTAGTGACCCTTTTTTTTTCATCCCATGCTGATGCCCCCTGACATATAGAATTGGGGACAGAATTCTTTGGGAATTTCCTCTCTCTGGAAACATCTAGAGAGCTTTTGCTGAGATCCTAAAGATACTAAGGCGTCTTTGCTGAGATACGTGGCTAAAATCATCCAGGCACTTTTTAAATGAGAAAAGAGGCTCTACATTGGAAGGTGTATCTGGTGAAAGAAAGGGCCCTACACGAAAAGGCTGCTTTGGGCTTCCCTGGTGGCGCAGTGGTTGAGAGTCCACCTGCTGATGCAGGGGACGTGGGTTCGTGCCCTGGTCCGGGAAGATCCCACATGCCGCGGAGCGGCTGGGCCCGTGAGCCATGGCCGCTGAGCCTGCGCGTCCGGAGCCTGTGCTCCGCAACGGGAGAGGCCACAACGGTGAGAGGCCCGCGTACCGCAAACAAAAACAAAAACAAAACAAAACAAAAGGCTGCTTTATGTCCTCATGAGATCTTAGGGCTTTCCAATCTCTTACTCTTATCAATCCACAGGGTGAGAGGTGTTGGTATAACCAGCTGGACATTTTTTACAGACCATCTTTGTGAGGTCCGTCATCTCCCCTCCCCAGTAGGACGCTGAAGTTATGTTAGAGCCGGTGGGCCTTTGAGAACACCCAGCCTTTGACAACACCCCTGGTTTGCAGAGGAGGGCGCCGAGGCCGAGGAGGGAAAGGGGCTTGTCAGCTGAGCAGTAAGAACACAGGTCTCCGGGGACACCTGGCAGCCACCCCACATCGGGGATTTGAGGACAGAGCGAGTCTCGTTGCTCCAAAATTAGCTGTCACCTCCTCCCCTTGGTTCCTTTTCTTGTCTTCCTACCATCAAAGTCCGGTTCCAGAAACCTCCTTAGGAGGGCCCAGGGAGCTGGCTGTGCCTCCTGCTAGGAGCGAATGGGCGCAGGCGGCCTCATCTGGGTGCGCTGGAGGAGAGAGGCAGCTGTGTGGACGGGCAAGCCAGAAACGCGCGTCCCTGAGCGGCCTTGCAGAGGGCTGTGTGAGGGCTGTGTGAGCATCTTGGCTTCTGCAAGTGTACCTCACCGGTTCAAATCCCACCCTCACCTCTTATCCTCCCTGGGCCCCGTCTCCCTGCCTGTGAGGCAGGGATAGTGGTGGAATCCACTTTGTCGCTTGCTGGGAGCGATGACTAGCGTGTGAAGCACGTAGAACAGCCTCTGTGATGCTGAGATGAGGGTAGATGACCACCCGAAAAGGCAAGGGGACATTCTTCCAATTTCTTAGGTGAGGAAAAGAGGCAGATGCAGCATTTGCTCAGGGAGGTAGAGCCTATCTATTGCCCAAGCTAACACTGTACCACCCGGCCTCTGGGAAACCCTGGCCTCTCGGTAGGAACAGCTAGGTATCCAGTGACCACATGATGCAGAGACAGAAAAGGGAGAGTCTGATGGGTGGAGCCCTGGCTGGGGCTGGGAAGGGTGCCAAAGGCAAACCAATGTCCCCTCCTTTACTGGTCAGCCTCTAAGGGATGCTTTGAACCAACACCCAACCAGGTGCTGGGGTCAGGGAGGGGAGGATGGAGAACCTCTCTGTAGAATGGGCAGGGACAGCCTGAGATGCTCTAAAAGCCAGGGAGGGACTTCCCTGGTGGCGCAGTGCTTAAGAATCCACCTGCCAATGCAGGGGACACGGGTTCGAGCCCTGGTCCGGGAAGATCCCACATGCTGTGGAGCAGCTAAGCCCATGAGCCACAACTACTGAGCCCACGCACCACAACTACTGAAGCCCATGTGCCTAGAGCCCGTGCTCCGCAACAAGAGAAGCCCATGCACCGCCACGAAGAGTAGCCCCTGCTTACTGCAACTAGAGAAAGCCCGCGTGCAGCCACGAAGACCCAACGCAGCCAAAAATAAATTTTAAAAAATTATTTTAAATAAATAAATAAAAGTCAGGGAAGTCTTTCCCCTGGAAAACATTCCCTCGGGGGATCTGTCAGGTGATGGCTGCAATGTCCGCTGTTAGAGAGCCATTTCTTTGGCTTAACGTTTGATTTTCTCTTAAAAGCAGAGCCCTCACTGGCAGAGGAGAAGACGAATTAGCCTTGATTCCGAATTCTGTGAGTTGCATGCAACAGGTTTTAAGGAAAGTATGGGAGGAAGCTTTAGGGATGCCTCCTGTCTGAAAGGAAAGAGCCATGACAGCAAAGGTTACAGAGACCAGCCAGTTTTCCGCGCTGCCCCGATTCCAGCTGTGCTGGGCTTCGGTGGCTTCTCACATTTTACACAGTGTCTCCTCTGCTGTGTCTCCTGTGAATCTCTGAACAACCCTGTGAAGCAGGGATCGTCCCCATTTTACAGATGAGGAAAGAGAAGGCTACTCCCCATTCTCTAATGGTTCCAAGCAGAGCAGCCAACGTTGGGAGAGGGGACGCTCCTGGGCCCAAGTGCTTCCTATCTCACCTCTGCTTTGTGTCATGGGGGATGGGGCAGAGCTGGAGGGAAGGGGAGGAGGTACAGAAAACGAAGGCCCCATAAATGTGACAAGGGTCTGCCCACCCTAGAGGGCTGGGATAGTGCGCTGCATTCAGGCTGGCCGCGTTAAATTTGGTTAGTTAATTGCTGAGACCCACGCTGACTAAAGAGGGGGCCCCTGCCTCTCCCTCTGCCTGGAGTGCTCAGCCAGGCGTCCCTGGTCCTCTGATCCCTTAGCTCTCAGCGGTCACTCTCCAGACAGGCTTCCCATTCCACACCATTGCTCTCCGCCTTGCACCCTGCCTAACCTTCATCGGCGCCCCTGACGGTTTCTTGTCTGTAATCTCTTCCCCTCACTAGCATGTTATTCTTCCTAGCACCTGAATCAGTGCCTGGTACGGAGGTGGTGTTCAGTAAATGAATGAATGAATGAGTAAGTGATGAATGAACTGGGCACTTTCTCCTGCCACCCCACACTGACCCTGTGGGAGGCGTCCGAGGGGCACACGCTGATTCCAGCCACTTAATCCTGACATTCAATAAAACAGAGTAGGTGGTGTCCTTAGTAACAGGCCATGTGGGCCCTCCTATGAAGGCTCCAGTGGAACCTGTGAAGTGTTTAAAAGACAGAGAGGTACCATCAGCTCATTTACGCGGATGAGAAGCTGTCCTGGGGATGACATTCAGCTGCATTTTCACGAAAATGACATTGCAGGATTCTGACCAGCTCTCATCCACTCCATTTCTGCTTCTGTTTCTAGGGTTTAGCATGATTGTTTAAGAGACTAAAGGAAGGAAAAGCAGTCTCTAGACGCTCATAATATAACCAGGACCCATGGCAATAGCTACTGTCTGTGGACCGCTCGCTGCGTGCTGAGCGCCAGACCAGGAAGCTGGGTTGTGTTATTCTCACCTAATCCTACATCAGCCCGTGTACAGATGAGAAAAGTAGGGCTTCAACCAGCTGGCGTTCTGCCCTCACAGTTTCCTTTTCTTTCCACGTCCTGGGGTTGCTCAGAGTGGACAGTCAGACTCACCCAGGACATTGTGCCCAGTCACCTCAGTTCGCTCTTTTCTAAGCTCTGAGGGTCATCCTGCAAAATGGGGGCAATGACGTCTCCTCCTTTTGGAAAACGTGCCTTGTTCTCCGGCATCTTGGGAGTTTCCCAGCCTGCTTTGGTCCAGGTCTGGCTTGGTGTGCTCAGCAAATCAAATGCAAGTAAGGCCTGGCCTTCTAGCTCCCATCTCCCCAACCCTGTCACAGTCTCTCCCCAGCAGTGCCTGCACTGGCTCATGGCCACGTCTGTCTAGTGGGCTGCGTGCCAGAGGGTTTTCACGGGTTGTCCGGGATCATATGCTAAAAGCTCAGTGCCTGACAGGGAGGACACTCAGTAAACCACAGTTGCCCTGCACTATTTTTCTGTTTCTGATTCATTTCCTACTCTTGCTTATGCCCCCCTGTGTCATTTTTCCATGCCACCATCTAAAGTGACACACACTCTCCCTCTGAGGGGTGAAGATACCATGAGGTGGGAATTCCCTGGGGGTCCAGTGGTTAGGACTCCGTGCTTTCATTGCCAGGGGCACGGGTTCAATTCCTGGTCGGGGAACTAAGATCCCGCAAGCTGCATGGGACTGCCAAAAAGAAAAAAGAAAAAAAGATACAAGAGGTATACTCCAATAAAGATGTTTAAAAAAAAAATAAAAGATACACGAGGGAGGAATCCCGTGTCCCAGGCACTGGCCAAACACAGTGTAACTTCCTGCAGAGGGCTCAACAGCCAGCAGCCTGAAGGCGTCAGGCCTCCCAGGAGCCCAGTTGACAGGATAGGAACATTCCGGGCTCCTTTCAGCAGCATGTGGACAGAGCCCCACAGGGAAATGTACACAGGAGACCTGGATTCTGTTCCTGTCTAGCTCTGAGGTTTATTCCCTAGGTGTCCCTAGGTGACTGTTGGGGGCAGTCCTCCCGGTGGAAGCTGACATGGGAGAGGATGGCTGCCGAGCTCTAACCTCCAGCTCGTAGAAGACATTTTCTCCCCACTTGCGGACATTCGTCAGGACATCGGAGTTCTCACCCTTCTTCTGCTCCTAACTTGTTATGTGACCTGAGGTAGGTCACTTAGCCTCTCTGAGACTCACTTTCCTCTCCGACAGGGGGAGGGTGATGGGCTGGGCTCAACTCTAGAACCGTGAGACTCAAGTCTGCCTTTTCGGGTCACCTGTGGACATTCTCGGCAACCAGACTCCACTGCAGGCCAATCAGAGTGGTCCCTCGGTATCCGCCGGGCATTATTCCCAGGACCGCCCCCGCCCCACCCCCGCCCCCGGTGGGTACAAAAATATGGGGATGCTCCAATCCCTTATATTAAATGGCATAGTACCGTCGGCCCTCCGTATCCACAAGTTCCGTATTCGCGAATAGGCAGGGTTGGCGACTGCACCTGAGAATCTGGGGGAGCGGTCCCGGGGGTTCCCATGCACTTGGGAGGGAGGGGAATTCTGGAATGGATGGCTCCTCCCTCCCCCTCTCCCAGCGTTGACCTTGGTAAAGGCCCAAGCCCCACCCCCCGCCCCACCCATCTTCTCCACGCCCACCTTGTACTGTTTGCCACGGATACGTTTCCCGACTCAAGGATGGATGTGTTTAAGCTCAAAGCCCCTGAGAGTGGAAGATGTCAACTCACTTTCTCATCCTGCTTCCGTGGGTGACTGGATGTGGGCTCTTGCGGGGACAGGCCCTGTGGGCCCAGGTTGCTGTGGGACTGACTCAAGGACTGTGGGCCTCCAGGAGAAGGTGGGCAGGTCCTGAGGACATCTGAAGGCTTCACAAAAGACAGTGACAACAGACCTCTGTATTTGCGAGTTTTCAAAAGGGGGAATTCCTGCCTGTCATAAGCTCTCCTTCTCTGATGCTGACGGTTTCTTATTGTTGTTAGAGGTGATTATTTGCACACAGGAATGAAAAATGACCCCTCTGCTCTTTCTCTGCTGGCTGAGAAGCAGGACATCTGCTAGCTCCAGGGCCACCATCAGTGGGAATGGAAAACATCAACTTCCTTCTATTTCCCAATCTCTGGCCTTGTTTTTCTCCTTCTTTCCTTTCTTATCATTTCTTTGGCCTTTCATCTCCTTTCCCATTCTTCTCTTCAGTCTTCACACCATAATGTTTACTTAGTTTTGAATGTTCTCTGCTGGTTGAGAGTTGGCTTGGTCCAGGCTAAGTGGAAATAAACAGGGTTAGATCTGTTCTGTGCTGAGAAGGATGAAGATAAAGATCGATGCCAGATATGGTCGTGATGATGAAACTTGGGGGCAGAGGGCACCAGGAAGGGACGGACCCGTTCACAGGAGACGTGTCATTCACTCTTATTAGCATGTGCAGCACAGAGTGAGACAGAGATGTGATTCCAGCATGCTCCAGTACAGCGTTTCTCAGAGTGTGGTACCCAGACTAGCAGTGTCAGCATCACCCGAGACCTTGTTAGAAATGCAAGTTCTCAGGTTCTATCCCAGACCTGCTGAATCAGAAGTTCTGGGGGTAGAGCCTGGGAATCTGTTTTAACAAGCTCTAGGTGATTCTGATGCATCTTGAAATTTAAAAACCATCGCTTCTAGTGTGTAGATATCTCGATTGTTATCATTAAGTGAACGATTGTTTGTTGATTTGGAAATGGCCATGGGGGACCCCAGATGTCTGAGGAAGGCTGAGTAGGAAACAAGGGGGAGGACCAAGGAGGAGTGAGAGGTGGGGTATTCACAGCAGGGGAGACTGTTGTGTTCCATTAAGGACTTGCATTGGTTAAGGGGAAGCCTGATTGGTTAGGGGGAGGCTGATTTGGGGAGTCAGGAAACTGGGAGAATTTAATTCAAAGAAAAAAATCCTTGTTCCCGAGGGTGATTTTTGCACGATCCAAATAAAATAACTAAATAACTCTGCTCGGTTCCAGAGCAAAGGCTAAGCGAAGAAACCACTTGGTTCTTAAATGATTTCTGATAAATCGAGAAGAGTGTTGCTTCCAAAAATTACGGACCTTTCAAATATACAAAAAACTTCAGAGAGCAATATAAAAATACATGAATAGTGATTTAACAGTGACAACATTTAACACACAGTAGATGAGAGCATTTTATCGTATTGGCTTCAGATCTTTTTAAAGAAGATGCGGTTGGATGCCCCACCGTCCACCCCCATTGTTTACTAGGTTTCACACATTAACATAAATGGAGGGATTCTGCGGTCCTCTTTCTTCTCTCCATGTTGTTGATTCTGTCTTTGTTGCTACCCGTGGGTGTGGCTCATTTTCGTTGCCGGGTGGTAGGTGTTTCGTCACATGGACCCGTTTCATCCTCATGGGCATTTAAGTGAAGATGCTGTACAGTGTTTCCATGTATTCACGTGGGATAGTAAACACTGGACGTGGGAAATTATCTTTGAATATATTTAAAAAGAGGTTTGGGGGTTTTTTTCTTCCAATTTAAGTATAAAGGTCTCCAGATACACAGCTGGGGCTACGTTATCAGTTTTCCAAGAAAAAATGTCTTTGTCCGTCAACCCATTCTTTTCTTCCTACACTCATTCAGCCAGCCGTTGTTGAGCAGGTACCCCGGGCCAGGCACTGTGCTGGGTGCTGGGAAACAGGGGGCCAAATCCTAGAGGTCCATAGAGACTGCAGAGTCGGGATGCCTGGAGCTTCTGCCTTTGTGGAGGCGGCAGAATATCTGTCCAGTTGCCTGGGCAACTCCAACCTGGAAAATGAATGAGCCCATCACATTCCATCCGCATGTTTCTAGTTTTCCTAGAACCCCAGCTGCTTCACGGAAACAGACCCCCACCCCCGCCCCAAGAGTCCCAAGTGTTAGAACTGATGGCAGCTCCCTGGATTTGGAGGACCCACCCTCCCCGGGGCGCTGGACTCTGCCTGCCGGCTGCTCCGAAGTGAACTATTGACTCTGTCCAGTCGGAGGCCCGTATTCAGTAAACAAAGATTCTTTCATGCATTACTTTTGAGAGTCCACTATTGCCAGACCATCTAAGGGGCACAAGGGATGTATCAGTGGCTCAGACTGACTCGGCCCTACCCAGGGGAGACCCACAAGGGGAGAGCCACACCACAGAGATGGGGGTGGGGAGGACAGAGACCATGGGAGCACTGAGGGGGCCCTAACATAGTCCTGGGGGGACAGGAGAAGCCCTGCAGCCTGGGACGGGAGGAAGGAAGGAGGAGATAGGCTGTGGTGTTAATCTGATGCAGCAGTGTGACTGGGCTAGGGGACGCCCAGATAGCAGGCGAAATATCTCTGGGGATGACTGTTAGGGTGTTTCCGGAAGAGACTAGCGTTTGAACCAGTAGACTGAGTAAAGCAGAGGTCCGCTCCAGCGTGGGTGGCATCATCCCCCCACCCCAAGGCACCCGAAAAGAACAAGAAGCCAGAGGAAGGGTGAACTCACTCTCTCTCTGCTTGAGCTGAGACATCCGTCTTCTGCTGCCTGCAGACATCACTCATGGTTCTCTGCCTTTCAAACTCAGATCAGGACTTAACCATCAACCCCGCCCCCCACTTCTCAGGCCTTTGGACTCGGGCCGAATTACGCCGCCAGCCCTCTTGGTCCTTCAGCTGGTGGACAACCGGTCACGGGACTTTTCAACCTCTGTAACATGTGAGCCAATCCGTAGACTAAATCTCCTCTTGTATATGTCTCTGTATGTCCTGTTGGTTCTGTTGCTCTGCTGACCCCTGACTAATCCACAGGCCAAGGTGGAGGAAATGAGACCCAGCTGGAGCACGGGCCAGAGCCTGGCCTCTGCAAGGATCTGAAAAGAATTCAGGGCAGGGGCCAAAGGACTAAGGGTGGCAGGGCAGTCCGGGAAGAGGCAGGCCTCCTCCCAAATTCTGTTCCTGATTTGCGCCAGAAAGGCAGACAAGCGAAAGCCGGGCACGAGTCAATTCTCAGCCTATCCCCTGTGCCTGGAGCTCTCTCCTGGGTGGGGCGATGGCATGCAGGGCGCTCCTGATGGGTCGCCTCTTGCACCTTTCAAAGCTTTCCAGCCACTGATGGGGGTGGAGGAGGTGGGGAGGGTGGGGGTGCTCCATCACCTCCCGGCCGAGAGATCCCGCGCTCAGCAAACGTGTGCACGCGAGCCTTATCCCCCGTGTTTATTTATAAGATTGTTTGAGATGCTGGTCCATTTGGTGACCAGACACTGGGCCTGTCCTTCCGTGTAGCTGACAGTGGGCCGACTGGCAGATGCTGCGGTTGAGGATCAGGGCTGCAGACAATGGAGGCTTTAATCCTACGACCAGTTCGAAGCCAAGTCTGGAATTAAGGATGACTCTTTACCCAACGCACACTCTTACCCAACAAATCAGTGAGATGGCGTGATGTCTGGAGACCTGAAGCATGTCTGTCCGTCTCAGATGTGATGGAGCTGGTGGGGGCCACAGGTTCAGGTCGTAAACTTTGCACTTTACTTGAAGCCCTTTTCTGGTTCTGTTAGTGGCTCTAATGCCATACTTACACTTAACTTTAAAATGATTTTACATCTCCAGTTTCCTTGGGGTGTGCAGATGAATAAGCCCAGATAGAGGGGTTTTCACGTCCAGTTATCATTTGGGGTGAAGCTTCCACTGTAACTGCACGCAGTCCTGCTGAAGAAAATAATCAAAGCTGACGGGAAGCAGCCTTTCTCCCCAAGGGGAGAAAGAGCCCTTGGTCTGCCTTGGGGCTTGAGGAGAGGCTGAGTTTCCTTCCCCAAAAGAAATCCTTCCCTGCTGACTGCAAGTTTCTGTCCTGTTTATTGTTCTGTTTAGAAGTCTGAGAAGACAGGAGGAAGTTGCAGAAGTACCTCCAAACCGTTGATTCTGGGGCCTGGTGAGGGGAATCTGTCAGCCTTCACTGCAGACTCCACCCGGACCCACTGGGATGAAGATTTTCCCAGGGATGGGTTAAGAGCCACCTCCAGGGGTGGCTGTACTCGCCGGCGTCGATCTGACAGTCACCGACTTCTCTCTTTGCCAAGATCCCCTCCACCCACTTATGAGACCAAAATTCCCCCTTTACCACCTTCTCTTTCTTGTTGCCCCAGAATGGGGGAACTCACGGTGAGCACACGGGGACACAGGTCCAAAAATAGACTAGACAAATGGCAGCAGGAAGAGAACTGCAAAGGGGTTGATGATTGCATCAGTAATCAGCACGAGTGCAGCTCTGAACCTCCTGGTAAGGAAAGGGAAAAAGAAAGGAAAACAGGATGGTATGCGGCCCTTATTGTTTAATAAAGGAAAACATACCAGTTCTTCAGGGAACTTTTTTTTTCCCTGGCAACGAATTCTTGGAAGAATTTATGTGACAGAACGCTGCAGGGAAGCATCCTTGTGTTGGGAAGGAAGCCACCTAGTCTGAGGGGCTTTGGAAATTCCAGGCGTGTATGTGGTACGGGGGCCAGGCCAGGCCGCCATCATGGTCCAGCGGGCTCCAGGGAGGGAGGTGCTGGGGGGGTGATCAGAGGATGTTCCCCCGGGATGGGGGAAGGAGCTGGGGTGATGCCCCCAGGTACTAGAGGCAGAGGCCAAGTACCTCTGTTATATCCCGGCTGGAGCAGGCGAATCACAAAGCTCAGAATAAGTGGTCCTCGATTCACCAAAGCCAGGGAAGCAGCCCTGGGCATCTGGGAGAAAGAAAGGAGCCCGGGGAGCTCCTGAGGGATAAGGGCTGCAGCTCTCGGGACTCCTCAGGCTCTGGGTCCTAGGGTGGGTCAAGGCTGAGAAAGGGATGCTTGAAGGGAAGAAGAAAGAGGGAAGGAAGGGAAGGGAGGAGGGGAGGGAGAGGCAGAAAGAAGTGGGAAGCTGGACGGAGGGAGAGCAGGACAGAGGGCACAGGGGACATGGGTCCCGGCAGGAGACAAGGCCGAGACTGTGATGAGGCCTTCCGCTGCTTCTGCTGTCTGGCTTCCGGTGACCGTCCAGGGGCATCACGGAATAAAAACTTAGCAGCGAGGGCGGGCTGGCGGGTGTGGAATGTTGTCCAGGGCGGAGGCTTCACAAGCTGTCTGTTAGGGAGGGTCCAGGCTAAGAGGGGAGGCCAGGGCCTTCAGGGGAACGATTGCATAAAGGGGTCTGGGAAGGGTTTTGCTGGGGACGTAGACCTGGGTTTGCGGGTGGGTCTTGTAGAAGCCGTGGGTGATTCTGCCTCATGTTTCCCTCATGCCCTAAACAGCCCCCCACTCCCCGCTGCAACATGGGTTAAAGTCACATCCGTTTGGGGGGAGGAGGGAAGAGACATATCGGCAGAACGAAGGGTTAAATAAGTGACTGGGAGACAGAGGGTGTGAGGATTCGTCCATCTGAGGAGTCAGAGAGGAGGGGCTGTGGCTCGGGCCTCGTCTGAAGGAGGCGGTGAGGCCTCCACCAGGCTGGGAGGTCTAAGGACAGATGGAGACAGGAGGCAGTCCACCTGCTTCTCTGCCGTCCGACTTCTCCACCTGCTGGTGCGGCTCAAGCTCCCCCAGGCCACCCCCAGGAGGGGCGGGCTCTGGGGGTCTTGGTCCCCAGTGGGGCCCCCCTGCCTGGGCATTGGATGGGCGCACAGCCCAAAGTGAGCCCACCTTCCGCCTCAGCTCACATCTGAGGAGCCCCCTGCACCAGGCAGAGCTTAGGAAATCCACTCCAGCTGTCCCCACAGACCCTTCACGCCGCACGGACGGCACAACCCGGCCACCCAGGACTCGAGAGGACTCAGCATGGCTGAGGACTTCCCCACCACCCCAGCTCCCCCGCAAGCCAGGAGAAGCAAAGATGCTTCAGGGAACAGAAAAGCATCTCAAGAGATGCCCAGGGACTTCCCTGGTGGTCCAGTGGTAAAGAATCCACCTTCTAATGCAGGGGACTCAGGTTCGATCCCTGGGGAGGGAACTAAGATCCAACATGCTGCGGGGCAGCTAAGCCCATGTGCCACAACTACTGAGCTCGCACGCCTCAACTAGAGAGAGAAAACCCACCGCCACAACTAGAGAGAAGCCCGTGTGCCACAACGAAGAGCCCGTGTGCTGCAACGAAAGATCTCTCGTGCCGTAACTAAGACCCGACACAGCCCAAAATAAATTAAATAAGTAATAAAATAAATCTTAAAAAAAAAAAAAAGAGAGAGAGAGATGCTCAATTTGACTCCTTTGAGATTTCTGGAAGAGGTTCTATCCCCAAACCAAACAACTCACCCACCAAACTGCAAATGTCAACGTCATTGTAGACAGGAAAAGAAGATACGTAGATCACACTTTGCGTGAGCTGTGAAATCTCTCACCCCAGGGTCTTCCCTGTTCTCCTGTACGCACCCCTCCCTTCTGTACCAAATTTAGAGCAAACTGTAATTTGCAAGTAGATTTCAAATGTTTAAATATATGAACCACGGTTTGTTTAGCAGGAGTGAAAAATTAATTTTTCTACATTTAAACATCTTGAAATTTTTATAGAAACTTACGTTTTCATCAGAAAAATAAAACGATCTAGTTCTACTAGAAATCACATTTTCTAGAAACTTCGAATTTCCCCCAGACAAAGCCCCCAGGGTCGAGGTTTGCTGTTGGTGTCAACAGCTGAGCAGTGTTCTCGAAGTGGCCATGACTCAGCTGATTCAAAATAAACCTGAGTGTGAATTCTCCCCTCCCAAGATTCGGATCTCATCCTCGGTACCCACCCTGTGGCCATCGCGTCACCTCCGTAACATCTGCTCAGGAATGTCGCAATTCTCCCTGACTCACGGGGGAAACACAGGCTGCAAGTGGCCGAGGAGCTCACACACGTGGGGTGGGCAGCACGTCACCTGCAGGGTGAGTCAGCAGCCAACAGATGCGTCCCAGGAAGAGGGGCAGAAAAAACAAGCGAGTGGCTCGTCCCTGGGAAAACGCGATGGCATGTTTGTTTTATGATTTTGGTGGAATGCTGCTGGTCAGGAGTGAATTGTCATATTCTTCGACCACGTTGGTCGAAATAGAAACAGCTGGTTCTCTGGGCAGGCAGAGGTCAAGGCTGTGTGCCCTTGTGCCCCGGACCAGCCCGTGTGCTGTCAGGGGGCAGGGGTCAGAGGCTCTCCTTCCCTCCGCGGGCTCGGGTCAGCTCCCACCCCTGCAGTTCCTCCTGCCACATTCACAGGGCCCCTTGTGACTGCAAAAAGGGAACTCTCAGCCAGGACACAAAGCGAGTGTTTTGAACTCACTGTCAGGGTTTCCTCTGACCCTGCCCTGCCGACAGTCCCGCCACCTGCTTTGGAAATAGGACACAGGGTCAAGTAGCAGGCTCCCCACTCTCCCAGGCCCATCACAATGCAGAGCTGAGAGCGGCAAGAGTTTGAGCTTCTGCGTTTGGAAGGTCAGGGTGATCCCAGCTCCGGAGAGCTCTGACTGGGTGTCGTCATGGCCAAAGTCACGGTGGGGGGGGACGTTTGGCACCGCTTAGCTCTCGAATACACTCACAGAGGAGGGTGTCAGCGCCGTAGTCCATGTGATCCGTGTGACAGCCCAGTCCTCCAGAGGGTCCCCTTCTGAGAATGAGAGGGTCCTCGGCCTTTGGGAGTGCTGGGGGGCCAGGTGCAGCCACTCAGAGTATCTGTTATGTGTCAGACCCTCTCTGGGCCCAAAGCTGCTCCAGGTGGGGGGAGGGAGAGCCCAGGAAGTGGGAGGCTGGTGCTCTCAGGAGCCCCTGGAAGAGGCTCCGGGGCTGAGGGTCAGGCGATCGTCATCAAGGTTGGGCTTCAGACAAGGCCCATCAGAAGGAAGCTTTTGCCCTGAGCTTTGAAAGTTGAATCCAAAGCTCCCCGATTTGAATTCTTTTTCTTTTGTCCGTCTCTCAAATTCTGGCTTTCTCCTCCTGGTCCCTCTGCAGCCCAGGACCTTAGTCCAGCTCCCTGATACCTAAAGCCTCCTACCCGGGTCCTGCCCGGGTCTGCCCGCTCGTCTGCCTCTCGCTCTGCGGTTGCATCCATCGTGTCTCCTCGCTGGGAGAATCTGCCTTCTAAGAGCCCCCAGTGCTTAGTTATTACGGTCGTGACTTCTGACCGTTTCCCGAAAATGCACACAAATAAAAACATAAAACAAAGACACAATTTTAGGACGTTGAAGGCACCTTGAATCTAGGTTAGGTGCCACTGGATGCATTAACCTCTGACCCATATACATAAGTCCCCACACCCACGCCAAGCTTTCTGGCAGCAAGTGTGAAATGAGCCCTCATTAGGATCTTTCTTGAGCCTGACCTACGTTTTTGAGAATCTAATGAAAACCATGGATTTTTTTCCCCCCATAAAAATGCACATATCCTAATACATCTAAAATTTAGCATTCATTTTCAGAAGTTTCACACTCCTCCTGCTGTTCATGAAGATTCAGCTCTGCTTTCTGATAGCATTCAATTAATTCTGAGTCTAAGCGCCCCCCTCCCCTGATGCCCCAGTTAGGATGGTTCCTCCACCATGGGGTCTCCCCTAAACCCCCAGCTGGAAATCATCTCTGCTTCCTTGGGTTTCCCCACTTGTTCTGTGGCTCTCCACCCTGTGACACCCCAGGGCTATGTGTTCCCAGTACCTCTTGCCACGGCACCTGGATATATGGTCAACATTTTATTTTTGAATTCATTCAATTTTTGAATGGGTCTCAGGGAATGAGGGATTATGGTTTTCTTCTTCAATACACTGGACATTTTGTTCTGTCTCACCCAAATGTTAACACAGGTTGAGCAGAGCACAACTTGGTTGGATTTAAGTTCGCTTATTGGGTCAGAAATATAACAGAAACTAGGAGAAGGGCAACTGATAAAACTTGGTGTAAGGAGACACCAAAAAGTGTGAGAATTTTTAATCTATGGAGATGGTGACTCAGAGGTCGTGTATGTATTGATAATATCAAGGAAATCATGAAAGCAATCGGTAGCCCATACTGGGATTTGCTTACCAAAATTGAAAATACTGAAATTAAGGGGGCCTGCAAAAATGGAAAGAGACAGCATCTTCTCTTGTCTTTAACACTAATTTGTGTAGTGAGGAAGGGAAACCTATGGCTGTCATTATCCTGAGAGTTTATGTAAGTCATAGCCACAAACAGGCTCAAGAAAGGTTTAGAGGTTGCTGAAAGAAATTAAAGAAGACCTAAATAAATGGAGAGACACCCTGCATTCATGAGTAGGAAGACTTAATACGGTCAAGATGTCAATACTACCCAAAGCAATGTACAGATTCAATGCAATCCTTTTAAAGTTTCAGCAGCCTTTTTCATGAAGAAAAAGACATGAAGAAGCCTATTCTCAAATTCACATGGAATCTCAAGGGCCCCCAAATATCCAAAACAATCTTGAAAAAGAAAAACCAAGTCAGAGAATTTACACTTCCTGATTTCAAAACTTACGAAAAAGCTACAGTAATCCAAACAATGTGGTACTGGCGTAAGAATAGGCATACAGATCAATGCAATAGAATCAAGAGTCCAGAAATATACCCGTACATCTTCAGCCAGTTGAATTTTTGACAAGTGCCAAGTCCATCCTGCGGGGAAGAAGAGTCACTTCGATAGATGGTGCTGGGACAACTGGATTTCCACATGCAAGAGAATGAAGTTGAACTTTTACCTCATACCACATACAAAAATTAACTCAAAATAGATCAATGACCTTAATGTAAAAGCTAAAACTATAAAACTCTTAGAAGAAAAATAGGAGTAAATCTTCATTGTGTCATATTTGGCAATGGACTCTTAGATTTAACACCAAAGCCATAAGCAACAAAAGAACAAAACAGTTCAGTTGGACTTCATTAAAATTCAAAAGTTTTGTGCATTATCAAGAAAGTAAAAAGGCAATCTACAGAATGGAAGAAAATATTTGAAAATCATATAGCTGATGAGGACTTGATATCCAGAATATATAAATTACTCTTACAGCTCAACAACAAGAAGACAAATAGCTTAATTAAAAAATGTGCAAAAGACTTAAATAGACATTTCTCCAAAGAAGATATACAACTGGATAATAAGCATATGAAAAGATGCTCAACATCATTTATTATTAGGCAAAGAGTGAATTATTAGGCAAATCAAAACCACAGGGACATACTATATACCCACTTGGATGGCAATAACAATAAAAAAATAATAAAAACAGAGAAGATGTGGTGAAATTAAAACTCTTGTGCATTGCTGATGAGAATGTAAAATGGTGCAGCTGCTCCAGAAAAGAGTTTGGTGGTTCCTCAAAAATCTAAAGATAGAATAACCACATGACTCAGCAATTTCACTCCTAGGTACACAACCCAAAGAATTGAAAAGAGGGGCTTACACAGATACTTCATTACAGCGTTGTTCACAATAGCTAAAATGTGGAAACAATACAAATGTCCATCAACAAATGACTAGATCAATAATATGTGGTGTATACTTGCAGTGGAATATTATTCAGCCCTGAAAAAGAATGCAGTGCTGATCCGTACGGCACCATGAATGAACCTTAAAAACATTGTGCTAAGTAAAGTGAGCTAGACACAAAAAGACACATATTATATGATTCCACTTAGAAGGGGTGCCTAGCATAGGAAAGTTCATAGAGAGAGAAAGTAGAATGGTGCTTACCAGCGGCTGGGGGAAGAAGGACTGTGTTGGGGGGGTGGGTTATAGTTTAAGGGCACAGAGTTTCTGTTTAAGTTGATGAAAAAGTTTTGAAAATAGTGGCGATGGTTCCATAACACTGTGAATGGACTTAATGCCACAGAGTTGTACACTTTTTAAAAAAGAAATGTTTAGAGAAATGTGTGTCACATCATAGGTGATCAAGAACATGGAGGGATGAACCACTGGCCTTTGCAGTGGCCTTTGTCCCAGAGCTTCATTCCTCACCATCGACAGGCTCTTGTCTCAGCTACGAAGGCACCCGTGGGGTCCACAGGACTAGGTTGAGGGTGAGCTTTCAGTTCTGCAGAGACCTGTCCTGGGATGCCAACAGATGTAGTGATTGCAGACATCCCTCAGGCAAAATGGAATGGCCTTGTGCATTTCTGGAAAATCCAGAGGTGCTGGCCACTGGAGTGTTCTGGACCATCAGATGTTTCCCAGGTAGGGAGAGTCCTCCTGGCATAAAATTTTCACTCCTTTAGAAGACGAGGGACAACGAAAGAAGCTACATTTTATTAATTTACTGCTAAGAAAGAAACACGCACACTGACACACACACACAAGCTCTCCCCAAAGAGAGAGACATCAATTACAGATATTTGCAATGACTACCCTCTATTAGCAATGACTACACGCATTTGGCATGCCTGCAGCCCAGAACTTCTTATCTTGTGCCCTGATGGCATGCCCACCCAGGCTACTGTCATGGACCCCGTGGCGTTTTAGGGTAGTTCACTGCAGGCTCGGCAGTGTCGCCGGCAGTATTAGTTAAGATTCCATCATTGCTAGAGATAGAGTCCAGTCAGCTCAGACAAAAGAACGCAAGGGCAGTTGACAAGGAAGCTCAGGGAATTTGGGAGTGGGGGAACCCCGGCTGCTTCCAGAGGGCTGGGAAAACAGCAAGCACAGCCCTTGCCTCATAGAAGAGGCTGTCTGTCCCACGTCCCAGCTGGACCCACTGCCCCTCTGTCCCTGCTTCACTACTGCAGATGCCACACCCTGGGTGAGGACCTGGTTGGGTCACACACCCCTCTGGGAGTGGCCAAGGGCAGGGAGAGAAAGGATTTTGCTTCCTAGACTTCCGTGGTGGAGGGTGACACCTACAATATTCTCCCACCTGCCCCAAACACGATGGGGGAGGAGTCATCCCCAAAAGGAGACTGGGGGGCCAACCGGAAGTAGGACTGGACTGGAAGAGCCGGAAACCCAGTACATACAGTAAATCATAGCCCTCCCAGGTAAATATCCAATTCCCACTGGACTGAGAATCAAGGGTCAAGACCCATTCAAGGCTTTATAAGTATTTCCTCTCTAGGAATCGCAGGGTATGTTTGTGCATCTGGAGTCGCTGGTGCCTGATGGAGAATTCATGGTTCTTTTACTTCGGCAGAACACCCTAAGCTCTCTCTGCTCTCCCGTAGAAAGGTGACGCCCCAGCTGCCTTACTCTCGAAGTCTTGGCGGCAGTGGCCCCAAGTCCTCCCCACCAAGGCCAAGGCCGAGGAGACTGCTCCTGGCACGTCAGTGGCAGGGTCATGCTTCCTCAGAGCAGAGGCACGGAGGGACCCCTTGGGCAGAGTGTGGAAGTCTGGGGATGTCACCCCCTTCTCCTTGTGCAGCTGACCACTGGGACATAGAAAATGACTCAACTGGAATGAGTGACAAGTGCAACTTGTTCCTGGTCTTAGCAAGGTGCACTTCTGCGCTGGTGCCAGGTGAGAGGCGGGGCAGGGAGCCAGGAGACGGGTCAGGGCCCAGCTGGCAGAGAAGGGCAGTCAGCGCCCGGGGGTGGTGGGCACGGTATGGGAGCTTGTTTGCCCACAGTAGGGCTACAGCAGCAGCCAGGGGCTGAGATCACAAAGGGAGGAGTTGCAGAGGAGGGGTCAGGCCAGGTCGTAGATCAGGAGGGCTGTGCCAGGCCTGTCATCTGAGGAGACGTGCCAACCCTCAGATAGTCCCCAACGGACAGATGAAAAAATGGGCAAATCACCTCCCTTCCCCAGGGCAGGGCACCGGGCCAGTGAGCGGCAGAGCCGGGATTCAAACCCCAGTCCCTCTCGGTCAGACAGAACAGCAAGCAGGATATGAACAGGGATGGGTGGAGATGCAGGGACAGTGTTGTGACCCGAGGGGAGGATGGATTTGCTTAGACAGGGGACAGGCCATCCTGGGAATTAGGAATGGAGGGTGGGTAACAGGGAAATGAACCTGTTACCCCAGTGGAGAATGGCCTCAGCGGCCTGAGACGTTGTCTCTCCCTTTCCTGTCCCTTCCCGCAGTGACTGACTGTCATAGCTTCAAATGATATTTGAACTTTGACCCCAGGGCACAGCCAGGTTTCACCTCAATGAACTTTGCAAAGGCAACTGGAATTCAAGGCTGGTTCAAAGCTTGGTGTGCATACTTCCAGCAGAAGGGTGGTTCTCAGTGTTATCGCATGGGAAGGAGATTTTGTGCACGTGGGGAGGTGTGGGCCTCGGGGATGGGTTTCTTAAAAGGCCCTGAGAGCCTGACACAGGATGCCACCCCTCTCTCTGCAGGCCTCCCCAAGCACGTTCCCCGGTCCCCCAGCTCTGGCCATCTGGTCTGTGGAGGCTGGCAGGGAATGCCAGGCAGAGGGTCTGAGGAAGGGACCCTGTGAATGTCCTGCTGCGCCCCTGCCATCACCTGAGTCAGGGTCAGACCATCCTGCGCTTGTCCCCTAGAGAGGCATTTGCTGCAATTTGCAAGAACGTTTTACTATGGTTTCTAGCCTGCCCGAAATTCATGTTTTCTCTCTTGCACTGATACTCCCTTTTCTCTCTGATATTTGAAATCATGCAAAGATGAAGCCAGGTCACATGACACCAGTGACTATTAAAGTTTGATTCATATTTCCTCTCTGGCCTTCTCAACCCACTATGTAAAGCAAGAACTGCATTAGAACAAAATATTGACACGGCAGCTCCTAATAAGACTTCTGGGCGTATTCTGTCCTAGGGACCATGCCAGACTCTTCCCAGGACTGTCCCAGGAGTCTCATTACAACCCACAAAGTAGGTTCCGTGACTGGTCCCCTTAACAGATGAGGACCCTGAGGCTCAGAAAGGGGAAGAGGGCAGGCCAGGGTCACACGGCTGAAAACAGCAACACCGAAATGAATCCGCCATGTTGGACATGCCCAACCCAGGCCGTGCTCTATTTCCCTTGGATGCAAAGCCACCACCTCCCTCCACCCACACCCCTGACCCTAGCGGTCTCTCTCATTAGAAAAGATTCTTCAAGTGAGAATTATCCATATTACTGGGGATATACTTAACTGTCACACTCCACTGCTGCCCGTAATAATTATATCCAATTATTCCCAAAGCTCCCAGCATTACAACCCAATGCTCTGCTGGCATCAGAAATGCATTGCTTTCAGGATAGCCCTCAAAAGAGGAAGACAATGAGTCTACCTGGTTCTCAACTGGCTAATTGGTTAAAAAGTGTGAACACCAAATATTTATTTGCTGTGTTTTTGCTGAGCAGTCCTATTCAGAGTGGGATGGGGAGAAGAAGAAACGTTTAGAAAGTTAAGGGGGAAATGCAGGGCAGCACTGTCAATTTCAGGATGAAGCAGTAACGAAGTATCACATGGGGGAAAATCATGCCTGATGCCGGTTGAGGTTACGAATGGAGCATTGCCCGTGTTTGACTCTCTGGTTAACATCGGGAAAGTGTTGGCCCGTCCTCAGGGTTTAGGGCACCACCTGGCTGTGGCCAGTTTGGGGGTTTTAACTGCTGATTCAGCTTGTTCAGAACGGACTGCTTTACTGACCAAGGGAAGAGGACTCCACACTTCTGGTAAAAGAGGCCATTCCTCGTGTCTCCAGGACCCCTCAGCTTTGCTCTCAGCGGGCAGCCACGCTCCGCCTGGGTGCTGAGATCTTCCAAACAAGCCCAGACCCAAACCAGGTCCGAGTTAGGGGTTAAAGTCTCCACGTTCTCGCACTACCAGCAAAGTTAAAAAATAATGATAATAATGAAGGTCCAACAGGCAGCCGGCATCTAAAGTTCTAGGTGTGAACTGTGTCCATCCTAGCAGCCGGAAGGATACGGCCTTTATAACGGGGGAAGGAGGGGGTGTGGGTAATGCAGTGAGCGTCAGGTCTCAGCGACGGACCCTGGTTCTAGTCAAGTCTATTGTAGTTTGGGAGCCGGGATCCCAGGAGCTCCTCCCCGTGGGGCTCAGGGCCCCACGAGCACTTTGGGCTTCTCTGGGTTGGGCCTGGGCATTCATTCCAACGCTGCTGCTGTGCTGGGGGGCGCTCCCAGACCTGCCCGCTGGCTGGGCTGACAGCGGCCAGGTGGAAGCAGGGGATGCCCCAGGCCCCGCATGCACCACTTCCACACTGGCTCAGATGGACCATGGAAGACGTCCTCAGAGTTCCCTGCGAGTCCCGCATCACTCCTGTTAAACCCCAAACCTGGCCTCCGCCCCTCTCAGCTGCTACAGGCGCAACTGAAAACCTACAATCTGAGGGACCCTGGAACGACCTCAGGCACCTTCCTCTGACCTTGTGAAGGTGGGTGCAGCCTCCTGCATCCCTGCCCGGAGTGCCTTCCTGTCCCAAAGGGCCCCAGTGCCTACTCTGTGGTCTTCATCTCACACTATCTCGGGGAACTGAAGTACAATAGAAAGCTCACTTTTTCCCCAGTTTGGGCGCCTTTTGGATCATTCTTAATACCTTCCGTTTTGCTCTTCCTCAACTTCAAATGTATCAAGATGTCCTGAGGGCAAAAGAACGGGTTTAACTCTCTGATTAGAAGGAACGCTGTTGGCCTAAGCCTCACTCATTTTGAAATCCTGACATTCACAGGCAAAATCACTCCAGCTCTCTTGTTACTTCCTGTGCTTAATTAAGTGTCTCTGCATGTGACTCGACCCTTTTATTTTGCAGAATGACATCAGACTTATTTTCCATTTTAATAGCCTGCTTACTTCATTGATTTTTTTTTTAAATCCAATTTCACTTTCTAGTGCAATTTTTTATCTGTTTTCTTCCCTCCACCCCAGGAAATGCTAACGCCCTCAGTGGCTAAACTCCAACTGTTACCAGTACCTCAGTCTTTTTTGAGTCCAGGGTCCAAAATCAGAATTTGAAGAAGGAATGAGAGGTGTAATTTGAAGAAGGCATGAGAGGTGTAATTCTTGTTTGCTAATTATCTACTGAATACATAATTTCACAAAGTGTTGGAGTTAATATAATTAACTACCTGATGCCACTCCTGACGGGGGTCCCTGAGTCCTGGGGGTGGCATCTGGGTCCCTGCAAGAAGCCACATCTGCTCTGAGAGCCCTTCCTGTCCACAGGACCCTCTCCCTTCTCATCACTTGCCCCCATGCATTCCAGGAGGATGATTCCAATCTCATAAGTTTGTTTCCAGCTGCCTTAATGTGTATCAGGCAGCCGTGTGACATTTATTAATCTGGATGTGAAGTGTCATGGCTGTTGGGTAAATTCTGTAGTTTGAGGGAGACGTGAGGATTCATCATCTTACTATATAACACATTTGGGACTCAGGGCTTTATGAAAAAGCAGACATTTCACATGGCGCCGGACATTTCTTGTTTGTTTACCATCTGATTGGGGTTTCGTTTGTTTGATGCTTGGGTGAGCTGGGGGATTTCATTGTCTGCCTGCCCTGAGGGGTTTTCCTGCATTGAATCTTCATGCCCTGCTTGGTTTCCCAAAAGAAGCCATCCTGGTGAGTGCAGGGAGGGCCCTCGTCCTGGGCCTGGCCCTGGCCCTGCTCATTCCTCAGTGGTAGCACAGGGGACCGTGGCACAGACCGGCTAACAGCGGCCCACGGTGGCCCCAGCCTTGCCTCCTACCAGGAGGAGGCCTGGACGTGAGCAGAAGATGCATTTTGTGCTGCCCAGGGTTCTTCTTCCCCGAATCTCAGTCACAAGTAGAGAACGTCCCAGAGCTGAGCACCCTGCAGGATTTGAGTGATACTTTTTTTTTTTTTAATCCAGGAGGAATCAAAGATATAATGCATGGGATACGCACTCATTAAATATGAATTTTCTTCTTTTTAAAATATTTGCATAATGACAATTTGAGGAAATTAGTTGGCTGCACGACTGGAAAAAGGCACACTCTAATGTTTCTTTTCCTCCTGAGAAAAATGTTAACTGTCTGCTGTTTACTTTCTTGCTATTCAGATGACATTAGTCCTTGACTAACGTCCCATTTGAAGCAAAGCTGCATCACGATGAAACAGATCGTGGCGGCTGCTTCAAAACCTTCTTTCTAACCTACTGACTGTGATGAAAACTTGTCCTAAGCACACGGTGGGGACAGAGAAGCAAGAGCTGGGTCCCTGCACTCGAGTTGGTGATGATCACGCAGAAAGATAACTAGTCCAGAGACATGCGTGACGAGAACCGGTGGATAGCGGTGGGAGAGTGAGAGATGAGACGTTAGGGTGTGGGTGAGGTAAGATCACCCCAAGTTGCTGTGGGCTCTCGTAGCTTTCCACACCCAGTTCCAAGCTTCTGCTGGCTTCGTCCCATGTGTGATGGTCCCCCAGATCACCCAGGTCCTCAAACCCAGAGACAAGCCCCAGCCCCTCCATGACGTCACACAAAATCTCAGTCTCAAAAGATATTTGTGTATAGAATAGAATTTACTGAGTGGCGGGAGGAGGGTACCTGGCTCATAGAAGTTATTCAATAAATATTTATGGGAGGAATTAATCCAAAGACTCTCAGTTAAACATTAGACACCTTTGTTCTTAGAAGTTTTCAGTCCCCCACCCTTGAGGATCTTACTCCGGGTACTTCATCCTGCATCACAACCCTCCCACCCCTGCTAAGAATGCTGGGTGACCTGGGTTTAACCCTTCCACTCTCCTAGTTAACCCTTCCACTCTCCTAGTCCTGCCTGCTGGGACTGATGTGCTCAATCAGCCCATTTCTCCACCCGAAATGCTCTGGGGGTATGTCTGTGTGTGGGATCACCTCTCCCCGATGCCCCCATCAACAATGGGTAAAGAGGCAGGATGGGAAGGCAGTGGGGTTTTCTCAGGACACCAGCTGCCTTACTCTGCCCCTTTGGGCCTCTTAGCCCGGGTTTCTCTGCTGCACTTGACGTTTTGGCAGAACGGCCTGCCTCTTGGCCCAGTTCCCAGGACACCAGGTAATCAGGTTGTTATCGGGGAAGCTGAGGCCAGCCTCTGATGCAGACGCTCTGCCTCATCTGACCTTCTCCTGGGCCTCTGCCTACTGGGGCCCTGGGGCCCTTTCTTCACATGGCTGGGCTGGTGTTTGCTCCTCACTTTCCCAAAACTTTCTCAAAACTGAACAATGGGGCTTCCCTGGTGGCGCAGTGGTTGAGAATCTGCCTGCTAATGCGGGGGACACGGGTTCGCGCCCTGCTCTGGGACGATCCCACATGCCGCGGAGCGACTAGGCCCGTGAGCCACAACTACTGAGCCTGTGCGTCTGGAGCCTGTGCTCCGCAACGAGAGAGGCCGCGATAGTGAGAGGCCCGCGCACCGCGATGAAGAGTGGCCCCTGCTCGCCACAACTAGAAAAAGCCCTCGCACAGAAACGAAGACCCAACACAGCAAAAATAAATAAGTAAATTAATAAACTCCTACCCCCAACATCTTCTTTGAAAAAAAAAACTGAACAATGTGTTGTTTAGAGACCGTACGTATGTAGTACAACTTATAAAGAAAAGCAAGAGAACGGCTGACATAGATGTCAGGAGGGTCATTACCTCTGTTGGAGGGAAGGAGGATGACACCATGTGGGGGAACACAGGACTCTTCTGTAAGATGCTGGGTTTTTTTTGTTTTTTTTTTCTGTACGCGTGCCTCTCACTGTTGTGGCCTCTCCCGTTGCAGAGCACAGGCTCCGGATGCGCAGGCTCAGCGGCCATGGCTCACGGGCCCAGCCGCTCTGCGGCATGTGGGATCTTCCCGGACCGGGGCACGAACTCGCGTCCCCTGCATCGGCAGGCGGACTCTCAACCACTGCGCCACCAGGGAAGTCCTTTTCTTTTTTTTAACCATTTAAAAAAATTTGAAGTATAGTTGATCTACAATGTTGTGTTAGTTTCAGGTGTACAGCAAAGTGATTCCGTTATATATATATTCTTTTACAGATTCTTTTCCAATATAGTTTATTATGAGATATTAAATACAGATCCCTGTGCTGTACAGGAGGTCCTCGTAGTTTATCTATTTTATAAATAGTAGTATATATCTATTAATCCCAAACTCCAAATTTATCCCTCCCCCCTTTTCCCCTTTGGTAGCCATAAGTTTGTTTTCCATGTCTGTGAGTCTGTTTCTGTTTTGTAAATAAGTTCATTTGTATCATTTTTTTAGATTCCACATATAAGTGATATCATATGATATTTGTCTTTCTCCTTCTGACTTACTTCGCTGAGTATGATAGTCTCTAGGTCCATCTATGTTGCTGCAAATGGCATTATTTCGTTCTTTTTCATGGCTGAGTAATATTCCATTGTGCATATGTAGCACATCTTCTTTATCCTTTCATCTGTTGATGGCCATCTTGGCTATTGTAAATAGTGCTGCTGTGAACATTGGGGTGAAGATGCTGTTATCTTTTTTAAACTTGGGTGTGGATCCTCAAGTGTTCATTTTATGATAATTCTTTAATCTGCTCGGATCCATTTTACGTGCTCTTCTGTACGTGAGATACAGTTCAAAATGTGCCTGTGTGATGTATTTCACAGTAAAAACCATTTATAAGGAGCACCCCTGCCATGACTACCTCCCCTGCCATTTCTCCAAGTCCAGCAGGCCCAGTAGGTCTGGGGAGGACCTACTTCCGCCACTGCTGCCGCCTTCCCTGCCTTCCACACTGACCCGAGCTGCATCCTGTCCTGGCCACGGTCACATGGTAACTTTCTGGACAGCCCACTGTCTTCTCCCCTCCCCACCGGTTCAACACAATATGGAACCTATAAAAAAGAATGTGTTGCAGAGAACTCTGCTTCCGATTGGAAGCCACCTCCATCCGGGTTCCCTCCCAGGCTGGTAAGTCTGTTGAGGAAGGCGTGGACACTTTCTAGAACATGCAGGGGGCTGAGTGACCACCCAGGAAGAGCCCGAGGTCTGGAGTCAGGCCCCTCAGCTCCGCCTGTAAGCAGCACACGTGATTCTTCCTCTGTGCTTTCCCTGGTCATCTTTTAAAATATTTTTTAACATTTTCTTTTATATTGGCATATAGCTGATGAACAATGTTGTGATGGTATCAGGTGCACAGCAAAGCGACTCAGCACTGCATATACATGTATCCATTCTCCCCCAAACTCCCCTCCCATCCAGGCTGCCACATAACACTGAGCAGAGTTCCCTGTGCTACACAGTAGGTCCTTGTTGGTTATCCATTTGAAATGTAGCCGTGTGTACTTGTCAGTCCCAAACTCCCTAACTATCCCTTCCCCCACCCTTCTCCCCTGGTAACCGTAAGTTCGTTCTCTAAGTCTGTGAGTCTTAACTCTCCTCCAGGACCTAGACCTTTGCTGCTCTCGTACCCCACCTTCCAGGTCATCCCTCCACCTCCGTTCAGTGCGCCTTTTCTGGATTACCCACCCCACCGTGCTCCTCGTTCAGGGCCCCCCTGGCCTCTCCTTGGCCTTTGCCTGTGAACTTGGTGAACATTGCTTGACAGTTGTGGAGTCTTTCTGCAAACCGATCAATGCCGAAGTCAGTCTTGGTGAATGAATGTCCGAACTGCCGCCTCCAGGTTCACGCAGCTGGCCACCGGGCTGGCGCCAAGAGCCCTTTGGACCCTGAAGCTGGGCTGTTGATCCCACTGACCAGACACACACTTTCCCTTTGACGTGCATGTCTACAAGGTGGATGTATCGAACCAAAGCTAACATGTGGACGAGTGGAAGGAGGAACGTGAATACCTGTTGGTTGCAGCCAGTGCTTGGTTGGCAAACACGTGAGGACCTTCTAACTGGAATAGCTCTCCTGTGTGTCTGCAAATCCTTAGTGAGGATCCCAACTCAGTTGGGACAGGGCAGGGGCCATCGGGTCAGACTCGCTCCCCAGGCCATCCTCTCCCGTCCATGGGATGCAGCCCAGCACGGACACCTCAGATGGGCCTGTGGGCACGCCCTACCCCTGCCACTACCTCCGTGTGCTCTTGGGCAAGTTGATTAGCCTGTCTGAGTCTTCATTTCCTCAAGTGTCAGATGGGGGTGACAATCTCCTCTTCACGGGGTTGATGGGGCTTAAACGAGATTGCCGAGGTCACCCACAGGCCCAGGACGTGGTACTTCTTGGTCCTCAGGCTGGGCCAGCTTCTTCCTCCTTCCTTCCATCTTTCCTCTATACTTCTGGGGGCTCTTACCTGTGTAAAGGAACATGAGACTACCTCAAAGGACAGCCAGGGTTGGCCAGTGTCTCTGCCATTCCCAGGAGCCAGGTAGTCTCTGGCCCAGAGCCCATCCTAGCCCCTCACTCTGTGGTCCCACAGGGGACTCCCCCGTCCTCAGAAGCCCGACCCTAAGGAAGCTCTCTACCCCGCATCCTGGCCTCATGCAAAGAGCCCTGACTGAGGTCTGAAACCACAGCAGCTGAGAGCCAGAGGCCACCGAGCTTGAACCTTCAATTTGCAGAGGGAGAAACAGACCAGAGAGGGCAGCAAATCCAACCAGGGCTGCCCAGCTTGTCAGCAACACAACCCAGGATGGAATTCACATAGCTCGACCTTTTGGCCACACTGCCCTGTGCTTTCCTTCCAAATATCCTTGCGGTTGGAGTTTGCTTATTTCCCTTGGGAAGTTATTTCCCTATGGAAGCCATGAATGTCTTCATGGGGATTTCCTAAGACAAGCCAGGTAAATTTTAGAACCGTCGTTAAAAAATAAAATGGCACACTGTGAAGAAAAGACTGTGGAGGGGGCCTGCTGGTGACAAAAGATGCTGTCAAAATGCTGGCAGGGGCCTGTCCTGTGGCTGCCAGGCTTGCTGACCACCCCGGCTGTGCACAGATGAAATGTGCACCCAGGTTCCCTTCCCACCAAGAAAGACTCACGGATTCTATTATCTGCTCACGGTTTTGTACAAAGCTTGGAGGCGAGGAAAGATTCACTTTCCTCGAATAGTTTCAAGTCAACAGACAGGACTGATGTGGGGATAACATCCCAAAGTGAGGGTGCTCGGGCCAGGGTGGGCAGGGCTGCAGCCGACCTGTCTGTCCTCAGTAGGGACAGAGGCTGTCCTGAAGGTTCCATCCTGGGACTGGCCACCAGCTGTCCCTCCTTTGCTACCTCGGCTTTTGGGATCGTACACATCCTTCCTTGACTCTGGAACGCGTCCCCGCAATGACCTCCCCAGCCAGAGAGTGGCCCCCTGGCCAGGCAGACCATCATCTGGGGAGGCAGCCACTTCCAGGGAAGTTGGAGGCTAAGAGCATCCTGTGAGCTGAGACTTGTCACGGAGGCTGCCTGACACTACACGGTACAGCCTCCCCGGCACCTGGCACGGTGTCTGGCGCACAGTAGGGCTGCTTCTCTTGGAGAAGGTGGGTGAGTGTGTCAGAGCTGGAAGGTGTGGTAGACTTGCTTGGGTTTCATGAAGCTAAGAAAGTAATGGGGAGTCACTGAGGTCACACAGATGGTTAGGGACCATGGTCCAAGCATTTCAGGATGAATCCAGCATCCAGCCAACACACTTTTATCGAGTGTGTACTACGTTCCAGGCACTGTGCTGGAGCTAAAGGTCCAGTCAAGAATAAAAGTGCTTATTTTTGCCTTTCTAGGGCACAGAGTCTGTTACGGCAACAAAGGTTAAACAAATAAATAGAAATAAATTGCGTACAGTGAGTCCTAACAGAGTGGGTGCCCAGGTCAGGGGAGGGTTCTCCCAGGTGGCGGGGTTTAAGACTGAGTAGTGTTGGTCACGTGGGGAAGTGAGAGGAGGGTCTCTGGTGAGGGAGCAGCTTGTGCAAAGGCCCTGAGGAAGCCTGCACGGTGGGAGCTAGGGAGAAAGGAAGAGTGGGAAGAGGCGAGGCGGGGAAATTAGGGGCCGTATCACCAAGGGCCCCAGGACAGGGAGGAGTTTGGGTTTACCGTGACATGTGTCAGGACACTTCTGAAGGGCCTCGTGATGGGGTAACGTGGTCTGACCTGCGTCTTGTAAAGGGCACCCCAGCTACTGCGTTAATCAGAGGGAGAGAGGGGAGTTGATGGGGCCACAGGAGGTGCCTGCAGAGGCTGGTGACAGGTGGTCCCTGTCGCTTACCAGATATGTGACTGTGACTAGCAACAGCCTTCTCCAGCCTCAGTTTCGCCCATGTGACAGTGACAGTCCCGGGTCACAGGATTGCTTTGGGGGTTGGATGTTTGCAAGGGACCTAGTGGCCTGCCTGGCACAGGGACACTGCCGTTCTTTCCCACGAGACCCTCCCTCTCGCTTTTAACAGGAATTATTCAGAACCCAGGAAACTCAGACTTAAGACGCTGGTTTTCCTTTTTGTTTTAAGATGGAGAGACGTTCTTAATTTTAACGTGGTTTTTGCTTTTTGTGTCTGGCTTGTAAGCCCTTTCTTCCCCGTCACGAGATCATAAAGATACTTCTCTTATGGTTGGAAAGCTTCGTTTCTACATTCAGTCTCTAATCCATCTGGAATTTGGGTCTGTGTGGAGCCCAGCTCCCCACTGCTTGGCTGTGTGACTTGAAGCATCTCAGGACCCCCGTGTTCCCACCTGACAGGTGAGAGGTTAGGTTACGTCATCTCTGAGGCTTCTTCCTAACCTGTAGTTGTGAGAACTCAGTCCTCCTTGATTCAACCTGAGGCCAGAGGGATGCTCCAGTTAGCGTGAGGATAAAATCGTTCCACAGATTTCCACTGCCCTGCAAAGACGCAGCGTGTTCACACTGGGTTGGCTGTCCTCCCATCTCTCTGCTTTTTTCTCCTCCAGAAGTAAAACAAAGCACTTCAAGGCAGGTTTCCCAAGGCCCATCTCCTAGCCAGAACTTGGCTTTAAATCATTCCTCTTTGACATTTTAGTTTTAACTATCCTGCACGTACCAGGCCAAGGATGGAGGAGAAGCCTCCGTAACTAGAATTGTTATGAAAACCAGATATCCGACTATACTGGCATTTCTGGACACACCGATTTGCAGGACTTGTAAGTTTATCCACTAAAGTCTTTCAAACTTACACTGAAGAAGGCTCTGAGAGGTGCCACTGCTAGTTAGTGACCACAGGTTAGTGACCACGTGGGTGGAAGCACGTCTCTAGAAGTGAGTGGCTGGTGATAAAAAAACAAACAAACAAACATACAAACAAATAAAAACGCAGTTTCTGGGCTTCCCTGGTGGCGCGGTGGTTGAGAGTCCGCCTGCCGATGCAGGGGACACGGGTTCATGCCCCGTTCCGGGAAGATCCCACATGCCGTGGGGCGGCTGGGCCCGTGAGCCATGGCCGCTGAGCCTGTGCGTCTGGAGCCTGTGCTCCGCAACAGGAGAGGCCAAAACAGTGAGAGGCCCGCGTACCGCAAAAAAAACCCCCAAAAAAACGCAGTTTCCAGTTTTCACCCTGATTGCTATCACAAAACGGAGGGTGGAAGGCTCTGTGTCAGGCCAGTTTGCTGGGGGTGACCCAGCCCAGTGCTAACAGCTTGGGGTAGGGGAGGGGTCCCCAAAGACCCCACGGCGGAAGGAGGGCCTGATGAAAAGAAGCCAGTGTTCACAGGGGCCCCAGGGGTTGTACAGGTAAGGAAACTCAGCCCAAGTTCGTTTAAGGGAAAAGGTGTGCACGTAATCCAGATACAGGGGCAGGGAGGGGTGGTGTCTTAAGGGACTCAAGGGTTGAGAAGGAGACTTGGAGGGAGTCTGTAAAGAAAACCTCCAATCCACTGGGACCCAGGTCTGCCCAGGCAGAGACCAGCTGGTCCCCCCCTCCTAGTGGGAAATTCCTTTGGAGAGGGAATCTGATTGACAACTGGACTGGGCCATGAGGTGCCCAGATGTTTGGTCAAACGTTATTCTAAATCAGGTGTTTCTGAGAGGGCTTTTTTGCATGAGTTCCATGTTTAGATCAATAGACTGAGTAAAGCAGATTGCTCTTCCTGATGTGGGTGGGCCTCATCCAATCAGCTGAAGGCCTGGCTAGAACACAAAGGCTGACCCTCCCACTGGTAAGAGGGAACTGCTCCTGCTTGACGGCCTCTGAGCTGGGACTTTGATCTTTTCCTGCCTTCAGACTCAAGCAGGTTTTCCTGGGTCTTGCGCCTGCTAGCTTTCACACTGGGACTCACCCCATCAAAGCCCTGGTTCTCAGGCTTTCGGGCTTGGGCCAGGACTACATTTGTGCCCCCCTGGGTCTCCAGTTTACTGACCGCAGTTCTTGAGACTTTTCAGCTTCCATAATCATGTGAGCGGATTCCTTACAACAAATCACTCTGTGTGTGTGTGTGTGTGTGTGTGTGTGTGTGTGTGTGTGTGTGTGTGTCTTACTGGTTCTGTTTTTCTGGAGAACCTGACAAAGGCAAGGTCCTGTGGAGCACAAGTGCTACCTAAGGCCCATCTCTGTAAGAGGGAGGCAGCTTCCAGATAAGAGGACATCGTGAGCTGAACAGACACCCAAAGGGGTCTACAGTGGCCATGCCACACCAGGAGCAGCGGGAGACCCCTCCTCTGTGTTTCAGGAGCATGTTGCCCGTACATCCATGTAACCATATGCGTGCATGTATCCAGTCTCTGCACTCCACAAGGCCAGTGGTTCACTTTGGGACAGTCTTTAAGCCTTTGTATGTCAAGGGCTAGTCCGAGGCTGGACAGTGCTCAGGTGTGGCTTTTGAATTACTGAGGACTGAGGTGGCCGTCAGCACACAGAGCCAGAGGATCGCAAGCCACCCTGAGTAGTGGTGACAGAAAGAGCCTGTGTTCCAGATACTTCCCATCCCAGGCACGGAGGCCACACCCTCTGTCCTCACTTTAAGTTAAAGCATCGAGGTGTCCCCAGAGCCTCCAGGCAGGTTCTGCAGGGTCAGGGAGGAGCTGCCCAATGGGACAGTGCAAGACTCCAGGGCAGCCTTCCTCTAAGCCCAGCATGGGGGCTTATTGTTGCTATTTTCAAATGTTTTTAAGTCTGGTAGAAACCAAAGGGGCCTTGCAGGGCTGTGATGTTCTCTTTCACACAAGGCTGACCTGCAGGATGAGTGACGCCAGCCAAACCCCAGGGCAGCCTCCGCCAGCCGTGGGCGTGCCCCAGCGGGCTGCCGCTCACCTCGCACAGCCCCAGGATGGCAGCCTTCCCTCTGTGCCCTTATTTCCGGAACTCCTTACTCAGAGCCCAGCATCATCGGAACCACAGTGGGAGGAGGTGTCAGCAGGAAACAAGAGGACGCTCATCCCTTGCCCTGCCTGTCGCTCTAAAGGCAGCCACAGTGGGCCCTGCCCCAGGCCACAGTGAGCACCCTTGGCCTGGTGCCTGTCCACGTCGGCCCCTTCCCTCACCCTGGTTCCTCTTTATCCTATCCGTGTGTGTCCACCCTCGGTGAACTGCTTAATGACATCAGCTGTGGTGTGGAACCCGGTGGCTCTGGGTCATGCATTTCTGTCTCTGATCTGACAGCTCTGGATGTCCTTGGACACCAGAATGCATAGACATAGAACTTTAAAGCCTGAAGACCATCCGGTGATCTCTGATCGCCTCTCTTGACAAAGATGGAAAGTTCTAGAAGATCCCAGCAGTGAGGGGACCAGAGACACACGGAGTGTCCCCATACATCCTCTCCAGGGTACCTCTCCGCCACGGAGCTGCTTCTCACTGACAGGCACCTCTCATCCTCCCCTCCCCGCACCGTCATATATATCCAAAGTATACAAACAGCTTATACAGTTCGATATCAAAGAATGAAAAAACCCGAACAAAGAAATGGGCAGAAGAACTAAATATACATTTCTCCAAAGAAGACGTGAAGATGGCCAACAGACACGTGAAAAGATGTTCAACATTGCTAATTATTAGAGAAATGCAAATCAAAATTACAATGAGGTATCACCTCTGACTGGTCAGAATGGTCATCATTAAAAAGTCTGCAAATAATAAATGCTTGAGAGAGTGTGGAGAAAAGGGAACCCTCCTACACTGGGAATGTAAATTGGTGAAGCCACTATAGAAAACAGTATGGACGTTCCTGAAAAAACTAAAAATGGAACTACCATACGACCCAGCAATCCCACTACTGGGCATATACCCTGAGAAAACCATAATTCAAAAAGAGTCATGTACCACAATGTTCACTGCAGCTCTATTTACAATAGCCCAGACATGGAAGCAGCCTAAGGGTCCATCGACAGATGAATGGATAAAGAAGATGTGGTACATATATACAATGGAATATTACTCAGCCATAAAAAAGAATGAAATAATGCCATTTTCAGCAACATGGATGGATCTAGAGATTATCATACTAAATGGAGTAAGTCAGACAAATATCATATGATACCACTTATAGGTGGAATCTAAAAAAATGATACAAATGAACTTATTTATAAAACAGAAATAGACTCACAGACATAGAAAACAAACATATGGTTCCCAAAGCAGGAAGGTGAGGGTGAGACAAATTGGGAATTTGGGATTAACAGATACACACTACTATATATAAAATAGATAAGCAACAAGGACCTACTGTATAGCACAGGGAACTATATTCAATATCTTGTAATAACCTATAATGGAAAAGAATCTGAAAAAGAATATATATATACATATTTATGTATATATATATAATGTATAACTGAATGACTTTGCTGTACACCTGAAAATTGTAAATCGACTACACTTCAATAAAAATAAATGAATGAACGAATTTTTTAAAAAAGAAAGTCATATATAAATTTTAATGAGATTTGGAAAAAGTATAAGTGCACATCAAATCCATCATTTCAGGGATATTGTTGCTTAGGACAAAGCTAAGTAAAAATTGACTTAATTTAAAGTTGCTCCTAAGGAATATATATTAAGTAAAGTTGGCACATGGTGGAGCATGAATTGCTGAAATGTGGGCAGTTCTGGAGTGGAAGAAACCATGTGGTTTTGGGGTCTGACAATTCTGAGTTCAAATTCTGCTTTTCTTACTGGTGCTGGGACCCAGTGGCGATTGTCGGATCTCTGAACCTCAGATTTCTCTTCTGCAGAATGGGATCACAAGGCCTAAATTAGAGGCTTTCCCTGAAGGATTAAGACAAAGGGTGACTGAGGATGTGCCTGGCACGGTGCCTGGCACATGGGATGCTCAGCAAATGAGATGGCCTGCACATGCTCTGCTGTGAGGCCTCCTGCAGGGTCCCCCAGGCTCCTACCTACGGTTCTTACCGCTTCCATCCTTCCCTGCTGGAACCCTGTCTGCATCATGGGAAGCAGCAGGCTTGTCCTGGTGGGAAGGCAGAGGGCCTGCCAGGTTGCCTAGACAACCAGAGGAAGGCATGTGGGCACCTGGTGATGAATGATAGCTCTCCCTGCCCCTAACTCCTGGGTCACCTTCAGACCTGGAGCCGTCACACTGAAACCCTCCTTCCGCGCACTGTTGGAGCTTTGGAATAAAGGCATCATGGGTCACCCTGGGTGTGAGCAGGGCAGAGAGATGCCTGTTGCACTATGAGATCGTGCTGGAGCGTGCTTTCTGGAAAGGTCTGGAAAGAAGGCAGGTAGGCCTTTTGCCTAGACAACCTTGGAAATATCCTCCTCCAGACATGTGCCCAGGAGGCAGGGCTTGTCCAGAGGCCCGAGTGCATTGTCCCCAGGGCCACCAGCTTGTCCCTGGCGCAGTAGCACAGACCCTCCATCCCAGAGCCACAGGGGGCCCAGCCTCACTGGCATCTCGCCTGGACACTTCCCAGATCCCCAGGCCCACCGTGATCCCACTTCCAAGGTCTCTTCCAAATGTCGATGCCATGCCCCAGACACACGGCTCAGGGGTCACTCATTCAAGTAATACTATCACTAAAGTATGGACTTCATTTAATGCATTCCTGATACTTGTGTGACAAATATCTGATATTAATTTATATAGTTTTTTTTATTGTGGTGGAATATACATAACATAAAATTTACTATTTTAGCCAGTTTTAAGTGTACAGTTGAAGGCCTACGATTTCTAACGGACCTTAATCTACGGATATGGAGTAAGGCTTGCGTAGGTTGGGGAAGTTCACCTCCGCTCACAGGACTATTAAGGGGCTAGATGGAGACTTGAACCCAGGCTGCCTGATTCCAAAACTGTGCTTATCATAATGACAATGAGAACCAGAGGAAGAAGAAAAAGCAGCACAATTAATATTTATGTGCCAGGCATTGTTCTAAGTACTTTAAATATGTAGTTATAATCTCATAGATATTTATATATAAAAGCTCATTCATATTTATATACCTAAACACTCATATATAGTTCCTTTATATTTATATATATAATTTCATATATACACACGAGTGTGTGTACAGCTATGTCTGTGTATATACATAAAACCTCGTTTAATCCTTAGGTCAACTCAGTGAGGTGGGTCCTATTTTCAGCCTATTGTACAGATGAGGAAACAGGCGCAGTGAGTTGAGCTACCCAAGGTCACGTGGCAGGTTAGAGGAGCTGGGAATCTAGCTCAGACTGGCTCAGGGCTGGTGTTGTAGCCCCGCCTAGGCCTCTCCTGTTGTGGGCTGAGGAGGGTGGATTGATGGTCTCTCCTGAAACCCTGCCGTGGCACTGTCTCCAAACAGGGAGGCGAAGACACTGCCCTCACTGGGCCGTGTATGTGACTCGGTCGCTCTCGCCTCACGTGTGCATCTGTGCACTCAGGGGCTCTGGAAGGGCAGCCCATGGCCATGAGGCTTGCAGAGGGAACAGCCCTTGAGGGCTGACCCCGTGACCCTCAGCTCAGCATCATGGTGCCTCCCCAGAGATGCGTGGGCCCCTACATAAATCAATGGGTGGCCCCTACCAGCTAAACCCTTGGAGCGAGTGGATCTGTGGGTAGCCTGGACCGCTGACGGTCCCCAGGTACTTTGAGATGATTCTGCATCCTCCCCCAGCCCATGGAGTGAGGAAGGAAGCAGTGAACAGGGCCCAGCTGGGTATGGGCCCGTTCTCCCAGCAGCTCCAGCTTGGCCCTCCTGTGGCAGCCACCGCAGGAGCACAGCCACCACCGCTGCCGCTGTCTCTGCGAGCTGGTGGCAGCTCGTGAGCTGTGCATCTGGGCGTGGAGGTGGGAAGAGTTCTCTGGCTGGTTTCTGGAGAGCCTGCTTCTCCATAAGGCGCATATCTGTTACCTTTCAGCTGCATCAGCACATGAGGTTTCTGGCTTTGTGTATTTATGTTCCGGTTCTGGCTCCTGGCCTGTATCTCTATTCACCAGAAGAGCTGGAGTGCTGGGCTTCTAGAAACGTGTACCTGGCAGCACTCAGAAAAATAAAATGACAGCCCAGGAGATGGGCACTTGAGCTCACAGTTGGCTGCTGTGACACGAAGAGCTGACACTGGGGGACAGTCCTGTGATTTGCCTGCCTTTCCCCGCTGAATACAACATTGCAATCATTTAGGGGGGGTTATGGTGCTTTTACAAAACCTACAGTTAAGTCCCCTACATACGAACCTTCAGGTTGTGAACTTTCAAAGATGTGAACGTGCGTTCGCATGTCCAGTCACGTAAGTTAGTTCCCATGGCTGGCACATTGGCACCTGTGTGCCTCCCCTACAGGTGGTTGTGCTTTTGTGTACTTTACTGTAGAGTACTGTAGCGAGTACAGTAGTACAGTATCTTTATTTCAAGCCCAGGATGTCCGGAAGCGAGCATAAAAGCAGTGGTATAGAGCTGATTGTGTTAGTTGGGTACCTAGGCTAACTTTGTTGGACTTACAAACAAATTGGACTTACAAGCGCGCTCTCGGAACAGAACTCGTTCACATGTAGGGGACTGACTGTATTTTAATTAGACCTTCTAAGAGTCCTGAACTTAGGAGCAAGATACAGGAGGGGCGGAGACTCTGCCTTTTCTCCTCTGGTGCTCAAGCCACCCCCGGTTCATACCCAGCAGAGCCCTTGGCCTCGAAGCTAATCGTCATGGCTATGCAGCTGAGCGGAAGGAGATGGGCGTGAAGGTGGAGCTGGGAGAGGCCCTCCTCTGCTCTCCCCAGCACCAGGTACCGCTCGCAGAACAGAGAGGGAGGGGCCTGGAGACCCTAACCTTGTCAACCATGCGGGGGCTGGCGGTTCTGCACGGCCATAAGGAGGCAGAGGGGCTCGATGCCCCCAGTTTACAGAGGGTGACAGACCCCTGCCCTGACGCTGGCCACCTTGAAAGCGCCGTGTGCTCATCGGGTGCTCGCATGGGCAGGCGTGGGGCGAGCACAGGTCCTGGCCTCCCCGAGCCCAGCTCGGATCCCGACAGGGCTGCCCACCGTGGGGAACCTTGCTCCGTGCCTCTGGGTCCCCGCGTCCAGACCTAAAGAACGGGCTAATCGTGCCGATTGGTAGGACGGTTGGGAGATGAAGCGATGAGGTGTGTGTGATGGGGCTTCGCACAGACTGGGGAGCGGCGCGAGTGCACAGCTCTCAGCAAAGCGCCCACTGCGGGCGCCGCCGTGCTCGCAACGCCAGCTCACCTGGGCTGCGCCCGAGCTTCACGTCTGAAACATGGTCCTCAGCCTCCCAACTCAACAGCCCCCCCTACAGCCCAGAGTAGCCCAGCCTCCTGTGAGGTCAGTGGAGAAACAGGCTGGGCTCCAACCAAGACGCGGGTGTGTACAGGCCCCGGCCGGCAGCAGCCCGAGGCTTCCAGAACTGCCCCCAGGAGAGGGACTCAGTGCCACCCACCTCTCACCACTGCCACACACGTGCCTGTGCACAGACACAGACGTGCGCATTCACACACACATTCGCACATGTGCACACACACACAGACACATCCATCTACACACAGGCAGCCACACAGACACACATTTACACACAGACACACACAGACACATACACAGACATGCACATTCACACACAGACACAGACACCCATTCAAACACATATTCACACATGTGTAAAAAAGACACACCTTCACACACATGCACAAACACACCCCTTCACATAGGCCTTCACACATCCACACACGTGCTCACACAGATACACAGACATGCGAATTCACACAGACACACTCATTCACACATGTGTAACACAGACACATCTTCACACACATACACAGACATACTCATTCACATAGACATTCACAAACTCACATACACAGACATGCAAATTCACACACACACATACAGAAACTCAAACTCACTCATGTACACACTTGTACACACAGACATACATACTCACACATATATATATACACATACAGACACTCAGACATAAACACACACGTACAGGCACACACAGACATTCACACTCACTCGTGCACACACACATACACACACAGACACTCACACTCACACCATCAACAGGGCCTGGCTGATGCACAGGGTTTTGGCCTTAGTAAAACAACACTGACCTTTGTCCACAATCCTCTCCTGTTCCCCTCAGGCACAAGGGGTCTGACCCAGGGCAGCCTCAGAGTTCCCAGGCAGGGGGTCTCCAGGTAGGGCTCAGCAGTGGGCGCTGCCCAGTTGCACGTGGTGGCACCAGGCTCCTTGTTGTCCCCTGGCCACACGCGTGCCCCTGTGTGAGGTGGACCATGTGGGCCACAGGAAAAACCATGCAATGTTGGATCCGTGTTACCCACTGGCCAGTCCTAGCGTGGAATCTGTCGTGAGTGGTCACGTCCTGAGCCGCCATCCTCAGGCCCTGGCATGGGAGCCAGTGGACTCCATGGACCACCACTCCAGAGTCTGCGGCAGGTGGGGTGACCAGTGCCCACCCCTGGCCCCGCAGATGGCTGCACAAGGCAGATTCCCGCTAACCCTCCCGGGCCCAGGTGTTCTGTTCTCCCCTCTCACGCCAGGTCCCGTAGCCAGGAGAATGAGGCAACAGTATCCTCAGCTGGGGTCCTCCCTTGTGGCCAGAGGTGCTGGGTGAGTTACAGGAAGAGGCACAAGAAAAAGCGGTAACTTCCACTTCATCCCTGGTCGTCCTCCCTCAGGCATCAGCCTCCAGCTGTGCTGTGGACCACTGGCCTCCGCCCCTCCGCCCCTCCAAGCTCCGCCCCTCCAAGCTCCGCCCCTCCAAGCTTCCGCCCCTCCGCCCCTCCATCCCTACTTCTCTCCCCTCCACGCCCACCCCCAGTGCTAAGTTCTGATCCTTTTCCACACAGAGCAGATGATCTTTATTCCCAGGTCCCTCTGGGCTCCAGACCTTGCTGTTCATATTCCCAAAGGCACTAAGATTCTTTGCTGAACAAAAAGACCCTAGTCTCCCACCTTAGCTGTTAAAAAGGAAAGAAAAAAACGACAGATGCTTATAATTGAATGGCTTTTCTTATTGTTTTGCTTTGTTTTTGTTTCCTTAACATTTCCCAGATCGAAGTCTGAGGCAAGACTCCTGTCCTCAACCAGATAAAACTCCCAAGGGTGATTTTTCATTTAAGTGAGGGGAAGAGTGAAGGTTACTGGTGTTAATGTAAGAATAAAAAGATAACTCACACAGGTAACAGAATGAAAGCCTCAGGTATAGATAAGAGGTTGGCTGAGCGCAAATGAAGTGGGTCTATCTCAAGAATTACAGAATCAAATTGTGATTCCTGGTTCCCCTGCTGCTACTTCTTGAGGAATTGCTTTCGGTTTGGTCTTTAAGGATCTTGCAGCTGAATTGTCTGGGGGGAAATGTCTATATCTGTTGGAAACTTTTCTGTTACTGATGAAAGGGGGGATCTATCAGCACTATAATTAACAGGGGAGGGGGAACACTGTTGGATTCAGACCCCCCCGCCCCCCCCACCTGGATGAGACTGGAACCCACCTTCCCGGTTCAGGCCTGGGCTCATCTGAGAGGTTAGGAAGGCTTCCAAGAGGAGGGGGCATCTATCTGATCAAGGCCAGTGGCACCAATACTCCAAATTACGGCGCTCAAACTTGGGGGCCCTTTGAATGTAAGGTCCTATACGTGATAGATGAGAGACTGGCTCAGGGCTCCAATAACCTTAGGCCCTGGTTAGGAGCTGAACCAAAGGAGGAGCAAGGTAAAACAAAGGTGTTGGGGAGCAAGAGAGGCAGGTTCATTGGATGTGGGGAGCCTCTTTCCCAACCCCCTGTCAAAGTCGTGTGATGGCCTCAGCAGGCCAGACCTGCTGCCTGTCTGTCCCTTCTTGGCCTGGCTCCATCCCAGCTTCTCCCAGTCAGTCGACTTAGCGGGCTGGCTTTTATTAAATGGCTGTTTCACCTTTAATCTGTTAAAGCCAGTCCATGAAAGCCATTCCCTCCAGAGGGACAGAAAGCAGCAGTGCAAATACACGTGCACTCATGCACGTACACATGTTCACACGCACGATCAGTAGTATGTTGGGGGCGGTTCATGCCAATGAAGGAAATTAAATGTACTCGTTGGAGAGAAAACCCAGCCACTGGCGTACCGTTCCCATCACAGTAGAGATGAAACACGTGGTTGGTGCCCCGTGGTCTGCAGCTGAATCACAGGACTCGTTTGACTTTATCCCTAAATCATCACGGAGGGCCACCGCTGCCAGCTTCTGAGCTTTTTTTGCAGACTCTACGGATCACAGGAGAGAATAAAACAACCTTTCTTCAGCTCTGGACCACAATGTGGGAAAAGCCAAGCCCGGGTTGGAAAGGGGAAAGGGGAAGGGGGAGGAGTCAAGGAAATCTCTTCAAGAGAAAAAAAAAAGGAACCATCTTTACTCTTTCCCAAACTGACAAATTTGACTTGTCAGAGGCAAGTTCAACTTATGGACAACACACTCACAACTGATAATCTCCACAGCAACTGCTGTGTCACGTGACAACACAGAGGCAGTGGAGCCAGGAGAGCTGCTCTCCAGACTTCTGGCAAATTCCACAAAGTCAGCCTAATTAACAGGCGTGGAATGGAGACCTCGGTTTAGGTCACTGGCAGACGTTCTTAAAGAAGAATGAAGACGTTTGAGCACCTGCTCTTCCCATTCACGGGGCCCTGTGCTGGGATCAAGGAGGCTGCAACCTACTACCCCCTCACCCTCCCTCCTGATCTCCCGAGCTCCAGGCAGCACTTCTAAATGCAGCTCTTTGTAGCATCGTGTCTGGAGAAAAACTCTTAATTCTTCTCTTGAGGCTTTAAACTATCAGAAACTGGTGAGAGAGAGAGAGCCAAGAATACACCTCCCAATGATCCCAATTCTTCTTTTTATTGAAGATTATAAATTTCTAGGGACTTCCCTGGTGGTCAAGTGGTTAAGATTCCGTGCTTCCACTGCAGAGGGTGCAGGTTTGACCCCTGGTCAGGGAATTAAGATACCGCATTAGCGTAGCCAAAGGGGAAAAAAAAAAAAAAAATATATATATATATATATATATATGTGTGTGTGTGTGTGTGTATATATATATATATATATATATATATATATATATAAATTTCTACTTTAATTTCCCACTGCTTCTCCCAGCAAAATACAGGTCTGATAGCTTTAAAGCTCTCCGTCCCCGATGTCATTCTTTTCTTATATGACAAAATGATGTCTCCTTCCCAAGACCTACTCTTTTAGTCGAGTTAAATGTAGGTCTGGTGACTTGATAAAGGTGGAAAGTTGGTTCATTTTCAGAGGCTCGAAGAATGAGTTGCCTCTGGGCTGCTAAGAATCTTTGTGACTTTCTCCAACGAGGAGGTGACAGGGCTGCTGGCCCTCGTGGCCCAGCCCGTTCATGGGCTGCCCTTTCCACTACCAGCTTCGACCTGCAGAAATCTGTGCCCAGGCCACTCAGGCAGCTCTGCTTGCCCCAGACTCCAGCATTTTGCTTTGTCTGCCCCTGGACAGTTGCCCCATTGTCTCCAGGTTAATAAAATTTTGGTCACAGCACGACGATTTCAAACATCTCTTGGGCCCCTTTGCCCTTCATCTGGGATGGGCTGGTCCATCAATTCTGTCGGAACTGTCTCTTCCGTGTCAGGTCTGTGAAGTTAGTGTGAACGTGAGGGTGACCCCGACTGCTAACCAAACTGTGCGTGTGAGTGTGCATGAGCTGTGGAAATGAACAAAAACTGCCTAAGTGAGAACAAGCAAAGGCTGTTTAGTGGTGGCTTGTCCTAGCCAGGGCGTCAGACACCATCACTTGTGTTTGGCATCGCTGAGGCAGGCAGGGCTTGGGCTGGGGACAGGGGAGGGGAAGATTCATGGAGGAAAAGAGGGAGGGTTCCAGGTGTGCCCTGATTGGAGGCTGTCAGTAGGGGAAGCTGCAGGTGGCAACTAGCTGTAGGTGGGGCATCCTTATGGGGTGGGTTAGGGATGCACATCTGTCTTTCTCTTGTTGGTCCCTAGTTGGAAGTGGGGACAACAGCTAGGGAAACTCTGAGTTATTAATCAAGTCCTGGCAGTTTGAGGCCAATTGCTATGGAGTTGTTTGACTTCCTGGGCTGGGTGCTGCAAATGGTGGGTCCGAGTTCTATCTTATCCATGCACTGGCCATTATCCTTACGTATGTTCAGTCTCAGAGTGTGTATAAGACTGTCTTCTCCCAGAACTTGCTTGATATTAGTAAGAAGTTGAACAGGTCGGGGTAGGGGAAGGAAACTCATCTTTTTTACAAATAGCCATGAGTGGAAATTCAGGGTGCTTTTGAAAGAACTGAGTTTGAGGGGTTCTATAGCAACTGTTCCTTTGGCCCAGCTGAAGGTGACCTCATGGTCGATGACCTTTCTCAGGCGCTGCTGGGAATTGAAGATCGGACGTTGGAGGCCAAATCTGGGTCCCACATGGGCCAGAACGGAAACCATGAAATAGATCAAGGTAGCCTCCAGATATGCCCACCCGCTGCCTTCTCTTTCCTCCCCACTCTGCCCCACCCCAGGAAGCCAACTCACCACCAAACCCACCACGGGCCCAACTTCAGTGCCTTATCTTCAGACTTACCACTTTTTACCAAGGGAAGAGTTATTGAGAAGGCAGTCAAGGCTGATCTATTTTTAACCAGGAGACAAAACCCAAAGACAAGAACTCTGTCCCCGGTTATGGACTGTCACATCCGTTGCAGCAGGTGGTGGGCTCTGAAATGCCGTGGTCCAGATGGCAGCCAACTCCACCCGCATGTCAGGCGGGCGACAATGATTCCAGACGTGCTCCTTGTTTAGACAAGGAGTTTCTGCCCCCAGTAACATGCCTTCGAGCAGCAAAATGATTCTAGACCTTTCCAGAGGTCACAGACTGGAGGCTTGGGGGCCACGTTCAGTCTGAGGATGTGTTTTGCTTGACACACGTGTGTTTTAAGTTTTTTATTTGTCAAGATTTAAAAATCAGGAGCTTGCCTTGCACATAAAAAAAAAAATCTGTGTTTTTAAACTTCTTTTAGAAAATGGGATGATCTGGGTCACCTTCCCACCCAAGGATGCTCAGCAGAAGAGAAGCTGCCGTTTTCTTCTCCACCATGGTCCCCGTTTGGCCTACAGTTTTTCCCTGTGTGTGGACTAGATGTGTGTGTGTGTGTGTGTGTGTGTGTGTGTGTATGTGTGTCCTTTCTCCCCCATCCCAGCCAAATTCATTTTGAGATCCTAACTCCCAATGTGATGGTATAAGGAGATGGGGCTTCTGGGGAGTAATTTGGTCTTAAGGGCAGAACCCTTATGAATAGGATTAGTGCCCTTATAAGAGAGACCCCAGAGGGTCCTCTTGCTCTCTTTCTGCCATGTGAGAATATAATAAGCAGTCTGATCCCTCTCGTGGGCATATATCTGAAGAAAACCCTAAGTCAAAAAGATACACGCACCCCAATGTTCACTGCAGCACTATTTACAATAGCCAAGGCATAGAAGCAACCTAAGTGTCCATCAGCAGAGGAGTGGATAAAGAAGATGTGGCACATATATACAATGGAATATTACGCAGCCATAAAAAAGAACAAAATAATGCCATTTACAGCAATATGGATGGACCTAGAGATTATCATACTAAGTGAAGTAAGTCAGCAAAAGACAAATATCATATGGTATCACTCATATGTGGAATCTAATTTTTAAAAACTGACGTAAATGAACTTATTTACAAAACAGAAACAGACTCACAGCTTTCGAAAACAAACTTACGGTTACCAAAGGGGAAGCATAGTGGGGAGGGATAAAGTAAGAGCTTGGGATTAACATACATACACTACTATATATAAAATAGATAATCAACAAGGACCTACTGTATAGCAGGAACTCTACTCAATATTCTGTAGTAACCTAGATGGGAAAAGAATCTGAAAAAATATCAATATATGGATAACTGAATCACTATACTGTACACCTGAAATTAACACAACATCGCAAATCAACTATACTCCAATAAAATTAAAAATAAAAAAAGAGAAAGAAAAAATACAGCAGTCTGCAACGCAGAAGAGGGCCCTTGCTGGCACCTGACCATGCTGACACCCTGGTCTTGGACTTCCAGCCTCCAGAACTGTGAGAAATAAATGTCTGTTGTTTAGAAGTCACCCAGGCTATGGGGTAATGGGTGGCTAAGGTGCCCGTTTCAGAGTCAGCTATGTGACTTTACCTCTCAGAGCCTCAGTTTCCTTATCTGTCAAATGGGATAGGACCCCTGGCTCCCAAGTTCATGAGGCTTCCCCGGACATGCGTCCAATGTGACCAGTAGGGCATATGGTTGGATGTCAATGGTATCCATCTGGATAGGCTGGTTATGCTGTGGTGAAAAATAAACCCCAAACTCAGTGTCTGCACCAGCGCAGGTGTATCTGTGGCACACACTGCACGCCTGTCTTGCATCAGCAAGGCTCTGCTGGGCGCCACCCTCACTCAGGGGTGCAGGGTGATGAAAACTCCCTTCTAGGTTTGCCATCGGTCTCTGTGACAGGGAGAAGGGGACATGGTATATCAAGCCCTGGGCTTACGGACCTCTTCACAGAAGAGGCGCTCGTTACCTCAACTCCCATTTCATTGGCCCCAGTAAGTCACAAGTCACAACTAACTTCAAAGAGTGCCCCAAACCTCATGATTCCAAGTGCTGCGCTCTCCCCCCACAGCACAGCTGGCTCCCCAGAGAGGACACCCTGCTCCACCACTCACTTCCAAGGAGACCTTCTTGAACAGGTTTGCCCTGAGGGATAGAAGAATGTTTTCCTCCTCGAATGCTAGGCCTATCAGTGAAGTAATAATGACACATCTCGGGCTTCCCTGGTGGCGCTGTGGTTGAGAGTCCGCCTGCCGATGCAGGGGACACGGGTTCGTGCCCCGGTCCGGGAGGATCCCACATGCGGTGGGACGGCTGGGCCCGTGAGCCATTGCCACTGAGCCTGTGCGTCTGGAGCCTGTGCTCCGCAACGGGAGAGGCCACAACAGTGAGAGGCCCGCGTACTGCCAAAAAAAAAAAAAAAAAGACACATCTCAATGAAAAGACCCCAAAGACAAGATGCCTCCTGTGCTTCCGTGTATAAGACCATGGTCTTCATACCCAACCAAGGCTTCTCTTAGGTTTTCGGTGGGACGAGCATGTGGCATATTCTGTGTGCTGGTGCCACGCCCACGTGTGACAGCTTTGATGCTGACCCTCACAGCAGTGTCCTGTCCAGTGGAGGAGGGAGGGCCCTATTCAACTCAGGGTTCCTCGTAAATTAAAGATCATTCTCACATTGACTGGAGATTGTTAAATGTTCAGGGAATATTACTGCAGGCGGCCTCCAAGGTCTGACGGGAGTTTGCCTCTTTTTGTTGTGGTGTAAAGACCTCTTTGGAGGATGCTATATAGGTTCTCACGGTGTGACCATGAACTCTGGGGAAGTGTAACCTTGGTCTACTCCCCAACAGGGAGCAGAAACTGCTGTCTCCTCACTGCCCCGAGACCCATGGGTGTCCAGGGATATGAAAGGCCTCTCTGATATCCATCCTTCAGCACCATTCTGAAGCCTCTCTAAAGAAGGCCAGGAAGAGCCAGCTAAGAAGACTGCACTGTAAACACAGAACCCAGAGACCCTAACCCTATGGCTCTGTGCCCGGTGGCTATTGGGACATCCTTTGATAACAAAGAAATGGGAAAATCATTTTGGAAATGATTTTGGAAATGCTCTCCCAGATGGCAAGAGCCCCCGTGGTGAGGGTGGGAACTCTTCCTGTCCTGGGCCTACTCTGCAGCACTTTCTGGGTTTTGCTCCTTTTAGTCACCGCAGTAACCTAGCCAGTAGCTACTATCGTGATTTCTGTTTTACAGATAAGAATTACTCTTAACTCAGAGTGGTCTGAATGTTACAAAACACCCTCGAGCACTGCATCGCCTCCAGAATAACCCCACTTTGTACTGTATATGTGGTGGGACAAAGGCGCCATCTCTCCCCAAGCCCCCCTGCTTTCCAGCGAGCAGAGCATCACCTCCCCCGCTCCCACGTTCCCCTGGGAGGAGCTGGTGTCCTCAAGGTCCCCCTAATCTGTGGCAGGCCCTGACGTGAGGGCTGGACAGGATTCAGCAGAGACGCATGCCTCTGTTCCTCCCCCCATCCTTACATAAAGTCATTTAAAAAGGTCAAAACCACACTGAGCTCATCATGGCAAAACTGAGATTCAAACCACGCAGACCAAACTTTAAGCCGCTAAACGGTGCTGCCTCCTATTATAATATGATTATAGTATAACCCAAATCTGAAAGACCACCCACTGCTTTCATTATTGGATCCTTCCAATAAACTGGTCATGCTGGTAAGCACCATTCCCTAAAGAAATCGAAAATGACTATTCTAAAATAAATCTGGAGGACACACCCAGCCACAAAGTGGGAGGTGTTTTATACCAACACAACCAGGGCCTTTCTCTCCAGCCAGTCTGTGCTCAGGGCTAAGAATCTAGGACTCAGCCCCCTGGGGTGGGAGGGCGGTTTGAGGCTGGGAGAGAAACGAGAGATGCCAGCTGGCAGCAAGAGGCAAACAGGGTAAAGAAAGAAATGGATTTAAAAGGCAGATGGGAGAATTCTGACAGCTCTGAATGTCCTTGTGAAAGGTCCAGGACTGGTGGGCAGAGCTTGGGGGGCGGCCACACTGGGTGGGTGGGGCTCATTTGCATAACACGTAACATCAGGTAGAGGCGCATCGTTGGCCAGCCTCTTAATTGGACCTGGGTCCTGAGAAAAACACTTACCGCTGATCCTTGGGTGCTGTTTCTAAAGAACAGAAATACGTAGTTTTAGAAATACAGTCACAAAAAATGCTAGAAGAATAACATGCATTATTTTATTTTATTTTTTTTGCGGTACACGGGCCTCTCACCGTTGTGGCCTCTCGCGTTGTGGAGCGCAGGCTCTGGATGCGCAGGCTCAGTGGCCATGGCTCACGGGCTCAGCCGCTCCGTGGCATGGGGGATCCTCCCGGACCGGGGCACGAACCCGCGTCTCCTGCATCGGCAGGCGGACTCTCAACCACTGTGCCACCAGGGAGGCCCAACATGCATTATTTAAGTACTTCAAGGTACTCCTTGATGCTTGACTTACCCGGAAGCACCTTGGCTTATTCTCAAGGATAAATGCGCCATCACAGGCGGGACAGGGAAGGGGGAAAGGTTATTTTAACATTTTATTCACAATCCCTCAGATTCATATGGAGAGCACTTTAGGGATTATTTTAAACCTGAGGACTTCCCTGGTGGCGCAGTGGTTAAGAATCCGCCTGCCAATGCAGGGGACACGGGTTCCAGCCCTAGTCCAGGAAGATCCCACATGCCGCAGAGCAACTAAGCCCATGCGCCACGACTACTGAGCCTGCGTGCTGCAACTACTGAAGCCCGTGTGCGTCTAGAGCCCGTGCTCCACAAGAGAAGCCACTGCAGTGAGAAGCCCGCGCACCGCAACAAAGAGTAGCCCCCACTCACCGCAACTAGAGAAAGCCCGTGTGCAACAATGAAGACCCAATGCAGCCAAAAATTAATTAATTAATTAAAAAAACAAACAAACCCTGAGTCTTCTTTCTTGGTGTGACCAACATAGCCTGCGAGGTGGCATTATTAACCCTTTGCAGGTGAGGAGGCTAAGAGAGATGAACTTCCTGGCGTGGCCCAGTGTAGTGGAATTCTCCACCAGGGCGTGGGTTTCTCAGGCCGTCTGCAGCTGCCACTGTGGGTTGACCCGCATTCTGGATGCATTTCTTGGATTAGCATCACTGGAGTGGGGGAGCGGGGAGGGAGGAAAGGACACATGACACTGAAAAGGGGAAATGGAAATGAAGAGGGGAAACTGAGTGAGAGAAAGTCGGGGTAGAAAATGAAGGAAGTTCCTGCCAAGGCACTGAGCTCAGGGAGGAGCTGGGCCCATAGAGGAGAGGCGAGACCTGCAAGAGAAACCTGCAGAGTCCCGGTGGACTTCCAGAAGCTTCCTCTCCGACAGCTAGGTGCAGAGCCCTACCCCACTTCTACTGGCCCCCCCCAACTCTCCACTTGACAAGACTCTCCTGTCATCAGCTGCTCTGTATCTGGTGTCCCTCTTGGCTCTAGAACCTGTAAGTGAACCCAGCAGTCACACAGCGTTCTAGGAACGCATTCTTTCCAGTTTCCTGCACTGGTTTTCCAAATCACCTCGGAAGTGCCTTTAAATATGAGGCCCTGGACGTGGAGGGCATCCTGCTAAGTGAAGTAAGTCAGAGAAAGATAAATACTGTATGTTATCACTTATATATGGACACTAAAAAATACAATGAACTAGTGAATATGACAAAAAAGAAGCAGACTCACAGATATAGAGGACAAACTGGTGGTTACCAGTGGGGTGGGGCAAGGAGGGAGGGGCCAGGTAGGGGTGGGAGAGCGGGAGGTACAAACCGTAGGGTGTAAGATAGGCTCAGGGATCTATTGTACAACATGGAGAATATAGCCAATATTTTGTAATAACTGTAAATGGAAAGTCACCTTTAAAAATTGCATAAGAATAAAAAATTTAAAGAAAAAAAATGAGGAGTTCTGCTCACCACAAGCTCCACAACAAATGGTAGGCGCAGGGCCGGCAGGTTTTGACAATTTTGTTAGACTGCGTGTCAGGTTAGGTTTTCTGAGGAAACTAGACCTGTCTGAAGATAGAGAGTCCACGCCGCGGGCAGGGGCTCTCACAGGACAGGCCTTCCCCGTGTGGACGTGTGTCAGGGCAGCGAACACACGTGGCTTCTAACTCTGTTCTTCCCTCAGCCCTGCCTGTGGAACCTCTGGGCCCACGTGCTAACTCTGAGGTCAAACGTTCCCCAGACTCCGTTTTAGAAAACTGTAAACCTCAAGACACATTTCTATCTGAAAGTTGGGTTTAACCGTATAAAACTTATAAAACTTACTTTTCTCCTTTTTTTCTTCCAGTTTTACTGAGGCATAACTGACATACAGCACTGTGTACATTTCCGGCGTCCAGCATCATGATTTAACTTAACATACATCAGGAAATGGTGACCACCATACACAGAGTGAACATACACCATCTCATACTACAAAATAAAAGAAAAAGAAAAATCCTATTTTCCTATGCGAAGAACTCAGGATTCACTCCCTTAACAACTTTCGTAGGAAACATGCACAGTGTTCATTATATTAACCCTGTTGTCCATGACACCCCAGTACTTATTTTTCTTTGAACTGAAAGTTTGTACCTTTTGATCACCTTCATCCAACTTATAAAATCTTACAATTTTATTTATTTATTATTATTATTTGACTGCACTGGGTGTTCTTTGCTGCACGTGGGCTTTCTCTAGTTGCGGCAAGCGGGGGCTACTCTTCATTGCAGTGCGCGGGCTTCTCATTGTGGTGGCTTCTCTTATTGCGGAGCATGGGCTCTAGGCGCGTGGGCTTCAGCAGTTGTGGGCACGTGGGCTCAGTAGTTGTGGCTCGTGGGCTGTAGAGCACAGGCTCAGTAGTTGTGGTGCACGGGATTAGTTGCTCTGCGGCATGTGGGGTCTTCCTGGACCAGGGCTCGAATCCATGTCTCCTGCATTGTCAGGCTGACTCTTAACCACTGCACCACCTGGGGAGTTCCAAAGTTTTATAATTTTAAAGCCCTAAACTTTAATTTTTTTTAAAAGCAAAATTTGGTAGACTTGGTCAATATCACAGCATATGGGGAAGATCTTCACGACCAGAAGGTTGTGAGGGAGCCAGACGTGAGGCTGTGTGGACAAGGGAGCAGCAAAGGCCCTGAGGTGTCAAACAAGGAAGCACACCAACAATTCCGTATCTTTTTGTTGACAGAGTTGTTCTTCACATGACCTTGTGGAATTTTCTAGATGAGATCCTCTCCATTATGTCGATGAGAAAATTGCAGCCCAAAGAGGCAAGAGACTCACTCAAGGGGCCCCAAGAGTGAGGGGTAGAGCAGGGGTTCTCACCCTTGGCCTCTGATCCCACCTACTGTTGTTCGTTTTGCTACATTGCTCCTTCGAGGGAACTGAAGCCCTCCTCCTGGAATGTTTACATGAGGAAAAGATGTAATGCCACGTCATTTCAGAGGGGGCTGGTCTTCACATTCAAGGGTGACATGAACCCTAAATGAAGAGGCAGTTTTTCTTACTCTCCCATGGAAATATCTATGTCACATCTTAGCGTTTCCACTTCATGTTCCAAGACCTGTCGTTAACTTTTCATGATCTGTGAGTGGATTTTCCATGTTGTGTATTTTTCTGAAGGACCTGAGGCTCTTTGCTTTTTGTGGCAAAAGAGGTTTTAAAAATCCTCAGGAGGAGAAGGAGAGTTGGCCATAAAAGATCTCAAAAGTGGGAGAAGGGCTCACCGTTGGCTCATCTGAACATGGCACGTGTACCCCTGACACCAAAAACTCAGCCTCTGTGCACTGGTGCTGAATTGAATCTCAGAGACAGAGTTTTGGGTGAAGTAGAAAAGTATAGCTTTATTTCTTTGCCAGGCAAAGGGGGTCACAGGGTGCTCATGCCCTGAAAAACTGTGTGTTCCAACCCAGGAGGGATTTGGTGAGGAGTTTTATAGCAATGGTTTGAGGGTGGTTTGCTGATAAGGATCTCGATGTGTGCAGGGCCTGCATTCCTTTAATCTGGGCTCAGGTGGTCTCCTGATGGCTTCTCTGATTCTCAAGGAATGGATAATGCTTCATCAAGTACTTAATATCTTCCATTCGTTGGGGATTTTAGTTCTGTAGAAGAGCTCAAAGATATTGTTACGTGTATCACTTGAGGTGGAGCCAGAACCCTGCCCCAAGCCTGCACCATTGTTTCTTGACTGTTCCTCCCTTGTCTCTGCACCCCCTCCCTTCCCTGATTAGCAACTGTTCGAATCTGCCCTTTGGAACTCAGGGAAGGTCATGGAGGCTGGAGTTTATTCCCTATAAACAAGAAACACGGGACACAGAAAGGATTCCGTGCCCAGGAGCCCCACAGGCTCCTGCTTGGTTTCACCCCCAACCAAGAGAGTTGGATGCAGAATCCATGCCCCACTCCAAAATAACCATGTGTTCCACGTGTATGAAATTTACAAGTAGTTGCACAGGAATAACAGGGCTTGTGAAATTATAATATCGAAGAGTAACCAGTGGCAAAGAGGAACGATGAACTCACAGTCTAGGGGCCATGTTTTCAAGTCTCCATTGAGACTGAGTTTGTTTTCTGTGATCTGTCACATTTTCTGCTGGTCAATGTTTCCCTTTGGGGAGCCTGGCCAATGAAAAGTCATGCAGAAAACAGTCACTCCCAGAAATGCCAGAAAAGCAGGGCAGGCAAATGCCCTCGTTTTCCGAGGAGCAGACTGTGTAAACCAGAAGAGGGTACTTCTTATGTTATCTTTGGCAAAACTCTCAGATGAGTTAGCAAATAGTGACTGGAGATAAAGTAAAACTTGGTTCAAAGGTCAACCTTTGCACCAACTCATGTTACATTCCACTCTCCACCTTAGCAAAGAGGGGCAGACCCGAAAGCAAGCAGCAGACAGCAAAAACAACCTCAAAATTTCCCTGAATAGAGACCCATGGGATCTGGGGCCAATTGCCATTCTCCTCACTTGCAAATGTGCTGGGGCAATTGGCTACCCGTGGAAGAAAGACTCAAGTAGTAGAAAAGACGGGACAACATGTTTATGACCTTGGAGTTAGAGAGGGCACGCCTCAAGCAAACACAAATCACAAAGGCAAACAGAGAGTGATGTCAGCCTTTATCAAAATGTGAAACTTCTGATTCAAAATCAGAAATCACTAGAAGCTGAGATAAAAGAAAAGCCACGGAGTGGGAGAAGATATTTGTAATATATATAGATGTGTGTATGTATGTGTATTTGTGCATATGTGTGTGTACATATACAGATATATCTACATAGATGCAGAAATATATACCCATACACATAAAGGTTAGATTATTATCCAGACTCTATTAGGAACTCCTAGCGATCTGTAAGAAAAAAGACCACACCATCAACCCAATGGAAAATCAGATAAAAAGATGACCACCCAGTTCATAAAGTGGGAGGGTCTGGAGGGACTCTCGCTTTATCTCTATGGTGCAAATTATTTCCAGTGAGAGTTTATTCTTATATAAATTTTACAAAGAAAAATAAAGAAGAAAATTACCTGAAGATGAACCCAAGCAATGTGATGTATTAGTTTGCCGACACGTAGGAAAGGAGCGCTTAATCGATAAGATATCAGCCCTCTGGTGTGAAGCTGGGCAACTACAGGGCAGCAAAGGGCAGAGCTGGACCCAAACAGGACAGAGAGGCAGCAGGCAACAGGACTGCAAGAGAGAGGCCCCGCCCCTCACAGTCTGTGCCTGGTAGCCTGTGCGGGCCTTGCTGCACCCTGGGTGCTGGGAAGGATGGGCTCCAAATTTAAGACACTCTGACCACCATTCTACCATTATGCTCCATTACAGATATGCAAGTCTTAAAAGGACTGCAAAGAATTTCCACCCCCTTCCGATGCACAATTTAAAAACTACATTTGAATTATCGATGTTGAAGTTGCGTTTAGAGACAGGCTAGAATGAGCTAAGTGACCTCAGTTTTCGGGCTGAAAACAGTGCATCAGCTGTAATATTTGTCTTACCCTCTTTCTTTATTTGATTTGCTTTTTTTTTTTTTTTTGTCCATTCACTCATTCCTTCTGTTCTTTAGGAAAGAGTTGTGTGGACCTTCCAAGCACCAAGTGCTGTGCTGGCTTCCAGGCGACCATGGCCACCCTGTCCCTGAATTCAGGGCTCTGCAGAGTGGAGGGTCCCAGCCAGGGATGCGAGGCTTGCTGGAAAAATGACAATGGTGGACTTCGGGTCTTCCTTGGGGGTGCTGGGTGCCCTAGAGGCCCCAGAGCAGCTGTCAGGGTCCGTACCACGCGGGCCTGGGGATCCGAGCAAAAGCAAACTCTGATCCCTAACCAACCCAGGTAACTTCAAAGGCTCAGGTCTCCGGTGGAAGGAAATGAACATTCTCATGTGGTTTGTGCTGGGACCACACTAAGATGGTTCATTTCAATTGGACGTACACCTCGCAACAGCGTGCTGTGTCATTTCTTGTATCAAAACAGCATTTCACATGCTTTGTGGACACGTGGGGTCCTGTTCTCGTGTTAATCACGCCGATGGATTCGGGAGCAGTGAATGAGCAGATTTAGTGACTGAGCAGGGATTTTGGTTCTTTTTTCTTCTAAACTGAACAGATATGGAATTTGCTCTGCTTCTCAGGAGAGTACGTGACTCCATCCACACTTGTGGTAAGTGTTATTATTCCCTAAAAAGGAGAGAAAAATCCTTAGAACATCTTAAGCCTTCAGCTTCTATTATGGGCTCCATCAGGTTGGACCCGCAGGCTTCGGGAATAAGGAGAACTGTGACCCCCCTCCGGCTCCCATCTCATTCCGCTCACCTGCTTGACACCCTCCGTCTCCCTGTCTCTCGAGGGCTCGATTGGAGAGACACACTTTACATGTTATAATACAGTACCTACTACAGGGAGATCTTTTATAAAGGAGGCCCCATGAGACAACAGTCCTGCCAACCCCCAAATCTTGGCAATGGGCCGGATAGGAGCATCCAGCAATGTACAGGGTGTGCTACGAGGCAGCAATGATCCCTCCTGGTGGTAAGGCCGCCTTTGTGACGGGATTCAGCCATTACTAGGAGTAAGCTCGTCGACCACTCTGAAAAAAAAAATAAAAAGGAGGGCTTCCCTGGTGGCGCAGTGGTTGAGAGTCCGCCTGCCGATGCAGGGGACGTGGGTTCGTGCCCCGGTCCGGGAAGATCCCACATGCCACGGAGCGGCTGGGCCCGTGAGCCATGGCCGCTGAGCCTGCGCGTCCAGAGCCTGTGCTCCGCGACGGGAGAGGCCACAACAGTGAGAGGCCCGTGTATCACAAAAAATAAAAAAATAAAAATGAGAATCACATTCAAAATGCAATTTGGGCTTCCCTACATATATATATATATATATATATATATATATATATATATAAATTGTTTTATTTTTAGATTTTTTTTGATGTGGACCATTTTTAAAGATTTTATTGAATTGATTACAATATTGCTTCTGTTTTATGTTTTTGGTTTTTTGGCCCTGAGGCATGTGGGATCTCATTTCCCCAACCAGGGATCGAACCTGCACCCCCTGCATTGGAAGGCGAAGTCTTAACCACAGGACCGCCAGGGAAGTCCCTCCCTATATTTTTAAAATGTAGGAATGTGTGGATCTCACCCTCTCCTTCCTTTTCTCGCGTATAGGAGGTTGGGCTCCTGGGCACTGTCTTGTCAGTAAAGCCTGTGCACCGTGGCCTCGCCTGTGCTCGGGAACCTGGGGACCTGGGCCGCATCAGACGCACAGCAGAGTTTTGATTGATCCTCTTGTTTGTATCCTGGATCTCAACACCGTGTCACAGAGGGTGTCACTTTCGTTTCCCTGCCTTCTCCTGAGGTCACTTTAGCCTCTGAAGTCAAGTCTGCCCCTGCCCTGCATGCTCTGAGCTTCCCTCACTCTCTGCTACCTCTCTCCCCTTGATCCTCAGAACACCATCTCTTTGGTCCTCAGTAATCCAGGACTTTCCACTCTGATGGTAGCACTGATGCCATGATAAACCCATCCTCCTGTTCATCCACCTAAAACATTCGGATGGATCCCTCCCCTGGTCCCTTCTAACCCATATTCTTCCCTGCGGGGCATCCTCAGACATACATTACGTGCTCCCTCGACTCTTCTGTGCTGAAGGAGGGTCCAGAGGCTGGGCTGGGGGAGGGGTTTCCAGGGGCCCAAGGAAGGCTTCTCAGAGGAGCTGGGTCACATTGGGGTCTGACAGAAGCAGAAATGTAGACAAGCAAAAAGGCTGAGGGGGTGTGTTCTGAGCGGGATGGAGGGCTATAGCCCCTTGGAGGATGGAGCCAGAATGCTTGGAGTGGTTGGTAGGTGCAGGGCAGGGCAGCAGCAAGAAGAAGCTTCGAGAAGAACAGCCCTGCAGGCTACGGGGGGGCCTTGAAAGCTGGGCTGGGGGACTGGCACCCCCTCTAGTGGGTGGTGGGTACCTCGGAGGGCCTCCAGCAGGAATCCCTCTCACTCTGATTGGTGATTCATTTTTCTTCCAACTTTGGGAATAAAAATCGCCCAGTCAACTGCTCCTCTGCAACAAGCTCTGTCATATTCTTGAAGCATCTGTGCCACCCGCCTTCCCCTGGCATTGATTAGCCTCTGACCTTTCTGTGAAAGCCTAGTTTCTCAACCCCACCAGTGATCAGGGTGGCCTAGCTTGGCATCCAGGCCACCCAGCCCTGTCCCGGCCAAAGCTGGCGTGGGGCTGGGGAGTGTCTCTGTTGTGTGCATTTTAGCCAGCTGAGCGCAGGACTTTTCCTGCGTGATCAGAATATGCTAGCGCAGGAGGGCAGGGTTGGTGCCACAGCCTGGGCGGTCGGGGGATCCAGGATCATGAGAGCTTTCTTCTTCCTCCTTTGGTTCCCGATGACCCACTACAGACTGGCTGAACACTTCAGAACAAACAATAATAACTTAATTTTTTATTTCAAACACACCTTGGATTTTATCCAGTTTTCAGGGGACCCAAGGGGATAAATTCCCCTAATCCTACACCTGATAGTCAGAATCGAGAAATCACCCTGCCTTGGAACACAGGAACTTTTCTTTTGTAACTCCTGTCTCTTCTCCTCAATGCCTGGTTTTCTGTTTGGGAGTCTCCCGGGGTGATGGTGCCGCCAGATAAAAGTTGTAATGAGAGAGGGGCGGAGGGGTCTGGGGAAAAGGCAGGGCAGAGAGTAAACAGACCTTCTCCAATCCTACGTCTAGACGGCAGGGCACTCAGTAGGTCTGCAGAGTGACTCTGAATGCCTATGAATGCCCTCTATTCAGGAGTCCAGGCTTTTGTTTAAGGCTGGGCTACATTCTGAAGAGCAGAGAACTGGCTGAACTGGTCTGGCCACTCGGCAGAGGTGAATACTTCCCCCTGGGGCCAGGACTCAGGTGAATGAAGTCATCGATATTTTTGGGGCAATTCTAATCTGTGATTAACTTTTATCTCTGCTCTGAAATAACTGGCTGCCTGGAGGGGTCTGTTTCCTGCTAGGCTCAGACCACGGGGGCAGCTCGAAACAGAGGCAGACTTGAGAAGGCTGATGGGACACCGCTGGGGAGAGCCTGGAGTGAGGGAGGGCTGGGTGTGAGGCGGGGACAGGAGCCCCCCTAGTCCTGGCCTTTGTTATTCCACGACACCCAGCTGTCCTGACCTGATTTCAAACTCAGCTTACCCAAAGCAGACAGGCCACTTTCTCCTATCCTCTCTCCTTGTTTAACCGGGAAGACTTGATAGAACTATTTAGTAATTTTTTGAGTCCTGTCTCATTCAGTCTCGTATTGAATCCCTCAGTGAGCACAGGGCCACGTCGGAAGGCCTTCCAGTGGCCGCCCTCTCCTCCCCAGGCCCTCACCTTTGCAGGAGACTTTCAATTTCTCAGCCCATATCAGGTCTCAGACAAAAAGAAGCCAGGGTTGTTTTTCTAAAAGACATATTTGTTCCTGTCATTCCTCTGTCTAAAGTTCCTACTGTTGGGACCCTGGAGCCTGGCACTCAAGACCCTCCATGGTCCAACTGAGAACCGTGGGTTCTCAAACTCAAGACCATGGGGAATGTCATAGGTGAATCCAGCAGATGAAACCCAGGGCGTTTTTTGGTCTCTATTTTGTTTATTCAATTTTGATGAGGACAAAATACCAGAAATAGTTTACTCTCCTCTTCACTCTGTAGTAAAACAACACAGCAAGCAAGGTGTGACCATTCACACATGGCCTCACTGCTGGGGAGAGAGTAGAGAGTGGTGGGGACTAGGGCTAAGACTAGGACAAGGCCAGCAAGTTGCCCAGAGAACAAATCTTAAGGAGGCACTCACTCTCAGGGCCTTGCAAGCACAGGGTTGGCACCTGAAAGTGAGTGCATCCTTAAATTTTGCTCCTTGGGCCTCACTTGCCTCACCTTAGTCCATCCCTGGTGAGGATAGTGGTAAAATGGAAAGTGGATCCACCCAAAGGGATGGCCGATAATCAGCTTCAGGTAGTTGTTGCCAAAAGGCAACACGGTGGTCCCACTGCTGTCTGCAGGCGCAGAGCAGGTGCTCCGTGATGTCAAATGACCACGTAGACTTTAGAAATAGAACTTTGGAGCCGGGTGAGTCTTGAATTAGCATCATTCTTTATTCAAGGAATAATTATTAAGAGTCAGCAGCTCAGCTGCTCTCAGCCCAGGGAGCACTGGCTGCTTCAAGAGAGAGCAGGTTTTACTGGTACTGCAGGTACAGTTCCCTCATGATTTCAGGACCCCGACAAACTCTTCTTCATGGAGCTTCACTCTAGCCCTCGTTATGTAACAAAGTAAAAGGAAGGCAGGAAAGAAGAAAAAAATAATTTTTTAAAAAGCACACAAAACGTGTAATAGCAAAATAATAATTACAGTAGCTATAAATGGGCTTAAACGCATCTACTCCAAGAGAGCAATTAGCCGATTGGATTCCTCTAAAAAGTCCCATTATATCCTGCTTCCAAGATACCATCTAAGACAAAACCACACAGAAAGGCTATTTAAAATAGAGGGACAGAAAAATATACACTAGGTCACTGCTAGCAATAAGAGACAAATTAGAAGAAGAGAAACCACATAATAATCAAGACACCAGATCAGAAGCCATCTTAGTTCTAAATGTAGACTCATCTAATGTATACACACCTCAAAATATAGTAAGCAAATTTACAGAATTACAAGTCAAAGATTTTGACTCATCTAACTTCACCAGGAATTAATAAAGCAAGCAGCTGAAAAAAAATTAGGATATAAAGGATTTAGAAAATAAAATTAATGGGCATTATTTCATGTGTGTGTGTGTGTGTGTGTGTGTGTGTGTGTGTGTGTTTGTGTATAAAAGTCTGCAACCAAAGAAAAATCATCATCATTTTCTTTGGAGATACATAGATCATTTGAAAATTTGACCACACGCTAGGTCACAAAGAAAGACTGAACAAATGTCTAGAATTCACCAAAATCACACAGATTATATTCTTTAAACACAAGTCAATTAAATTATAAATCAATACTAAAAACATAGTCTCAAACTCGTATGTGTGGGAACTCAAATTATTCATAGATTAAAGAGAAAATTACAAATGAAATTTCCTTGGGATAGACTGACAATAAAAGTATTGCATATCAAAATTCAACAATTTGGCAACTGAAAGTATACTTAGAAGCAAATAAATAAATGAATGAATTTATTTCTAAAACATAAGAGATTTAAAGTGAATGAGGTGAGTGTTCAAAATAGAAATGATAGGGGACTTCCGTAATGTGATCAAAGATATCTTCCCATCAGCATCAGGAGTAAAGACAAGGATGTCCATTATCAGTACCCAGAAGCCTCACTGAGGGCACTAAAGCAAGTGAAAGAGATAATAAAAATAAAATTGACCAAAAAAGAAGCAAAAATGTCCTTATTTGCAGAAAATATAATAATCTATATAGAAAATTCAAGAGAATTTTCAAATAAGCTAGTCCAAAGGAAAGAGAATTCAGCAAATATGCTAGATGTAATATCTATACACAACAATTAGCACTATTTTATGCAGTAGTTAAACCAATTAGAAAATATAACAGGAAGAAAATCTCATTTATACTAGCAACTAAAGCTATAAGATATCTCTGCATGCATCTAACAAAAGATGTGCAAGTTGTTTTGGTTTTGATTTGGTTTGGGGAGGCTTTTTTTTTTTTTTGGGAGAAAACTTTGCAGTACTGCTAAAGAAAATGAAAAAATATAAAAAAGCGGAGTGATTTATCATGTTCTTGAATGGAAAACTAGACTTTAACAAAGATGTCAGTCATCCCCTAATTATTCTCTAAATTCAATACAATTTTGTCCAAAATCACAAAGGGTATTTTTCATAAAATTCAAAAAGCTGATACCCATCAAGACTAATTATAAAGTTATGATAATGCAGATAGTGAAATATTGGTATAGAGATAGCATATAGATCAATAGAAGAATAGAGCGCTCAGAAACTGACCTATGCATATGGAAATTTGATTTATGACAGAAGGATCATTACAGATTAGTTTAAAAAAAAAGGGACAGGTGAGCTCATTCAATAAATAGCCTGGAAGTAATAGGTTATCCCTATAAGAATAAGTGAGTTACTTACATCACAACACATGCAAAAATAAATCCTATGTTTATTAAATACCTAAGTGTAAAAAGCCACTACTTTAAACAATTTAGAAGAAAATATAGAAAACTATCTTTAGGAACTCAGAGTAAGAAATTATCTTCTCAAACTAGTTACAAGAAGACAAGCATTAATGCAAAAAGTAATAGACTACTTAGAGTAAGCAGAACTACATTAATTTGTTAAAAACATTGTTTATAAAAAAGGTTAAATGTCAAGTCAGATACAGATGCTTGCAGTGCAGTCATGTAACTGACAAAGGGTCAGAATCTAGAACACCTACAAATCACTGAGAAAAAAAAATGGCTCAATAAAAGTAATGGGCAAAGATGAGGACAAGTCCTGGATGAGGCAATCCAAATGTCAAACGAATTTTGATCAGATGGTCAACATCACTGGTAAACAGACAAATGTAAATGCAAACAACAAAGAGATACCACCTCTGTGTTCGGGTTCTCCAGAAACAGAGCCGATAGGATGTGCATATGTATGGAAAGAGGTTTATTTTAAGGGGTTGGCTCATTGACTATGGAGGTTGGCAAGTCCAAAATCTGTGGGGTGGACCAGCAGGCTGAGATCCAGGGAGAAGTTGATGCTGCAGTTCAAGTCTGAAGAGCTGATGTTGCAGGTGAAGTCTGAAGAGCAGATTGCTGGAGAATCCCTGCTTGCTTGGGGAAGTCAGCCTTTTGGTCTATCCAGGCCTTCAGTTGATGCGTGAAGCTCATCCACATTATGGAAGGCAATCTGCTTTACTCAAAGTCCACCATTTAAAATTTAAAATGGACCATCACAACCTCTTATGCATCCGATTGGCCAAAGTGTCTGTGTGCCAGTACCAAGTGTTGGCATGAACAGGGAGCACTGGGACTTTATTCTGTGCTGATGATGTAGAGTGGGGCCATCTCTTTGGAGGGTGGGGATCCACAATGGGAAATTCACACACATGCATAAATATTCACAGCAGCCTTGTCTGTGACTCCAGTGAAAAGCTGAAACGGAACTGGAAAATCATCAATAAGAAATAGATAAATTCAAAGTGATACTTTCATACAATAGACTATTATACAGCAGTTAAAATAAACAAGTGAAAGCAACTCATACCTTCATGGGTAAACCTAAAGACAATGGTGAAGGACAAAACCTAGTTTCACAGGGATATATACCGTAGGGTAGATTTGCATAAAATTTAAAAACATGCAAAACAATACTATGTAATATTTATGGACAAACACCATAGGGAAACCTAAAAACCATGCTTGAGACGAATATACACTAAATTCATGGTCGTGCTGTCTCTGAGAAAGAGGGATGGGCAATGGGATCAAGGAGGCCGTCAGCTGTGTCTATAATGTTTACCTACTAATTTTTTTTTAAGGCTTGAAAAAATGTGGCAAAATATTGACTTAATGAAGCCATGGGGGTGCACAGATATTTGTCATATTCTTCTCTCCACTTGTTCATGTATTTGAAATATTTCCCCAAGAGAAGTGTACAGAGGGTTCTGTGTGTCTGGTGAGATGTTCCAGTAAAGATAAGTGTACAGGAGTAGAAGATATTAGAAAAGTGCCCCAAATGCCAGGCTGTGACCCTGGGGTGTTCCTGCATGCTGGTGGCAATCCTTACAGACCAACAGCATTGCAGGAGCTCAAGGAGGAGCAAAACACAGAGGTGACAGGTGCAATAACCCCCCTGTGGTACATTGAGTCTGGCCACGAAGCACGGTGGAAACCCAGAGGCTGGTGACCCTACAAAGATAAGAGTGCAAAGCAAGGGGTGGGGGTCTGTCCAGCTCGACACAGCCAGTGCAGACGACCACGCACAAGGCCTTGGGGGCTGCAGAAATTAATTACTGTACAGCGTGGTGGTGCTTTTCTCCAGAGAGGGGCTGGTCCATGTCCGTTCCAGTGGGTTCAAGTTCTCCTCCAAGAGACCTATTGACAGGAAAAGAATTGAGTCACTCATGTGGGTTGACTCTTATGACCTCAGCACCGAACCCTTAGGTTTTCAACATGTTTCTTAAATGGGGCCGAGAAATGAGAAAAGGACCCTGGGGGTAGCGGGAAATAAGACTAAGATTTTCCACTGGGGCTACAGGTCGCTGGGACTCTTCTTAGGACCTGAGGGCTCTGGCAGCTGGTACTGCAGAGGTTTCATGCAGGTGAGTCACTGGGAAGGAACTAAATCAGTGCAATGCTCATCTCCACCTCTGCGTGTGGAGGAGGAGATATTTTAGAGTATTCAGAGGCGTTTTCTTTAAGGATGTTGTTTTCTCTTAGTCGTGATACGAAGCCATCCAGAGTCAGCTGTTTCTCCGTCGGGGCTGGGATGGGCTGGGAAAACATCTGTTGACTCAAAGTGGGTTTAAGGGTCTCAGGCCGCAACTTGTTGACATTTTTCATCGTAAGGCACACGAGGGCAGTGAATTTTGTCTGTTTTGGGAGCAGAGGGTCTCCTGGATAAAGGTGGCGCCGTATTCGGATCAGACCTGGGAAGGAGGGAAGGATGGACCACACAGGGAACGGGCATCTTCAGTTGAGCCCAGACGCTTGGCCCTAGTCATCCCCCATCGTGGCCTCGTTGTTATCGATTAAAGGGTGGACATCAAATAAATCCCAGAGGGACAGCCCAGCCAGTGTCTCGCCCACACGCTCTGCATTCTGCCCTTGCCACTATCAGTGGCAGTTCTGGGATATTTCTCCAGCGCCATGAACCCAGAGGTGTGACTCAGCAGAAATCACAGGAATATTTGGAGGGTAAAGCAGATGATCTTAATGAATTGCTTTGAGTCTGGAAACGAAGAAGCTGGCTGGTAATAAAGGAGAATGAAGCCTTTCTAGCTCCTTCCCAGCAAATGCGGCGATCCAGAGAAGGAAGAGAAAGCCAGCTAATGCGACATAAGTAACGTATTAAAGGGCCAGAGGGATGTGATGCTGGGCTTCAGTGATGTGTGTGAGGGCAGCAAAGACACACCAGGTACATGTTTGGAGAAGCCACCCGATGGCCTTCGGGAATGCACTGGCCTGAACCCCAGATCGGAATTCCGGAAGCTTCCCCTGAGGCTAGAGTTCTGGGGCCTCCGACTAAAATGGGAGCGGAGGGGATGGGGGGCAGGGTCTCTCTGCCCACCAACATGACCCTTTCTTCTTGGTCCTCGCCTCGGAGGCTGCCAACCCCCTGGGAAGCTGACACTTTCCGTATTAGTACATCATGACCTTCGTGTGTCATTTAGTTCACTCTGTAGGTTGAAATTTATTTTACAGATAAGATTTCAAGCATATTGTAATCAAAAGACTATGGTAACAACCACGCCCGGTCTGTATCTAATGCCTCCCTGGACCAGACACTGGGCTGGGGCTCCCGCATATGTTACCTCGTGGAATGGCCTGTTGCCTGAGTATTATAATTACCATTTTTACAGATAAGGAAACTGAGGCTCAGAGAGGTAACTTTAAAATTCAAGTCACACAGCAAAGTAAGTGCAAACAGCAAGTATAAAGCCAAATTTTAGTCCCCAATCATTCTTTTCACGTCTCTGCATAGCAGTACAAGTGAATACCCACTTTAAGATGAGAATACCAATATTAAATATTCTCATAGAATCATACATTTGCATAAACATAGAAATTTTGTTGTAGAAATGCCCATTTATATGTCTTGAAAGGGACTGGTTGGAAAATAAGCAAAAACAGAAGGAAACAGAGAGGCTGAGAGGGTGCTATTGGCTCTGACGTGAGTTTTAAGGGAACAGGGACCAGAAAGCCACGTTCTGTCTCCAGCTGTCCCCCCACTGCTTGGGTAAAGCTGAGCCATGAAGCCTGTGTGGTTTCTTCTGACACCAAGTACATTGTTCCAACACCAGTTCTCCAACTCTCCAAAGCCAGTTGGATGTCCCGCAATTCCATCCAATTCTGACGCTAACCATTCAGAGTTAGAGCAGAGCCCACAGGTTAGGGGCTCAGTCCCCCAGGATGGCCCCCACTTCAGATGGCAGCTGCAGATGAGGAGCCCAGGCTACCCACACTTCTGCCTGGCCAACCACAAACTCAGGGGTTCCCACACCCCCTCCTCAAGTTCAGGAATTTGCTAGAGCGACTCAGAGAACTAAGGATAGCGCTCTACTAACAATTACCGATTTGTTATAAAGGATACAACTCAGGAACAACTAAAGGGAAGAGATGTGTAGGGCAAGGCATGGAGGAAGGGGCAGAACTTTGATGCGCTCTCTGAGTGTTCCACCCTCCCAGCACCCCTGTGTGTTCACCAACCTAGAAGCTCCGAAATCCCATTGCTGAGGGATGTTTATAGAGGTTCCACTACATAGATATGGTTGATTAAACCATTGGCCAATTGGTGATTGAACTCACTCTCCACCCTTCTCCCCTCCCAGGAGGTCAAGGGTGGGACTGAAAGTTCTAATGCTCTAATCCTGTGGTTGGTTTTTCTGGCTGACTAGTCCCATCCTGAAGCTATCTAGGGCCTCCCCATGGGTCACCTCATGAGCATACAAAGGACAGTAAAGTCTGAGCATTTTAGACTCCATGCCAGGAACTGGGGACAGAGACCAAGTATTTATTTTTTATTATACCCCTCCCTCTCTAAAACCAGTTCCTGTTCACCAAGGCGTAGCATCCCAGGTTCACCAATTCCTAGAATCTTAGGGTAACTTTTAGCTTAATTATCATAGGTAGACCTGACAGCCTTGCAAGTATTCTTCATGTAGCCTGGAACTATTTCACATTTTGATTTTGCTTAGTAATTTGGCCATCTTTTCTGTAGTTGACCCAAGGTTTCTTCCACTGTGGTCAGAGAATCCACAATCTGCTTTCCATCTGGGAAACTTATTTACGATTTTCTTTGTATTCCAGTGTGGTCATGTGTTGTCTGATTTTTAAAGATGTACATACACACATTCATTCATTCATTCACTCATTCCTTTACTTATGTTTCTTTTTTATATAATTTTAAAGGTTACACTCCATTTACAGTTATTTCAAAATATTGGCTATATTGCCCATGTCATACAATATATCCTTGAGGCTATCTTACACCCAGTAGTTTGTACCTCCTCCTCCCCCACCCCTATATTGCCTCTCCCCCGTCACGGGTAACCACTAGTTTGTTCTCTATATCTGTGAATGTGCTTCTTTTTTGTTATTGATATATTCACTAGTTTGTTGTACTTTTTAGAGTTGACATATAAGTGACATCATACAGTATTTGTCTTTCTCTGTCTGACTTATTTCAGTCAGTGTAATATCCCCCATGTCTATCCATGTTGCTGCAAATGGCATTATTTCATTCTTTTTTATGGCTGAGTAATATTCCTATATATATATGTATACATATATGTATATATAACATCTTTGGACACTTAGGTTGCTTCCATAGCTTGGCTATTGTAAAAAATGCTGCTATGAACATTGGAATGCATGTATCTTTTCAAATTTCACTCATTCATTCATATTGCTCCTCAAAACCTCTGGATTTTCACAAAACCTAGACACGCTGGTTCTCACGGTGTCTGAGGGTTATAACTCATTGTTCTTCGGCATTTTGGATGTGAAAAGCTGCTCACCTCCAGCCCTAGCCTCCTGTACTTACTTTCTCTGTCACTAGACCGTCGCTGTGAAGGCAGGGACACTGCTGAATCCCTGGTCTGATACTCATGCGGGTGCTAACAGAGGCTGCCTGTCTCCTGCCCTTTCTCTGTTTTGGGCCAATGGGACTGAAAGAGAGAGAAAGATGTGGAAGAAATGCACAAGATTACAACTGTAAGGTTATCTTAAAATAATAATGATGAGAACACCTATTTATTTTAGAGCTGGAGAGAACTAATTCGAATCCTGGTTTTACCCCTTTGTACTGAGAAACTTTGAGATTGTCACTTAGCCTCTTGGAGCCTTCCTCGTTGTTTAGTGGGAAAAATAATGCCTGTGTCCTGTGGTTCCTGGGACCTGTGACAAGACGTAGAGCGCAGCCACACATGCCATACAAGGCACCTGACCGTGGGCTGCCTATGGCTGGGGTCCCGATGGTGGTGCTTGTTGCGTATCTGCTATCACTGCCGCTCTCGTTCCCCTTCCTCGCTGGGTCCCATCAGACTCGCCTGCTTTCAGAGAACTGACAGAGACTGACCAAAACTATAGCACCTTGAGGCTGCTGTGAGCAAACACAGATCAGCATCAAAGACACAATTTCTTGTCTTATGAAATGAGGAACGCTTTAAAGCGTACTAACAGTAACAGCTACTATATATTGGGTGCTCACTGAGTCAGGCATGATTCTTAGTGCTTTCCACGTATGAACTCCTTTAATCCTCCCAATGGCCCCATGAGATAGGTGCTCTGACTATCCCCTTTTTATGGACAAGGAAACAGAGGCATTGAAAATCACTAACTCACCCAAATCACTCAACTAGCGAGCAAGTATTTATTTTTTATTATACCCCTCCCTCTCTAAAACCAGTTCCTGTTCCAAGGTGAGATTCCATTTGTAGGAAGTTTAAGAACAGGCAACACTAATCTATGCTGATAGAGATCAGACTAGCAATCACCTGGGCAGGGGGTGGTAGTGGTGAATATATAAATGTACACACACACACACTCACACACACACATATCGTTCAGTGAAATGTACACATTTTGTAAAAGAAAGAAACAAGAAAATAAATACATCATTTGAACAGAAAAAAAACAAAACAAAACATGTGATTGCCCAAACACCACTGCTTGAGGTTCTGATCTAACTGAGGTGAGCAGCAGTCTGATTTAGAAGTTTACTCATTGATGCTATTACATTGCTGCAGGGTTGAAAATGTTGCTTGCTGAAGCCTCACTAGAAAGGCTAAGAGGAAGCAGAGTGGCTCTGTGTTGGGATTACGCCGTGTGCTTGGTGCAGCCACGAGGCCCCATTGGCCTTTTGTTTCTCTGCTCTAACCTTGAATTGCTCTGGAAATCCCTCTCTGAATTCTGCAGATGTTAGCTCTTCACCCATGACATCTGCAAGGTTCCCATTTTTACCAGAATCACCCTCTCTGAATTCCTCATCGCTTTTTATTCATCACCAGGCTAAGGACCTATATTAGTTGTCTTTAACTGTGTAACAGATCACCCCCAAACTTGGCAACTTAAGACAACAAACATTTGTCATCCCACACTATCTGTGGGTCAGGAACAGAGACACAGCTTAGCTGGTTGCCCACAGCTCAAGGTCTCTCATGACGTTGCAGTCAAGCTGCTGGCTGGGGTCTCATCCGAAAGCTTGATGTGGGGCGTGGGAGTGTTTCCAAGCTCACTCATGTGGTTGTTGCTGTACCTCCATCCCTCACCACCCGGGTGTCTCCATAGGCAGCCTCAGGACATTGTGACTGGCTTCCTCTAGGCTGTGTGATCCCAGAGAGGGTGAGAGAGCACCCAAGATGGAAGCCACAGTCTTTTCATAACCTGATATCAGAAGTGACAGCCCATCACTTCTGCCCTATTCTGCTCATTAGAAGCAAGCCACTTAGGGGACTTCTCTGGTGGCGCAGTGGTTAAGACTCCATGCTCCCAATGCAGGGGGCCCGGGTTCGATCCCTGGTCAGGGAACTAAGATCCCACATGCATGCCGCAACTAAGAGTTCGCATGCCACAACTAAGGAGCCCACATGCCACAACTAAGAAGCTGGCAAACTGCAACTAAGACCCGGCACAACCAAAAAATAAATAAATAAACAAATAAATATGGAAGCAAGGGTCACCTTAGAGGTTGCCAACTTCAGGACTGCTAATTGTTTCTCTGAAAACAAAAGGGGAAGAAAGAGAAAGACCCAATGTTGTATATTTCTTCTCCCTTCTGAGTCCAGATGGTGGGACCAGTGTCTATTTCCATGCTTTAAAAGTCCACTCCCATTTCACTGGGTGGTTTTCAAATGGTCACGTCAAGAGAGGGATTCCTTTCAAGGAAACGTCAGTCCCTCCTTCGGTTGATACCGCCTTTGGCTGGGTCTCTCCACAGAGCCGTTCTGGGGTGGAGGGAATACTCTTTCCCAGGGGCTTCTGTCTGAACCCGTGGGCTTAAAAATGGACATCGGGGGCTTCCCTGGTGGCGCAGTGGTTGGGAGTCCGCCTGCCGATGCAGGGGACGCGGGTTCGTGCCCTGGTCCGGGAAGATCCCACATGCCGCGGAGCGGCTGGGCCCGTGAGCCATGGCCGCTGAGCCTGCGCGTCCGGAGCCTGTGCTCCGCAACGGGAGAGGCCACAACAGTGAGAGGCCTGCGTACTGCAAAAAAGTAAAAATGGACATGGAAGGGCTTCATGAAAAACATAATTTGAGCCCCTGCTGGATACCAGGCTCCATGAGTCTGGGGCTGGGAGTGCTGGGCTCCACAGAGAAGCCAGTGTGATGGGTCAGAGAGATGCAGAGGGTCAGCTTGTCAGAACCTCCCTCCCCGAAGTGCTATTATGGGGTGAGGGATTTGGAGGGAGTTACTCGACCTTCAGGAGCCTCAATTTCCAAAGCTTCTTAACTGAGAGATTATGTCTTTGATGCCCTCAGACCCACACTGGAGTCGGGGTGCTCCAACTAGGTCTCTGTGAAGCGTGGATACGCACAACGCGGCAGCAGAGATTACCCTGCAGAACCGTGTCTCACCTGGGCCAGCCTGAGACTGGGCTCAGTGGATCTTAGTGATGGTTTGAGCAAACCTGTATCCTGACGCCACGGGAGGCTCTCAGAGGAGCCGCTTCAGGGAGTGATGGCCCTGGGTCCACGTTCAGGTTTGGATGGGAGCTGGGTCAGGGTGAGCCATGTCCGGCTTCAGAGCCTGGTGGCTCTCCTGGCCGGTTCTCCCAAGACCGAGGAAAATGGGGCCGGTTTTCAATCCTCGTCATCTCCTTATGCCTTCCTGCTTGATTCTTGCCTCCTGTAACCCTTCTCAGGGATGTCACCTGGCCACTTCCTCTTGGCTAGAGAAACCTTTAAGAAGTTGCAAATTCTAGGTGGGTCCAGAGTTAGCCTCTGCCATGGGAAGCCTCTTCGGTTTTCCACCCTCCACCCCCATCCTGCGCCTCAGACTTCACATTTGGGTCTTGTTTACCAAGTGATGGAATCCCATGGTGGGTGTCAACCTCAGTCTCATCTGAGGAGCCCTCAACTTGCCCATCTGGAACAGGGGGCTGCTAAGTCCCGAGAACCTGGGGCTCCCAAGCTAGTGCTGAGTGGGTGCAAGGGCGTGTCATCCTGAAGGTCAATGCCATGTGGGAAAAGGGTGGGGCTCTGTGCCCCCGCCCCCTTCCCAGCCCCAATACTATCTTGGGTAATTCCTTTAGCTTCTTTTAGATGTTTTTGCAATTTATAAATCAGAAAAATATTGAGAATCTGATAAAGTAATAAATGTGGAAGAACTCAGAAAACAGTGTAATTCAACAACAATAAACGTGGAGCACCTGCTAAGTGTCAGACTATGTTCTGAGCACGAAGCCAAGATGGAGCTCACAGTCTTGTGGAGCTCCAGAGAAAAACAAACACATGCATGCAGAGCTCCCTGCAGAATAACAAGGCATGATGGAGGAGACAGAAGGAGGGGGCTTGGTTCATAGTAAGAGGTTCAGGAAGGAAGCCCGCTCAGACCTGGATGAAATGGGCACTGAGCCATGCACTTTCCTATGAGAAGAGCATTCCAGAAGGAGGAACAGCCAGGTTCCCCAGATGGAAGGTGTGTGTGCCGGTGCCTACGGTCTACATGGGAGCTCTGCCCCCAGGACTGTGATCCATGAAACAACAGAGTATCTGGGGCGCTGCGGATGCTTGCAGCAGCCATGGCAACATGTGAAGCGTCTTCGGCTGATTTGTTGAAAATAAGGTCTAGAAGTCAGTCAGCAAGAAGGTGATACAGAGTCCCCTGGGCTGTACGGTAGGGGAAATCTGCTCAGTATTCTGTAATAACCTAACTGGGAAAAGAATTTGAAAAATAGATACATGTATATGTATAACTGGATCGCTTTGCTGCACACCTGAAACTAACACAACGTTGTTAATCAAATATACTCCAATATTAAAAAAAAAACGTGATGCAGATCAACAGGATAAGTTCAAAGTCCGAACTCCCTTCACAGCCCAGCACAGCTCCAATCCCCCATACCTCCCACCACACGTCTTCCCAGCCTGCACGTCCCAGCAGCAAACTTCTCACTAGTCCACAACTTGCCTCCAGCCTCGGTTCTCTGGCTAACATCTCCAGCCTCACCACTGTGCCTGACTTTTAAGAACCACCTCAAACATCATCACTTCATGAAGACTCCCATCCTCCCTGGGGTCACCCAAGCAACTGGTCACTCCTCCCAGGCCTTCTCCTTTTTTTTTTAAGATTTTTTTTTGATGTGGACCATTTTTAGTCTTTATTGAATTTGTTACAATATTGTTTCTGTTGTTTGCGTATTGGTTTTTTGGCCACGAGGCACATGGGATCTTAGCTCCCTGACCAGGGATGGAACCCACGCCCCCTGCCTTGGAAGGCGAAGCCTTAACCACTGGGCCACTAGGGAAGTCCCCATCCAGGCCTCCTCTTGCACTTGGACATTCCTCCAATGTGATTCTATCGCCCAGGGCCACTGGGAGGTAGCCGAGGACCTGCCCCCATCAGTAGTGTGACAGAGCGTTAGTGAGAACTGAGGCAAACAGGCAGGGGATCACGTTAGTGATGGAGCAGAGGTGCGTCCCCTGTGATGTGGAACCACTGGAGGGTCACTGTCAGTTCATAATGACTCCAAAATACTCATAGTAAATTTCTGTTTTAATTTTATCTTTATTAGTAGTAATTTTGATGTCATATCAGAAAAAAAGTGATGCTCTGTTGCACAGTCTACAGAGCTGGCTTCATCCACACTTGGACCGTCCTGCTATGTTTCTGGGAGTCACACACCACTGCCTTTCCTTCTGGGAAGCTGCAGAGGATGCATTGCCTCCTGACAGGATCCAGTGGCTGTACGCTGGAGGGTAGAGGTGGGGCACGTTTCACCCCACGCTCCTCTCACTTAGCCCAGAGCCTGGCAGCGTGGAGGGTCAGTGGTTATTGAGATCAAACACCTGCCCAGCACCCAGCCTCCTGCCTTCCGCCTTGGAACTGGCATCTCAGCTTCCTCAGGAGTGATGAAAAAGGAAGCCGACCCTGACCTGTAGAAATAGTCTGTTTCCTTAATTCAAGGCACACAATTGTTCAGATTTTAATTATTCTGGATTCAGGATATGTCTTACAATTAGTTGGTACATTACATGGGTGTTTCTTTTTTTTTTTTTTTCTCCCTCCCACAAAAAAAGCTGTTCTGAAAACAATGCCATGTCTTACAATTGATGGCATCTTAGAGTCAAAGAAAATAGGAGTTAAAATCATGGGGTGGCAGCTGAAGGCCCAACTCGTGTCGGACTCCCAGGAGCCACTGTGAAAATCATGTTCTGTTGTAAATGTCTGTTGGTGTGAGCGCAGGGCGACCGGATTCCTAGAGCCCTGGGGTTCCCTGGCCATGCCAGGATCACGGGACAGACAAAGAAGAGTGTAGCATGGGTCCTGCCCACGTGTGGTCAGCCGTGCCAGTCTGGCCACTGGCTTTTGTACTTTTCATTCCGGAATTCGTAGAGAAGGCTGCCAGCGACGAGAGGTAACCTCGGGACACACAGGCCTGTGTCAGGCCTTAGAATTCCGGAAGTCAGTGGCCAGAGTTGCATGGAGCCAGACAGGACACATGTGGGAATACAATTACAGTGAAGCCAGCGTGGCTGGAGCGGGGAAGAGGGCCCTGTTGCATGAGGGCCCAGTACGGTGAGCAGGCCCAGGCCTGGTGCTGGTCTTGCAGAACCACGCCTCCTGTCACCCATTCCTCACCACACACTCCCTCAAGAGCCTCCTTGAACAGACACACCCCACGGTCTCAAAAATCTTAGAAGTGCTACGGCAACTGTCATGCTCTTGAAGAGCCATACACATTAAAGGCACTGAGAAGTCCTGCAGAAACATGATGAATGTTTGTTGAATGTTCTCCAAACATCTTAGATCACAGAACCCTTTGATTCAAGTTGCATCTTACAAAATCCGAAGATAGGAATTTTCTGCAGAACCACTACTGGGCAACAGTCCTGTCTGAGAAGAACGTCTGAGAGCTGAGAACCACTTTTGTCACTCTCCAGCTGATCATGGAAAGGAGAAAGCAGAGTGGAGAAGTGAAGGGCAAGACCACAGAAGAGACCCTTTCTGGGATCCCCGTGCATGACCCCACTTGCACGCTGGCCTCCTCCGGAAGTTGGCTTTGGCTGTTCACAGGTGTCCCCGGGGCAGTGCACTGCCAGCCCTGGTCTGACAGTTATGCGAGCCAGGTGGGTGTGCTCAGCATGGCCTTGGCACACGGGCTGAGTTGCTTTTGGAAGGATCTTTTCGCGAACAGGAGCTCACACACGCAAAAACAGCAGCAAAATACAAGGCCACACTCACCCACAAAGGTTCTCTGGTTCCTCCTGCAAACCCAGGACAGACCTTGTAGAAACAAGCACTGCAGGGCATGGGGTGAGGAGCCAGACGAAGAGGACTGTTGCTCTCTGAATTAGGGAAACACAGATGCTGCTCGCCATCCTCTGGAGATTTGAAAGGAAAAATGGTGGATAATGCTGGTTGATAAGCAAGGCTCGAGTTTCCTAGTTTCTCCCTAAGCCCTTGGTGACCACCTCCTGGGTGCGGGACAAACAGAACTCCAAAGTACTTTAGGCTGCAGGTGGGTCTCTGGTGCCCAGCAAACTCTAGTGGGGAAAAGGATGCAGCCCTGGAGAGGTAGTGATAGCCAGTATAAAATCGCTGGTGTCAAACCCTCCTCGAGACAGCAGGGATCTGGGAAGAGCAGGTAGGTCTTTCCAGAAGACTCACTGGAAGCATTGAGACGTGTGCTAAGTTTTGAAGGACTGGTCTGGGGAGGGGGGAGTCACATGCAGCGGGCACAGCCACAGCAAAGGCAAGGAAGCAGAACGGTCAGGATTTGCTCTTCGAGTGACGAGCTGGTGCCTGGGGTCCTGGGACACCAGCTGGGAGGTGGGGCGCAGATACCTCCCACCTGGTGGATTTGTTCATAGAGATATCTCTTGGGTACCAGATGCCATGCAGGGAAGGGTCTCTTGGCTTCCAGCAGTCAGGAGGGAGCCATTGAGCGCCAGCTTGGGGTTGAGGACTTCTGGGGCGAGGAGGTGGATGCCGGCCAAGGGTTTGATGTGGCAGTCATTTTTAGTGGACAGACGTGGTCGTAGAAGGGGAGCCCCTGAGCTAGGAGAGCTAGAATGGGGAACAGTGAAGTGTCAGGCCGGGGTGATTGGGCCAGAAGCCTCAGGAAAAGTGGGGGGAGGGAGGGGCACATCCCTGCCCCCTGGTGCCAGGGTTATGGTTATGACTGAGGCCAAGTGCAGCAGGGGAGCCGGCTGTGGCCCCCACCCATGATTCCACTGCAGATGTGTTTTTCTTTCTTTTATTTTTTTTAAAATAAATTTATTTTATTTATTTATTTTTGGCTGTGTTGGGTCTTCGTTGCTGCACGTGGGCTTTCTCTGGTTGCGGCGAGCAGGGGCTGCTTTTTGCTGCTGTGTGCAGGCTTCTCTTGCCGCAGAGCAGGGACTCTAGGTGCGCGGGCTCAGTAGTTGTGGCATGTGGGCTCAGTAGTTGTGGCTTGCGGGCTCTAGAGCGCAGGCTCAGTAGTTGTGGCGCACGGGCTTGGTTGCTCTGCAGCATGTGGGATCTTCCCGGACCAGGGATCGAACCCGTGTCCCCTGCATCGGCAGGTGAATTCTCAACCATTGCGCCACCAGGGAAGCCCCAGATGTGTTTTTCTGACCTGCACAGTGATCATTAAAAGTGGGAAACCTTTATATAGATATCTCGATTTCTGGCTTCTCTGAACAGTTGAAAGGCCTGGCCTTCGTGGGCCCACACCTGGAGTGCTGACCAGAGCTGGTCACGTGGCACCTGGGACTCGGGGACTGGGCCCTTCAGCCCCCACACCCCCACTCTACTGACTGCCTCGTGCTCGGCCGGCTTCTCTCCCGTCCCTTTATAGCCCTGCTTTGCCCCTGACACAGAGGTTCACAGCCTGGACACAGGTCAGGGGCACGAGGGGCAGCTATTGACAGCAAGGAGCTGGGGGTAAGATCCAGCTCACATCCGGGTCCCCAATCCTCCGCATGTCCACCCCAGGGAAGGGGCTCCTTTTGCTATTCACACAAAGATGTAGAGATTAGAGCTGGCCCCGCCCCCGAAGTCTCCCATTCATTGTTCCTACGAGTTTCCATTGGCCACAGCGGACCATGTAGCCCACAAGAAGGAGAACAAGGCGGGGGGAGGGGTCTGGGACCGACAGGGCACTGCATTCTCAGACACAACTGTCTGGACATCTTTAAAAACGCGGAGAGATCGGGATGCCAGTGCTCAGTAACGCTCAGCTTTGGGAAACGGTCGGCAAGCGTCTAACCGAGCCGTGAAAAGCTCAGAGGAGATTCGAACAAGTTGCTACCGCGGGTGTAAATCACTGACCGCCTGCAAGGATTTTCCTTCTGACCCTCCCAGCCTCCTGTGTCATGGTTATTTTTATTTCCCTGTTTTGCTGATGAGGAAATGGAAGCTCACAGAGGTTGAGTGATTGGCCCCCGGCCACTGCCTTTCACGCTAATACTAATACTAACAGTCATTACCTGTCGGGGCCGGGGCTGGGCTGAGCGTTTCACACACTTGGGCTCGTTTAGCCCTCGCCCCATGGGAGAGCTGGGGCTACTCTTCCCGTCTAGACGGGGAGACTGAGGCCTGTAAGGGTCTGAGTTCTAAGCCACCTCCATGAATAAGACCAAAGGCCCACACCTAAGGGCTAATTAGGAAGCACAAACATGGGATCAAAACCTAGGTCTTCAATAGAGAACAGTTTTGTGGTTGCCAAGGGGGAGGGGCACGGGGGAGGAAGGGATTGGGAGTTTGGGATTAGCAGATGCAAACTGCTAATTATATATAGAATGGATAAACAGCAAGGTCCTACTGGAGAGCACAGGGAACTATATTCAGTATCCTGTGATAAACCACGGTGGATAAGAATAGAAAATTGAGTCACTTTGCTGTAAAGCAGAAATGAACACGACATTGTAAATCAACTGTACTTCAACTGAAAAAAAACGAAACAGGGCTTCCCCGGTAGCGCAGTGGTTGAGAGTCAGCCTGCCGACGCAGGGGACGCGGGTTCGTGCCCCGGTCCGGGAAGATCCCACATGCCGCGGAGCGGCTGGGCCCGTGAGCCATGGCCGCTGGGCCTGCGCGTCCGGAGCCTGTGTTCCGCAACGGGAGAGGCCACAACAGTGAGAGGCCCGCGTACCGGAAAAAAAACCAAAACAAAACAAAACCTAGGTGTTCAGTGTAGAATCTGTACTACACCATTACTAGTACTCCTACTCCATTTTTGATGTTAACCTCCTGGTACCCTGAGCTGAGACCATCTGTTCAGGTTGTATGGTTAGGAAACTCCAAACTCTGAGCATTAACCAGAATGTTTCTAACAACTGGGAATCTGTGCCTTTCCTACGAGACAGACCACCTGTGGCTGACGCTGGTCAGTTGTAGGGATAAAGCTCGGGCCAAGTCAGCGACCTGGGTTCCAGCCCAGCCCGGCGACTCTAGCTGTGTGACGGTGGCCAGCCGCTTACCTCTCAAGGTCTCACCTGCCTCTCCTGGGACATGAGCATGGCCTTGGCCCCTGCGTCCCGGGCTGTGGGGTCTGGTGAGATCACATATGGATGGGGCTCAGATCTGGTGCTTGGTGAGCCACTGAGGACGGGGATGGAGAGGGTGTGTTTCTCATCCCAGGCAGAGGGGTGAGGGCCAACCACCAGCAAGGCCGGTAGGAGTTTTGAGCCATTTCAGAGCAAGGCTGGCGATGGACCTGGGAGCACAGTCCAGCTCCAGGGACAGGATGGAGGGGCAGCCCTTTCATCTTATCACATGCCCCCACCCCCCCAGCAGAGTGGGGAGAGAGCTCCCGGCCGCTTCCTGCAGAGGAGCACCGCGAAAGACCTGCCCCAAGACCTACACCCTCCCACCCAGCCCTGCCACTTAGACACCTGGCCCTGGACTACTCAGTCCCCAGGCCCCCATGTCTCAGGATGGCCCCAGGCAGCAGGGAGCACTTAATCAGCTTCCCCTAGCCTCCTAACAATGCCAGGCATTGAGCCACTCTGCTTTTCCAGAAGCTTCTGTGTCCAAGGTCAGGCGGCCACTCAGTTATTTTCGCTCTGTCCCTGGGGTCGCCACTGGGCTTATGACAAAAATTTTCCTGCTCAGGACTTGGGGAGAAGAGGAGCCCTGTGCCCACCTCCCAGCTGCCGTTTACATGCACGGCGCTGCAGGTTTGGGGGCTTAGCTCTCCCCCAGGGGGAGCCCCACATGGAGGGTACCTTTGGTCCCCCAGCTGCTGAATCTTGCTGCAGCATCCTTGAAGACACTAGAAACCTGTTTAAAAGAGAAACTCTACTCTATTGCTAGTCTGTAATGACCTATGTGGGAACAGAATCTAAAAAAGAATGGACATATATATTTGTATAACTGATTTACTTTGCTGTACACCTGAAAGTAACACAACACTGTAAATCAACTCTACTCCAATAGAAATTAAACGAAAAAAAGAGAGAGAGAGAAGAAAGCAAGAACACCAACGTGTTGTGCTGAAGCAGCTCTGACTAGCATCAGGTCAGATGGAGCTGGGGTGGGAGCAGCAGCCAGAAGGCTTTGCAGTCCTGGATTGTTTGTCCAAGTACATCCTGTGAATATGCGAAGCTCTCTGGCCCCAGCCCGTGGCCCAGCTCCCATCCATAACACATTCAAACACTTGAAAGCAATTACAGTAGTTGGAGCTGTCAGCCTGGGCTGTTTTTTCCTAACCAGACGGTGTCCAGGTGCCCATCCCCCCTAGCAGAGGGGGAAATGCCATGTTGAGGAGCCAGGTCAGAGCACTGGATGGGGGGGTGGAGGGGGGGGAAGAGGGGGTAGACTGAGGAAACGGACCAGGGATGGGAGAGGCTCTGGAAGGTTCTGTTGTAGCGGGTAGAAGGGCAGTAACATTCCCTTCCCTGGGAGCTGAAGATAGGAAGACAGCAAGGGGCTGTAAAAAAAAAAAAAAGGAAAAAGAAGAGGACACAGGACTTCCCGGCAGTCCAGTGATTAAGACCTCGCCTTCCAATGCAGGGGGTGCGGGTTCCATCCCTGGTTGGGGAGCTAAGATCCCACATGCCTCGCAGCCAGAAAAACAAAACATAAAACAGAAGCAATAGTGTAACAAATTCAATAAAGACTGAAAAAAATGGTCCACATCAAAAATAAAAAATCTTAAAAAAAAAAGTATTATTTTTTAAAAAAAAAGAACAGGACAGATGTGGGGGGAGAGTGAGAGAGAAAGAAGCAGGCTGGGGTCGTGGGGAGAAGTATGAGGAACAGCAGCTCCAGGTCCAAGTCGGCAGAGTCTGTTTGAAAGAAAAGTGTGCAGGTCCGGGAGGAAGGGAAGGATGGGAGATCTCCGAGGTTTCCCTGAAATTTTCAGGTGCGAATGATGTCTCATTAAAATAGTCACAAGAGAGAAGCTGCCACCAACTTATCCATCTGGAGAATGGGTCAGGGGAGGTCTCAGGAGGAAAGAAGTCTCCGTGGAGACTGAGAACCAACACAGGGTCATGGAGCTTTCAGAGTCAGAAGGCATCTCTCGTGAATGAGAAAGCTGAGGCCTGGGGACAGTAAAGTGACAATAAAGTGATTTGCCCCAAATAATCCAGCCTGAATTCAAACCCTGAGTCCAAACCACCACGCTATATAATAAGGCAGGTCAAAAGTATGACAAAGATATATCAAATATATCTGAAACTAACGTCATGTTTTACATCAATCATACCTCAGTAAAAATATATACGGTAAAGATAGATGGTGGGCTGGTGGTCAGAGCTCTCTGCCCACATCATCCTCCTACACACACTGAAACCCACATAGGATGATGGAATGTGGTGGCTTCTTGTCTCTAACAGATATTAATTTTAAAACCTGGTGTGCTTTAAACAGTACACTAATGAAGCAGAATTTACACATCCAAACAACGACCTTGAGTTCCTTGAAAAGCCGCACACCTATGTTTAGCAATTGAACTCACATGTGTTCATTCCTTTCAGAGTAATCCATCTACAATTCATACTCATTCCTGAATGCCTATGTGAGTCAGACTCTGGTATTGGCAATTAAAAAATAAAAAAGACAGAGCTCCCACTGTGTAATTGCTAAACACAGTAACAGTTTTAATCAAGGTATTGAAGGAGGGTCAGGGGAGCCCAGGAGGGCAGGACTGCAGCTGTGTGTTCAGCTGGGAGGGATTCCTGGCAACTTTACCATGTGCTTCCCAGAGCAGACATCACTAATCAATCACAGCATTCTCTCCCAAGGACGCTGGATCAAGCTCAGCATCTTTGTCAGCCTAGCTGAGAAGTTCATCTACTCCTCTGATTTGCCATCCCTGGGATGCTAGCTGAATCTGCCCATTGTCCAGAGGAAAGTGAGGGACAGAGAGTTCAGAAGCAGAGTGAGATCTAGAACCCAGATCAGCTGACACGGGAGACTGAGCAGCTCAGAGACCCTCCCACCAAGTGGTCAAAAACCACCCATGGCAGCCTCTACTTCACCCCTCAACCCCACCCCCCTGGCCCTGGATCCACAGATAAAATTACATTCCCAAGAGCAGTGCTTGGATTTTATGAAATACTATAGAAAATGGGTCCTCAACCCCCAGGCCGTGGACCGGTGGCCATCCGCGGCCTGTTAGGAACTGGGCTGCACAGCCGGAGGTGAGCGGCGGGCAAGGGAGCGAAGCTTCATCTGCAGCTCCCCGTCGCCCCCCATCGCTCACATTACCGCCTGAACCATTGCTCGCATTACTGCCTGGACAACCCGCCCCCGTCCCCACGCACCCTGCCACCGCTGCTCGTGGAAAAATTGTCTTCCACGAAGCCGGTACTTGGTGCCAAAAAGGCTGGGGACTGCAGCTATAGAAAACAATTTGTTTTTTCTTCTCTTACTATTTTTTGTTATATAATACATTCTTTTCAGAAAAACTAGAAAATACAACCAAGTAAAAAGAAAAAATTAAAGTCACCTATAATCTAACCACTGCTGTTTACATTTACACTTTATCGAAAAATTTTCTAGTATCTTTCCAGGCATTTTTCTCTCTGCTTATGCATCTGAGTGGTGTGCAATTGCAGAGTAATGCATTTATCCTGTATGTCTAAATGTATATGTGTGTATATGCATACATATATGTATATATGATCTGTATGTATACATATATGCACATATATATACATACAGACACATACATAGACATATATACATATATATATATGATCCTACCGCACACTCGTTTGTAAGCTTCCTTTTCCACTTACCAATACATTATGAATATGCAAAATTTCCCTCTGAATGTCTGTGTCACTGCCAACCTACACTCTCCTGGCTCCCATTCCTCAACCACCAGTATTATGGGTATTGAACCCCTTCATTCAGGCGGGCTTCCCAGGCAGTGGAGGGGGGTGAGCCTGGGCCCACATAGAGTCCACAGGGCTGGAGATGGGGTGAGCCAAGGAATGGAGAGTTCCAGGTAACAGTGTGCAGAGCAATGCCACGGCCTGTGTCCAGCAACCAGGAGAAACACGAGCAAGATGAGGCTGTGTCCGCTAGCCGGGAGCCAGGGCCCCCAGGCCTTCAACCGGAACGTGGTCCAGCAGGACAAGGCTACCCGACAGAGGAGGAAAGGTGGCCGCAGGACAGGACGGTGTTTTGTGGATGAGCTGATTCTCACAGTGGGCAACAGAGTGGAAAGTCCTAGAGAAACCATCACCCAGGACTTGACTGAGCAAATTGACTGGCTGGAGGAACCCCATTTCAAACCAAGAAATCCAGAGGGGGAAACAGAAGCATTCTAGTTACATTGTTATAGATTTAAAAACTGGGAAGGGCTTCCCTGGTGGCGCAGTGGTTGAGAGTCCGCCTGCCGATGCAGGGGATGCGGGTTCGTGCCCCGGTCCGGGAAGATCCCACATGCCGCGGAGCGGCTGGGCCCGTGAGCCATGGCTGCTGAGCCTGCGCGTCCCAAGGCCGCAGCAGTGAGAAGCCCGCGTATCGCAAAAAAAAAAAAAAACTGGGAAAAAGGAAAAACCTAATTCGAGTATTGAAGTTCCACGGTTTAGAAATCCACACAGGTCCAGCCCGTGAACCTGGTTGAGGGGTGCACGCCTTGGCTGGGAGGTTGTGATTGGGAGCACCTGGCACGTGATGGCCATCCATCAGTTTCTACTCTCCCTCTCTTCCTCCCTGCACCCCTCCGAAGGACATTAAACTGAACACAGCTTGAGAACAGAGACCTCATTTCCCTGCTACCACTGACAACACCCTGCACACAGTGGCTCCACCATAAACATGTGGAGTTTGTGACCCTTGCAGGACAGACAAAGGAAGAATGATGATGTCGAAAGAAGAACACTCTTGCCTGGGACTCATTACAATGGTTTGAGGTTTCAGACGGGCTCAGCGCAAAGAGAGCCTGGAATTCAGCCACGATCCCTGGAAGACATTGCGGGTGCCACGTGGGAGGGAGGGGCAGGGCCATTCTCAAAGACAAGGAGGAGAAACCACCGAAGACATCACAGACAAGAAAGGTCGGGAGCTATAGGACCTGGGATGGAAAAAAATCTCACTTCTAAAACAGCCTCAAAGAGCACACACTTCAGAGCTTTCCAGAAACTCTTCAGGACACAAAAGGCTGAGGAAGTATGGGTCTAGGATATGAACCTTTAGCAAGAAACCACCTCTCTGGTCTCCTACTGCCTTGGGCTGTGCTCATGACTCAGTGTCTGCCCTTCACCAGCTTCCTCTACACCTCGGAAAACAAAGACGTGCTTTCACTCATTCAGAAGGCGAGCCCGTGTAGGTGTTGGCACCGCAGCAATAGAGGGGCTAGAGCAGCAGTCCCCAACCTTTTTGGCACCAGGGACCGGTTTTGTGGAAGACACTTTTTCCATGGCTGGGGCTGGGGTTGGGGGATGGTTCAGGCGGTGCTGAGAGCCATGCGGGGGCGGGGGATGGGCGCTGCAGATGAAGCTTTGCTCGCTGGACCCCACTGCTCACCTCCTGCTGTGCGGCCCTGTTCCTAACAGACCACAGACCAGCACAGGTCTGCAGCCCTGGGGCTGGGGACCCCTGGACTAGAGGAAGGAGGAACAAAGGGACGAGGTGATCCAGAATGGAGGCGAGGCCAGTTTGGAACACGTTTCTTGTTATCCTCACTTGTGTACAGCTGAACAAGCTGGCATGTGTGTCTGGACAAGAACGGAAAGGGAGGCTGCCCCTGACTCACCAACCAGGGAATGCCAAATGGAAGGAGTGGGAAATGGGTCAGGGCATTTGCCTTTGGACTTCACGGAAAGGCTGGGAAGCAGGAATGAGCAGAGTCCCTTCCACGAAAATCTAAAAGCCAAAGGATCCAACAGATCAACTTGAAAAATTGGAAGGGCTGGCAAAGAAAAGTCCCCCCAGAAATCACCAAGGTCATGGGGGAAGAGAAATTTTTATGCATTAGGAAAAGGCATACTAGAAAGCCAGGTTGAGGTTCCCACCAGATCTGGCTTGTCTCATCACATTGCCCACTCTGATGACCTCATTGCCCCTTGACTACCTCACTGAAGACCTTGTCTCCAAATGAGGTCACATCCTGAGGTCCTAGGAGTCAGCACTTCAACATGTGAATGTTGAGGTGGACACAATTCAGTGCATAACAGAGATTAGCAGGTAGAATGTTTACTGTGGGGTGTCCTCAGGATGAATACCAGTGAAAGGAGGAGGAGAAGTAAGAACAGGTGGTGAGAGACTAGGACAGTGACATAGGGCTGACCCTACAGGGAACTCTGGAGCTAGGATGACCCTTTGGAATTGTCCTGAGTTGGGTCAAGATGCGCTTACACCCCTACAGTGACGAGTGGCCACCCAGGAAGGGCTCTAACCTGCTTGGCTCCATGCACCTGAGGTGGTCCCTGAAGGGGCCACAGCAGGAAGCTGTCAGCAACGCAAGTCCTTCCTTGAGGGTGGACATCTTAACCTTGAGGGTGGATGATGGTTGCACATCACAGGGACAGACCCAGCCGAGGTGCTGTGACAGTCGGGGGCCATGGTTCCTCCCCCCAACCATGGGGAGATCGGGAGAGACCTCATGCAGTGGGTGTCATTTGGCCCTGAATTAGCAGAATGGGAAGAACTGGCTCATGGGAAGCAGGTGAGAGCTCCAGGGACCACGAGGACTTCCCAGGTGGGGAAACAGAGGTGAAAGAAATGTGGCATCACTGAGTGGGGCCTTTATAGGCAACTCCAAACATTTGTGATAAGCAGAGCAGAGAGTTTGTGGAGAGGAATGAAAGCTGGAAAGGAAAGTGGAGGCCTGAGCAGGGGCGCCTTTGCTGCCCAGATCGGCAGGTGGTGGGAGCCACCAACATTTCCACACAGGACAATGACATGGTCAGAGCCATACTCAAGGAGATTTCTGGGGCAGTCCTGTAGGAAGTGAGTTTTTGGCAAGAGGAGAACTCCTGAGGCCCCTAGGTGTCAGGGGAAGAGGGGAAGCCGCTCTGGAGTGGTGGAGGTGGACCACTGGGGATGGGCAGCAGAGGGGCTACTGAGGTAGGGCTGAGGATGTGCCATGAGGCAGCAAGGGAGGAGGGAGGTGAAGACCTGACCAAGGGCGTGGGAGTTTTCCGAGCAGAAAACTCAGGAGTGGAGCAAATTTGAGAGAGAAGATAGTTCCTGTGAAGACCCTCCATGGGCAGTTGAAATATGGGTTGATAATCTGAGAACTGGTCAGGGCCGTGATGATGGATTGGGAGCCCAGCCACAGCAGGAGTCCCCGGGAGACTTCTCTTAAGGGACTTCCATTTGGGAAGACGAGACCAAGGCATAGAGCCATCAGCCCCTGATGTGTGATCCCACCTGCAGAGGAGCTGAACGGAGGCGCGTAGCTGCAGATGGGCAGCCTGGGCAAGGGTGGGGGAAGAGGGCACTTGAGTTGGATCTTGAGGGAAGAACAGAATCTGCTTAGGAGCAGGGGGTGTGGAATAAGTTGGGGGAGGGCCCCAAAGACCTAACCAAGCCCTAAGGAATAGAGAGAAACAGGTAGAACTGATCAGCAGTTGTGAGGGTGGAGAACTAGATCTCAGCGTGGATGGAATTTACAGAGAGGATGAGTTGGAGAGGGGGCCATGGACTGAACCACAAATGAGAAGGCTGTTGAAAGGAGAGTTGTTCCTTTACTCACAATCCTTCTCATAGCGAATGCGTGGGTTTTCCAAGCCAAGAAATTCTCTAATTCTCTGCAGATACCAACTGGATGTCCTACAGTTTAGTTCAGTTCTGATTCTAACGACCCGGAGTTAACACAAAACCCACAGGTTAAGGGCTCAGTTCCATAAGACTCCCTGCATTTCAGATGCCAATCACAAGTAGTGGATCCCCAGGTTACCCACATTTCTGTCTGGTTTGGCTACAAATTGGGGGTTCCCATGACCTCCTGCTCAGCCTTGATCATCTGTTCTAACAGTTCATAGAACCCAGTGAAATAGTTTTACTTACTATTTCCAGTTTATGGTAAACGATATTGTAAACGATACAAACGAACAGCTGGATAGAGGTCTGGAAGGGTCCTAAATGTAGGAGCTTCTGCTCCCATGGAGTTTGGGGTGCACCACCCTCCTGGCTCATGGATGCATTCCCCAACCCGGAAGCTCTCCAAACCTCTTTGTTCAGGGTTTTTATGGGGGTTCCGTTACGTAGGCAGAGTTGATTAAATCCTTGGCCCTTGGTGATTAATTTAGTCCCCAGTATCTCTCCCCTCCATGGAGGTTGGGGGTGGGCTGAACGCTCCAACCCTCTAGTCATATGGCTACTTTCTCTGGCAACCAGCCCCGGTCCTGAAGCTATCCAGAAACCCCACCAAGGATCACCTCATTAGCATAAATTCAGGTATGGTTAAAAGGGCTCATTATGAATCACAAAAGATGCTCTTCTCTCCCCTATCACTCGGGAAATTCCAAAGGTTTTTGGAGCTCTTTGCTTGGAACAGAGGATGAAAATCAAATATATATTTCTTGTCATATCACAATAGCACAGTGTCTAAGGTCTCAGCCCTGGTCCCACAGCAGGTAAAGAATATAGAAGGTTCACTCTATCCAGAACCCTCCCGCTGCAGCTCAGCTGGGGCTGTGCCTGGTCAGCCCCTTGCCTTGGCCTCCCGAGCAGCCCACCTGCTCCTTCACCAGTCTTTCCTCCCCACACCCTCAACCCCACCCACCATCAGAGAGGTCTGGTTCTCACATTTCATCCTCATAGGTCTGTTACCCAAGTGTATGCCAGCATTCTGCTGGTTGCAGGGGCAGCTCCCAACCCCAGTTGGGACCCACAGAATCTTTGCACTTCATCTTGGCTGCTAGAGACCAGACTTAGATGTCTGGGCCGTCCTAGTGGGTGCACAGCGGCCACCTGGGTGACTCCACTGATGTTAACCCTCTACAGATGGCCACATCGGCAGCAGCAGCCACGGAGGGGGCGCCCTCAGGGAGGGCCCAGTGTGCAGACCTTCCTTTATTCCAACTGCTTTCTGTTCCTGCAGTTTAAGAAGAAAACAGGCAGCCCATCCCTCCTTGTAATAAATGCCTCTGAGTATTTGAAGACAGTAGTTAAGTCATGCCTGAGCTTTCTCCTCTCCAAGCTAAACAATCTCAGCCCCTGTAACCTTTCTTGGCAAAATTTAAGGCCCATATGCAGAGGGAAAGCAAAACAAAACCATCTGATGGGGGAGGCCTCCTATCTCCAGCCCAGACTCTGCGTTTTGAAACTTGCGTCTTTAATTACATGTAAATTGGGTAGCTCCGAGCATTGGAACCAGTGAGAGACCAGGTGTTCATCAAGCCCCCCGTGCGTTTGGCTGCAAAGCTTCGTGCGAGCGCCCAGCTGAGGCTTGCATTTCTTCTGTGTTCAGATGCATTTGAGGGGATGAAAAGGTACATCGCTGGGCAGTGGCCCAGAAGCCCAATCTGCTGAAACTTCCTGCCCCAGTCTCCTAGGGGTGGGATGGGTCCCAGGAGCCTCTAGAGAGCCAGGCGGCCTGCTGGGAAGGCTGCCCTCTGACCCCACAGAAGCTGGCAAGACCGGTTTCCCAGGAACTCTCAGTGGAGCTGGTAACCTTGCCTGTCAGCTCTCCCCAGAGACTTCCTGCTGCTTCTAAAACAGGAGAGAGGCTGCCTGGACTGAGTATCCTCAGTGGGGTCCTCATATCACATTCAAATTCCTTCCTGAGGTGGTTTCCTGGGGGCACCTTTCCCAGGAATTCACTGGGTGTCTTAAGAGACCCCAGGTTAGTGGGTTCTGTCCTCAGGTTTTGCCGGCTGTGGACCAATTGTCCTTTGGGTCTCCGGGGCCTCTTTCTTCCTTCAAAGCCCAGTGTTTGTAGATCAGGCCGAACTTCCAGAAACAGGAGAGTCACATTACAAGCTCACTTAAGCAAATTCAACACATTTTTCTAAATAAATCAAAGTTATTTGGACAGTGCCAATACTTCGTATGTCATTCTCATTATACCCAGGAGTGCATAGGGAGGGGAGGGTACATTCGTGCATCCCTCCGTCCGTCTGCGCTGTCCTTCCTGCTGGCTGTTCAGGCTGGAGGCCCCTTGTTTTATAGTACGGCCTCTAAGTAGAAGTCTGAAACTGGGGCTCAACCAGAGAAAGCATCTTTTCCAGCGTTGGAGAAAAAAATGTGCTGTGTAGACTTTTCAATAGCAAAGGAGGTGATCTCAAATGCGGTACCGCCGTTAGGATTTTCAGAAGTTTTGGCTACGTGAAAACTGTGCCTTGGGGTGACTTTAGAACTTCGCCCCCAGGTAGAGGTGCCCCCACTGTGTGGTCCCTGGCAGGGACTCAGCCACTGGACCCTAAGTGAGGGCAGCCCCACATCCGCCTTCCTCACTCTTGTATCCCCAGCCCCCAGGACACTGCCTAGCGCTTGCAGGCCCTTCATAAGTAATTTCTGATTGGCTTGACTGGTTGAATTAACTCATTAGAGACACAGAGTTCCACTTGGATATTTATGGCATGCCTACTGTGTAAACTACTCCATGGCTGGTAGGGGACAGGGATTCAAAGAGACAAAAATCACACTTTCTTTCCCCAAATGTACATAAAGCCAACAAGAAGACAAGATATTGACATGTTAAAAAATGTAAATAAGGGCTTCCCTGGTGGCGCAGTGGTTGAGAGTCCGCCTGCCGATGCAGGGGACACGGGTTCGTGTCCCGGTCCGGGAAGATCCCACACGCCGCGGAGCGGCTGGGCCCTTGAGCCATGGCCACTGAGCCTGCGCGTCCGGAGCCTATGCTCCGCAACGGGAGAGGCCACGACAGTGAGAGGCCCGCGTACCGAAAAAAAAAGTAAATAAAATATAAAATGGTTTACCCCAACCATGCCAAAGCTGTGTTCACAGAAACAAATTCTGTCACCAAACTCCCGTTTTCTAAAGCAGTTTTTCCTAAAGCATGTTTTTCAGGATATCAGTTTCTTTGGGTGTTAATATGAGAAAAAAAAATGTGGTGGTTAGATAAATTCAGGACCAATTTAGGCAGATTTCTTTAGCACAGGCTTTCTTGAAAACCTTTTTTTTTAGAAAAAAAAAAAAAGCTTTATTGGAAGTTCCCTGATGGTCCAGTGGTTAGGAATTGGTGCTTTCACTGCTGAGGCCCCGGATTCAGTCCCCGGTCAGGGAAATAAGATCCTGTAAGCCGCGTGGCATGATCAAATAAAATAAAATAAAATAAAAAAGCTTTCTTGAGCTAGAATTTATACATAACAAAATTTATCCATTTTAGGTGTCCAACAGGTTTTATTTTAAAATTATTTTATTGAAGTAAAGTTGATTTACAATGTTTTGTTAATTTCTGCTGTACAGCAAAATGATCCAGTTATACATTTATACATTCTTTTCATATCTTTTCAGTTATGGTTTATCACAGGATATTGAATATAGTTCCCTGAGCTGTACGGTAGGACCTTGCTGTTTATCCATCCTATATATAGTAGTTTGCATCTACAATAGCTTTTCCTATATTTATAGTTGGGCAGTCATCGCCATGGTAACTATAGAACATTTTCATCACCCCAAAATGAAACCTTGTGGCCATCTGAAATGACCCTCCCACCTAGGCAACCACTAATCTACCTTCTGTCTCTGTAGATTTGCCTGTCCTCACCGTGTCATGTAGATGGAATCATACAACATGTGGCCTTTTGTGACTGGCTTCCATAACATAATGTTTTCAAGGTTCGTCTAAGTTCATCAGCCCTTCATTCCTTTTTGTTGAGGATTGATATTTTATTGTCTAGTGATGTCACATTTTGTTTATCTCTTCATCAGTTGGTAGACATTTCATGGGCACATTTTGTGTGAACAGGTTTTCAATTCTCTTGGATATATACCTCGAAGTGGGATTACTGGGTAACTCGGTGACTCTATATTTCATTTTGAGGACGCACCCAACTGTTTTCCAAAGTAGCTACCCCGTTCTACATTCCCATCAGCAGTGCATGAGAGTTCTAATTTCCCCATGTCTTTACCAATGCCTTTTATTGTCCCTCTTTTTTTATGCTAGCAATCCTAGTGGGTGTGAAGTGGGGTTTGATTTACATTTCCCTAATGAACTAATGGTGTGGAGCATCTTCTCCTGGGCTTTGGAATCTTTGATACGTTGATCGCTTTGTGAATCTTCCAAATGGGACACAGTGCGTAACAGTTCCTAATGCATTGCACCACGGATCACCCTTGCACAGGGCAGCTCCTGGAACGCGAGTCCACACTCCAAAGCTGGGATGCACTGGCCCAAAGCTGTCTGTGCCCGGAAATGTGAGTTTGGGGAACACCCTTAGGGCATTACTTTTACAAGATTTTCTCAAAGTAAAGAATTCTTAACTCTTTGCTGTTTTACACGAAACTTTGTCAAGGGTAATTTTGGCTAAAACGAAAAGGGAAAAGCAGGCTAAGATCTGTCTCCTTGAAAACTGTAAAAATTTTGTTGTTTGACAGGGAGAGTTGAGGAAGTTGAACCCCCCACCCCCCCGTGTCCCTTCTTGTGGCCAGCAGTGGCCAACTCTGCAAGATTGTCTTAATGCTTTTGCCCCCAAAATGGTTCAGGCATAGCTGGAGACATGGTGCGGGGCATCTCGGTTGCGCTGGGTTGTCTCAGCTTGACTGGGGACTCCGGGTTCCCAGAGATCACTTCACGGGGACAGAGAGGCACTCTAGTTCCAGTTCTGTCCCAACACATGTAGTGATGAGGTCCTGGGCGTCCTGGGCTTTATAAGCCAAGCGGACCATAGGCCAGAACTTCCCAAGAGTAGGAGAAGCAGCGCCTATCTCCTAGTCCGTTCATGGCTCTGGTGTCTTTTCAGGAGCATCTTCCCTCTGTCCTCCCCGGAGCCAACCACAGCCTCATCCGGGCCCTCTAACAGTGTCCACGCCTCTGATTCCCCGGGGGGGCGTCTCTGTTCATCCTGTGATTATGGGCTTTGAGTCTCCTTCGGGGTCTTCCTGAAGCCCAGTGTGGCCTCCAGGCACCCGCCCTGGTGTGTGTGCCTCCCAAGCCAGGCATGGCCTCTCACCCGAGCTCTATGACAAGTCCTTTGCCAGAAGCTGAAGCTTTCTCCTCAGTATAATTCAAACGTGCCCCTTCTTGCAACACCCAAAACCGTGGTAGGGATTTTATTCTTTTTTTTTTTTTTTTTTTTTGCGGTACGCGGGCCTCTCACGGTTGTGGCCTCTCCCGTTGCGGAGCACAGGCTCCGGACGCGCAGGCTCAGCGGCCATGGCTCACGGGCCCAGCCGCTCCGCGGCATGTGGGATCTTCCCGGACCGGGGCACGAACCCGTGTCCGCTGCATCGGCAGGCGGACTCTCAGCCACTGCGCCACCAGGGAAGCCCAGGGATTTTATTCTTCTTATTTTTTTTTAGTAGAGAGACAGGGATGAAAAGGGGAATATTTGGGTCTCCTGAATTCTATAGCCACGCTCTTCGCTGAACCTACCAGTGGCTGGTTTTCCTAAGCTGCTGTGCTGCTGTCTTCCTTGTCTTCTTTGTCTGGAGGAAATGACACCTGCCTCTTTGGTGCTTTTCATCAGTCACTTTTCATCACATCTGGTCTTTCCCTCTAAAGAATTAGCCTAACTGGTCACGCTGGGTGGTACAGCCTGGACTGGACCCCTGAGTCAGAGTCCCTGTCTCTCTTCTTATCTGTGCCAGGGCAGGAGAGGACCTCACAGCTTCCCCTCACTCCAGCCTCACTGCCTAAAGGGGCACAAGACCCTCCAGGCTATGGGGACAGGCACACTGGAGCAGCCCGGGAACCTCTCGAGCCCTACATCCTCTCATAAAGCTTATGATAAAACTTGATAATTTACTTTATGATTGCCATAGCTTATTATAAAGTTAAAATAATCCGTGGGGTTGGTGTCAAGATAGACATATAGATCAGTGGGACAGACTTAGGAGTACAGAAGTAGACCCACATGTACATGGTCGATTTTTTTTCTGACAAGGCACGAAGGAAATTCATTATAGAAATGGAATCTTCAATGATGGTGCTAGGAAAACATGGGCAGCCATATACAAAAAAAAAAAAATCCTTCACATTATACAGCATCAACTCAAAATAGATCATAGACCTAAATGTAAGAGCTAAGACTATAGAACTCTTAGAAGAAAACATACGAGAACATCTTAGTGACCTTGGTTTGGCACCAATTTGTTAAATTCAACAAATAAAATGCAAATCATAAAAGAAATAATCTATTGACTGGATCTTATGAAAATAAAAAATAAGCTTTTGCTCTTCAAAAGACACTTAAGAAAATGAAAAGGAAAGCCACAGACTGAAAATATTTGCAAAACATATACATGACAAAGGTCTTGTACTAGAATTTATAAATAAGTTCTTTATAAGAAGACAAACAACGTAATTTTTTGAGTGGGCAAAAGATCTGAAAGAAAACTTCACCAAAGAATGCACAGAATTGGAATGTAGCACATGAAAAGAGGCTCGACATTGTTAGTCCTTAGGGAAATGCAAATTACAACCAAAATGAGACTAACCCACGTGAGTGAATAAAATGAAAAAGACTGACCATCCCAAATGTTGGCAAGGGTGTGAAGCAACTGGAACACTCGTTCACTGCTGGTGGGAATGGAAAATAGTATGACCACTCTGAAGAGCATTTTGTCAGTTTTTTTAGAAAGCTAAAAATATATCTACCATATGACTCAGTCATTCCACCCCTTGTTATTACACAGAAAGAAAGAATATATTCACACAAAGATTTGCACCCCAATGTTCATAAAACATTATGAACATAAACATTATAAAACATTTATAAAAACATTTATAAAAAAAAAGTTTATAAAACATGATAAAACATGGAAAGTAGCACAAGAGGACCCCAGCAAATGAACAGATTAACAACTTGTAACATATCCATCCAATAGAATGTTACTCAACAATAAAAAGGAAGAAAAGATTCATGTACACAAAAGCATGATTGAATATCAAAATAATTATGCTGAATAAGAGAAAAAAGGCAAACACAAGTACATACTATGATTCTAGTTATATAAAATGGTAGAAAAATGCAACTAATCTATAGTAACAGAAAGATTGGTAGTTGCCTCTTGGGGGAGAGGGAGTTGGAAGGCTGCAGGAACTGCAAAGTGGCAGAAGGAAACTTTTGGGGGTGATGTATATGTTCATTATCTTAATTGGAATGACAGTTTCAGAGATGTATAAATATGTCCAAACTACTCAAATATACAATTTAATTATATAAGGTTTATTAAGTGGCAATTATACTTTGATAAAGTTGTTGCCAAAAAAAAAAAAAAGAACTCTTATCTTCTGGAGATAGACACTGAATGTTTTACAAACAAAGTTATCTAAGTACTGAAATTTGTTTCAAGATAATACAGAAATGGGGTGTGAAGTAGGTGGTGACACAGATACAAGGGTGATATAGAAAACGGGCCACCAAATGACAAATGTTGAGGCTAGGCTCATTTGCATGTATGTTTGAAATACCACATTTAACAAAACGCCTACTAGAAAACGTGACTTTAACCCTAAGAATGTGGCACAGCTTATCGCCATGTTTCTTTCTTTGGCTTCCTTTCTTTCTTTAGTCAGAAACCTCATTAGCTTTTATTTAGTTTAATAAAAATATGTATGGGTGACATACTCCAAATGAATTGGTTAAAATTGATGTGAAACAATTAATTAATAATTAATGCAGGGGACTTCCCTGGTGGTCCAGTGGTTAAGACTCCACACTCCCAGTGCAGGGGGGCCCAGGTTCGATCCCTGGTCAGGGAACTAGATCCTGCATGTCGCAACTAAAGATCCTGCATGCTGCAGTGAAGATCCCATGTGTCACAGCTAAGACACGATGCAGCCAAAAATAAATAAATAAAATAAATAAAAAATAAAAACAATGATAAAAATAGAGTCAACTTTTTCAGAACTCTGGAAATTAACCAAATGCTAGCAGCTATCCAGGGAATATTTACGCAAGCAACACAAAACAGTGAGTTTTACAGCATTTTAACCTGTCCCACGCCCATCACTCTCTCTCTCCAGCTCCATGGTAACCTTGAAAGCCAACAGCTTCCATCATGAGAAAAACCAGTCTGGTGGTTCTCTGGAAGACCTCACTTGCAACTCTGTCCTTGTTTAATCTGATTTGGAGTTTCCCCAGTAGAAAAGCCATTTCCTCTAGTGCATTTGTTAAAAACATTTAGAGGTAATTGTTCAGCTTCATGGATGTTTGAGGGAGTGGATAATAGCTGGGACAAACAAGAGGCTAACCAAAATGCTTAAAGTAAAAACTGGGGAATAGGAATAATATGAAAAGCTCTGTCATATTCTGGGGAATCTAGAGGGCCCTCAGACCTTTAAGGAAATCTCAGTCCTGTCATTAGCTGACCATTAACTTAACCAAGCAGAGACTTCAGTAGCTACACAGGACAAAGAATGCAGACTTTACAGAATTACATCAGAAAAGTCACTAAACAACCAAACACCAACAATAAACAGCAACAACAACAAAACCAGGGAAGTGGAGGAGAGACTCCGATTTCCAGAGTTGCCACATTATGTTATTTAAAATGTCCAGGTTTTAATAAAAAATTACAAGACATAGAAAGAAATAAGAAAGTATGGTCCATAAAAAGGGAACATGTAATCAACAGACACTGTCCTTGAGGAAGCACAAACATAGGACTTCCTAGACAAAGTCTTTAAATTTAGCTCAAAGAGCTAAAGGAAATCATGTCTAAAGAACTAAAGGAAAGTAGGAGAATAGTGTCTCACTTAATAGAAAGTATCAATAAAGAGATAGAAATCATTTTCTAAAAACAATCAAATAGAAATTATGGAGTTGAAAAGTACAATAACTGAAAATTCACTAGAAGGGCTCAACAATGGATCTGACCAGGAGGAAGAAAGATTCAGTAAACTTGAAGAGGGGTCAATTGAGATTATCCAGAACCTCAGAGACCTGTGGGACACCATCAAGCATACCAACATACACATAATGGGGAGTCCCAGAGGAGCAGAAAAAGAGAAAGTGGCAGAAAAAAAGAAAAGTTGAAGAAATAATGTCTGTAAACTTTCCAAATTTTATGAAAAACATTAAACTACACGTCCAAGAGGCTCAATGGATTCCAAGTAGGACACACTAAAATATATCCACACCTAGACGCATCATTATCAAAATCTCAAAAGTCAAAGACAAAGACACAATCTTGACTTGTCACACACAAGGGATCCTCAGTAAGACTGAGCTGTTTTCTCTTCGGAATCCATGGAAACCAGGAGGTGGTGGAATGATATATGAAAAGTGCTGCGAGAAAAAGATGATCAACCAAGAATTCTATATCCAGAAAAACAGTCATTAAAGAATGAAGAAGGGCTTCCCTGATGGCGCAGTGGTTGAGAGCCCGCCTGCCAACGCAGGGGACACGGGTTCGTGTCCCGGTCCGGGAAGATCCCACATGCCGCGGAGCGGCTGGGCCCGTGAGCCATGGCCGCTGAGCCTGCGCGTCCGGAGCCTGTGCTCCTCAACGGGAGAGGCCACAGCAGTGAGAAACCCGCGTACCACCAAAAAAAAAAAAGAATGAAGAAGAAATTAAGGCATTCCTAGATAAAAACTGAGAGCATTTCTCGTTGACAGACCTGTTCCTGTAGGAAATACTGAAGAGTCCTTCAGGCTGAAATGAAAGAACAGCAGCTTAAATCCACACAAAAATAACTGAAGAGGACCAGTAAAGGTAACTACATAGGTAATGCAAAAGAGAGTACAGATGTACTTTTTGTTTGTAATTCTTTTTTCCTCTCCTATTTGATTTGAGACAACTGCATAAAGCCATAATAATAAATGTCTATTGATGGATATACAAAATATAAAGATGCATTTTGTACAATACAGAACAAAAGAGGGGGGCGGGAAATGAAGCAATGTAGGAGCGGAGTTTTACATACTATTGAGCCATTTAGTATTGTTAAAGTGGTATTAATATAAACTAGATTGTCATAAATTAAGGTGATAATTATAATCCCCAAGGGAATCCCTAAAAAAAAAAGAATAATAACAACTAACATCATAGTTAATGATGAAAGACCAAAAGCTTTCTGTCTAAGATCAGGAATAAGACAAAAATATCCATTCTCACTATTTCTATTCAACTTTGTACTGAAGTTTCTAGCAGGGGCATTTATGCAAGAAAAAGAAATAGAAGTCATCCAGATTGGAAACAAAGAAGTAAATCTGTCTCTGATCTTGTATGTAGAAAATCCCAAGGGACCCGCTAAAAAACTATTAGAATTAATAAAGGAGTTTAGCAAGGTTGCCAGATACAAAATCAGTATTTAAAAAAAAAATCCATTGAATTTTTATACACTAGTAAGGAGTAATCCAAAAGTTAAATTAAGAAAATAATTCCATTTATAACAGCGTCACAAAGAATAAAATACTTAGGAATTAATTTAATCAAAGGGGTACAAAACTTTATATGCTGTAAACTGCAAAACATTGTTGAAAAAATTAAAGATAACCTAAATAGGGCTTCCCTGGTGGCACAGCGGTTGAGAGCCTGCCTGCCGATGCAGGGGACACAGGTTCGTGCCCCGGTCCGGGAAGATCCCACATGCCGCGGAGCGGCTGGGCCCGTGAGCCATGGCCGCTGAGCCTGCGCGTCCGGAGCCTGTGCTCCACAGTGGGAGAGGCCACAACAGTGAGAGGCCCGCGTACCACCACCACCCCCCGAAAAAAGAAAAAAACTAAATAAATGGAAAGACATTTCTCGTTTGTGGATTGTAAAATGTAATATTGTTATGATGGCCATGCTCTCCAAACTGACCACCAGATTCAACACAATGCCTACCAAAATTCAACCTCCTTTTAGGAGAAATCAATAAACTAACCCTAAAATTCACGTGGAAATATAAGGGACCCAGAATAGCCAAATAATCTTTAAAAGAAGAACATGGTTAAATGATTCACACTTGCAGATTTGAAAACTTTTACAAAGCTACAGTAATCAAGACCGCATGGTATTGGCATAAGGAGAGATACATAGAACAATGGAATAGAATTGATAGTCTAGACATAAACCCATATATTTATGGTCAATTGATATTCAAGAAGAGTTCCAAGACAATTCAATGGGAAAATCATAGTCTTTTCAACAAATGATGCTGAGACAACTAGATATCCACCTGCAGAAGAATGTAATTAGACTTCATACTCACACCATGCAAAAAATCAGCTTCAAGTGAATCAAAGACCTAATGTAACAGCTAAAACTTTTAGAAGAAAACATAAGTCTTTGTGACTTTGGATTAGGCAATGATTTCTTAGATAGGCTATCAGAAGCATAAGCATCTAAATTAAAAATAGATATAGTTAACATCATGAAAACTAAAAACTGTTGTGTCTCAAGGACGCCATCAAGAAAGTGAAAAGCCAACTCACAGAACGGGAGAAATACTTGCAAAGCATACATCTGACAAGAGTTGAGTATCTAGAATACATAAAAAAATTATTACAGCTCAACAGTGAAAAGATAAATACCCCAGTTAGAAGATGGATGAGAGATCTGAATAGACATTTCTTTGAAAAAGATATACAAATAGTCAATAAGCAAATGAAAAGATGCTCAACATCGTTAGTCATTAGATAAATGCAAGTAAAAACCCCAATAAAATGCCACTTCACACTCAGTAGGATGATTAAAATTAAAAAAAGCAAGATAAACCCAAGTATTGTTGAGGATGTGAAGACATTTGATCCCTCAATATATTGCTGGTGGGAATGAAAAACTAGTGCAGCCACTGTGAAATAGACTTTGGCAGTTCCTCAAAATGTTAAGCACAGATTTACCGTATGACCCAGCGATTCCACTCTTACATATATAAGCGAACTGAAAACATGTTCACACAAACACTTGTGCATGGATGTTCGTAGCAGCATTCTTTATGATAATGTCCATCAACTGATAAATGAAGAAACACAATATCAGGACATTATTCAGCTATAGAAAGGAATGAAATACCAATGCACGCTAAAACATAGATGAACCTTGAAAACATTATGCTAAGAGAAAGAAGCTGGTCTCAAAAGTCCATATAATTTATGGTTCCATTTAAATGAAATGCTTAGACAGGCAAATCCATAGAGACAGGAAGTAGATTAATGGCTGTCAGGAGCTGAAGGAGAAGGAGATGGGGAATAACTGTTAATCGTACCGACTTTCTCTGGGGGGTTATGCAAATGTTCCAGAATGAGATAGTGGGGATGGTTGCACAGCCTTGTGAATACACTAAAAGCCACTGAATTGTACACTTTAAAGGGTGAATTTTATGACAAGTGAATTATATCTCAATTTTCTAAAAAAGCGAATGCAGTCTGATGGTTCAAAATTCAAAAGACACAAGAGTCAGCAATGATAAGTCTTCCTTCTTCCTATGAAAGCAGCCACCCATCACCCCTGCAGCCCTTGGGATCCATGTTCATTAAGGACTCAATTTTCTACTGTTCAAGATGTTGTCTTAGGGCTTCCCTGGTGGCGCAGTGGTTGAGAGTCCGCCTGCTGATGCAGGGGACACGGGTTCGTGCCCCGGTCCGGGAAGACCCCACATGCCGCGGAGCGGCTGGGCCCGTGAGCCATGGCCGCTGAGCCTGCACGTCCGGAGCCTGTGCTCCACGGTGGGAGAGGCCACAACAGTGAGAGGCCTGCGTACCGCAAAAAAAAAAAAAGAGAGAGGAAGGACTTGGTGCTCCTGGGAAAGGATGGGGATTCCAGAAGGAGGAGCATCAAGGATGAGATCTCAAAAGAGAAATAACTTTGGGAAAGAAGAAATTTATTTAATAGGGAATTTTGTGGGCTTTGAAATATGTGGGGTTAATCTCTTCCTTGGGCTACTCAACATCGTCTGTCAAGTCTATGCTTTTCACTAAGAATTGTGGAAAAGTGGACTCTTTTTGTTTATCTCGAAGAGTTTGAGTTGTGTTGAGTTAGGCTTGGGATGAAAAACAGACTGACCCTATGAATGCAGGATCCAGCGGATAGGGAACTGCTGACATCTGGGCTATAGTGTTGTTGCTATGATGACGGTGAATCTAGAAGAGGGGTCAGTGGTTGGGGACGGGAGATGCAGATGTGGCTTAAAAACATGGTTAGGGAGGTGAGGGAGGGAAGGAACCCAGTGACTGTATGTTCCTTGAACAAACTCCAAAAGGAATCCAGGAAGAAGAAAGACGGTTTAAACCTCAGAAAAAGCAAGAGGATTATGCAGGTCCAAGTTAAGCCAGAGTAGAGGGTCTTGAGCCAAACCGTAGCAGACAGCCCCTCCCCCGTGGTGGAGGTGATTGTGCCTGAGAACCTCGGTGGGTCTTGGGTTGTAACCGAGCAGGACCCAGTGGGGCCTTCCCGGGCAGGCCCTTCCCCCATATCCTCTGCTTTAGCTCTTCCCTTAAGGACCTTGATAATAGTATCTGATGCACATTCCTGAGTTGTTTTACAGAGGCTAAAACCACCACCCAAGGGAAGAAATGAACTACTTGATAATCATAAGCATGGAGCCCCCCAGACCTACTGGCACCTAAGGGTTGACAATGTTCACCCCCGTGACATCGCCCTGTTACCCCACCACCAACCAATCAGAGAATTGTGCACGAGCTGATCACACACCCCGGGACGCCCCTCCCTAAATGCTTTGCTGAAACCCATCGGGGTTTCTGGCGTTTTGAGCCCTAGCTGTCCTGAACTCTCTGCTTGGCGCCCTGCAATAACTGCTTCATTTCCCTTCACCACAACCTGGTGTCAGTACGTTGGCTTTACTGAGTGCGGGCAAATGGACCCAAGTTTGGTTCGGTAACAGTGTCAAGAGTGGACAACCTTAGATTTGGGTCAGGAGGCACCAGTGTGCAGATTGAACTTCTTTTTCTCGTGGTGGTCTTGGAAAGGGGCCAAATTCCTTAAGCCCTAGTGGCTGACACATTCCTTGTGCCCTAATGACATAAGGTAAGCTGATTCTCATGGCTGAAGAATCAACTAGAAGAACATAGTTTAGGAGAGAGGTCACAGGCGTAAGAAGAGCTGACAAGGGCTGATTATTCAGGCTTACAGTCCAGGAAAGAAGTACTTATTGAGTGCCTACTGTGTGCTGAGTATCATACCCTTGTTTCCATACTGGAGATGCAGGACTCCTTTACCCAATCAAAAACATGTCATAAGTGCCTACTGCCTAGAGTTTTAGGTTCCACACACTGAAAACGGTCTAAGATGCCTGGGATACAACTTTCCTCCTTCTCTTTACCTCCTTGCAAGAGCCTTCAATATTAGATCTTATTTATAATTCCTTCAACTTTAATTTTACCAAAGAGGCATTTGGTTTAGCCAAAAACAACATTAAACTGTATATACTTTTGTCAGTCTGAGACTGGAAAATCAAAACATGACCTTTTCTTTTTTTTTTAACATCTTTATTGGAGTATAATTGCTTTACATTGTTGTATTAGTTTTTGCTGTATAACAAAGTGAATCAGCTATACGTATACTTATATCCCCATATCCCCTCCCTCTTGCATCTCCCTCCCACCCTCCCTATCCCACCCCTCTAGGTGGTCACAAAGCACCGAGCTGATCTCCCTGTGCTATGCGGCTGCTTCCCACTAGCTATCTATTTTACATTTGGTAGTGTACATATGTCCATGCCACTCTCTCAAGTTCATCCCAACTTATCCTTCCCCCTCCCCATGTCCTTAAGCCCATTCTCTATGTCTGCGTCTTTATTCCTGCCCTGCCCCTAGGTTCTTCAGAACCATTTTTTTTTTTTTAGATTCCATATATATGTGTTAGCATACGGTATTTGTTTTTCTCTTTCTGACTTCCTTTACTCTGCATGACAGATTCTAGGTTCGTCCACCTCACTACAAATAACTCAATTTTGTTTCTTTTTATGGCTGAATAATATTCCATTGTATATATGCGCCACATCTTCTTTATCCATTCATATCTCCCCATCCCAGCCTCACTAGCCCATGAAGAAGAGAATCTCATTGGTAGCTGTTTTTTCTCAACAGTACCGTGACCACAGTCTGAACTATATCCAATAACGTTGATAGGATGATTTTAAATTATGTTGTCTTTAACTTTGTTTTATCAAGGAGGCTATGAAATCTCTGACCCACCCTAGTCTTGTCTTTTCATTTGGAAAGAGAAGATTGTGCTCTTTGTAAGAGGCCTTAAATTATTACTGGAGCCATGGATGGAATTTTCATATGTAAGCTTACTGAAATGGCAGTCATTTTCTACCTGCCCTTTACTGCACAGACTATCTTTACACTTTTTGAGGAGTTAAATTGAGGACTAAAACTACAAATGTTTTACTTATTTTTTTTTAAGATGAATGTTGTATTTATATGTATTAATGTGCTGTATTTAGGCAACCCGCTTATATCTTTTTTGTTCTCCAGCTGGTATTTCCTGTTTCCAGTGATACAAAATGGCTGTGATGGTTAATTTTACGTGTCCGCTTGACTAGTCTAAGTGATGCTAAGATAACCAGTAAAGCGATACCTCTGGGCATGTCTGTGAAGGTGTCTCTGGGAGAGGTTAGCATTTGCATGGTAGACTGAGGGATGCAGAGGGACCCTCACCAATGCCGTGGGCATCTTCCAATCTGTTGAGAGCCTGAATAGAATAAAAAAGCTAAGGGAAGACAAATTCACTGTCTGCTTGAGCTGAAACATCCATCTTCTCCTGCCCTGGGACATCAGTGCTTCTAGGTCTTGGGCTTTCGAACTCAGACCAGGTTTTACACCATCATCCCGCCTCCCCCATTCTCAGGCCTTTGGACTCAGACTGAATGACACCATCAGCTTTCCTGGTCCTCAGCTTGCATGTGGCAGGTGGTGGACCTTCTCAGCCTCCATAACCACGTGAGCCCGTTCCTATCATCAGTTTCCTCTTATATATGTCTCTCTATACACATCCTATAGGTTCTGTTTCTCTGGAGAACCCTGACCAGTACAGTGGCTCCTTCAGAAAAGACACCATCGAAGCCCAGCTTTCTCACCGGGGACTTTTCTGCTCTCAGGAGAACTTGGAAAAGGGCAGTCTGGCCTTCAGAGGACAAGGTGGAGAAAGGGTCTAGTGCTAAAAACACTCACATGGTCACATGGGGAATGGGCGCTATGCAATATGCCTAACTCTCAGGCTGACTTTTCTAGAACATGGGAGGGGAGGTGTGCCCATCCCTGTTCCGACTGGGGAGCCCCGTGCTGTTCAGGAGAGTCCCTGCAGACTGGCCACCAGTCTGGGCCCTGTTTGTCTGCATTGTTGAACCAGCAAAGACATGCTGGGCCTACGGGGGTGCTGACAGTACCTGCTGGTAGGAAGGAAGATGGGGTCCATGAGGCTCGACAGTCTGGGGACTGAAAACAAGCCCAGGGACCCAGGGAAGGAAGAGCAGCTCAGGTCGCCACACTTGAGTCACCACACCAGCTCTAAGTCAGCACAAGGCTCTTAATCGTCTTCCTATGAAAAAGGTGTGTCTGGAGACCCAGTGGCCAAGGGTGAGTCACAGGTAAGGTGGCCAACCATCCCAGTTTTCAGGGGACAGAAAGGTTTTCCAGGACTTTGGGTTTTAAAGCCAGGAAAGGAAGCTGGGATGAGTAGGTCACCCTAGGAGGGACCTACAAGGGTCAGACGTGAAGGATGTAATTCATTCTAGGGTGCAAGCCATGTTCTGAATCGTCTGGTAAAGGCCATGCTCTCACCAGGAACCGCCCCCTCCCCGAAATGAGAACCGGCCATTCTAATTCTGCCTGTTCTCTTGCCGGTCCGGGGTCAATAGATCCCTCCCCATGGCCAGGCCCTGGCTTTCAGCCCCACGTTGGCCTCTGCTCCATCCTCCAGAGATGAACCAGAAAGCGGATCTGGAAGAGGACAGCCTGGGGTCCTCTGCTACCCTGGTGAGGGCACCCACCCTGCTTGCACTGCATTTTCATTTAAAGCATTATATTTGCAAACCAAAAAGAGAAGGTCTAGAAATGCAGAACTCCACCTGCCTCTCAGAGAGAATAAATCCCAGGTGCATTTAAAAAAATGACAATCCCAAAAGGATTTATGAGTAGCAAACTGTAATTAAAAAACTAATCTTTTATCCAGAAAGCAACACACATTCTTTTCTTAAGTTGTGTTTCTTTGTTAAAACGTCCTGCCTCTCAGAGGTGTGATATGTCCATCAGGACAAACTCTGAAGCATGCCCGTATAATACCTTCCACACGCCACATGGGTCCAGCAGGGATGTAGTTACAACAGAAAAACAGCAGGTGTGGCCACCAAACCAATAAAAATGATGGAAAAGACAGTTTCTCAATTTCAGCCCCAGTCTATGCCTGGGCCAAAAATCCATCTGCTTGGGTTCAAATTCTGACTCACTCAGGCACACTACTTACCCTTCTAAGCCTCAGTTTCCTCATCTGTGGCATCCTCCTCTCCTACTGGCGGTTAGCCTGAGGCCTAGTGGACAGCAAGTGCTCAGTTGCTATTACAATTCATCCTTCCTGCGAGAGGCTATTTTTTTTTTAAATTAATTTTTATTGGAGTATAGTTGTTTTACAGTGTTGTGTTAGTTTCTACTGTACAGCAAAATGAATCAGCTATACATATACACGCATCCCCTCTTTTCTGGATTTCCTTCCCATTTAGGTCACAACAGTGCATTAAGTAGAGTTCCCCGTGCTATACGGTATGTTCTCATTAGTTATCTATGTTATACATAGTATCAATAGTGCATATATGTCGATCCCAATCTCCCAATTCATCCCACACCCACTTCCCCCCCACCCCGCCCCGGTATCCATACATTTGTTCTCTATGTCTGTGTGTGAGACACCTTCTTGAATCTCACAGATGTGTCCCTTGCAATTGCAAAGGCAGCTTTGTAAATCTTGGCATCTCAAGGAGCCCTCAGGGACTCACCTGGTGGCCCTTTTGCAGGTGGGGAGAGGGAGGTCCCAAGAAAGGCTGCGATCCACTCTGGGCCACACAACAGGTAACCAGGGTGAACTCTCTGGACTCCCTCTTTGGGGCTCTTTCCATGACAACTGGCTGTCATTCTTCTGTTGGACATGGAAGTACAGCCAAAAGGAAACCAGAGGGGATTTTTTTGTTTTTATTATTGTTCTTTTGTTGGTTTTGTTCAGTTCTGTTTTTTCTTTTTGTTTTTATGTGTTTGAGATTTTTCTGTTTTTTAAAGAAATTTTTAAAGACCTTTTTTTCGATGTGGACCATGTTTTAGTCTTTATTGAATTTGTTACAACATTGCTTCTGTTTTATGTTTTGGTTTTTTGGCCCCGAGGCATGTGGGATCTTAGCTCCCCAACCAGGGATCGAACTCGTACCTCCTGCATTGGATGGCGAAGTCTTAACCACTGGACCTCCAGGGAAGTCCCTGTTTGTTTGTTTGTTTTTGTTTTAATGAGACTTCCTCCACGTAAGCACAGGATGTAGAAATCCGAGTCTGCAGCTTGATGATGTGAGAATTATAACCCTCTTCATTTTGGCGTGTAACAGAACATACTCTCTGCTTTGGGTCCTTGACTGCTTTCAGTGGAAGCTCAATCTCGGTGTACCAAAGTTATTCCCCCTCCCCCCCCCGGGGTAGCACTTGAGCTTGGGCCTGCCGACATCGTGGTGAAGGATGGGTAGGCGGCACCCCCTGTCCCACTGGGCCTGGCTTCTCGAAGGTCTGGCTTCAGCCTCTTTCTCTGCCCTCAGGCCCTTGAGAGGAGCCTCCCTCAGCGGCTCTTGTGCCCTCCCAGGCCCTCTTTCCAGGGAGAGCAGGGGAGCCCCGGTAGAAAGCAGCCTGAGCATCCAAGTACCACCAGCCCCTTCATCAGGGCACCCGGGGGAGAGAGAAGACCAATGCCATCCCTTTGACCCTGGATTCCAGAAGAAAGCAACTGTGAGGAAGAGCAAAGGAAAACATCCCTGCCAGGGCAATTTCTCCCCACGCAGGCTGCAGGCAGGGTCGAGGAAGCCACAGACTGGGCTGTGGTTTGTAAACTCGCACGTAGAACTAGGCACAGAAGATTCTTCAAAGATCCTAACATGTTTCCAGAGAGGGTCCTGGGCCCCTTCAAAAATCCACCGAGGAGGCGTCCATCTGGCCACACACACTGCACCTGACTCTCTTGCATCATGAGTATTAGTACAGAGAAAATTCGGGTAGTGATGGGTAGATAGATGAATAGGAAAGAGACAGAAAGGGGAGAGAGAGAGAGTGAATGAGAACAAGAGAGAAGGCTGTTTGGTTTTTCTCTCTATCATATATGCACACACACTCATAAAGCCCTTTTTTAAAACCCCTTCCGTGCTTTCAGCTTGCTGTGGACAATTTTCCATCCCCAGCTGAGTTCTTTGAAGGTGAGGAGAACTGTGTATACGTGTGAAGTTCTCTGTGCCGTATCGGTCTTAGAAAATCAATACATAATAAATAAATCAAAGAATGCCTGATACTCTAAAAAATGTCTTACTATTTTCAGGCATGTGATTTGGGCAAAGAGTATGCATATGCTCCAGATATAGATGCATCTGGGAACCACGACATTTTAAATTTAAAATAAATTATAACTAGAAGCCAGTAAAGGCCTGGTAAAGAAGGAACACGTAGAGAAGGGGAAAATTGAAGCCCTCCCTTCCATTTCACTCCCCAGTGGGCGTCACTGTTAACAATTCAGACTTCATTTCTTTAATAAAAACATTTTTTGAATTAACTTGGTGAAATTGAGAGCTATTCATTTTTTAAAACTTCATTTGTTTCTCTCCTAAATTCTAATTTCCTCCGTGTCTGCTTTTGTATTCTCTTTACCATGTTTTGTGGTCCTCAAACTATTTATTGAGTTGAGTTTTGCAGGTTGTTTTAAGGTGAAATTTCCACACATCAAAGCACGCACATCTACCTGAGGTGACTTTTGACCAATATCAAGATAAAGAAAGTTGCCATCACCTTAGAAAATTCTCCCATGCCCCTTTTCTGTCAAGCCTCCCACTCCAAGAAGCAACCACAATTCTGATTTGTTCCACTGTAGATGAGTTTTGTCTGGTCTAGGGCTTCATGTGAACACAAGGAGAGTGTACTGTTCTGTAAGCCTTCTTTTGCTCAGTGTAATGTTTTGGTATCCATCAATGTTGTTGTGTGTATCGATGGTCTGTTCCTTTTTTATTGCTGTGTAGCATTCCATTTTATTAAGATATCCCCATTTGCTGATCCGTTCTCCTACCCAGGAACAGCTGACATGCCTCCAGTTTTTCCACTCCAATGAATAGAGCTGCTGTGAACATTCCTGTATACGTCTTTTTGCGAATGTATGTTTCCATTTCTCTTGGGAAAACACCTGGGAATGGTATTGCTGGGTCACAGGGTAGGTGTTTGTATAGTTTTATAAGAAGTTGTCACATCCTCACTAACATTTGGTGATACCGGTCTTTTTCATTTTAGGTAGGTCTGTGGTAGTATCTTTTTGTGGTTTTAATTTTCATTTCCCTGATGAGTAATGGTTGAGTGTTTTTCATGCCCCTATTGGCCATTTGAATATCTTCTTTTCTGAAGTGTCATTCAGCTCTTTCGTCCATTTTAATTGCATTGTGTTTTCATCACTGAGTTAAAGAGTTCTTTATATATCCAGGATACCATTTCTTTTTCAGATGTTCTGCAAATATTTTCTCCCAATATACGCTCGCCTCTAGTTTTTTTTGGGGGGGCTGTGTTGGGTTTTCATTGCTGCGCACAGGCTTTCTCTAGTTGTGGCGAGTGGGGGCTACTCTTTGTTGCGGTGGCTTCTCTTTGTTGCAGAGCATGGGCTCTAGGCATGCGGGCTTCAGTAGTTGTGGCACACAGGTTCAGTAGTTGTGACACAAGGGCTCAGTAGTTGTGGCACAGGGGCTTAGTTGCTCTGCGGCATGTGGGATCTTCCCGGACCAGGGATCAAACCCGTGTCCCCTGCATTGGCAGGCAGATTCTTAACCACTGCACCACCAGGGAAGTCCTTGCCTCTATTTTCTTAATGGAATCTTCTATCAGCTGAACTTTTTAATTTTGATAGAGACTAATTTATTGATTTTTCTTTTATGTTTTTTGCTGTTTATCAAACATTTGCCTGTCCCAGGTTATGAAGTTATTCTTATATGTTTTTCTTTAAAAGCTTTATGGCTTTACATTTAGGTCTGTGATTCATTTCAAATTAATCTTTGTACATAGTGTGAGAAAGGAGTTGAGGTTTTGTTTCCATATGAACATCCAGTTAATACAGCGCCATTTTTTTTTTGAAAAGACTTTTCTTTCTTCCATTGAATTGCTTTGGCATCTTATCAAAAACCAAATGACTGTAAGTAAGGACCTGTTTCCTGGCTCTCTATTCAGATCTATTTATCTATTCGCCAATCCTTCTGCCAGTACCACACTGTCTTGTACTGTGGTTTTATGTTTTCAGGTCAGAGTTTGAGCACTCCAAATTTGTTCTTCTATTTCAAGATTATTTTAGGTATTCTTTGCATGTCTATACAAACTTTAGATTTGGTTGGGATTGCAGTGATCCTATAGATCAACTTTTAGAGAACTGAAACATCTTCACAACTTGATTCCAATCTGAGAACATGGATGTATCCCTCCATTTATTTGGGTCTTCCTTAATTTCTCTCAGTAATGTTCTGTAGTCTTCAATAGAGATCTTGCCCATCTTTTGTTAAATTTATTCCTGAGTCTTTTATATTCTTTGATGACATTAATGGAATTGTTTTCAAGGTTTTTTCCCCCAGTTGTTGCTGCTAGTATATAAAAATACAATTGATATTTTAATATTAACCTTGTTCAATTGATGTATTAGTTCTAGTCATTGTTTTGTAGATTTCGTAGGATTTTCTACATAAACAATCATGTCATGTGTAGGGTTAATTATAATTCTTTTCCAATCTTAATGCCTTTACTTCTTGTGCCTGCATTATTGCAATAGTTAAGACTTCTGGTTCAAACGTTGAATGGAATTAGTGGAAGTAGATACCCTTGTCTTGTTCCTGATATTGGGGGGAAAGCACCCAATATTTCACCGTTAAGTATGATGTTAGCTGTAAGTTTTTCATAAATTGTTTTTATCAGATTGAGGAAGTTCTCTTTTATTCCTTATTTTCCAAGAGTTTTTATTATGAATGAGTGTTGAATTCTTTTTCTGTGTCTATTGAAATAATTATATAATTTTCTCCATCATTCTGTTAACTGGTTAAATTATATTGATCAATTTTTCTAATATTAACTCAAACTTGCATTTCTGGTATGAAGCTTACTTAAGTATGATGTATTATCCTTTTTATGTATAACTAGTTCAACTTGCTAACGTTTTGTTTGAAATTTTTGCACTTGTGTCCCTTCTACTTTTTTCTAATGTCTTTGTCAGGTTTTATATTAGAATTATGCTGGTCTCATAAAATAAGTTCAGAGGTATTCTTGCCTCGTTTGTTCTCTGAGAGAGTTTATGAAAGATTTGCATTATTTCTCTCTTAAACGTTAGACTTAATGAAACTATTTTGAGCAAAGTTTTCTTTGGGGAACATTTTTTTATAATAAATTCAATTTCCTAAATAGATGTAGAGTTATTTAGATTTCTATTTTATCAAACATGAGTTATGGTAAGTTGCATTTTTCAAGGAATTTGTCCATTTCATCTAAGTTGTCAAATTTGTTGGTGTAAAGGTTTTTAAAATATTTTCGTACCATTCTTTCAATATCTGTAGCATTTTCAGTGTTGACCCCTCTTTTATTCTAATATTGATAATTTGCGTTCTCTCTCCTTTTCTTGATTAGTCTAACTAGAGTTGATCTTTTCTAGAGAACCAACTTTTGGTTCTGTTAATTTTCTCTATTCTTTGTTTTTACATCATATATTCCTGTTCTTATATTTCTTTACTCCTACTTACTCTGGGTTTACTTTTTTCTTCTTTCTTTCTTTACCCATTTTTTTTTTTAGACTCAAATTAGAACCTGAAGGCAGTGATATTAGACCTTTCTTCTTTTCTAATGTAAGTATGTAAAACTATAAATTTCCCTCTTAACATTGCCTTAACTACAGCTCATGAATATTACTATGTTGTATTTTCATTATTATTCTGTTCAAAAGTTTTTCTAATTTTCCTTATGATTTCTTCTTTGGGGTTATTTAGAAGTATGTCATTTGATTTCCAAATATTTAGGGTCATCCTAGATTTCTTATGGTTATTGATTTCTAATTTAATTCCACTTTGGACAGAGAAAATACTCTGTAGGATTTCCATCCTTTTCAACTTATCAAGACATTTTATGGCCTAACATATGTTTTATCTTGACAAAAGCTCCACATGTATCTGGAAAGAATGTGTATTCTTCAGTTGTTGGGTGTAGTGTTCTATAATTATTACTAGGTCAAGGTGGTGATGGTTTTGTACAGATAGCCTATGTCTTTACTGATTTTAGGCCTAGTTTTTCTATCAATGACTGAGGAGAGGTGTTAACATTTCTAACTATGATTGTGGTATTGTCTACTTCTCCTTTTAACTCTGCCATTTTTGCTTTGTGTATTTTAAAGCTCTGTTATTAGGCCCACATAACTTTATCATTGTAATATCTTCCTGTTGAATTGATGCTTATCATTAGGACCTGTCCCTTTCCACACCTGGTAGCACTCTTCATCATGAAGTTAACTTCATCTGATATTGATACAGCCACGCCAGCATTCTTATGCTTACTATTCTCATGGTATTTTTTTCCATTCATTCTCTCAACACATCTGTTTCTTTCTGTTTAAAGTGGGTCTCTTACAGAAAGTGTTTTTATCCATTCTGACAATCTTTGCTTTTCATTGGAGTTTTTAGTCCATTAGCATTCAGTGTAATTATTGATATATTTGGAGACAGGTCTTCCATTTTACTATTTGTTTTATGTTTGTAGCCTCTAATTTCTGCTCCTCTGTTCCTCTTTTCCTAATTTCTTTTAAAATTATTTTAATAGATTTTAGAATTACTTCTTAATTTATGTATTGACTTTTTAGCTATACCTTTTTGCATTTTTTGTTGATTGCCTATAGATTACAATGTATTTCCTTTCCTTTTACAATCTGTGAGAGTTAAGTGTGTGCCACTTTACATAAACTGTAGAAGCCTTACAATCGTACAGATCCATTTACCCCCAATCATTCTTTACACTATAATTTTCATATACATTACATCAACATAATTATAAACCCCACAAGACAGCATTACAGATTTTTCTTTAAACAATCATATGTAGTTTAAATAAATTAAGTGAAAAAATAGTCTTTTATACTTATCCTGAAATTCACCATTTCCAATGGTATAATTTCTTTTCAGTCTGAAGAACTTTCGTTTTTCTTATCGTACGGGTCTCCTGATGATGAATTCTCTTAGTTATCTGAATTGCCTTTATTTTGTATTTATTATTGAAGGATATTTTCACTGTATATAGAATTCTGGGCTGACAATTTACTTCTTAGAGCAGTTTAAGGATGTTGTTTCACTCTCTCCTGGTCTCTGTTGTTTCTGATGAGAATTTAGCAGGAGCTGCAGGAGAAGGTTGGTTCTGTTGTCCACAGGAGGCCTTGTTTGCATACATACGTGCATCACACACCGGGGAAGAACCTATAATCTTTGCTGACAATGATGTGCAGCATTTAAAAATCTCTATAGTCAGACCCAGTGCTTGAAAAATTTAGACCTAACATTACTCTGGCCCAGGAAGGATTTTAGTTGGAAATTATAGTTTATAGCCTAGGAGCTATTTCCCAAAGATCTTTAAGGCTTACCAGCAATGACAATGAGAACAATAACGGTGATCACAATGATATCGTTGCCAATAGCTGCTACAACCTATTGACCCCATAATATGTGGTCATAGGTTATCGCCATCCTTTTAACAACCCATTTTGCAGTTGAAGAAACAGACTCAGTGAGCATATGGTCTCTGCTCATGACTAATGCAGCCAGGATACAGTCATTGTGGTCCTAGAGCCCCCCCCCCACCTTTTTTTCCACTGTACCACAAGACTGGCCCCTGGGCTGGGACGCTACCTCAGACCACAACCGCATGATGACAGCCATTTCCTCCAATGGGCCTGAGGATACTTTTTTGTTTTGTTTTGTTTTATTTCTCTACCTCACAAGGGGCCTGTTTGGTGACTCAGAGGTCCTGTGTTGTAGCTCCAGGGGTGGGTCTGAAAGAAAAGGGTCTCCACCTGCAGATGTCCTGGGCAGAGGACTTGATCCAGCTCCCTTCCCTCTAATCCCCAGATCTCAGCGGCTGGGTGGAAACTCCGTTCTGAGACCACAAGGCGAGAAAATGTCAGGGAGTAAGTTGGGCTAAGCTTCGAGGTTTGGATGTGAGACGTAGTTAGTCTACGTGGCTGGAGCGTGGTAACAAGACACATGGGCCCTTGAGGCTTGTCAGAAACCCTGATTGGGCTGGCAGCGTCTGACCTGCAGTCCCCTTCAGATAGGACTGAGACACGAGATTCGGTAAACATGGTCCCTGAAGAGCTTGCACGTTTCTTGGAAAAGGGATTTCCAGAGAGTTCTCAGAGCACACAAATAGCAGGGCCATCAAGACAGAGGTAACCATTCAAGGAATGGAGAAGTATATTCTCAAAAATTACACTCCAAGGCAGAGCTGTGGTTCAGAAAGGGGGTTTTACGTTGTTGCTGTTGTTGTTTCAGTTTTGGCCTCAGAAAGGGTGCGCTGACCTGCTGTCAACAGTCTCTCGGCAGTGGGAAGGGGCGTGCCTCACAGTGGGTACAGGCATCTAGACCCTGACATAGAGAGAAAGACATGGAGGACCCACCCCGGCCAGTCTTGGGGTGCACTAAAAACAGCCCTGATTTGAGAGAGGAGTATTTCTTTATAGAAGCAAGCGTCTGGGATATGTTTCCAGAGAACTTGTCACGACTTGTAATGTAGTTTCTCCCCACTGCCTTCCGCAGGTGGGGTTGCTATGCATCTCTGATGGACCAAAAATCTAAGTCTTGAGTTAGACTCTCTCAACTCTGAGCACGTAAGACCCAAAAGGATGAGGGAGCTCCAGCACAGCCGGGAGCACTTGGAGGAGAAATCCTCAGATCCTATCAGATCCTATTGTCTTGTTGGACTCCTGGGTTAATTTCTGCATCTCATCGATGGTCTACCCCAGGCTACCTTCCGCTACAAGCCACCCTCCTGGCCGTGCCCTGTTGACAACCTGCTTATTTTCCACTCATTACTAATGGGAGCCTATCTCAGAAGAGGAAAGAATCAGAAAAGTTCCTTGCAACGTGTTACAGTAGAACTACACTTCTCCAACAGGCTCCTTTTCAGATGGCCATTCCAACTCTCTGGGAAGACAGATCTCAGAGAACAGAGAGATGTGATTGGAGAGGACCCTCACTGTGCTTCTTGGGCAGCCGCTGAACCAGAAAATGTGCCTACAGGGAAAGCCTCATTTGGGGAAGTGAAGAGGCTAAAGTTTTTTATTCTGAAAATAGAAAACAACCTTCCTCACAATCCTGTCCCCCTTCTTCCCTTCCACCCAGAATATCATCCCCTCCCCCCCGAAAATGAAGAGTTAGTCAAATTTGAGGGACAAGTGGGTGATGATGAAGAAATAGCTGGAGAGAAACTCTGTCCTTGAGCCGTGAGTTTCTGAATGTCAGAGGCAGCTGTTCCCCAGGGCAGAGACCAAGCCAGGCCCTCACCCATTTGAACACCCTCTATGCACAAGGGCTTGAAGCTCTTGATGGATGGAAGTAACCAGTGAGGAAGGAGAGAGAAGAGGAAAGGAAGGAACCCAAATGTGGATTCGCCATTCTTTGTTGTCACAACACACACACATACACACACCTGCACTCCGGCCCTGTGGTCCCTGTTTGGAATCTAAAAGCCCACCGTGCAACCAGGTGGTCATGAACTGGTCATCAAGTCATCTGAATCTCTCACATAGCAAGGGGCACAGAGACTTTAAGGACATGATTATAAGACCCCTTCAAGGCAGCTGATGACAGGACAGGGGTCTACACTGAAGTCTGGGGCACCGAGGCCTGGGTCAAGGGGAGGGCTGGGCTCTATTGATCTCGTGTGTGGTGATCTTCCTGGGTAGAAGCTCATTCAGGGGATTTACAGGTTGGGTCTAATTATATCTTTTGTTCATGTTCTTCTAGATTAGAGGGACAGCATATACTGATTTTAAGATGAACTCTGTAGATGACTTTCTCAATCAGAAGTTCTGTAAGCAATGTTTTGATCAACATTTAGGAATGTAGAGAGAATAGTTAAATATCTATTTAACTGGTGATGGAGGGACATGTTCATATTTAAAATAACACATGAGTTTGGAAATGGTGCTTTTTTCCATCTTCACATTCCTCACAGCACCAGTATCTCTGTCATCACCAGATCCCTTTCTGATTGTGGCACAGTATGTTCACAAACATTGCATCATTTCAATGCAGTGACTCAGAGTCTGAAGGAGGCACCCCCAAGAAGAGCAAGTTGCACAGCCACTGACGGAACATGAAGATGCTTGAGTTTTACCTGCATCCCTTAGGTTTGTGGTGGTTGTTTCAACCCCTGGCATTGCCAGGCAGGGTGTTACATTTCTTCGCCTGCTCTTAGTGACCCGATCAGCATCTCAAACTAACCTTCTCTGAGGATGTTGGAGTCAACGGTTCTTTCCCGGATATGAATTTGTGCTTCAAAATAAACTGCAAAATCATCAAGCAAATCGATGCCCGCTAATGTGAGAAGTTTTATGAGGATTTGACTCTAAAGTGACTTCCTTTTCCACAGTCAGAGTTTAGAAACCAAAGCAAACCTGGCCGTAGGTTTGAGTATATCTCAGAAGCAATGGGGCGTGGCTCAGTGTGTGCTGACAAGGTCACTGTGAAGGTGGGTGACCAGTGCCTTAGCAAGTCTGGACCTGAGGGCTGGACCTCTTAAGCCCAGAAGGGCCAACGGAGGTAGGCTGGTCCACGTGCCATCCACAGGCTGAGATTCTGCAGGCCCAGGGGACAGAGGGCTCCCCGAGGCTAGAGAGCAGAGGACCACTAGGCTGAGGCCCAACCCGGGTCCCTTACTCAAAGCCTCTGCCCAGGGCTTGCCCTTCCCCCTAAATATATGTGCCCCAAATTGTCACCAGATCTCAGGAAAGCACTGGCTTTGTCTGGAATAAACACTAACCCCACAGCACACCCAGTCATTATCAGATGGGCAGTTCTCATCTAGGTCTTGTGGCTTTCCTGGGGTTTTCTCGGGTGTCTCTCTCCCAAATCTTTCCCCCTTTCTTTGATTATATTCACATAAACATTCATCTTTGTAGCCCTAATGCATTCACAAACATCGCTCAGGTTACCCATCTGGATTTCCCTGAGTAGTGCCTGGTGGAGTCCCCTTCGCAGCTGCCTGTCAACTATTGTCCAAGGTCCATCCTCAGCTGCCCCGGCCTGTCCAGTGGCTCCATTTTCTCTTCTCTTTCCCCTACTCCTCTCCTGGGAAGATGTATCTGAGGATCCTGAGGGAGGAGACCTGAGGTTCTTCCCTCGGGCAAACAGGGCTAGATGGATGACATAATCCCTTTAAGTCTTACAAAAACAACCTTGTGGCTCTTGGCTCTCTCGGGCTCTCATTTTGGTTGCCTCAAGGCACCAGGCAGAAGGCCAGGGAGCCCAACCCCAGCTTAGAGACTTGCCGGGCTCCAGGGAGCACCGGCGATGATCTGTCTGCCGCTGCCTGCTCCCCCTGGCCAAGGACTCTGACCCACAGAACCTTACAGCTCTGAGACAAGCCCTGAAACTCCCCCTCATGCCTCCTAAAGCCTGCAGTTGCTTGATCACACACTGCTTCATGCTGACTTCCACTTCCCCTCTTTGTGTGTTTTGACTGATAACTTGACTTCAGATAACTGGATGTCAGAAAGTGATTCAGCTGCTGCTCTAGCCCTGGGAAAGGGCAGGTTCCATGGAAGGCTGAACGCCTATTGTTCTGGGTCATTTTAAAGAGGAGTGAGATGTCTTGAAGAAAAATGAAGACAAAATACTGACGGGTGCTGAATTTACAACACTTAAGGGGAAAAAGCCTAAATGTTCATCAGGAATGGAATGGATCAACAAATCACGGCACATTCCCACAGTGAAATACTGCCTACCAACAAAAATGAATGACCTACAGATGGACACAAAAACGTGGATGATTCTACCAGACATCATATGCGAAAGAAACCAGACTAAAGAGCATATACTATATGGTTCCATTTATATAAAGTTCTAGAACAGGCTAAGCAATCCATGCTGATAAAAGTCAGAGTAGTGATTACTGACGAGCAGGGGAGGATGATGGATTGACTGGTAAGGAATAGGAGGGAGCTTCTTAAAGTGTCCTCTGTCTCATTCAGGGTGGTGGTCACAAACACACAGGTATGTGTGTAAAACTCCATTAAGTTCTACCTTTAAGAATTACGCTCTTTGCTGTATGCACGTTATACCTCAATAAAAACTTAAAAAAAAAAAAGACAAAAGGAATGAGGAGTCAATGGAGGAAAGAAGAAGAATGAAAGGCTCAGAGAAGGAGTGTAAGAGGACAAAGAAATCCAGGAAGAGCACTTCAGTAAAAGGGCAACAGGGTTGACTAATGTAGAGAGACTCTTAGATGTGGTGGCTGAGAAATTATTTGTCCTGACAGAAGAATTTCAATAGGTTAGCTTCAACTTGAAAAAAAAAAGAGCAAGATTAAAGAAATCCATGGATTATGATGTTCTTGTTAGATTGTGAAGGAAACCTCATGCTGACCACTTGCCAGCTAGGTCTGGGAACCCAAGAGTGAATGCAAAGAAGGCAAGTGTATGGGAGTTACTGCAGCTTGGAGATGAACAATGCAGACTTCGCCCAAAGATGAGAATTCTAGGAAAGTAAAGATGTCTCTCAGAAGGAAGACTCATGATGATAGAAAATGATGACAATATTTGTATTATCAAAGTCCCAGAAAGAGAAGATAAATAGAGGGGAGCTGAAAAAAACATGTGGAGAAATAATGGTGGGACACTTTTCCAACTTTGGCAAAAGACAAACTTGTAGATTCAAGAAGCTCAGAGAATTCTAAATAGGATAAACTCAAACAAGTCAACACTAGACACATCATAATTAAACCACTGAAAACTAGGAACAAAGGAAACATCTTGAAAGCAGCCAGCAAAAAAATGACCTGTTGTTTATAGAGGAGCAATTATTTAAAGGACTGCAAATTTCTCATCAGAAACCATGTAGGCCAGAAAGCAATGGAACAATATAAAAACAAACAAACAAAACCCAAACAAACAAAAGAAAAACTTCTTATTTTAAAATAATTATAGATTCATACGAAGTTGTAAAGATAAGTTCTCATGTACTCTTCTCTATAGTTTCCCCCTGTGGTTAACATCTTACCTAACTACAGTATCATAAGAAAACCAGGAAATTGACATGAGTAAAATGTGTGTGTGTGCGTGTGTGTGTGTGTGTGTGTGTGGTTCTATACCTTTTATCACAGATGTAGATTCCTATAACCACCACTGCAATCAAGGTACAGAACCATTCCCTCACTACAAAGTACTCCCTCGTGCTACCCTTTAGAGTTACACCCACTACTCCCCTGGTAATTGTTAGTCTAATCTCCGTCTCTGTAATTTTGTATAAATGGAATCATGCAATATGTGATCTTTTGAGATTTGCATTTTTTACTCCATATAACACCCTTAAGATCTATTCAAGTTGTTGCATGTATCAAGAGTTTCTTCCTTTCTATTACTGAGTAGTTTTCTATGGTATGGATGTATCATTTTGTTTAATCATTCTTATACTGTAAGACATTTAGCTGGTTCACAGGTTTCGGTTATTACATGTAAAACTGCCATAACGAATCACGTACAAGTTTTTGTGTGGCACTAAAGCTTCTAGTTACCTGGCATAAATGTCCAGGAGTATAAAGGCTATGTCATATAGATAGTGTATGCTTAGTTTGTTAAGAAACTTCTCAACTATTTTCCAGAGTAGCTGTACCATTTTATATTCTCACCAGCAATGTAGGATATCTGGTTTCTTACCATCTGGGCCAGCATTTGATATTGTCACTATTTTAAATTTTATTTTAGCTGTTCCGATAGATATGTAGTAATATCTGATGGTGGTCTTAATTTGCATCTCCCCATGGCTAGTGAAGTTCAAGATCTTTTCACGTGCTTATTTGCCACCCATATATCCTCTTTGATGAAATACCTCTCCAATTCTTTGACCCAAGTTCTAATAGGATTGTTTATTTTTTTATTGTTGAGATCTGACAGGTCTTTATAAATTCTAGATATGAGTCCTTTATTGAATATTGACTATTGGAATTATTTGAAAATATTGTCTTGTAATATACAGCATGTATTTTCATCCTTTTAACAGGGTATTTCACTAACAAATGTTTTTAACTTTTGTAAAGTCCAATTTATCAATTTTCATTTTATGGAATGTGCTTTAAGTGTCTCGCCCAGTTTTAAAATAATGAATTGAATTTCCTTAACAGTTATAAAGCTGTTTATATTATCTATTTCATATTGATGAGTTGTGGTAGCTTGTGTTTTTAAGCTTAAATTTAATGTAAGTTGCCAAATGTATATATGTAGAGTTATTCATACTATTTTCTTTTTTTTTTTAAACATCTTTATTGGAGTATAATTGCTTTACAATGGTGTGTTAGTTTCTGCTTTACAACAAAGTGAATCAGCTATACATATACATATATCCCCATATCTCTTCCCTCTTGCATCTCCCTCCCACCCTCCCTATCCCACCCCTCTAGGTGGTCACAAAGCACGGAGCTGATCTCCCTGTGCTATGCAGCTGCTTCCCACTAGCTATTTATTTTACATTTGGTAGTATATATAAGTCCATTCCACTCTCTCACTTTGTCCCAGCTTACCCTTCCCCCTCCCCGTGTCCTCAAGTCCATTCTCTACATCTGCGTCTTTATTCCTGCCCTGCCCCTAGGTTCTTCAGAACCTTTTTTTCTTTTTTAGATTCCATATATATGTGTTAGCATATGGTATTTGTTTTTCTCTTTCTGACTTACTTCACTCTGTATGACAGTCTCTAGGTCCATCCATCTCACTACAAATAACTCAATTTCGTTTCTATTTATGGCTGAGTAATATTGCATTGTACATATGTGCCACATCTTCTTTATCCATTTTTATCGATGGACACTTAGTTTGCTTCCATGCCCTGGTTATTGTAAATAGAGCTGCAATGAACATTGTGGTACATGACTCTTTTTGAATTATGGCTTTCTCAGGGTATATGCCCAGTAGTGGGATTGCTGGGTCGTATGGTAGTTCTATTTTTAGTTTCTTCAGGAACGTCCATACTGTTCTCCATAGTGGCTGTACCAATTTACATTCCCACCAACAGTGCAAGAGGGTTCCCTTTTCTCCACATGCTCTCCAGCATTTATTGTTTGGAGATTTTTTGATGATGGCCATTCTGACTGGTGTGAGGTGATACCTCGTTGTAGTTTTGATTTGCATTTCTCTAATGATTAGTGATGTTGAGCATCCTTTCATGTGTTTGCTGGCAAGCTGTATACCTTCTTTGGAGAAATGTCTATTTAGGTCTTCTGCCCATTTTTGGATTGGGTTGTTTGTTTTTTTGATACTGAGCTGCATGAGCTGCTTGTAAATTTTGGAGATTAATCCTTTGTCAGTTGCTTCATTTGTAAATATTTTCTCCCATTCTGAGGGTTGTCTTTTCGTCTTGTTTATGGTTTCCTTTGCTGTGCAAAAGCTTTTAAGTTTCATTAGGTCCCATTTGTTTATTTTTGTTTTTATTTCCACTTCTCTAGGAGGTGGGTCAAAAAGGATCTTGCTGTGATTTATGACATAGAGCGTTCTGCCTACGTTTTCCTTGAAGAGTTTTATAGTGTCTGGACTTACATTTAGGTCTTTAATCCATTTTGAGTTTATTTTTGTGTATGATGTTAGGGAGTGTTCAAATTTCATTCTTTTACATGTAGCTGTCCAGCTTTTCCCAGCACCACTTATTGAAGAGGCTGTCTTTTCTCCATTGTATATTCTTGCCTCCTCTATCAAAAATAAGGTGACCATATGTGCGTGGGCTTGTCTCTGGGCTTTCTATCCTGTTCCATTGATCTATATTTCTGTTTTTGTGCCAGTACCATACTGTCTTGATTACTGTAGCTTTGTAGTATAGTCTGAAGTCAGGAAGCCTGATTCCTCCAGCTCCGTTTTCCTTTCTCAAGATTGCTTTAGCTATTCGGGGTCTTTTGTGTTTCCATACAAATTGTGAAATTTTTTTTCCAGTTCTGTGAAAAATGCCATTGGTCATTTGATAGGAATTGCATTGAATCTGTAGATTGCTTTGGGTAGTATAGTCATTTTCACAATGTTGATTCTTCCAATCCAAGAACATGGTATATCTCTCCATCTGTTTGTATCATCTTTAATTTCTTTCATCAGTGTCTTATAATTTTCTGCATACAGGTCTTTTGTCTCCTTAGGTAGGTTTAATCCTAGGTCTCATACTATTTTCTTATTAACCTTCTGAGGTCTGCAGGACCTGTAGTGATTTTTCCTGCTTCATTCCTGATATTGGTAATTTGTGTCTTCTTTCCCTTTTCTGGTCAGTCTTGCTAGAGGTTTGTTAATTTTATTGATCTTTTCAAGGGCTGGCTTTTGTTTCATGAATTTTCTCTCTTTCTTTTTTTTTTGTTTTTTTGTTTGCTTTCACTTTCATTGCTTTCTGTTCATATCTTCTTATTTTCTTCTCTCTGCTTGCTTTGGGATTAGTTTTGCTCTTCTTTTTCTAGGTTCCTGAGGTGAGAGTTTAGGTTACTCATTTGAAAATGTTCCTCTTTTCTAACGAAAGCATTAACAGTATAAAATTTCTTCTAAGCGTTGCTTTAAAAATCCCACAAATGTTGATGTGTCGTATTTTCATTTTCATTCAGTTCAGTGTCTGCTTCCCTTGAGACTTCCTCTCTGAACCATGGATTATCTGGAAGTAGGTTGTCTAGCTTTTAAGTATTTGAGATTTTCCTGTTATGTTTCTGTGTGACACTGGGCAGTGGCAGCTGCCAGATCCCTGAGGTCTGGGGGTCCCTGGGTGGTGCCTGGCCTTCAGCGTGAGAGAAGGGGAAGCTTCGTATGGATAATGGCAGGTGTAGGACAGGTTAGAAATGTCATTCAGCATGTGATGCACAGCCCTGTGAGTTGCATTCCCTAGACTGCTCAAAGCAGGAGGAAGCCTCAGAACTGAATGTTCATTGCTGTTTTAATACTTTACCCCTTCCAGATGCCATATTAGCATTTTAATAGGGCTTTCCAGTCCACAACCCCAGGAGTCACTGTTGCACTCCAGGCTGTGGCTGAGCTCCGAGAAGAGGGTGAGGAGTTGATGTAGGTCAGAGGCTCCCCAGGGGGACACCGTCACCAGCAGAGGGCTGAGGCTGCCTCCAGGGCAGACAGGGAGAGTGAAGGATGGAAAGGAACTTGAGGAGCATGGGGAGTGGTAGTGCCGTCCCCTGGGAGTGGGAGGAAAGACATTCGGGGCAGCATGAAGACAGAAATAGATTAATTTTATTCTCTCATGGATGAATGGCTATGTCTGCCCAGAAACAGAGGCGGGTTCCAGAGTTATGACTGTGTTAATTGCCATCCAGGCAGGGACAAGGAGGAAGGACCCAGGGATGGGGAGAGGGGGAGGCCAGGAGGAGTGCTTAAAAACCCTTTGTTCTCTGTGGGAGGAGAGTTAATGGTGGTGGTGGAAGCAGCAACAGAGCCGGTGGTGGTGAGGGTGGTGTGTGTGCGTGTGTAGAAGTGAGGTGGAGCGCTTGGAGCTGGGCCTGAGAACAGCACGAAATATTCTCTCACATCTCATTCGGGCAACTTCACAGTCTGTGGCTGACTCAGCCAATGCCATGGCCTCCCATGTCCCCTGATCGATCTGAGCTCCAAGGTCCCTCTCCCACCTCACACTCCCTCCAGTGCCCCCAAGGCCACAGGAGACCCTGGTGCCCCCAGCACTGTTCCACCTCAGAGTCTTAACTCCGTTTCCAGTTTTCCCACCCACTCTCCTCTTCCCCAGCTGCTTCACTCTCAGCAGACACTACCGCACGGAGACCCCGGTTCCGCCCGGCCGCATTCCCCTACTTCTGCCTTCATGACCATCTTGGCTTCTAGGGCTTCTCATTCTTAATCCTTCTCTCCATCATCCTCGAATCTCTTCCTCCCTTATCTTCCCATAGCACCTGCCCAGGAAAACCCCAAACCCGCAAAGCAATCCAGCTGGTCACACCCAGGATGTGGAGGACCACTGAAGAAATCACACCGGTAGGTGTGCAGCGGAGCTTCTCTGGTTGGGTCCCAGCTGGACCAGCTTCCCTGTGCCCAGCGAGCTGCTTCCTCTCTTCGAGGCCCCAGGCACTTCTGCTCCCAGACTCTCTGTTCTCAGATGTTCTTACCCCTTTCAACAAAAGGACCCACTCTCCATGCCTCTGGAATTAACTCTTCTCATGCCCAGCTCTGTGCATAACCTTGCTTTCCTCCTTCCCCTCCTTTCCAGCAGAATCTAAATCTTGGGATCACATCCCTCCCCCTTTTCAGAACCAGCTAAGTCTCTCCGTCAGCCTCCTTCTCACCGTCTTCTTGAGAAACACAGCCATTTGGGGGTAGAGTTCGCAGGTAGAGCATTTGACTGCAGAAACAGAGCCATTTTCTGAAAGACCATTTACCAAACGCCAAATCTCACTGTGACCAAAAAGCCAACTTATTAAAGATCAGTTTGCCAAGTGACCAATTCCACAGACTGCCAAAGCCCCCAAAACGTATTTCTCTTAATTACTTACAAAATGTGTCATAATAGGTGTGGCACAGGAAGTTTCAAAAGCCGTTAATGATGCTTTTCAACATTTTGGCTGTTGGTGTTTCTCTAGTTTAGAAGTTTTATTTTTGGTTTCTCCACCACTGTTTTATATTGGATTTATGGGTATGTGCTTCACATTCTAAAGCTGACTACTGCTCAAAAATTACTTAGAAAAGGTTTTGGTAATGCACGAGCCTTTAACCTTTGGTTTGCAGAGAAGATAGTTTGCCCTTCAAGCGTAATTTTACACCAATTTGCAACTTCTCTCTTTTTTTTTTTTAAAGTGGTTTGGCAGTCAGCCAAATAAATGTTTCTTCTGCATGTTAATTTTCACATATCCATGACAACTTCCCCAATGGCAAAATCCCAAAGTGGGAGATATAGTTCAATTTAGGCACAAGTCTTTAAATTAGAGTTGACAGTAAACGCAGTTGAGGGAAAATCCATCCACGGGCACCAAATATATATACATTGGGCATTCAAGAAGTGCCCTGCTTCTGAAATATGGAAACCCACGTAAGATTGACATTTACCAGAGATGGACTGAGAAATCCACAAGGAAATACCTGGTGAAAATACACCTGAAAACTTGTAAACCAAGCTGAACTGCTAAACATATGTGAAAAAGCAAACCACACCTACAGGAAAATCTTCAGGGTTGTAGAAACCATAGCACACGCATTTCTATAATTTTTAAAGTCATAGAGTAAAACAACTTTGGGGGGAATTCCAGGGATCACTCATCAGGGAAATGGGTTCTTCAGCAAACTGATTTTCAACAAGTCAGTTTTCAATTAATTGGCCTTTGGTAAATGGTGATTGGTTATTTGTCAAATTGACCTATTTCTTCAACCTCTCTGTCTTTCCTGGGTCTTTCCCTCCGGAAGCCACGCATCAGGTACCTGGGGCTCCCATACCTGCTAGCCTCCTTCCCGTTACAGTCAGTGAATTGGGCTGGAGGACCAGCCTTTAACCTGGTACTTTGTAACCTCTGCTGCTGGATTCTCCCCCTCATTCACACTCTGATTCTTAGGGCTGTTTTCTCTTCTCCCCACATTGATCTAAGACCCCCATCCCTAATTAAGCCCTCTGAACTCTACTCTCAAAAAGTACTTGGGGGCTTCCCTGGTGGCGCAGTGGTTGAGAGTCTGCCTGCCGATGCAGGGGACATGGGATCGTGCCCCGGTTCGGGAAGATCCCACATGCCACGGAGCGGCTGGGCCCGTGAGCCATGGCCGCTGAGCCTGCGCGTCCGGAGCCTGTGCTCCGCAACGGGAGAGGCCACACAGTGAGAGGCCCGCGTGCCGCAAAAAACAAAAACAAAAACAAAAAGTACTAGGGCATGACCGACCTTTACTGAGGTTTGAGGTTACCTGGCCAAGCAGGTAACTTCAAGTGGGAGGCCAGTCAACCCAGCTCTGCCGACGTCACCCCTTTTCCTCCAGGCATGCCTTTGGGTCCTCCCCTTTTCAGCCCCTCCTTTTTGCTGTTCATGCTTCTTCCCTCTCTCTGGTCCTTCTTCAGTCACTCCTGTTGAGTTTTCTTATAGAACACCTCTCACTCTATCCTACTTAACTGCTTCCACGCACAGATGGGAGAAATTCACCTTCCAGAGCCAAGCAGGCTTCGGAAGCTGTTGCCAAAGAAACCTGACCCCTCCTTTGCAAGAGAGAAAGGTGCTGTATGTCTATATATCGCAATGGAAAGAAACCCACTATGCATCTACACGCACTGAAATCTCCCACCTTGACACATCCTCTCTTTGACCCTATATCCCCCTCTCCATCCTGACTTTTTTTCACAGCCAAGTTTCCTGGACCATCTACTGATACTCACCGTTTCTCCTTTGTCCCAACCAGTAGACACTTCCTGATCTTTTTCTTTCCTAACCTCCTTGTAACATTTGACATAGTAGATACCTCCTTCCAGAAACTCTTTTTTGTCCAACTGCTCTGGCCAGGGCTTCTCAATCTCTTTTGCGCTGTCCTTTTCTCTTATTGCCTTCTTAGAGGTCATTGAGCCCAGCTCTGGCCTCAGGACTCACCTGCTCTATACGCAGACCTTGGTTGGTCCCACCCACCCATGGACTTAACCACCTCTGCTGTGCTGCTATGGGGTCTCAGCTCATTGCCCTGGGCCATGCTCTGGGCAGCTTGGACATGTCCATGCTCTGGACAACACTTGGTTGTCTCCTCGGTGTCTAGAATTCAACACCTACAAAGTGAACTCATTCTCTTTCCCGCAAGGATGTGTCCATTGTCTAAGCCAGCAAGCTCCCTTTCCCACCACCACCAAATCCAAGCTGGGCAGAATCTCCTCTTTCATGCCTCTGAAAGCCACTTTGCTCTCCCCATCCCACTGCTGCCAGTTGAGCAGAGCACTCATCACTCCCTCCTTGGGGTAAGACCATTGCCCTTGGCCTTCCGGATCTTCTAATCCACACCCAACACGGCTGCCAAAGGAATCTTTCCTTAACGCAAAGTTAGCCATACCCTACCTCCCTGGCTTGACACTATGAGGCTCAGAGCTTTCAAGATGACATTTCAAGCACGCAGGGCCCTTTGTCATTTAATCTCTTCTCTCTCCAGCTCCCCAGTTCAACGTAGGCTCCATGTCTTCTGGGAAACTTGCCTGACCCCTGCTCCTGCTAGGTGTCTGTGCCTAGCTCGCAGCCCACATTACTCTGATGAGGGACTTCATTGTCTGTGAATTTCTAGAGGGCAGGCCTGGTCTAACTCAGCTTCATCTCTCCAGAGTCTAGCTCATGGTAGGCGTTCAAAAGTGTTTGATAAAGACAGGAGGGATATCTCAGGCTTCTCAGCTCATAAGGTCTCTGCTGAGACCTTGACATTGTGCAGGAGGCAGAGATAGGGACCCGTACAGGGAAACCCAACAGTCCAAGGGTGCTACGACTTGGCTGAGAGACTTCTGAGGACCAAGGCAATCGGGGGAAGTGCAGCCTTCCTCCTACTTGGGAAGATGTCATTTCCATCATTCTGTCTCCCCAGGACTCTGCTCAAGGAGGCTTCTGCCGTGGCAAGTGAAGGTGGTTCTTCTGGAAGGGTCTGTCCTGCTGTGAAGGTAGTCAGTGGTGCTTGGACAGCATAAAGGTGCCACAGACATTTGTTGGTTGCACACAGGAAGTGCTTTTGGCTTTGCCTCAAGGCAGGGGCGCATTTTATGTGCCAAGACCTCCCCTTCTGCCCCATTATGCTTGACTTAGAGAGACTCCGGCCCCCTCTTGGCTTGTCTTCTGAGCACTGAGAGGACAAGCATGGTGCTGTGGTGGCAGTTGGAGGGGACATATGATTTACAGCCTTCTCTGGTGAGGCCACCAGTCCTTGAGGGGCTTCGCTGCTGGGCCACTCCCTAGATGCCACTGACCTGTGACCAAACATTCCAGGAATACTTTCCCAGACCAGTGGCCATTGGGCACTTCAGGTATAGGTGTCACCAAGAGGGCAGCCAAGAAGGAGGTGGCACCTGGTACCCAAGTCCAGTGCCACAGGCCAATTCCTCAAGCCAAGGGAGACAGGCACCTAACTCACCATGACAGGACAGGACCCTTGCCAAGTCTTTCCTGAGAGGGGGAAGAGCCACTTCCAAATAAACACAGAGCTGGGTCTATAAAACATGGCCTTCCTGGCATCGGTGGTCAGAAGTGACAAGCCTGCCAAAGCTCTGCGATGCATGGCGTGCCTGGCATCAATGGTCAGAGGTAATGAGCTTGCCAAAGTTCTATGAAAAATAGCTTTCCAAGGTATAGAAACCAAAGGGAAACACTGCAGGTACTTAACTGGCCTGGAGCCACGGTGACTTAACTAGTCTACGGAAAATCAGTCAACGTTCACATTAGTCATCAAATTGAAATATCGATAAAGGACTATGCTTTGGTCTAATACACTAAGAAAAATTAACATTTTAATGACAATTTGTAACGTTGGGAAGGATATGGTAAAAACTGTTATCTTCATACATTGCTCTTGACAGTATATATTTGTACAGTCTCCCATGGAGAGCAATTTATCATTATCTGTCAAGAATTGCAAGAGTTCATGACCCTCTCTCCAAAGAAAATAAAGCAAGATATGGAGGAAAGTTTCATTAGAGTGTTAATTGTCATTTTGACAGATGTATCAAGTGTTCAAATTATAGTGCATGACAAATGTTTTAATATTGTGTTAGGTATTGAAACGATGACCGTGAGAACAACGTAGCAACATGGAAAAGTGCCTGTGACAATAACAGGACACAAGTCCGTGTGTGTATATAAGGACGACAAGCGAGTAAAACAACGTTCACAGCGAAGTGGAATCTGAGTCAATCCACCAAAATGATAACTGTGGTTGTGTCTGGGGGTGGAAGCGATGGGGGATTATTTTTTCTTTTTCAAATTTGGTATAATGTGATATAACAAGAAAAAAATTTTTTTAGAGATTGGAGGGTTACCAAGTGGAGATAAAAAAGACAACTGAGAATCCTCTTCAGGTGGGTGGGAAGAAGCCTTTCGGGCAAGAAAGGCAGGGTAGCCCGACCTCCCAGGGCTGGATTCTGCTTTGATTTGGACAGGGCAGGGTGCAGGCTGGGCACAGAAGAAAGGACGGGCCTTTGCTATACTGCTTTTTCTTGGGATCTGAAGAAGTCTGGGGACGTGACAAGCTGATCTTAACTGGGGAAAGGTTGGAGATCTCACACAAGGCCTGTGTGGGAAGGCTTTTGGTTCTAAAATGGGCAGTCTCTCAACGAATCTGGCATGGGCCCATGAGGACCCCAGGGGGAGCCTGAGGAAGTGATGGTTTCAACACTGCTCCAAGGAACCGGTGAGGAAGGAGGCCAAGGAGAAGGGATGGGTGAGGGGCGGCAGGCAGGGAGCTATGAGGTTCTCATGGGCAGTGACAGTCACAATGCCTGGGCTTGGAGGAACAAGAGGAGGCATTCTGGTCCTCCAGTGGGAGGAGGGTGGAGCATGGCTTTGAGATGTACTCACGATCGTGTCTTAAGAGAGCAGGCTCAAGTTGAAGGAGACACTAGGCCAGGTGCATAGGGCACACACATAGCCCAAAGCCTAGTGTCAGAATGTTGTGTAGAAGGAGGCAGCTGAACAAATAGATGGATGAATAAGCGAACGCATGAGGCTTTGTGCAATGCACGGGGGTGTGATACCATGGCCGCAACTGGATCTGCCATTGTCCCATCTCAACTCGCCATGTGTCACAGCAGCTAGCTCTTAGAAACATCAAAACACGTCTTCAATAATCCCTACGGAGAAAATTTATCAACCAGAAAGCACGTATGGAGACGCTGTGGGCTCCTTAGAGCCGAGCCTTGTAGGATACAAAGAACCCCAAGACAGAGTTCCATCCTACGAGGGGCACCTCATCACTCCCCTACCCCCACACGCAGGCTCTTATTCTGGGGTCTTGTCTGAAATTCTTTAGGGCCAGGGCTACAAAATCAGGGGCATCATATTCGAAATTGACAACCTGTGGGGCAACGGAGAAGGGTCAGCCTACAAAGTGAGAAACAAATCTGAATGTAAATCCGGTGAAGGCATAAATATCTCTTAGACTTAAGCGCAGACGAGAAAGTATGCAAAATTAGGGGGAAACCATTCCATCTTCATTGTGTGTGTGCTACGCTCTGTTTTGCACTGGGAGTGACTTTAACTCACCCGTTTATTTGCATCTGGACAAAGAGAAACCTAAAATACTTTCATTATCTTAAGAGAGCGATTAGCCAGCTGAAAAGAATGTTCCTCCTGACAGCAATTAATCTTGGTCAGCCTCCTCTCTGCTCCCAGGCCATTGCTTTGCTGAGTCATTCCACTACGCAGGGTCCCCAGCCAGAGCCCAGCTGCCTGCAGCCACCATGGAACCCTAGGATCTCACCATTGGGGTTATTTTCACTGCTGTCACTTTGTTGGTTTGTGTGTGTGTGTGTGTGTGTGTGTGTGTGTGTGTGTGTGTGTATGTGTGTGTGTGTGTGTGTGTGTGTGTCCTTAGACAAGAAGCATACTATTCATGTAAAATTATGTATTTAGGTAAAAATCCATATTTAAGATCACGTCAGAGCTTAAAATGTGTATAAAATTGGCCCATTCTTGGACTCCAAAGAGAAAGAACCTTCCTTTTCATCTGGTTTTAACTTCTGCTTCTAAACAGCTGTTTATTCTGTTTTATAAAGATCTCCAAGCAGAATGCTTAAGCAAAAAAGAGGAAGCAGCAGAATAATAGATATACTGTAACCCCAGTTCCATCAACACACACACACACACACACACACACACACACACACACACAACCACAGGCACATATACATGAAAAAATCTGAATGGCTTACTAAACCATTGAGAGTCATGATCTCGGGGGCTGTGAAGATAGAGGAAAATCATTTTCTAAATTTTGCTTTTCTCTAATGTATGATTATTTTATATTGAGTTTATATTACTTTTGTAACTAAAACCAATAAAGATTGAATGTTAGAGATGAGCAGGCACTAAGACGCTCTTTGCATGAGAGGTTTTCCTAGTGATGAAGCATCTTCTTAATCGAGCTACATACTTTCTCTCTTACGATTTATTCTCATTTCCTCCTTGGTTTTGTTTTTCCTAGGAATGAGGAAAGTGGTCAGCATCTTCTCTAGATCAGAGGGACTATGCATTCGTCTTTACTTTTTATCATGAAAATTTCAAACGTAACACAAAGAAAACAGAAGAGTCTAACGGGCCCCTGTGTCTCTATCACCGCCTTCTATAACTATCCACTTTCCGCCTTCATCTGCCTTCCACCCCCATCTCAAACAAATTAATTTATAGGCATACAGTTCTTTTTGGTTTTGAAGTAAAATTTATATACCGTGAAATGCATGAAATCTTTTTTTTTTTTTTTTTTTTTTTGTGGTACGCGGGCCTCTCACTGTTGTGGCCTCTCCCACTGTGGAGCACAGGCTCCGGACGCGCAGGCTCAGCGGCCATGGCTCACGGGCCCAGCCGCTCCGCGGCATGTGGGATCTTCCAGGACCGGGGCACGAACCCGCGTCCCCTGCATCGGCAGGCGGACTCTCAACCACTGTGCCACCAGGGAAGCCCCTGCATGAAATCTTAACATTAAAATTTTGAAAAATAGATACGTCAGTGTAACTCACATCCTCATCAAGATACAAAACCTTCCCATCACCCAAAAAAAATGCTCTTGTACTTTTCACGGTCCCTCTCCTCACTTCCCTGACTTTTCACCATATTTAATTTAGTCGCCTGTCTTAGAATATCTGTTCATTGCTTTTTAATATAATAAAACTATTTCCATTATAAGAGCTGTACATGTTAGGGAAAATCTTGAGGGTAAAATAAAACCCTAGAAAAATAGAAGGAAAATTGATAATGAATAGTCCCACCACACAAAGGGAAAAATCGTTAAAAGTTTTGTTTTCTTCGAGTTCCTGGGTGTAAAGTTTTCTTATTTTATGTATCTGTGATTGCTTACTTCACATGACTTCCCATAATAATTTCACATTACTCTCATAATAATTTCATAAGATAAGCATCTCTCCTATAATATTCACAAAGGAAAAACAAACTTGTCAACCTACAACTTAATACCCAATAAAAATATCATTCAAAAATGCAGAAGAAATAAAGATTTTTGCAGACTTACAAAAGCTGAAAGAATTCTTCAGAAACAGATGCACACTGCAAGAAAGTTTAAAGGAAGTCTTTCAGGCAGGAGGTAAATGACATCAGATGGAAATATGGACCTGCACAAAGGAATAAAGAGTACTAGAAATGGTAAATACATGAGTAAGTAATAGGAATTTTATCTTATTATTTAATGTCTTTAAAAGATCCTCGAGGACATCCAGTCCCAGCCAAGGTGGAGTAGCCCCATTCCCCTCAGGTCCTACCCTCTTACAACTAAAAACCTCTGATGTAACACAACATAGCAAACAAAAGACAACTCTGAAAAGGGTCTGAAAGGATAAAGTGAACTGCCTAAGGGATGCAGGGCTTGAGGAACAACACAGCGGTGGGTACCCTGTTTGGTTTTTAAGAAAAGTTTGTGTTTGTTTTGTCTCCTACACACCCTGGATGGGGTACCCAAAGCTGTCAACAGGCACAGACAAAAAAGCCCTAAGAGGGCTTCCCTGGTGGCGCAGTGGTTGAGAGTCCACCTGCCGATGCAGGGGACACGGGTTCGTGCCCCGGTCCGGGAAGATCCCACATGCCGCGGAGCAGCTAGGCCCGTGAGCCACAACTACAGAGCCTGCGCGTCTGGAGCCTGTGCTCCGCAGCGGGAGAGGCCACAACAGTGAGAGGCCCGTGTACCATAAAAAAAAAAAAAAAAAAAAGCTCTAAGAAAAGTCTGCTTCCCTAGCTAAAGAACCAGTAAAAGGTGACATAACAATAGAAACTCTTGTTTGATCATATTTGCCCTACTTAAGCCCAACACCAATGGAATCCCGTGCCCCCTCCCCCCTCCCCTCGATCCTGCTCAGAGGATTCAGTCCAGCTGAGTGGGAGCTCATGGTCCACTCCCTTTATGGCAGAAGCAGGCGGCACTCCAAGTCCCCCACTGGGGTTGCACTAGAAGGGTCCATTAGGGAGCTGAACCTTCTCCCCCAACCTGGCACCAACAAGACCGACTGAGGCAGTGTGGGGTGACGCTGGTTGGACCTCTGCTTTCCTACAGCTGGTGTCAGCAGGGCTCAGAGAGAAGCTGAGCACCCATCCCCACCCGGCAGCAACAAGGTAGAATGAAGTGGTGTGAGGGACACTGTGTCAACAGGGCATAGAGGGGGCTGAACTTACGCTCCCCTCAGTGCCAGCAAGAGGATGTGAGAAGATGCTCCATTTTTCTCAGGAAGGTACCAGCTGGGCTGAGAAGGGGGGAATTAAACATCCACCCCTACCACAACCTACCACTATACCTAAACAGGGTGACTGCCTGCTAAAAAGGAAGGTTAACTAGAATCCAGTCACACAACATAGTAGCCAAAATGCCCAGGATATAATAAAAAATCGCTTGTCACACCAAGAACCAGGAAAATCACACTTGAATGAGAAAAGACAATCAACCAGTGCTTACAGCGCGATGACTCAGATGCTGGAATATGCTGAAGAGTGTTCTAAAGCAGCGATTATAAAAATTATGCAATGAGCAATTTAAAACACGCTTGAAACAAAAGAAAAAACTAGAAAATCTAAGTGAAGGAATATAAGCTATTAAAGAAACAACCGGTTGGAAACGATAAAACTGAAAGATACAATAACTGAAATAAAAACCCAAAGGATGGGCTCGATAGTAGGTTAGAGACAACAGGGAATGAATGAGTGAGGTTGAAGATGGATAACTGGAAACGACCCAATCTTAGTAACAGAAAAGGAAATAGGCTGGAAAAAGAAATGACCAGAGTCTGAGAGATCTGTGTGATGATCACAAAAGATCTAGCATTGGTATCATGAGCATCCCAGAAAAGAGGAGAAGAAGCGTGCAGCTGCAACAAGTACTCAAATAAATGATAGCTAAAAATTTCCCAAATTTGACAAAAGGCAAAACCTAGAGATTCAAAAACTGGAACAAATCCTGAACAGGATATAGCCAAAGAAATCCTCACTAAGACAAATTATAGTTAAATTTCTGAAAATTAAAGGCAAAGAAAAAAGTCTTGATAAAGGCTAAAGAGAAGTAAGGTATTGCTTATAAAACTATTCAAATGACAGCCATCTCTCCTCTGAAACCATGGAAGCCAGGAAGAAGTGGTACAGCATTTTACAAGTCCTGATAGAAAAGAATTAAGAATTTACTTGTAAAATTCAAAAGAATTGTAAAATTCAAAAAGAATTGTAAAATTCAAAAGAATTCTACTTCCAGCAAAACTATTCTTGCCGTACCTGAATCTGATTCTGATACTTGCTAAGTCTCTTCAAACTGTGGGCTTTGGGGTGTTTTTTTTCCTCTTAATATGACTTGAAATTTTTTCTTGATAGCCAGACATGATATAATAGATAAAACAAGTTGAGATAAATACGTCTTCAGTAGGGCTTCCCTGGTGGCGCAGTGGTTGAGAGTCCGCCTGTCGATGCAGGGGACGCGGGTTCGTGCCCCGGTCCGGGAAGATCCCACATGCCGCGGAGCGGCTGGGCCCGTGAGCCATGGCCGCTGAGCCTGCGCGTCCGGAGCCTGTGCTCCGCAGCGAGAGAGGCCACAGCAGTGAGAGGCCTGCGTACCGCAAAAATAAATTAAATAAAAAAATACGTCTTCAGTAACGTGGTAGTAAGAGGTAAGGTGTAGGGGGAGCATTCTATGGTCCTGTGATGAGGTCTCAGTCTTTTAGCGATCCTGTGCCTCTGAACTGTGAACTTCACAACTGCTTCCCAGTCTCTCTCGCCCTCCTCACCCCGCACCTTACATTGGACCGGATGGCTAGAGTGGCCTGGAGTTGGGTATTTCCCTTCCCCCAGGTTGGTTCGGCTCTGATAAAATCCTAATAGTTTAGGCTCTGGAAAAACAGCTTCACTTGAGGGCAGGTCTTGTTAAGAATGGAACGTTCTCACTTATTTCAAAATAGTTCCTTTTCCATCCCCCGATGGAAAAACAAGTGAATTTTTCTCTGATGTTCACTGTAAAACCCTGTTTGAGTTCCTGGAGATAATATTTACAAAAGTGTGTGGGCTCCCTAGGATAGGTCTCCCTGGAGTTTTTGACCCTAAGACTTGTCCGCACTGAGCCTCCGGCAATTCAGGTTTTCTTACCCTGGCTCTGGTTCCTGCAGAGGTTTCTGCTCCCTCAGGAGGTTTTGCTGCCATAAGAAGTGATTCTCACTATTTGCTTATCTGTCTTTTCAATTTGGGGAGATGTGGTTTGCCTTGTGATCTCATTTCTCTGAAAATCAAAGAGTTGTTGATTTTTCAGTTTGCTCTACCTTTTGCTTGATGTTAGGACAGAGTGATGACTTCCAAGCTCCTTATATGATGAATGGGAAGTCAAACTATTTTTTAGGAATAAAGGTAAAATAAAGACATTCTCAGATGAACGGAAACTAAGAGAATATGTCACCAGAAGACCTACCCTTAAAGAATGACTGAAGGAAGTGCTCTAAACAGAAAGAAAATGATAACAGAAGACTTCAGGACCTTGGGAGGAAATAAAGAAAAGAAAGCATGACTATAAACATAATTGACTATTTGAATAAAAATAATAATGATTAGAAGGATACTTATAAATATATGTACATGTAAAATGAATGACAAAAATAAAATCAAGGCCAGGAGGGGAGAAGCGGAGGTATCGTGTTGTAAACTTCTTTTACTACATGGGAAGGGGTATAATATCACCTGAAAGTAGACCTGATAAATTAAATATGTATTCTATAAACACTAAGGAATACCAATATAACACAACAGAGAGAGCAAATAAGGCAACAAAAGAGGTAAAATTTACTCATAAAAATATCCAATTAATCCAAAAGAAGGGAGAGAAAAGGTAAGGGGGGTGGGCAAAGAACAGATGGGATAATTTTTGGAAAAAATAGCAAGATGACAGGATTAAACCTAATCACATCAATAATTACATTACATGTAAATGCTCTAAATATCTCTAATAAAATGCAGAGTTTGTGAAATTAGATATTTTTAAATAGCAGTTCCAACTGCATGCTACTTATACAAAATGTATAAATAGGTTAAAAGAAAAAGGATGGGAAAAGGTATACAATGTGAACATTAATAAAAAGAATCTGAGTGGCCATATAAATATAAAAGTAGATTTCAAGCAAAGGATATCATCAGGGATAAAGAAGGACATCTCAAAACGATAAAGGGCTCAATTTTTCAAGAGAATATAACAATCCTAAATAAATGTATGTGCACCTAATAAAAGAGCTTCAAAATACTGAAGCAGAAATTGGCAAAACTATAAGGAGAAATGGATAAATACACATTTAGAGTTATAGATTTCAATACCTTTCTCTCAATAATTGATAGACAAGTAAACAGAAAATCAGAAAGGACGTAGAAGACTTGAACACTACTATTAATAAAATTTAGCTACTTGGCATTTATAGAATACTTCACCCAGAAACAACAGAACGCACATTTTTTACAAGGGCGCTTGGAACATTTTCTAAGATGTAATATATTCTGGGCCATAAAACAATGCATAACTTTAAATAAATTCAAGTTATTAAAAGTATGTTTTCTGGGGCTTCCCTGGTGGTGCAGTGGTTGAGAGTCCGCCTGCCGATGCAGGGGACATGGGTTTGTGCCCCGGTCCGGGAGGATCCCACATGCCGCGGAGCGGCTGGGCCCGTGAGCCATGGCTGCTGGGCCTGCGCGTCCGGAGCTTGTGCTCCGCAATGGGAGAGGCCACAACAGTGAGAGGCCCAAGTACAGCAAAAAAAAAAAAAAAAGTATGTTTTCTGAAAAAAAATTACAATTAAAATAGAAATCATTAACAGAAATGTATCTGGAAAATTCCCAAATATTTTGAAACTAAATAATTCATTTTTCAATAACTCATTGGTCAAATAATAAGTCAAAAGGTAAAAAAAAATTATTTTCACATAATGAAAATGAAAACACCCTATATCAACATTTGCAAGATGCCACTATAGTAATCTTAGAGGGAAACTTATGGCACTCCATGTCTGTTTTAGAAAAAAGGAAAGATCTTGAGTCAATGGCCTCAACTCACACGTGAAACAAGCAGAAAAAGAAAAGCAAATCAAACCCAAGTAAGAATTAAAAGGGAAATAATAAAGATCAAAGTGAAAAATCTATGAAATAGAAAAACAATAAAGAAAAGTCAATAAACCAAAAGCTAGTATTTTAAGTAGATCAACAAAATTTAAAAACCTCTTGTCAGACTGATCAGGAAAAAAGTATTAAGACACAAATTACTCAATATCAGGAATGATAAAGATGACATCACTCAGATTCTACAGATATTAAAAGGATAGTAAGAAAATATTATGAACAACTTTAAGCCTATAAATTAGAAAACATAGATGAAATGGACAAATTCCTTTAAAGACACAAATTATCAGAGCTCACTTCAAATATAATAATAACATGAATTGCCCCCTATCTATGGAATAAACTGAATTGTAGTTAAAATGTACTCATGAAGAAAACTGCAGGCTGAGATGGCTTCACAAGTGAACTCTACCAAACATTAGGAAAGAAGGAATAACAATCCTCATAAACTCTTTAAGAAAATTGAAGTGAATACTTCCAATTCATTTTATGAGTCCAGCATTGCCCTGATTCCAAAGCCAGGCAAAGAAAACCATAGACAAGTAACTTTCATGAACAAAATGCAACAATTTTTAAAGAAAATTTTGCAAATTGAATCCAACAATATATAAAAAGGATAAAACATCATGGCCAGATGGGGTTTATCCCAGGAATGCAAGGTTGGTTTGATATGCAAACCCTAATCAATACAAGTCGCTATATTAACTACAAGAGAAAAACCATTTGATCATCTCTATAGGATGCAGAAAAAACTTGGCCAATTTTAACACCCATTCCTGATTAAAAACTTAGAAAACTAAGAACAGAAAAGTACTTTCCATCTTGTGTAAGGTCAGCTATGAAAAACCTACAGTTGGTATCATATTTCATGATGAAAGATGAAACCTTTTCACCCTAATGTCATGAACAAGGCAAGGATGTCTGTTCTCACTACTCTTTTTCAAGATAGTACTGGAAGTGCTAGCCAGCACAAAAAGACAAAGAAATAAAAGGCATGGACTGTAAAGAGCCACAGTTGGCATAATTATGTATGTATGAAGTTGCCAAGAATCTACAAATAAAACACTAAAAAGTGAATTTAGCAAGCTTGCAGGACACAGGCACTGTAAAACGTTATTGTATTTCTATGTGCCATATACCCAAAATACACACACACACACACACACACACACACACACACACACACTCGGACAGCTGCTTTTTGACAAAGGTGCAAAAGCAATTAAATGGAGAAAGGACAGCCTTTTCAACAAGTGACACTGGAACAAGTGGATGCCCATGTGCAAAAGAATCAACTTGAGTCCATAACATGCATCATATAAAAATAATTTAAGATGGATTATAGATCTCAATGTAAAATCTGAAACTATAAACCTCTAGATGAAAAACATAGGAGAAAATCTTTGTGATCTTGAGTTAGGCAAAGAGTTTTTAGCTACGACACCAGATACACAATACATAAAAAGTAAATTGATAAATGGAACTTTATCAGAATTAAAACTTGTGCTCTTTGAGAGACACTATTAAGAGAAAGAAAAGACAAATCACAAATTGGGAGAAAACTTTTGCCACGTATATATCTGATAATGCACTTATGTCTAGAATATATAATGAACTCTCAAAACTCAATAGTAAGAAAATAGCCCAATTAAAAATAAAATGGACAAAAGATTTGAACAGACATTTTCCCAAAGAAGTTATATGGATGGCAATGAGCACATGAAAACATGCTTAACATCATGAGTCATTAGGGAAATGCAATTTAAAATCACAATATGATACCATTACACATATTTCAGAATAGCTAAAATTAAAAAGACTGACAATACCAAGTGCTGGAGAGGATGTGGAGGATATTAATCCTGATATGCTGCTGGTGGAATGTAAAATGATACAACCGCTTCGGAAGTTTAAAACTTCTCAAAAAGTTAAACATTTACCACGTGTCCCAGACATTCAATTCCAAGAGAAAAGGCAGCAGATGTCTACACAAAGACTTGTACACAGATGTTCATAGCAGCTTTATTTGTAATAGCACCAAACTGGCAACAACCAAAATGTCCATCCACAGATGAATGGAAGAACAAATTGTGGTACATCTGTACAATGGACCACTTCTCAGAAAAAAGAAAAGAAAAAGAAAAAAGAAAGAAATGATTTATTGATAAACACAATATGGATAAATCTCAAAAATAACTATGTTGATACAAATAACAAATGCTGGAGGGCATGTAGAGAAAAGGAAACCCTCCTACGCTGTTGGCGGGATTGTAAGTTGGTGCAGCCACTATGGAGAACAGTAGGGAGGTTCCTCAGAAAACTAAAAATAGAATTACCATATGATCCAGCAATCTCACTCCTGGGCATATATCCAGACAAAACTCTAATTCAAAAATATACACGCACCCCTGTGTTCATAGCAGCACTATTAACAATAGCCAAGACATGGAAACAACTTAAATGTCCATCGACAGATGAATGGATAAAGAAGATGTGGTACATGTATACCATAGAATATTACTCAGTCATAAAAAAGAAAGAAATAATGGAATCTAAAATATGACACAAATGAACCTATCTATGAAACAGAAACAGAATCACAGGCACAGAGAACAGACTGGTAGTTGCCAAGGGGGAGGGGGTGGGGGGGAGGATGGAGTGGGAGGTTGAGATTAGCAGATGTAAGCTTTTACATATGGAATGGATAAACAACAAGGTCCTACAGTATAGCACAGAGAACTATATTCAATATCCTATGATAAACCATAATAAAAAAGAATATTAAAAGAAGTATATATGTATAACTGAATCACTTTGCTGTACAGCAGTAAACACAACGTTGTAAATCAATTATACTTCAATAAAAAATAAGTATAAATTAAAAAAAATAATGTTGAGTGAAAGAAGTCAGGCAAAAAAAAAAAAGACTACATACTGTATATTCCATTTGTATAAAACTATAGAAAATGAAAGTCTACAGTGACATGAAACAAACGAATAGGGATGGAGGGGAAAGAGAAGGGAAGCCTGGGAGAGATTACAAACGTACAGGGGGTGATGGAGATGTTTACTATACGGATTGCTGTGATGGTTTCATGGATGTATACATATGTGAAAACTTACTTTGTATATTTTAAATATGTGCAGTTTTTTGTATGTCAATTATACTGCAGTGAAGCTGCTTTAAAAAAATAAATAAGGCCACGGAAAGTAGAAGGACTTTACTCTCATAAGACTGTACTCGATCTGGTCTGCAAACAGGTGCACACAAAATCTGCACACTTAGCTGGAGCCTACCTGACAACACCTCTGCAACATTATGCAAATCACCGTGAGAAGGAAACAATAATTACGTTAGAAACCACCAGAACGTGGTTGTTTCCACACACATTTTCTTGTTTGTTTTCAGATCTGGGTTGTCTTTAGCATATGGCTGTCAGTTAACCCAACTCGGGGCTTTTCTCTTCGGTTTAGAGAATCTGAAATTGAGCCCTGCTGGGGTTAAGTCCATGTGGTGGTTCATGGGTGTGGAAAGTACCTACAGCTGACCACAGACTAGAGTTCCCTACAGCTACATTCGTCTCGGAACTAACTATTGTCTCCTAAGTTGTTTGTTTTTAAAAAAATCCCATAGTCTTCATTTTAATTGCTCTTAAATAATCTATGAAATATGCTTCTTTTCTGTTCTTGTCAGTTCCTAACTTCAGATTTTTCTTTCTGCACCCCGGCGGAGATCTTGCTAAAGAATGATTCCAACAGCATGTTCAGTCTCTCCTTCCCTTTTGTGCTTCCCTGAGCAGACCTCCCAACCCCACTGCTGTGAAGGGGCCCAGATCTAAGGGCTGTTCTTGGCGCCCCAAACGCGCCAAGTCTTGTCACTAAGGTGGCCCCGTCTGGGCATAGCCATCTAAAGCAACAGTCTACTTCTTATCAGAAACTCTTGTGCTTCAACAAAGCCTTTTCTAGAATTAACCACGCCATGGTGAGGTGCGGAGGAGGGGCAGAGCACCCCTGGGCCTGGGTTTACAGAACCCCTCATCAGCTCTGCACCTCATCTCTGTTTTGCAGCATTGCTCAGGGAACCACTGGACTTTGTATCTGTGGAAGAAGGGGGAAGAGACCGCTGACTGCATTTCTGTCCCTGTGCTGAAAAGGATGCTATGTCAGAGAACCATTCCAGCAAACTTCAAAGGTCAGTATCACCCCATGTTACAGATGAAGCTCAGAGAGCCTCAGCAGCTCACATGCCCCAGGTCTCAGTGGGATGGGGCAGAGCAAGGATTCGAACCCAGGCCAGAGGACCCACATGCTTTCCTCAGCTCGGCATGCTGCCTCACCATGACTGCTGGGTCACCACCACTCTCCATGACCACCCATTCATTGCTCCGCACTACTGCCGGGTCACTATTCCCCACTGGTCTGATCCTCCAGGTTTCCCTATAAATAAACCATTTGTCCATGAAGTCAAGGAGGCAGGCAGGGGCCCTTCACATAGGACCTTTTAGGCTATGGTAAAGAGTTTAGACTTTAGTCTAAGAGAGGGTTTTGCTTAGAAGGAGAGATAGGATCAGATCCTTCAAGAAAAGATGCTTATAAGACTAGGAAACAACCTAAATGTCCATCGACAGATGAATGGATAAAGAAGATATGGTACATATATACAATGGAGTATTACTGGCCATAAAAAGGAATGAAATAATGCCATTTGCAGCAACATGGATAGACCTAGAGATTATCATACTAAGCAAAGTAAGTCAGAAAGAGAAAGACAAATACCATATGATATGACTTATATGTAGGATCTAAAGTATGACACAAATGAACTTATCTACGAAACAGAAACACTCACAGACATAGAGAACAGACTTGTGGTTGCCAAGGGGGAAGGGGGGTGGGGGAGGGTTGGGCTGGGAGTTTGGGAGTAGCAGATGCAAACTATTATATATAGTATGGATAAACCACAAGGTCCTACTGTATAGCACAAGGAACTATATTCAATATCCTGTGATAAACCATAATGGAAAAGAAAAAAAAAAAAAAAACAGAAAGAAAGGATGCTTAGGGACCGGTCCAGGCTCCACTGCAGTAGCCCAGGCAGGAGGTGATAGTGTTTTGGACTTGAGTGGTGATAGTAAGAATGACAAAAAGTGGAGACACTCAGAAATTGTTTCAGAGGTAGAGTCAAACTAGACTTGTTGAAGAACTAGATGTGGGGAGTGAGGATTACGAGCAGAACCAAGGCTGACTCGTAGGATTTTGTCTTCAGAAATTTGAAAACCCAAGACGAACAAGAGTGAGGTAAAATCAGACATGGGAAAATCTTGTGCTTCGTTTGGGACGAATCCAAATTTGAAATGCCTGCTGAAATAGAAGTAGAGTAGACCATGGAATATATGAGTATGGACTCTGGATGGATATAGAAATTCAGGAGTCATGAACACATTGATCGTAAACAGAAAGCCATGAGAGTGGATGAGATCACCAAGGGAGACATTGTGCACAGAGAAGAAAGAGGGGTAAGAAATGAACCCTGGACAGGGCAGCACTTAGAGCAGAGGCAACAGATGCAGCCTAGAAGACTAGGAAAGGACAGTCAGTGCAGGAGGAGGAAAGCAAAGAGCGTGCGGTGTTCTGGAAGCAAAGAGAATAAAGGGCATCAGAAAAGAGGTGTGGTCAGTGTGTCAAATCAGATGAAGACAGACTTGTCCACTGAATTTGGTAGCAACAAATCATGGCAGCCTGCCATATAAATGGTTACATCCAAAAATATCTAGAAAATATTGTTCATCCTCCACACATTTAATAAGCACTATGTGTGAGATAGGCTCTCAGGTACTAGGAAACAGAGATTCATAAGACATGGTCTCTGTTCTCAAGGAGTTTACAGTGTTGAGGAAGAAAGAGGCAATAGTCACTACTGATACTGCAACAGCCCTGTACGTCAGTTTGCCAATAAGGATACTGCAGCAGGGAGAGGTCAAGGGATGCCTCAGATTTTCGACGACAAAGCCCAGGCTTAAATGTAACATAAAACATCCAAATAGGAATTCGCTAAGGTGACAGCAGTGATTTGACAAATCAACAACAGTTTGGCCAGAAAGCAAACGTTTGCAGTTGAGGCAGACTTCAGCACACACGGAAGATGCTTTCCACTTTGTGAGATGTGTTCCGGTTGGTGGAAGACTGTGTGAATTAGGTAGACTGAGGGAAAGACTAATTGATTTAGGAGCGTACAATCAAGACAACTGGATAGCCTAGTGAAGCTCGCAGAAAACAAGAATATAAAAGTATAAGGAAGATAAAATTAGATTTAACTTGGTGGCCATCGTGTCTGAGTAGAAACTGATGTATAAACGAAGACAGCAGAGTGACAAAGACAAGTTGCAAAGTAGGAACCCAGGGGCAGGAATGTGTTAAGTCCGGAAAAAACATAATGATCTGCTTTTCCATGTGGGATTATAAAAGGTTTTAACTGAACACCAGCTAAAATGGCAAAAGAAAAACAGACTGCAAAGAAAACTCAAGAAGCCCACTGAAGAGGGAACTTGGGGGCCCAGTACATACTTGCGGATCCCTAACCTTCCCCATCAGCAACATATTCATGTAATATACATTAAATAAAAGTGAGGTTGAGAATTGTTTGCCCAAATTCCATTATCTGACATTATATCTCAGAATTCCTATTGATTTTGCCAGAAATAGAACTACTGTAATGGATCTAGAAAATGCCTAAATTGTATTTTCCATCTGAAAATTGTTCTAATTAACTTTTGATCTTTTGTCCAGTTAGACTTTAAAAATTTCTTATGTCAAATCTTGTTTAAACTATTTCTCCTCATCATAATAGAAGAAACTTATGTTTTCATTTTTAATACCTAGTTGCTTTGAAGATTTTTTTAATACTGAATTTTCATTCTTATCTTTTGGACCGGTTATTTGAAAAATTATGATTTTAATGCAGATAATCTGGAAGGGATAAAAGTATAACTCCGAGTAATTTTCTTATTACTGCCAGTAGAAAAGTAATACACGATGCCAATCTATTTTGGCAAAAAATATTTTTAATGGGCAAAAGACTTGAGTGACCAGATGCCTCATAAAAGAGGATATCTAAATGGCCAATAGCACATGAAAATGTTCTCAACCCATTATTCATGAGAGAACTCTAAATTAAAACCACACATGAAATATCACCATAAATCCACTCAAATGGCTAAAGTTAAAGAGATGGACAATACTAAAAGTTGGCAAGATGTAGAAAAAGCAGAGCTCTCATGGTTGGTATGGATGCAAAATGGTACAAGACCACTGAAAAATTTTTGGCATTTTCTAGTAAAATAAACATTTCCCTCCTGAATCACCCAGCAACTCCACTCCTAGGAATTTATCAAAGAGAAGTAATAGTAAATGTCCACCAAAATGTTTATAAGTTTAATTTGTGATAGCTAAAAATAAGACACAACCCATATATCCATTAAATGTCTATCAAGATACACTCTAAATTGCAGTGTAGCCATACAATGGAAAACAACTTAGCAATGAAAAAGAGCAAACTACTAAGATCCATGTAATTTAAATTTGGATGAATCTCAAAAACATTATGCTGAGTGAAAGAAACTGAACACAGAAAGCCTGTATTGTGTGATTCCATCTTCATGAAGTTCAAGAACAGGCAAAACCAATACTATGATGATAGAAGTCAGATAATAGTTACCTCTGGGGAGATGTTGACTGAAAGGGCCAGGAAGGAACCCCCTGGGGCGATGGACTGCTCTGGATCATGATCTAGGTGGGAATGCATAAGTAAGATTTGCACATTTTACTGTATGTAATGTATATCTCAATTTTAAAAAATATAGAATGAATCACAGATGTAGAAAACAAACATATGGTTACCAGGGGATAAAGCAGGGAGAGGGGTGATAGACTGGGAGACTGGGATGGACATATACACACTACTATATATAAAATAGATAACTAATAAGAACCTGCTGTATAGCACAGGTTCTTATTAGAAGAGTGTTCTACTCAACACTCTGTAATGAGTGTTCTACTCAACACTCTGTAATGACCTATATAGGAACAGAATCTAAAAAAGAGTGGATATATGTATATGTATAACCGATTTACTTTGCTGTACACCTGCAACTAACACAACATTGTACATCAACTATACTCCAATAAAATTTTTTTTAGAAAAAATATACAATGAAATAAAGGTCGGGGGCAGGGAGCTATGGTTTTTTCATTTTCTACCATGTTCCAGAAGGGATCTCTTCTGGGGAGGCTGAGCCTCCAATAGCTTGGAGAACGGGTCCAGGCCCAGAACTAGCTTAGTACCAAAGTCTGGCTGGTCTTCTCCTCAGTGACTGAGAGCAAGGCCTCTCTCGACTTGAGAGCACCCCAGCTCCAGCCTGTTGGCCTGCAAGTGATGACAGGTTTCTCTGTAGAAAGTGCTGGAAGGCTGCCCCTCCCTTCATAGCTGGTCTCAGAAGCCATCGATAGCACCTAATCACAGTCCAGAGGACTCTCCACGCCTGGCTGTAATTAGATAACAGCAGGGTGACCTCTCAGGGGAGAAGCAGGTTTGCTTTGAGACTTCATGCATTGAGCCAGGACCACTTGCCCCTGCTGGTCTTCTTGAGCAGAACTGGGTGTCAGCGGTCATGGGCACAATTCTTATTTATTGGGTTACACTGGCCCGGGCCTATGATCAGTAGCTTTCTTTCTCATGTGCTAGTGCCTTTAACCCTCATTGTAGGTCAGGACTCTTAGCCCAAGCGGTAGAGGCCACTAATACTAGAGGGCTGGTCCGTGAGTTCAAATCTCTCCCTCCTTCTCCTTCCCCCCCTTCCTCCCTCTCTCCCTCTCTCTCTTCAACTCCATTTTTCTCTGTACTGACTTTATTCTCTGGACCACTTTCTTGCCTGCTCCTGACTTTCTGATTTCAGAATAAGAGACCTTCTCTGGCCCAGGGTCCATACCAGTTATCCCCAAAGGACTCTTATTGAGCCATGCCAGGGTCAATCACTGCAGCCCAGGCATGGGGCTTTCTGATTGGTCGGTTGTGTTATGGGCTCACCCCCTTGATTGACAGTCCCACCCCTGCAGTGGGGGAAAGGGCTGAGCCAGACAGAAAGCTAGGCCATGCATACGGAGGAGTTTCCAGTGTCCATTCCATATGCCCATTTCACAGACAGGCACCCAAGTACCTGAGCCCAGATAGTGTATCTGTAACAGAACGAAGATTTGAGACCAGCTGCCCATCAGGGTACATGAACTGGAAACCACCAGAAGCCTGTCTCCATCCCACTTAGGGGAATCAAGCCCAGCGTTCCCCAGCTTGCTCCACTGAAACAGAAAGAAGCCATGGGGAAGACACAGCCCTAGTCCAAACTCCTTCCCCCGTCCATCACCCACACTCGCTGGTGATAACAGTAGGACGGTTTCTGTCTGCGAAACGAATGAGATTGATCTGGGCGCTTATTAAAGGCAGGGGTAGATGTCCCACTTGGGGATGGGGGAGCAGAAAGGATTTCCCTGCTGTTAGGGAGATACACAGTGGGGAGGGCGGACCCCCGCTGGGAGGAGAGGGCAGGGGACAGACCCCACAGGCTCTCTTCACTCTCCTGGGAAGAGAAGTTAGGGCTGTAGAGGGGAGTCAGGGAAATGAGAGGTCATGTTTTCCATGTGTTTGGGACACTGGTTGAGAGAGAGCCCCTTCAGACAGGGTGCAGCCACCCGGGGGCTCATGGCAGGAAATAACAAGGCTCCTCTGTTTTAGCACTTGCCCTTGGGCATCAGTGTCGGTTGACAGTCCAGGACATAGGGGTCTTTTCCTCAGAGCCTGAGTGCAGTAGCTTCCCGGGCTATATACACCCAAACTTCTGAGGACCTCTCCCACAGGTTATGATTTTTAGGCTGTCAGCAGTGAGATCAATTTCTGCCAGGGCTCATGGGAAGGGGAGGATTCAGAAAAAGCCTTCCAAAAGTGGCAACTCCTAAACTGGGTTTTGAAAGATAAATAAGAGTGTTCCAGTTGGCCATGATAGGATGGGGGGCAGAGCATTCCAGGCAGTGGGTTGGCATAGTTCTGGGAGTTGTTGGTTCTTTATTCTTGTGGAAGGTAAAGGCTAGGTCCCCGACAGAGAGGAGAAGAGAGGAAAGCAGGGCAGGAGGCAGATCCCCTGGCCCCCTGGCTCACGCCACTCCCCAGATTCAGTTCGAGTCCATCTGTATGACTACTGCCATGTGCCACCACCTAGATCACTATCAACCTAATATTTTTCTTCCAATCAACTAAAAAATAAATTTTATCCTACTACCAAAAATGGAAGACCATCTTACTTGTCCTAAATAGAAGATAACCATAAAAATAGAAATATAACCATCAAAATAAAAACATTCACCCTTATGCCACCTAAAGCCATCTGGTATGTTATATACCACGTTTTGGAAAACTGCCGTGAGCCGCAGGGAGCCAGGGAAGGATTTGAAGCAAGAGAATCACATGATCAGATCTGTGCTTTAAAAAGACCAGTTTGTTGGGAGGGTCGTGAACAAGCAGAGGGCCAGGCCAGAGGAGAGAGCAGTTAATCAGTTGTCTATTGTTACAAACCCCGTACAGATGTCCTTAAAAAGAAAGCAAAGTTTTTTATTCATATGTCCTTAAAACTAAATTGGGCATCCTCTTCTAGAAGCTCACTATTACTAGCAACTGGGAATTATGAAAATGGCCATTTGGTACAAAGAACCATTTTACGATGAATGGCCAGTCCAATTCTGGTCTCCCTTTGAGGGGTGAGGTTAGATTCTGGGCTCTCTAAGATCTTTGGGTAAAGAAGTGAGCAAAAACCTCTCCCCTCTTTTCAGGGTTGAACTCACGCAGAGAGGGAACTGGAGACTGCTGATTGTGGTGTGTAAAGCCATCGACTGAAGAGGACCAAGGAGCTTAGCTGAAGGAGGTACATCCTTCATCCTTTCCCCACTCAAGGGACTGAAACCAGGCTCTCCCACAGTGCCTGGCCCATGGCTGGCCCTGGGCATCTCACATTCGTCGTTTGCAGCGATAACAGAGGAGTGACAGTCTTGTGTGCAGGCCTAAATGCCAGGGCATCTCACAGAAGTTTCACTGCTGTGATGGCAAATTTTGTGTGTCAACTTGGTGAGGCCACGGTACCCCCTTGTCTGGTCAAAAACCATCTAGACGTCGCCGTGGAGGTATTTTTTAGGTGCGATTGATGTTTAAATCAGTAGACTTTGAATAAGGCGGAGCCGATTACCCTCCATAACATGGGTGGGCCTCATCCAATCAGTTGAGGGCCTTAAGAGAAAAGACTGAGGTTTCCCGAAGAGAAAGGAATTCTGCCTTCAGACTGCAACAAAGAAATTCTGCCTGAGGTTTTAGCCTTTGGACTCAAGACTACAACATTGACTCCTGCTGGAATTCCAGGCTGCCAAGATGCCCTGTAGATTCTGGACTATCTGTCTATCTATCTATCTATATCATCTAGCTAGCTGTCTATCTATCTATCTATCTATCTATCATCTAGCTAGCTGGCTATCTATCTATCTATCATCTAGTTAGCTGGCTATCTATCTATCTATCTACCATCTAGTTAGCTGGCTATCTATCTATCTATCTATCTACCATCTAGCTAGCTGGCTATCTATCTATCTATCTATCTATCTATCATCTAGCTAGCTGGCTACCTATCTGTCTATCTATCTATCATCTAGCTAGCTGGCTATCTCTATCTATCTATCTATCTATCATCTAGCTAGCTGGCTATCTATCTATCTATCTATCATCTAGCTAGCTGGCTATCTATCTATCTACCATCTAGTTAGCTGGCTATCTATCTATCTACCATCTAGCTAGCTGGCTATCTATCTACCATCTAGCTAGCTGGCTATCTATCTATCTATCTACCATCTAGCTAGCTGGCTAGCTATCTATCATCTACCATCTAGCTAGCTGGCTATCTATCTATCTACCATCTAGCTAGCTGGCTATCTATCTATCTACCATCTAGCTAGCTGGCTATCTATCTATCATATACCATCTAGCTAGCTGGCTATCTATCTATCATCTACCATCTAGTTAGCTGGCTATCTATCTATCTATCATCTAGCTAGCTGGCTATCTATCTATCTACCATCTAGCTAGTTGGCTATCTATCTATCAACTACCATCTAGTTAGCTGGCTATCTATCATCTAGCTAGCTGGCTATCTATCTATCTAGCTACCATCTAGTTAGTTGGCTATCTATCTATCTATCTACCATCTAGCTAGCTGGCTATCTCTATCTATCTATCATCTAGCTACCTGGCTATCTCTATCTATCTATCATCTAGCTAGCTGGTTATCTATCATCTACCATCTAGCTAGCTGGCTATCTATCTATCTACCATCTAGCTAGTTGGCTAGCTATCATCTACCATCTAGCTAGCTGGCTATCTATCTATCTACCATCTAGCTAGCTGGCTAGCTATCTATCATCTACCGTCTAGCTAGCTGGCTATCTATCTATTTATCTATCATCTAGCTAGCTGGCTATCTATCTATCTATCTATCATCTACCATCTAGCTAGCTGGCTAGCTATCTATCATCTACCATCTAGTTAGCTGGCTAGCTATCCTATTTAAAGCCACAGCACCACGTCTTTGCTTTGTTACTGTTGTTTTCCTCTATTGCTGCCACCCCCAAATGTAGTGCCTTAAAGCAGCATTTTATTATCTTTCATGACTCTGTGGGTTGACTGGACGCAAGGGGACCGGTTTTCTGTTCCACGAGGCCATGGCAGAAGAGGCTAGTTACCTGGGGCTCGTCTGAGCTGGAGTCTCCAAGACTCCCTCCTCATGTAGCTGACAGCTGGTGCTGCCTGCTGACTGGTACCCCAGCTGAGCTATCCTCAGGGTGCTCGGTTCCCATCTACATGCCATGTGACCCAAACTTCTGGCATCGTGGAGGCCGAGGTCCAAAAGCAAGTAAGCAGAAGCCACCGGCCCACTTCAGGTCTGGACTCGGAAGTCCCAGAACACACTTCTGTAGGAGTCCTTTGGTCAAGGCAGTCACAGGCCCAGCCCAGGCTGGGGAGGGGAATAGATCCTACATCTCAATCGGTGCATAAAGGAAGGAATGAACTGATGGTGGCCGTGTTTGGAAACTATCAACCACACCAAGTATATTTCCCCTATTTTACCCTGAAAAAACCAACAATACAGAAGCATACTATGTTATTTATATCTATTTGGGAACACTTAAAGATGTTTCTTCAGCTGCAGTTTCTCTCTGCCCACTTCCAAAGAGGACGTGTAGTCGCTTTTAGTGAATGTAATACGGTAATTGTACTGTTGGCATCAAAATAAAAGATTATAAAAAGCCATGCAGAGGTAAGAGAAAAGCATGCTAGAGAAAAGCTTGACTAAAATTGTTACTGCAATGGGGCCTCCATTCACTGAGTTCCTGCGTGCCCTGGAAAGGGGAAGCTAGCCTTTACCAAAATATTCCATTTGATTGAAGGGACCAGGGCCCGCCCATGGGAGAACCTCAAGAGGTAGGAACTTATAAATAACTTATAAATAACAACAGCATAGAAACAATCCCTCAACCACAGATGCAGAGCGTTCTTCTCCCAGAAAAGGAATCACATTACAGAGCGAGAGTCCTGCTGAGGGGAGTTAAAACAGTAGGAACCAAACCGATGTCTGGGCCCCCTGCCGCAGACCCCTCAGAGCCCAATCTCGGAGCCTAGGCTGGTTCCCAGACTTTTTGAAAATTCTTCTGAAGACCGGTGAGCACCCGGGCCTGTGTTTGTGCTGAATTCCCCGCTGTCCAGCTCCTGGTAGTAATTGGTTGAGATGGTTGATAACTGAGCAAGGTTGATATCACATCAGGCCATGACTCCAGGCTCTCCTGGAACCTCCGGAGCTCTGGATTACTGGACAGCGCGTGTCGCACTCCATCCAGACGTGAAGGTTGGTGGGAGGGCCACAGCGGAAATTCCGAAGAAGGCAATTAAAATGTGTTAACCAAAACAGGAAACATCGGTGAGGTAGATGAGAGCGTTTTACTTCAGAGGTGTGATTTTATCAATACTTTTATTGTTCATATTTTATTTTTAGAGGTATTTTTCCAAACAAGCCCAAACTTTACTTCTCACTCATTCTAAATTCTTGTATCTTTTTCATGCTTGCATTTGGGGCAAGATTGAGACAAAACACAAAACACTTGGTTCACATTGGAGTGTCAGGTTCTTTTTTAAAAGCACGAAAGGATTTTTTACTGGTCAAGAGATGCTGTTTCCTGAAGGAGAGAGGGCATCAGACCAAAGCACTGGTTTAATCAAAAAGATTTAGGAAGGAGTGAACACCTTTTTTCTGTGGTGACCAAAATGATCTCTGACCACTAGCAAACTCATAGCATCAGTACGCAGTGTGACAGATTTTCAAAGCCACCTACTTCTCCACATCCAAGATGGTTCTGTGCCCATACTCAGTGCATCCATGGCAAATTCACTGAATGTGAGAATTAGAACCTTCCAGAGAACAAGTATATTAGCCAATGATCATCATTATCATCTTTTTTTATTTTTTGGTCCTAAGAAATTTGGGACAAAATTAAATAAAAGGCTTTTGATTTAATTCAGCCTGTTTTTTGTGTATAAAGCTGCCAGGTATTACCTTTACCTTAAAAAGTTACTGTGGGGGCTTCCCTGGTGGCGCAGTGGTTGGGAGTCCGCCTGCCGATGCAGGGGACACGGGTTCGTGCCCCGGTCCGGGAAGATCCCACATGCCGCGGGGCGGCTGGGCCCGTGAGCCATGGCCGCTGAGCCTGCGCGTCCGGAGCCTGTGCTCTGCAACGGGAGAGGTCACGGCAGTGAGGGGCCCGCGTACCGCAAAAAAAAAAAAGTTACTGTGAACGGACTGGTGAGTATGCTTTAGTTTTCCGTTTTGTGGAGTACCATGCAGCTGTGAAAAGTGTTGATGAAGGAGGTCAGGGACATGGAAAGTTATTTCCACTCAATAGAATGCTGAGTGGAAAGGAAGTATATTTCCTAATGTGTACACTGCAATGATCCCATTTTGCATCTATCTATCTATCATCTCTCTATCTATCATCTTTCTATACTTACATGCATCCACACATACCTTTTTTTTTAAAGATTTTTTTGATGTGGACCATTTTTCAAGTCTTTATTGAATTTGTTACAATATGGCTTCTGTTTTATGTTTTGGGTTTTTTGGCCACAAGGCATGTGGGATCTTAGCTCCCTGACCGGGGATCAAACCCGCATCCCCTGCATTGGAAGGCGAAGTCTTAACCACTGAACCGCCAGGGAAGTCCCCATCTACACATACCTTTAAAGGACATATACCAAAATGTCAACAGTGGCTATCTCTGATAATGTTTTATTTCCTTCTTATTGTATATATTTATTTTCTAGGTTTCAGAGAAGAAATACGTGAATTCTTATTTTAAAAAAATTACCAAGACACTGAAGGAGCCAAGAACCCCAGGGGAGTAAACCTGCTGGCGAGTCTACACCATGAAGACCCAGCTTCTCTGGCAGGCAGCCCACAAGGAAAGCCACTTGCTCCCCTGACCGCCCCAAGCACAGACGTTAAGAGTGTGGGGTGAGACCCACCCTACTGGCTCTAATGATCGACCACACTTACGGAGAATTCATTTTCTGGGGAGAAAGCACAGCTGTAGGACAGGCAGATTCAGGACTGGACATTCAAGTGGGCATCTCCTTAGGCTAGGAGATTAAGGATCTTCCAATCTGCATCCAGGTAGGACAGATGTGTGCCCACCCTGGGCTGGCTAGTCCTCTGGTGGCCCTACAAGCAGACATTTTTCCCATAACCATCCAGCTTTTATCTGGAAGGGATGTTGCAACTTTCTGCTGTTTCTGAGGCGGCATGAACGGTGGTCTTCCAGAGTGGGCGTGGGACGATTGGCAGGACAGCTATGGCGCCCCTGGTACCATAGCCCTTGGGCATTGGCCAGCCCACCTTTTCCCCCAGCTCTGCCTGCCTTCCATCTACCCGGGAAGGGCAGCCAGTGCCAGAATGAGCAGGGACTCGAGGTCCAGAGAGCTGGGTGGGGCCGATGGGGGTGGAAGGAAGTAAAGGAAGTCTTTACTTTATCACCTGCAGAAAGGTGTATCGGAGAAGCCCCTGCTGTGCTGGGCTGCACGAATACATGGAAATTGCCCAAACGCCCGGCCCCTACTGGGACTGAGTCACACGGTTTCCAGAGCACAGACAAAACAGGAAAATGCTCATGGGAAGGTAACTTCCTCAAGGGCAGGGATATTGGTCTGTTTTGTTCACTGCTGTCTGTCCAGTGTCTACAACAATGCCTGGCACAGAGTGGGCATCCGATGAATAAATTCATCCAGGAGTGCATAAATGAATGAATGAATGGAACTTGCTAGTAATCAAAGAAATACACATTACAACAATGATGTGGCACTGTTTTGTATATTAATCTGCCCCAAAGTAGCATAATGAAAAACACTCAATCCTGGTGAAATCTGATGGGATCTGCCATGTATCTAGTATTAACGGCAATATGTATTCATATAAATCTTTCGGAAAGCAATTTGGTAACAGAGTTATTTAAGAAGTTGCTACTCAGTAATTCCAGTTCTAGAAATGTATGTTAAACAGGTAAATCAGAAGAAGGACAGAGCTGCATATATAAACTATTCCTTGAAACGTTATTCATGACTGTAAAGAGAGGGAGGCAGTCTGAACGGCTAGAACAGTGGACGAGCAGAGAGCTTGTGGTGGTGATTAAGGCCTGTGAAACAGTGAAGCAAAGTGGCAAGTGAGAAAAAAGCAGGGATGCAGAAGTGTCCATCTAAAATGAGTGTGACCATAAAATATATTCTGGGGAAAAGCCTGGAAGGATGGAGAGTGTATGGGTTTTTTTTCCCTTCTAATTTTTGTCATCAAAATATTCTTAACCAAAAAGAGATTAACCAAATACGACCTCCCTACAGTACACCATGCACCAGTAAGCACACATACGGCGGCTAGCTCAAGGCGCTCGCTGCTCACACAGTTCCCAAGACAGAGTGGTCTGCCCACCGCCCGCTCACCCAGCTGAAGCGGGCCCCCAGCCTCCAGGTTTCAAGCCACTGGACAGCAGAGCCAGCGGAGTTTTCTGGCAGAGTTTGCCATGGGGTCACCCGCCTCTGAATAACAAGCAAGTGCTGCTGTGGGAACAGTATTTAGCACCATCTGATCACAGAATGGAGAACGTTTGCCAGAAATAACCCTTTGGGCTTTGGCAAAGCAGGTACTGAGCTGCGCTTTCCGATGGTGGTTAAATCAGCATCGTGGCTGCCTTTTGACGGTAAAACCGCCCATGTATCAAGACGCACTTGCCTTCCTACTGCAGGAGGGCAGCATCCAGGGCACCTACAAAAGGTATCAGGTTCCAAAAGTGTAAGAAGGAGGTTACACCTAGGAGAGCCTCTGATTCTTGCTAATTCAGCACTAGGTGGTGGTTCTTAACCTCACTGCGAACAGAAACCACCTGGGAGCTTTAAACATGGACCCCTGGGTCCCTCTCGCAGAGATTCTGATTGAATTGGTTTGGGGAACCATCCGGGGCACTGGAAATTTTAAAAGCTCCAAGATGGTTTAGACGAGCATCCAAGGGTTGAGATCCACTGTCTTATGGTACAAGCGGCTGACATCCATCCTGAAAACATTCAGACGGAGTCTGAATGGGCGCAGTCTCTGTGCAAAGATCAACAAGAATCCGGGCCACGTTTTGCAAAGGTTTGCCGTGCGCTCCTAGCCATCACAGGAAGCAGAGCACAGGGTCAGGAGGCCCAGGGGGTTAAGGCTCTCAGAGGCCAGCAGGCTGGGTGCCAAGTGTGACTCTATCACTTACTAGCTCTGCAACCTTGGGCAAGTCACTCACCCTCTCTGAGCCTCTATTTAATCATCTGAAAAGGGGATGCTTGTCACCGTGCCAATCTCACAGTGGTGTTTAGAATGTGATACGTCCATGCAGGGGGGATATGGACCCCTCAGGATACGTGGCTATTCCCCCAGATCATGTGGGCATGTGGGCAGAATACCGTTACCCTTTGATTTCACAGAACCGGGCCAACATTCTGACGACCTTCGCGGATTTGACGGAGAACTGCACACCCTTGGGTTAGGTATTAAGTGAGTCAGATACCAAGTGAATTAGTGGCTCTGTGATTTATAGGAGCCAGGGAAAATGGAAACAGGGCAGACGTTGATGTGAAAGTCTCCCACGATCTCCACCTTCAAAGTGAATTCAAGCATATTTAGAAGAGTCACAGCCCACCCTCAGAAGAGCACCTGACCGGTTTAGGAGCAGACAGATCTCTCTTCAGAGGGCGGAGAAGCGGAAGGTGGTAAGATTTCTGGGACCCATATTCAAGGAGACAGCTCCTGACCCCACAAGATGTAGGGAAACTGCCCGGGGACCAGGAGGCTGGCCTGGGCGTATTCCTGAATCTGCGTGTGTCTTAGTGACGAGACAAATGTTCTTAAATCTGCCTGACGTTGGAAAGAAACAGACCGAGGCCTGACACTCTTGGTGGAGGGCAGTGGCAGCGCAGTGGTGAGCTTCTTGCTGTCCCTGACCGTCACCTCTCTAGGGAGCCATTCCTGGGAAAAGCCATTCCTGGGAAAAGCCATTCCTGGGAAAAGCCATTCCTGGGAAAAGCCATTCCTGGCTTTCACTTAAACGGAAGAGCAAAGAGGTAAACATGTTACATTTTAGGAAACGTGTCATGGTCGCTGGCCACATGGATGCTAATTTCTTCCCCTGTCACTGGAGCTGCGCTGAGGTTTCAGAGCTGACTACAATTAACTGGAGAATCACATCTCGCTGTCTGGTTTGGTCAGGAAGGGATTATGGCCTCTGGCATCGTACATGTGGCTGACAGCCACTGGAGGAGGCTTCGGGCTTTCTGGTTCAGCCATGGAGATGGCTGAAGGTCAAGGCTACGGCCAAGGGACTGTGGCGGGCACCCCGCCCCCCGGCCCCCCCAAACCTTGGCTGCCATCCTCCCTGCTCTCCCTGTGGTCAGTCTCCTGCAGCAAGCAATCTCTGGGCTGTGTTGGTTTCTGTCTTGTGTTTTTGGTTTTTTTTTTTTAATCTTTTTTTTTAAAAGTATTTGTGTTGTTACCATAGAAGCCCCCTTTTGCATTCACTTGTGTTTTGAAAAAAATTCTCTCGTGTGTCTGTCTGGCTTGCGTTGTCTGCAGTAAATTGTGGGCTCCCAGGGGAGGGAGGTGTCTTGGAGGGGAGTCTGAGAGAGGCTCCTGCCTTCCCCATCTGCAGGTAGGGCCAGGGTCTGGCTCCATCATCATCCTCCCACAGAGGGCAGCCCGAAACAGAGACCCGCCCCCTCTCCCCCCTGGCTTCGGAAGCTGAGGTTCTGCTGTCACATTTCATTTCATCATTGTCATGACACTCTGATCACACCACTATAATTATCTCCACTTTACAAGGTACCATTTTTGGGGGAGGGTCGGGCTGCGTGGCATGCAGGCTCTTAGTTCCCTGACCAGGGACAGAACCCGCACCCCCTGGGGTGGAAGCTCGGAGTCCTAATCACTGGACCGCCAGGGATGTCCCTATCTCCATTTCACAGAGGAGGAAACCGAGGCAGAGGGTAGCTAAGTAACATAGCAAAGGACCACAGCAAGTGCAGGAACCAGGATGTACCCAGGCCGTGGGACCTTGCAGCCCACAGCTGCGGCCATCTCACCAGGCTGCTGGGCTCCCATGCAGCGTGGCCCCCAAGGGTTCCCAAGCCTGGCTGGCCTCAGCCTTCCCTGGGAGATTCGACAGGTAGATGCCCAGCCCCATTCCCCACGCAGCCACACACACCTGTTGAAGCAGGTTCTTGGGGGATCTGAGGCCCAGAAATCTGCATTTTAATTCTCTAGGTGGTCCAATAGGGCAGGACCACAGAAAGGTATCTGGCATCCCTGGGTCTAAAATCAGACGATGGTTTCCGCAGGGACCTGCCTGGTCTCACTCCTGGACACAGATGCATTTCTGAAAAGGCCTGGGTGTGAAGAAACTGTGGCCTGAGAAGCCAAGCCTGAAGAGTAGCACCTTCATTCCCTCTCTGGAGCCAGTTCTGGAAGGAAGCCCTCCAGTGGCTGCATATGAAGCCAGGCATCTTTGCCTTCGAAGGACATAGTGCTTCCATTGACCACACTTGAACTGAGCCTTTGCTACAGGCCACGCAAACCAGCGTGGTCCCTGCCTGCCATGCAGAGGACGCGGCTTCTTGGCCGGGCATGGAGTCCCCAGCCCAACTCCCGGTACGGGGCACCCGGGCAGAGCAACCAGGCTGCTGGCAGGGCGAGAGACCCCCCGGCTGGGGACCCAGCTGAGCCCGGGCTTTCTCCTGCATCAGATGCACGAAATGGTAACAATAACGCCTGCCTGTCTACTCTGCAAGGCGGAAGGGAGGTTGCCATCGCCGTGAGACGCTCTCCAGAGGCCGAGATCACAGCCGGGTCTGCAGGCTGTAAAGTGTTTTCACTGTGCTCTTCTGAGCGGAAGAGTAATGATGTGGACCACGGCGGTGACAGTGAGGGGCCCGCCCTGGGGGACCCAAGGCGGGAGCGCACAGGCCGGTGGACTCGGTTGCAAGGCAACGCAGAGTGTGTGTATTCCTTACTTTTAGTGGTCAGCGCTTTCAATGAACGAGGAAGAGAGAATAACATTGTAAAAGGACCCCTGCCATCCCCCTCCCGGCCCCCAAGGGTACTTTTGTGAGTGTGATTTGTGTGTGGGATCTGATGATGGGGTCAAGAGGCTGACCTGACCACAGAATCTGTACAGACAGACTGAGGAGGGCTCAGCGTGGGTTGCCCGGGGGCCCCTCGCACTGAGAGACCTCTGGCTGGGGGACGTCTGGCTGTGTGGGACGGCGGAGGGATCCGAGCTGGACAGCTGCCCTGGCTGCAGGGCGAGGTCAAGAGCAAGTTTTCCTGCCCAGTCCTTTCCACTCAAAAGACCGTGGAGCTGGGGGGTTGGGTGCCTGTTCAAGGGTCTGTGTATTAGCGGGAGCCAGAGTCACTCAAGGGCTTTCTTTTTTTGGATTTATCTGAAGGTTTGGACAAAAAAAACACCAGCCTGGTTCACCCTTTCTCACGCCTCAAGAACCAAGGTCATATAGGACCTCCTCCCGGTGGTCAGTCCAGGGTGTTGTGGTGAAACGGCCCTGACTGCCTGTTCTAGGCCTCTGCACCCGCGCACACGGTGATGGGTGGTGTCCACACGCACAGGCCCCCGGTGTTGGTCTCACCCCGACATCCTCATAAGGGTGGCCAGCAAGCCCTGCCAGGTACAAGGGCATCCCCTACGAGGGCTGAGCTCTATCATGTCAAAGGCAGAAACTCCAAGGCGGGCTCTCCCCTCCATGAGCCCTGCAGTGGGCAAAGCAGGAGAAGCCAGGAGGTTCATGCTCACTGTGACAGAGGCCTGGTGTTCCCTCACCACCAAGCGCCTCCATCGTTTACACACACACACACACACACACACACACACACACACACACACACACACACACACCTCTGCACAGGGCACCCCAGAGGGAGGTAGCCTGGCTGGTGCATCAATATCACCAAGTGATGGGAGCAGAGGGGACCCGTGCTGTGCTCAGAAGTCTCCTCCCCAGGCCGGCCCCTGAAAGGCCTGGGGAAGGACCTGGAACCCGGCTCATTCTATCCCCCACTCTGGAAAGGATACCCAAGAAGGCCCATGTCATGTGGAACGGCTCATTGTTCCAGGGAACCAGCCAGCGTTCGCCGAGCCTTTGCCTGGAACCTAGCCTAGGCCTCTGTGCCACAGATCGATGAGAAGACAGCCCAGGGCCCGCAGAGCCTCCCTTGCAGCCATGACTGACCTGCTGAATTATCATGCTCCCATTCAAGCCCACGGTGGGGGGACGCCGTGGATGTACAGGTGGGTGAGAGGGCGGGAGAGGGAAGGAAACGTCATCAATGGAAGGGGACCGGAGGGAGGGGGTCAGTGTTCACAGTGGGGCTGTGATGAGCCATTATTTCACTCACTCACACAGTGTCATTGATGGTCCACATTCTACAGGTGAGAAAACAAGCTCAGGGAGGTGACTTGCCCAGTCACACAGCTGAGAAAGGACAGACTAAACCAGCCTGACCCAACCTGTGCTCCTTCCTCTACACCATCCACTCCTGGCACGTATATATATGTACGCATGGTTGATGCGTGGATGAACGGACTGCCCAACCACATGTTCCTGAGCTGGATCCTGAAGGATGACTAGACCCTAAGTGGCAGGGAGGATGAGAAAATGCATTCCAGGCTGGGCAGACGAGATGAGGCATGTGGAACTGTTCTAGGCTGGAGGAGAGACAGCTGGTCAGAGCAACACGCTGGGAAGATGCCTCAGGCCGGCAGGAGCTGTGCCCTGCAGAGTTTGCCTCCGTGGGGTCCTGGGAGGGGTTCTCCCTCAACAGACCTGCTAGTACTTCGCAGAGCTCCCTGGAGAGGAAATGGGACTGGACCAGGGCGGGATTGGTCAAGCACCTGGTACCTCCTCCTTCAGGTAAACCCACTTATTCCCTCTGTGAGGCAGCCAAGGTAGGCTTGGACCTCTAGAAGAGGCTAAGGATGGGGGAAGTAATTAGCAAAGAGCTTGGGGCCATCGGTCATCAGAATTATCCCCCCCCCCACCACCATCATCACCATCGCCATCCTTATCACTGCTATCGTCTCCTGCATCATCACTGCCAACCCTCCGTGGCAAGCTTAGTGGCTAAGAGCAAGGCCTGGGAAGTCTTTCTGGGGCTCTAGCCCAGCGCCGTCACTCACAAACACTGTGAACTTGGGCGTATTTTTTAACTTGCCCAAGCCTCGTTTTCTTCATATATAAACTGGGATGATTGTAAAAGATAATAAAGTTCTTAGCATCTGGTCTGGAACGTGGTGCCAGGATAAGTTAGTTAACATTATCACTAGTATCGTTTTTATCGTTACAGGGCCTTCTAAGTGGAGATGCTTTGGGTCGTTACCATGGTACCCGATGGACAGAGTGGAAATGAGGCTGACTCCTTTCCACTTTTCAGATGAGGAAAGGGAAGCTCTCAGCAGTGAAGACACTTGTCCAGTTGGCTCAGCTCAGAGCCTGGGCAGCGGGTGGGAGGAGCCGAGCAGTCCCCTCCCACTCTGCCTGCCTCCGTCACTCTTGCCCTTGGGCAGAGCTCCAAGAGCTGGGATGCTCTCCAAAATGCCCATTAAAACTCACTGCTATTTTATGGTTTGTTTGTTTGCTCCTAAAGACATAAAATCCAAGCTTATCAAAGAAAAGTCACACTTGGCCCTGCTGACTTGAGTGGTAAAGTCCACCATTATCTGTGCTCTTCAGGCCGCACAGAGAACACTTAGTTCCCCACGGAGCTGACGACACGCTCCAAGGGCTGACCTTTGGCATCACTCACCCCTGCGGCCACGGACCAGTCACAGGGCAGGTGGGGTGGGGAGTCAGACTGGCGGGCGAGAGCCCAGAGATCTTGCCTACCCGCTGGACACCTAGAGTACGTTTTTCAACCTCTCTGAACCTTCCTTAGTATCCTCATCGGTCAAATGGATTTCATGATGAGGGCCTCTCACCAAGAAATCATCAGATGATATGAGAAAGCACTTAACCCAGTGCCTGGCCTCTGAGAAGTACTCAACACACTGTAGCCAACAGAAAGGAGTGGTCCTGTGTTCTCAGGGGCAGGCACAAGACTGTTCAACCCGTGCATCTGACATGGCCCGAGCTGGAACCGGCCTGGGATCTCGAGAGATCAGGTTGGAGGTTCAGGGTGGGGCTGGGAGTGGAGGGGGGCATGGGGACACGAACAGGGAAAGAAATGGAGTCTGTGGCTAAAAAGCACAGCTCAGGGAGAGGTAAGCTCCTATAAATTCCACCCAAAATTCTATCAGAAGCTGTCTTGACGGCTTCAGCCAAATGATCCCATGCACCAGAACCTGTTTTAGGGGAAAGGGAGAGTTTGCTAGGTCTAGAGATGGGACACTTGCTCATTCAGAACTGGGCCCAAGTTTTAGGTGAGGAAGAGATAGCATGAGACCCAGCCCCTAGCCTTTGGGAACTCCCAGTTGACTTGGGGTGGTGGCCACGAGGGTTATTCACTACTGTTTTCATTGTGCTGTGGAGCCCTTCACAGGATCACACTCTCTTGTCTCCACCTCTCCTCACCCCCCGGGTTAGGTGTGGCCCTGTGATGGCTCTGGCCTGTAATATGGGAGCAGAAGTGACACGGAGCATTCTGGGTGGATGCTTGGGGAGAACTGATGCCACATTCCCTTCCTCCCACCGTAATGCCTGGCAACACCCTAGAGGGTAGAGGCTCATCAGCTCGTGTCCTTGAATGAGGAAGATGGGAGCAGAGCCTCTACCAAATCCCGGTGGACTTGCAGTATGAAACCCCAACCCTTTGCCTGTTAATGCCCACCAGTGTTAAGCCACTGTGTGCTGGGGGTTGGCTGTTACTGCAGTCCTGAGAAACTAGCAAGACAGAGCCAATCCATGGGAGAAAAGCAAAGTCCTGAGACAGGAGACAGCAGGGGCATGCTTGAAGAACTAAGGGTCCTCAGGAAGGGTTGGGTAAGAGTTCCAGGAGGAGGTTTGGGGCTGGACCTTGAAGCAGGACCTAGAGGATGTTGAGGAATGGACCAGATGCTGGGGTAACCCTGGAGGTAGCTGCAGGTGGGAGGGGCTTGGAGGATAGAAGTGTTTGAAAACACTTGTGCTTGGAAAAGAAGGTGCTGGCAGCAGTCTTAGAAGAGCTGGTATCCAATTTCTTTCTTTCACAGGCTAGATGTACGGGAGAGACAAGTTCAGCTCAGACTCAAAGCCATTTCGTCACGATCGGGGCTGAGCAGTATGGGACCTGGTGTGATCAGAAGGCAGGGGACAAAGGATGGGGGTCTCATCCTTCTGGATCCACCTCCCTTCCTCCAGGAAGCCCTCTCTGACTACCATGTGGAATGTGAGAAGAAAGCAAAGCTCTGGAATCAGACAGGTGTGGTTAGAATCCCGGTTTTCTTCCTTCCATCATTCAGTCCTTCACTCAGCATGTGTAACGGGTCAGGCCCTGTTCCATGTCCTGAAGATGTATAGTGAGCAATCCCCTGGCCTCCCCTGCCTCTTCTATTCAAGTGAGAAAGTCAACCACAATAGTCACAAGACAAATAAGAAAACAATATGAAGTCATGATGTTGATGAAGAAAATAGCTGAGGGGCAGAAATGAAGCAGTCCAGAGGGACCTACTCTAGACGGGGTGGTTAGCGACAGCCACTTCAAATGGGCAACTGGAAACTAACACTTAGATGAAGAACAGGAGAGAACATTCCAGGTAAGAAAAATGGTGTGTGCAAGACCTTTAAGGGGGAAAGAGCTTGAATGGGGAAGGGAAGTAGAAAGAGAAAGGAGAGCAGGGTCTCCGGAGAGTATTCTGGGCTGAGGCTGGGAAGGTAGAGCTGTGTCGCCCAGGCTGTGTTAAGGGTGGATTCAAGATATATTTTAGAGAGCAAGTCGGTAGGAAGGGAGAAGGAGAAAGAGAGGGTTATAAAACCTGGGGACGGGGTACCATCGACTGACATGGGGAAGTCTAGGGAAAGGATGGGGCAGGTCTGGAGGGGGCAACTGCGTCTGCCCTGGATGTGTTCATTTTGCCATGTCTGAGACCTAGTGGAGATGGCAGTGGGCAGTGGAACCTGCCAGTCTGAAGGAGGCTCCAAGGAGAAGTCCAGGTTGGGGATACAGACTTGGGATCACTGGCATAAGAACGGTATTTAAATCCAGGGCACTGCATGGCATCACCTAGGAAGTGAGTGTGGAAGGTGAAGAGAGAGGGCCCAAGGGGGTCTAAGGAAGACCAATACTTAGGGGTCAGAAAAAGGAGGACCCCATGAAGGACTGGCCAGTGGAGGAGGAAAACTGGGAGAGTGTTCAGCGTGGAAACTGGGAGAGCAGGGTGTTTCCAGAAGGAAGGAGCAAACAAAGGACTAAGATGAAGCAGAGGGGGGCTGGACCCAGCAAGATGGGGGTCATGGGTGACCTTGACTCAGTGGTGTCAGGAGAGCATCGGGAACAGAGCCAGGCTGCTGTAGGGTCTGGAGTGCGTGGGGTTGAGAAACTGGGCACCATGTGTGTGCATCAAACTCTGGAGAAACTGGACTTGGAAAGAGAATCGAGGAATCAGGAGGTGGCTGTCAAGGGGAGGAGTTGCTGTAGGAGGACCAGAGGGGCATGTCTGAGAAAGGAGGAGACCCGTGTGAAAGGCAGGGAGGACACCACCGAGGGAGCCAAGTTCTTGAGTAGCTGGAGGGATGAATCCAGAGCACAGGTGGAGAGACTTTTCTCCATCCGTCTAGGAAAGAAGAAGCAGAAGAGGTGCCTATCTGGGTGGGGTGGTGAGTTTGGCAAGATGAGTTTGGAACTGGAGGGGAAGTGCAGGGATGGGGGAGGAGGTGTGAGAGCAGCATCTTCGAGTGGGAGTGGGACAGCAGACTGGCGGAGAGAGCAGTGGGGTTGCCTGGCGGTACTGCGGGATGTGCCCAGACTGAGATCCTGGATTTAGAGCAAAGCAGCCAACCCTATTGTGTGATTACCCCCAAAACACTCAACAGCTCTGCTACAGGCAAGAAGAAGGCAGACGGGAGGGTTCATTTAGGGCTGGTATTTTGCCAAGGGGCTGTAACCTACAAGAGAAAGGCTGAGTTGCTGAGGAAATCCATGTTGGAGCAGAGGCTGGATGGGGAGGGAAGAGAGGCCAGTAGGGAGGGAAGAGAGGCCAGCGGGGAGGGAAGAGAGGCCAGCGGAGAGGCCTGGGGCAGGGGTGGGGCTCAGTGCATTGAAATGGAAGGAATGGGGCAGTGGGGGAACTTGAGTGGCAGGCATGGGAGGATGAGGACCTGTGTCTGGAATCCAGATTTGAGGTGGGTTAAGGTGCTGCACGGTCCATCTGATAGGATGTAGATGTCACCAAGGATGAGGACAGAAAGCCCTGAATAGGAGGGAGGCGCAGCCATGCGTGAGCTCTGAGAGCCAGGCCGGGTGGTGGGGTTCCCAGCAGGCTCTGCAGAACCACTGCCCAGCTTCTGCAACTTTCCAGATGCACGACCCCGGAGACTTATTTCCCCTCTCGGCACTTTGGTATCTCCACTTGTAAAAATAAGGACAATAATTTGTACCTGTCTCCGCAAGTCGCTGTGAAGACTAAACGAGATGATTCAGATAAAGCACAAAACAGGGCCTGGGGCAAATTAAGTGCCAATACGTGTTAAGTATCACCCCGTGGAGTGGGGTGAATTGTAGCCCCCCAAAGACAGGCTCATGTCCTAATCCCCGGCACCTATAAATGTGACCTTATTTGGGAAAAGGGTCTTCGCAGATGTAATTAAGTCAAGGATCTTGAGATGAGACAGTCCTGGATTGCTTGGTAGGGCCCTAAATCCCATGACCGAGAGACAGAAAGGAGACACAAGACACACAGAGGGGAAGGCCGTGTGACAGTGGAGGTGGAGGTAGGAGTGAGGCAGCCATGAGCTGAGGAGTGCCTGACTTATGGTATCAGAAGCCAGAAACAGCAAGGAAGGATTCTCCCCTAGAGCTTTCGGACGGAGCACAGCCCTGCTGACGCCTTGATTTTGGATTTCTGGCCTTCAGAACTGTGAATGAGTAAATTTCTGTTGCTTTAAGCCACCACGTTTGTGGTAACTTGTTACAGCAGCTCTAGAAATCTAATACACTCACATGTCTGGGTGGTGATAATCGGTACCTTTGGAAACTGACATGGGCATTAAAGAAGAAAGTACATGAAAAGTTCAGGTGCAATGAGGTGACCAATAAATATCAGAGTGACCCTCCCAACCTCCACCATACTGGCATGCTCACACACACACACGCACGCACGCACACGCACACTCAGGCACGCACACACGCACACGCACACTCAGGCATGCACACTCAGGCATGCACACACGCACACACACTCAGGCATGCACACTCAGGCGCACACACGCACACTCAGGCATGCACACACACACGCACACTCAGGCATGCACACACGCACACGCACACTCAGGCATGCACACAGGGACATTCTTTTGGCCTAAATGCTGCTTTGTGTTGTTGGTTATGATTTTCTTAGGCATAGCCTTTGATCACTGTATTCAGACTCAACCAGAGACGCTGCTACCAACGGTCACAGACGTGCAGTTGGCACAAGTACACACGTACATATGAAACATGACAGGGACCGATGTCCAGGGCAGCCCCCAGCACCAGACGTGATAACGTCAGAGAAGGAGAGGGTGGTGGGTCTTCAGAATGTGGTTCACTGAGAGGATGACGCGACTGGGGAGGTTTCCCTTCCTCGGCTGGCCACAGGCTGGGTCTGGACCTGCACGGGTTCTGAAAGACTTGGGGCACAGCCGTGCGGGGAGAGAGGCTGGCCCTCCGTGGAGCTGTGAGTCATCTGCTATAGCTTCAAAGAGAACTAACTCACAGAGCAGGGCCTAGGGTGGGGAAAGGGCAGCCTGGAAGAGGAAGGTAGGGGCTCCAGGCTGTCTGATTGATCAGCACAGGTCCAGTTTTATAACAGTGAGTGTTTTTGTTCTTGCCTTGCGATTATTTTTAAGTCAGTGTGGTATTACTGATACAAGTTGACACACACAACTCACTGAGGCGAAAGTCCTTTACGTCTGCCTTCCCAGGTGTTTATGCTTTTAGAAAAGGGGATTTGCCACCCAGGAATGTGTGTGTTAATCCAAACAGGGCTCCTTCCCACTGTTTCAGATCCCCGTGTAGACCTGACCTGTGGGCCCAGCCCTCCCATCCCCTTCCCCTGACTCATGTGTACTCAACCATGCTGACCTCATACCAGGTTTCAGCCATGGGGGCAAGTGTGTCCCCTCTCATCTCAGCCTGTCTGTCTGTCTAGACATTCAGAGCTCCACCAGGCAGGTCAGTCCCATGGCTTGGACCCAGATGGAGGCAACAGGGCCGTGACCCGTGATGATGGCCCAAAGCCCAGTCCCTCTGATGCTCTGAAAACAGCTCCCAGCGGCCTTTTCGCGGACAGCTGTCAGATAAGAGATGCAGTGTCCCAGGGCGGCCCTGGCCATCTGCTGGGCAAGTATTTTAAGCCCAATTTCTTCTGGAAGGAAGTTTTAAGAAACTTCTGCCTTGATGTTCCCCATCTATGCATAATAAAAGACCACACATGACCGTGTCCCACAAAGGGAGGCTATCAGGGGTCTGGAGGGAGATGGGGAGCCTCTCCTCTTTCCACCCAGTTGAGTGCTCTCTTAACTGGTCATGGTGCTCGGGTTGCCACACTCTTCGGCTAAAGTGAGAACTACGTCATTCCACACCTACTGTGTGTGACGTTGGGGAAGCAAGGGGTGGGGTCCCCACAACCCTAGTTCTCACAGAGCAGACAGCCTTGCCAATTACCAGACCCCCGGAGATGAGGACCCAGGTCCCTCCCTCTTGTCCCACGGCCCCTCCAAACTCCAGTGCCCCGAGTTCTAACACACACTCACGCTGGGGCTCCGAGAGTGTGTGCAAAGCCTTACTGCCCAGACGATGAAACTGAAGGTGGGATTGAATGGGATGGCAGGCAAGGCCAGGCAGGTGGCATTTGAGCAGAAACCTAAAAAAGCCAACCCTGTGCATATCTGAGCACTTTAGAAAGAGGGGACAGCAGGCCTGTGACGCAGGAGTGAGCCTGGGGGAGTCCAGGAAACAGCCCAGGCTGCTGGGATTTAGTTCAATCAAAATGTCATTTTCTTAGGACCAATGAAGACTTCTGTTTCATACTATAGCCACTGAGTTTAGACAGCAACTTAATTTTCCAAAATGCACGTGTCACCAGAGTTGCAAGAGGCTACCTTCATCAAGCCAGTATCAGTCATTTGTCCTCCATCCCCTTGTGGCCCCTCCCGTTGCGGAACACAGGCTCCGGACGCGCAGGCTTAGCGGCCACGGCTCACGGGCCCAGCCGCTCCGCGGCATGTGGGATCTTCCCGGACCGGGGCACGAATCCGCGTCCCCTGCATCGGCAGGCGGACTCTCAACCACTGCGCCACCAGGGAAGCCCTCACTACTCGTTTTTTAAGTGGCAAAAAGTATAAATTGTGCTCTGCGGCCAAGAACAAACTCGAGGATTTGCCACAAATCCTAATCAGACATTTAATTGCCCCCCGCCCATCCCACGGTCGTGGGTTGAGTGCGCGCCGGGTGCCAGGGACCATGCTGGACCAGGGGTCTGCCTTGACCCTTACGGTTCAAAGGCCAGAGAGACACAATTGCAATGTAGTTAATAAAATCCCCTGGCGGGGACGAGGGCATTTACCTGCAAGCCAACAGAAGGCCGGCCCCAGAGCTCGGTGACTGGGAGCCTGAGTCAGGCCTGAACCCCTGGGGATAGGAGTGGAGCCCAGGGAGGGACTTGGAAGGGCCAAGGCTGAGCCCGTGCAGCCTCGCCCAGGGCGGTTTCTGGGACAGCTGACACAGCATCCTCGCACAGCACTGAGCAAATCCAAGCTGACATCTCTTTGAAGAGCCCCTATTCCAACTGGGGGCAATGTGGGCTGTGATGTCTTCCCCAGCACAGGTGGCCATGTTTTCTCTCTAAGTACTCAGACCTCAGACCTAAGCACACGCTCTCAGGGCATGCTGTGTGTCCTCCTGCCTTTGCTTCTCATGGGACCATGATACTTCCAGACAATTCCAAGATGCCCTCAATGCCACGCCCACCGAGCTGCAGAGAGCTGGGGTCAAGCCCACTGCCATTCACACCTTCGTTCATTACCTGCTCTGCACGCCGATGCCATCCCACCTCTGCCCCCGCGGAGCCCCGTCGGCGGCCCCTTCCCACGTCTCTGACCTGGCCGAGCCCTTTGGCGCTGTCATTAGGAGGCTCTGTCCTACCTGATGATGGACGGGGCTCTCCCCAGGCACACAGACTAGGGCGGCCTCACCTACAACAGGCCGTGGCCTTGGCCCTGGGCCCTCCAGCCCACTGTGTCCTCCCGCTCACCCTGAATTTGGCAGGACACGTGGATGTCTGTGCCAGGGCAAACTGACAGAGGGAGACAGAAATGAGGATCGAACATTTTGCAACTACAAGAGAAACTGAAGCGAACAGAAAGCACCTTACGGAGCGGCGTCCTTCAGAGCATTCTCCCCGGGTGACGCTGCCGGCCCCAGGGTTTCTGAAGTCACCCCTGGGAGTCCTGAGAAAGCTCCCAAACCCTGCCACGCTGGATCACGGATAGGGAGCTTAAAAAAAAATACTGCACTGGAATCCCACTGGAGTTTGTAAAAACCCCCTGGGGGAGTCTACCGTCCTCCAAGGCTGAGGACTCCCCACCCCCCTTCCCATGCAGCATCTGGCCCATATTCAGTAGATACTCCACATGGGTCATAAGGGTGGCAGGGATCGCCCTCCATCTCTCATGATTAAAGACCCCACTTCCTCCCTTTGTGTTTTGCAAAAAGTGTTTCATTAAAGTAAATACCTACGTATTTACGCTGTAGCCTTTCTTCAAGCAGCCAATGGTTTACCGTCCAACTGCCTGGGATTTCTTTCCCCAAACGCAACATTTGCCCTTTAAAACGAGCTGATAACGCTGTTTCTGGATCAGCCCTGAGCTGAGTTGGCAGCTCAGAAGAAGAGAACCCTCCACGAGCCCTCCCCAGCCTACCCCTCCCTCCACCCAGTTTCTCTTCTCACCAATCGCTCTGGCCAAAGTCCACAGTTAGGATCCTGTCCTCTCTCTCTCCTCATTGGGAGGACCTGTCTGTCTCCTCTCGCCTTGAGCATCTCCCTCCATTCGGGTCCAGGACCAGGTCCCAGGCCTCCTGGGAGGACCCCTGACCGTCCCCTGCGCCTACACTTCTGTTCACTACCACCATCCAGGTGCAGCCAGAGGGGTCTTAAATTTTTCATTTTTTATTCTGACATAAAATAAAAATGTATTTTGACTTACAAAAAAGTTGCAAGATGGTGTAAACAATTTCCTTCCAGTCCCCACCCAGATTCCCCAAATGTTGACATTTTGCCACATTTACTTCATCCTTGTCCCACGCCCCTAAGATATAACCCACATGTACGCCTGTGATATGTTTCTCTGAATGTTTAAGGCTCAACTGCAGACAGGCAACGCCCCTCACTCTTGAATAAGCTTCAGTGTGTGTCTCCTGAGAATAAGCACATTCTCTTAAACGACTGTGGTTCAACGGTCAAAATCAGGACAGTAACCTTGATACAATACTGTTATCTAACCTACATATTTGATCCAGGTTTTACCATTTGTCCCAATCGTGTCCTTTATGACAAGAGGAAAACCCCTGATCACACATCACAGTCAGCCATCATGTCCCTTCCATCTCCCTTAGTCTGGAATTCAGAGGAATCTTTCTCAAAGAATTCAGATTGGATTATGTTGGCTCTGTAACAAAAGGCCTCCACTGCCCTGTGAATTTAAAGGGAGCCCGTCTCTAGGATGTGGTCCACTTGGCCCTGCAGCCCAGCCCCCAACCGTTCCCTACCGTGCTTGTTCCCGGCCTCCTTTCCGCGGCTCTGGTCCCTCTGTCTGGTCTCTTCTCCCAGCTCTTGGCTGGCTGCTCCTGGCTCATCCTGAGGACTCAGAGAAAAGGCCTTCCTTGCTTTAGCTGTACCACCAGACCCTCTGCACCACGAAACCCGCTGCATCACCAGACCTGCTCCCCTACACTTGGCCTCGTTTATTTCCTGCACCTTTTGTTCACCTGTTTGTCTTACGCCCCTCAGCCCCACTGAATGTAAGCCCCAGGAGGGCAGCGGTCTCAGCAGCCTGGTTCCTGCTGAGTCCTGAGCACTTGGAATCAATAGTGTCTGGTACATAACAGACGTTCAATAAACACTTGTTGGTCAAATGAATACGTGAAGGAATGAAGGCAACATTTTTCCAGACTATCTGAGTTAAAGACAATAAAATCCTTTCACCTACACTTAAATGGGATAGAGATTTCCTAGATGCTGACAGAAGAAGGAAAAATGTTTGTTCCCCAGATAGCTTTTCAGAATGCTATCCAACGACTGAAAAAGCGTTGGCGCCTGGCTCTCCTCTTCCAATGGTCCGGATGTCAAGGTAACAGAAAGGATCTATTTTTAAGAAAATGAGCCAGGGGACTTCCCTGGTGGCACAGTGGTTAAGAATCCTCCTGTCAATGCAGGGGACACGGGTTTGAAGATCCCACATGCCGCACAGCAACTAAGCCCGTGCGCCACAACTACTGAGCCCGCGTGCCTAGAGACCACGCACCGCGAAGAGTAGCCCCCCGGCTATCCCCAACTAGAGGAAGCCTGGGCACAGCAAGGAAGACCCAACGCAGTCCAAAATAAATAAATGTATAGGAAAAAAAAAAAAAAAAAGCCAGATCTTCCACATCCAGGGCTTTCTGTGTCAGGCTTCTCAGCACAAATAATGACACATATTGACATGAAGGTCACGGTTGAATAACGGGGGGAAGAGTTACTGACAGAGCCACAAGTTCTTTCCTGTTAGAGGGGCCTTAAGAGGCCGCTGGATGCCCTTGGGAGACCCCAGCCAGAACCCCAGCCTCTCCTCATGCCTCTGCAGAGATGGCTCCCGGCCCAGGGCCCCCAAAGCAAGAGGACAGGGTAGGAGTGAGCCTGGGCCTTGGGCAGCAGGACTGAACTGCTGTCCCTTTAAATTGGTCGGATTCTGCATCCTCACTGGGGAGATGAATCCTCAGCTATAGACATGAGTCAAAGTTTGTCGAGAAAACTGTGCACTTGACTGTACGTATTTGTACCTCCATACGTTTTTTTTTTGAAAAGAGAAGAGGGGACTTCCCTGGCAGTCCAGTGGTTAGGACTTCGCCTTCCAATGCAGTGGGTGTGGGTTCGGTCCCTGGTTGGGGAGCTAAGATCCCACATACCTCGCAGCCAAAAAATCAAAACGTAAAACAGAAGCGATATTGTAATAAATTCAATAAAGACTTTAAAAATGGTCCACATTGAAAAAAAGTCTTAGGAAAAAAAACAATGGGCAGAAAAACAAATGAAACAGTGAGCAGGCCAGTGAGATGCAAGAGGTAGAGGAGAGCTGACCGTGCAGGGGCTTTGGCACTGCAGAGCCGGAGCAGAGGCATCGCATGGTAGGCTGCTGCGGGCCGGGGAAGCTCTGGGGAACATCTTCCTGCTCCAGGTCTGGGGGCGAAGGTTCCAGGGCGAATGGGGGAGAGTGGATCCTGTTCCCAACGGATACACGCCAGGCTGTCCCGGACCTACCTCACTCACTCTACGTTCTAGTGAAGAGACCACCCTTGGGGTTCTGTGACCCCTGTGCTCCATCACCCTGGCACCAGGATGCTGCCACTAACATGGCCTTACGTGTGAACAAATGTCTGGGAGCTGCTCCACCCTGGTGGTGGCATGAGTGGGACAGCGGGCAAAGAATGAGGGGGGCACAGCTCCCCCCAGACCGAGGCCACGCCTTACAGGGCAACTGGCAGCAGGCAGCAGGCTCGGGCCATACCCAGCACTCCTGGGACAACCCACACGTCAACAGCAGGCCCTCAGGCAAGGTCACCAAGAGTTGCAGGAGGTCTGCGGCAAGAAATGCAGGACCTGGGCCTCCAGAGGGAGGCGAGCCATTGGTAAAGCTGAAATGCCCTGGTGGCCAGGGATGCAGGCAAAGCCTGGGGTCTGGAGTGCCCACCCCCTCCCTCCCCCACGAGGTGGATTTGGACCAGGCCACAATGACGTGAGTCCCCAGAATGCCCGGAACTCTTCTGAGGCCGGCAGCCTCACGGGCATCCCCTCCAAGGCAGACCCTGCCTGGTCTCAGCCTCCCACACCTGCTCCGCTGGGACCTGAGAGGGGGACGGAGGAACAGGTAGACCTAGGTGCGGTGACAGAGCCACACTGCCCAGCTTCACACCCCAGCTCTGCCACCCACGAGCTCGGTGACCCTCGGCAAGCAGATTAAATGCCCCGTGACTCAGTTTCCCTATCTCGGCACCTGGGGTCGTAACGGCAGTTTCTTTAAAGGGCTGTTTGTTTGTTCTGAGATGATGGGGTGCTGTGAACAGGACCTCACACATACCAGGTGCCCAATGGTTCGTTGTCACAACAGGTGATGGGGGTTAGGGTGCGGGGCTCTGGGAGCCGGATGGGGGTTGGGCGAGACACCCAGGGGAGCTGCGGGTCTCTCACTCTCCAAGCTCCGGAAACAGCTCCCTCTGCAATTCCAGTACAGAATTCTACTGTGGTCTTTCCGCTTACTGGCCTGGAGACCCTGAGCAATAGTAGCATGTCTGAGTTTTAAGCACGTTTATATTTTTATCTGCACCTGGGAGATGGTAGGATCTTAATACACATACTTGGATTGAATAAATTGTTTAGACAAATGACCACCTAGAGGGCTAAAAATGTAACCAGGTGGTATAAGCTCTCTGATGTCCTTCCGGGCCAGGAAGCCCACGCCCTTTAGGGTGTATTGTGAGAATGGCTCCCCAAGTTTGATCTTGTTTAGTCAGTAGATTGAGGGGTTACTATAGAGCCAAGTCTCCCAAAATCTGCCGTAAGGAGACAGCTGAGCGGCTAGTATAGTTTCACCTTCCCGAATCCCTTTTGGAAATGCATGTCATAAACGGGGTAACAGGCCAGAAACAAGGGCCTTCTACTGTGTCTTCTTCCTGGTACTAAATTCTCCTAAGGACTTAGGGCTTGCCTCAGGAAAGAGAGGTTTCAGGCAAAGGAGGCCCAGTGGTAGAAGTGACTTAGGGCTTGCCTAAGGACTTAGGGCTTGCCTCAGGAAAGAGAGGTTTCAGGCAAAGGAGGCCCGGTGGTAGAAGTGAGACAATGAGAGAGCATCCTTTTCCCTTGTCATTTCCCTTCTTCTCACAGCCCCATTCTGGTCTCGCCCAGCCTATCTCAACCTATCACCTCACACCTTCTGAATTCGTACTGTTCATAGGGGGACTCCTAACAACCCTTGACTCAGTCTTTCCTGACAGGTAGGAATGAGTCAGCGCTTCAGGCTGCCGGCAACAGCATCTGACTTAGCACAGAGAGAACTCATGGGAGGGGCCCTGCGCTCAAGGAACAAACAGGAAGCGTGGAGACCAGGCACAGGCACGTCTGGCAGGCACCACGGCCAGGGAATGCGCATGTGCCTCCCTGCCTACCCAGCTGCAAGGATGCTGCACTCCCGTCAGCCCCTTCTTGCCTCGCTTGCTCCAGGTTCAAAGTGCTGGGGAAGAGTGCTGGATTGGCCCAGCTTAGGCCACGGCTGCCGTCGGCTGTCCTGGGGGCAAGGAAAGTTTCAAAGGTGGAAGGCAACGGTGGGGGGGAGGCACACAAAGAGCAACTGTGGTGGCAATAAGAATGGGGGGAGTGGGTGGGCTGGATGCTGGCTGACCCCCATCCCTCCCCCTAGAGAAAAGCTCACAAGAAACGTGCAGGGGTCTTCCCAGGTGGCGCAGTGGTTGAGAATACGCCTGCCGATGCAGGGGATGCGAGTTCGTGCCCCGGTCCGGGAGGATCCCACATGACGCGGAGCGGCTGGGCCCGTGAGCCACGGCCGCTGAGCCTGCGCGTCCGGAGCCTGTGCTCCACAAAGGGAGAGGCCACAACAGTGACAGCCCCACGTATCACAAATAAAAAAAAAAAAAAAAAAAATGTGCAGGATGTATGGAAAGAAAAGTCAAGTGCACTAACATCATCAAAAAGAAGCCTAATAGATGAAAATACGAGCTGGCTGCCTTGGAAAACGTCTTGGAAAAATGGCAACGCTCACTAAATGAATATGGTCATTGCAGTCCCAAATTAAGACACTCACCGAACTTGTCAAGAAGCTTAAGCTAATTCCAAAATGCACGTGAAAGACAAAATGTGGAACGGCCAGGACAATCTTGAAAAATAAAGACGAGAAATTCAAAACATATTACGAAACCACAGTAATTAGCATAATGTAGATGAAAACAAAAAGATCACTGGAAAAAAGAAGAGCTGAGAAACAGAACCACATAATAGGAGAATTTGGTAGATGTCAAAGAGCCATTTCACGTGAAGAAAAGACGACAGTCCTGGCTGTCTATGGGGGAAAAAAATAAAGTTAGATTCACATTATAGCATTAAAAAAAAAAAAAATCCAGGTGGGTTAAAGACGAAAACAAACTGTAGCGTTACATGAAGAATATATCACAAAATATATTTAAAACTTTGGCCTAGGGAAGGGCTCTTAAAATACAAAATACAGAAACCTAAGTAAGATTAATAAATCTGACTTCTAAAGTGGTGAGAACTACATCAAATACACCACAGCAGTTCGAAGACATGCAGTGGAATAAAACCTACGTTCACAAAAAGATGTGTTCAAGAATATTCGTAGAAAGTTTATTCATCCTAGCCCAAACTGTAAGAGCTCAGGTGTTCATTAATAAGACAACAGAGAAAGCGTGGTCTGTTCATACAACAGACTACTACTCAGCAAGAAAAAGGAAATTAGTGATGATTGTAACGTTATGCTGAGCAAAAAAGAAATCTGACACAAAAGACCACATACTGCATGATCCCATTCAAACTCTACCTAAAAAGTAATTTATGGTGGAAAAAAAATCAAATCAGAACTGAGGTCACCCCTGGAGGCAAGAGGGAAGGGACTGCCTCAGAGGGAGCACGAGGGAACTTTCAGGAGTGATGGTCATGTCCCTTATCTTGATAGGGGTTTGGGTGACATCTGCACCCTTGGTCAAAACTTAGCAAATGTTGGGCTTCCCTGGTGGCACAGTGGTTGAGAGTCCGCCTGCCGATGCAGGGGACGCGGGTTCGTGCCCCGGTCCGGGAAGATCCCACGTGCCGCGGAGCGGCTGGGCCCGTGAGCCATGGCCGCTGAGCCTGCGCGTCCGGAGCCTGTGCTCCACAACAGGAGAGGCCACAGCAGTGAGAGGCCCGCGTACCACAAGAAAAAAACAAACAAACAAACAAAACTTAGCAAATGCATACTTAAGAGTTGTTGTATTACCTGTAAATTTTATCTCAGGAAAAATTTATAAAAAATTAATGAACTCTAAATGATATACGTGTTGAAGTATTTAGGGATAAGGTTGTTGATGACTACGACTTCCTTTGAAATGCGTCACAAGGTAAGATGCAAGAATGGATGGAGAGATACAGAATCAAGGAAGTAGAGGAAAATGTGAAAGGCAGAATCTAAGTGGTGGGTGTATGGGTGTTCTCTGTACATTCTTTCAACTTTTCTGTATGTCTGAAAATCTCCATAATAAAATGTTGAGAAAAAAAAGATACCAAGACTGGAGGAAATGTATTTCCAAGATGTAAGAGATTTTTACCCAGAATATACAAAGAGCTAATTATCAATGGGAAAAATAAAAAACCCAACTGAAAAGAAGCAAAGGGAAAAAAAGCAGATACCCACAGTGTCTGAAAAGATCATCCTCTTTGAAAGTGGAAAATCTGAATTCAGACAACAGCACCCCTCTTCCCCCTCCAGGCTGGTATCATCTTGCGACGCCTGGCAGATGTCAGCGGGTGGTCGTGTGAAGCAGAACAGCCAGTTTGGCAGCACCTGTGAGTCTGTTGAAGCCGCTAATCCCACCACCCTGAACCATCAGCCGGCACCTCTCCTGCAGGTTGGTGAAGAAGGGACCGGGCGGCGCCGAAGATGCAGAAAAGCCATAGCAGGACACCAGGCAAGGAGCTTTTATTCCTGTGCGCGGTGGTTAGAATGGAGTCACTACGGAAAAACCTATGACCTCCCGCTAAGTCAGAACCACATACTGACTGTACAGCGTTTACAGAAAAGCAAGACTGCTGAATAAGTAAACACACACACACACACACACACACACACAGAGCAGAGAAAATGGGCTGGAAAAATCCAAACTCCTGCCTTGCTGAGGAAGCAGGATGAGGAACGAGCCAGAACCACCACTTGATTTGAAATAAATGTATATATACACACATGTACTGCTTGCCTAATGAAAATGAAAGGCATTACTCCATCACCAGCTTAAAACAAAGCTCACCCAGGCTTTAACTTTCCCAGCACTTATTTCAGAGCAAAAGTGGCAAATTACATAATTTATTTAGGATTTTATAACCTATATCCCCAAATCAGCCTATTTCTCTCTGCCATCCCTAAACTAGTTCACACCTACCACGCAGCACAGGTCTCTCAAAACTCCGTGGACCCTTGTAAGATGGCAGTGATTTTTTTCTCTCTCTCTCTCTCACACACACAAACACACACACACACACGTCCAGGCACCTGTTGATTCGTGGCTTCGAGCAGGTGCTATAGAACAGCTTTCTATTAGAGTCAAACCAGACTTCCATCCTTTGAATTTTCTTCAGACTGTGAGATGGGGTGAGATGGCAGGGTAATCTGCTATAATCACTAATCAATACAGTTCAGATCTGTCACCTAGTACCACCCCCCATCCAGGTGCTGAGTCATACCTGACTACGTGGGCAGAAAACTTTGCAGTCGCTCTCCCCAGCCACTTCAAAACTTTAAAGAGTGGTTTGCTTTTAAGTATACTACACAGAATTGACTTCAAGCGAGAATTCACGAAATCTGAGTGTCCGTAATACATTCTAGGACTGATAAGGGCAGAGTGTGGGCGTGTATATAACCATATTTCAGCTGTTTCTCCACCATTTCGTGAAACAAATCAAACAGCTCACCAAAACTAGTTGAAAGTTTTATTTATATAAAATTCATTAAGAACATAAAAGATCGAGTTTCTTTAAAAAAAAAAAATCTGCAGTTATTTACAGCAGTATTGCACAAGTAAAGTGGCAATTACCCTGTCAAAATTCATCAGTGCAAAACACAAGCCAGGGAAATTGCAATACATATGCTACAATATGCTGGGTCCTAGGAAACAAGTTAGTGATGAGTCAGTATACAGACAGATCAGTGCTATTTATACATAAGTAGTACCTGATGAGTTCTGATACAGTAACTAGTGGTCACAGAACCTGGACATAAAACGTTAAGAGAGCTTCTAAAGTCTGAAATTCCCAAATAAAAGTAGTCAAGTTACTTAGCCGGGAGCTTGAGGCTGCTTCTTGCACACAATGCTGTTTAGAGCAGGACAGGAGGTACCCCAGCTGGTTTAGCGACACGCGTGGTCACGTTCCTGCACACACGCGTGTGCGGGGTGGACACACGCAGGCACCAGGCTAAATCAGCAGGGATGACAGAGCCATCGAAACAGAACGGCTAGGAAGTCTCTTTCAAGCTTCCACTTCTTAACAGCCAGTCCAGTGGGGCCCCCAACCTCTCTCGAAGGCTTTGGAGAAGCAGAAGGAAAGCGTCACCCTGAAGAAGCAGGTGGATCAAATGCAGGGACCGAATGGTTCAGGGCAGGGGCTGTACAATTAGTTCCTGAAGACACACAGTTTAGTTCGCACCTCAAAGCACAGGAAGCCACAGAGCGGGTGGCGGGAACTCAACTACTCATCAGTTGCCAGTGAGGGGTTAGGGGTGTGAAGAGGTCCTGATGTGTCTCTGGAAGCAGGGGCCACTGGTCCCACTGTGCCTCGTCCTGCCCGGCCCCTGCCCTCAACAATCTCACGACGGCACCTCCAGAAGACGACGTTTCCATTTCTCTGAACATAGTATTGTCAGGGATAAATTTTCAATGGAAAAAATCCTTCCCAACTGCCAATAACACATATTGGGTTGGCCCAAAAGAAGTTCGTTCGGGTTTCTCCATAAGATGTAATGGAAAAACCCGAACGAACTTTTTGCCTGCCCCCCCCGCCCCACATACGCGCGCACACACACACACACACACACACACACACGTATATATTTTGGCTTTAAAATACGGCCTGGAGTTAACAGCATTTGCTTCCATGAGAAGCTAGCCATTTGGGAACAAGAGAAAGTCACTGGAAAGTTCTAGAGTAGAATTTGACAGTCTGCTAGGTTTATGGTCTCTCACTGGTGTCTAAACACAAACTTCATCATGAGGACAGCAAACTCTACGAATCTAAACCCATTTGACTAGAAATACCGGGAACCAAAGCTGGAGGGCCACCCCGGGGAGACCGCGTGGCCTGCAGTGAGGTAACCAGTGGCCACCTCGAGTTAAAGCAATTAACAGGACAGCAGGGGCTAGGGGTCAGGGAGGTCAACACTTTTCAGAATTTAAGACATTAAATAAGCTGGAAATAAATATACAACATCTCTACAAGTTACAGCATCATGAAACAGTAGGACACATTACACAGAAAAAGAATCTACAATATTTACAACCCTCAATTCTGAAAAAGTTTAGTAAAAACAGTGAATTTTTTTTTTTTTTTTTTTTTTACTCATTTATGCTGTACAAAATCTTACAAGAAAGGTAAAGGAAACATAATAATTGCACACAGACGTTTGGCTCAGTTGATAAGTAAAGTATGATTTCCTAATCTAATAAATAGTCAAAATATATACAATATTAAGAAGGGGAAACAGGAGACGGCTGTCGTCTACTGTGTACATTTTGTTTTTGTTTTTTTAACTCGGAAGAAATTTTCACCTGGTTTCTCCACAACCAAGAAAAAAAAAAAAATTCTTCATAAACAGGAGTCCAGGTGATTTGCAGATTCCCTCTTGAAGTTAATTTCGTGTGTGTTTATTGCATTTCTGTGAAAAGTCACAGGACACTTTCTACAAACCTCACGTGAGACGAGGTGGTCAAGGCACAAAACCCGCATTCAGTTTCCAAAAAGGGATCGAGTTTTTTTTTCTCTATAAAAAGTCAAAGAAAGGAAAAATAAGAAGTCAAAGGTACACCCACAGTGGGTATACTTTCTGCAGGGAGGCATCTTGATAAACAGATACGTACAGTACAGAGACGTCCAGTCACCTCTCTTAAGTCCTGGGGCAACATCCTCTTAATACTTCTACAATTCATAGAATCTCTAGTTTCCTCACCAGCTGCTTCCACGGCCAGCCCGGGGGCCTGGGGGCCGCCGAGCCGAGCCCGAGGTAAACTTGCACGTGGGCGAGCGAGCGCTCAGCCCCCGGGCACCAGGGCTGAAGGAACAGAATAAAGTGCTCCAGTCCGAGAGACTGGCCCGTATAGAGATCCTGGGAGGGGAGCGGCCCAGAACCAAATACGTCTTTGGTGTGTGTGTCCAGCAGGCCCACGGCTGCAATTCCACCAACCACCTTAACAACCGCGTGGACTTGAGGACCCTGCAGAGGGGTTCAAGACATGTCAAGGACACAAGCTGAGACTCAACACAGCTTTAAAACAATTCAAGACCCCAAGAAGATATCTGGGGAAAAGAAAACTTTTAGAAGGAAGAATATTTGGAGTCAAATATCTCTACCTAAGAAGAAAGTGTATATGCAACATATATATATATATACTTATATAAAATTATGAAGATACAAAAATGAATCAATTTTTCCAACTGATAACGTGAAAACACTGGTTCTCGATGGGCCAAAAGCAAATACGATAGCTGTTGTTGGCACTGTTGACTCATCTGAAAAATTACGTATCTTTTTTTAAAAAGCTGTTTAATGATCTGAGGTTTCTAAAACTATAAGAGTGATGGGGTTCACAGAACGATCCCCACCTCCCCTCTTTCAATGCTCCCTAATCTTTCTTGGGTCTCCCCAGTAGTTTAACTGCCTTTGAAAAGACTGACCAACTCGTGGGCTTCCATTCTCTGCCATAATCGTGGCAGGCGCGGAGGAAGGGCATCCCCAACAGAAGTGGCTGCATGAAGGGGGCCTGACGAAATCCAGCCGTCCCAAGGGAAGTGGAACAAGTGATACAGACATCTGTCAGAAGGCCAAGGGACCATTTCAGACTTGTGTCCAACGGGGTTTTTTATGGAACTGCTGAGAGCACAATTAAGTCTGTATTTCAGAGAGTGGGAACCGAGTGTTAGCCATCAAAAGCCAGATGAACTCTGAGTTGGACAAAAAGCCAGGATGCCCAGGAAACAGCTGTCTCAAGTCCCGCCCATAGCCTGTGCCCATTCCCACAAGGGCTCGAGCTTGGATACCTCGACGGAACTCGGCTGCACGTGGGCATGTGAACCACCTGGGGCCTCAGGCTGAGAGTCCGTCCTGTGATATGGGAAGGCCTGCAACCAGAAAAGCCAACAGTGCATACCTTGTGTTATGACTGCCCTTGCTTCTTCAGAACACTTCTAAACGACAAGCCCGTCAAAACCAAACGAAAACCAACATCGAGCACCTCCCAGTGAGTAAGCTACCAACAGACAAACAGGCAGATACTAACTCATGTTCAGACCCAATTATACTTTTGACCATGAAAATACACTGGACCAAATGTGTGCATCAGTGTCCAACAGGCTGGAGGAGCATCGCCAAAGGACGTAAGGAGAAACACAAAGAGAGTCTGAAATTTTGCCACAGATGCAACTGAATTTAAGGAGGTAAGTAGATATTTACAAAATGGGAGTGGCACGTCAATACAGGCTGACAAGAGACCCCTCTGCCCCTTTTACCAGTTCCATTTCAGGAGAACTTTTTTGGTATTAATAATAATGACTTAAAAAAAAAAAGGTCCAAGAAGTAATGGCAGGGAAGGGAGGGGCCACATCATACCTCTCCTGTTTAAAAATGCTGTACGGTGACCTCTAAAAATAAACTAAGGCAGCTTTATAAATCAGCTGGCTCAGTTTCCACTGTGGAGTTTACACAATCCTCTGAGAGTAGGCAAAAGGTTCTTAAAATTTTAGTACAAAAATCACTCACGAGTTGGTTAAAAAGTTTCCGTTTCCTTTTTGAAAAACCTGTTCTTATCAAAGAAGGTGGGGGGGGGGGGAAAAAAACGGCATGTAAACACCATTCTTGCATAAAATCCTGCTCCAAAGAACCATGATTTGTACATTGTTTAAAAAGAGAATCCTCCCTCATTTACATTCACAACAAGCTTCTGTTAGAAATTCGGCCACGTGGTGATGATGAAAGACAAGGTCAGGTCCACGTGCAGCTCGGACACGCTGGCAGGCTCCCCGCCCGCCCCCTCCAGCGAGGGACCTCGGGCTGCACACCAAGGGCACCGAGACACCGAGGTGCTGCGCTTGTCGGTCTGAACGAGCAAAATGTCCGCACATCCCGGCTCCGTGAGGAACCCGCTGTCACTGCATCCTCCACACCAGACGGATGATGTGGCGTAACAGCCGTAAGATAACCATTTGCGGGTGACCTTCGGCCGCTTGGTGATTATTCAGAAAGACCTGAAACAACAAAAGGAAAGCTCCTTACTTTCCAGCCCCGACTTATTTCGGGGGCTGGCAGGGGAACCCATATTGAAGGGAACAACCAATCCCATCTGAACAGCTATGAAGGTGCCTCTTAAAGGGCCACTTCTTCCCTGAGACGTCGCTGCAAAAAGAGCAGGCGCACCAAACGATGGTTTGCTTTAAAGCGACCAAAAGGATGTTTGGAAAGCTCAAAGAGAATCCCTGAATCTGTTCCCCCCCCCCTTTTTTTAATTGTAAATTCTTCTTTGGAATAAAGGAGGCGTTTACCGTTCACAAGGTTATTTATGAGCTGCAATTCTTCCCTGTATTCCCCCATTCAACCTGGGCTGCCACAATCAGACAGACAGAAAGCGTGAGGACACTTTTTTCTTGCATCTGTAGTGGAAATCTTAGCAGACAGTAACTGCCCCAGGTCTGTCAAATAGATGCACTGTTTCTCCTTCTAAAAACCACATATTCTTTCCACAGGTGATGCCATCGCTGGCCGCAGCTGCCTTGATCAGGAAACGTAGCAACCATTGGAAAATGAGTATCCCCACCGGCTCTGTGCAGGTGCTGGAGGAAAGCCACCCCAAGTCCTGGAGTTGGGGGGGGGGGTCCCGTGAAGAGAGGCGCAGGTAAAGCAGATGGAAGAGAGGAAAGAACGAACTTGGTGGCTGCGAGGTAACCACCTTACTGCCCAAGTTACCAACATTCAAAATATGGTTCAGACTCCCTCAAGGGTGAGTTTCGGGTGGCTGTCATTTACTTGAGAAATCAGTGATTCGGGGTAATTTGCCCTAAGAAGCTAAATAAAGTGCAGCACTGATGCGCCACCGCGCCTCTGCCTGTCGGTGGGCAGCTCCGGTGGGTAAGCGCTGTTGGTCCAGGGCTGCGGCCACGGTCACCGACACAGGCGGCGTCAACCACTGGCCCCTCCAGTACCCCGGAGTGGCGGGCAAAGAGCGATGAAAATTAGAAAAGCCCTGTTTGCTGGGGACCACCACAGGATCATGACAAGCTGAGAAACTGTTCCAAAGGAAACGGCCAGCGTATTTCAAGGTCTCAGAGGTCCCTGGGTCTTCCACCTTCGAGCTCTAATCCATTTCGCGGGTTAAGTGCAGGGTGTAAACTCAGAACAGCCAAAGCTGGTAACAGAGCACATCCGCCTCCATGTCAGGAGCTGTGACCGCTTTCCCTGTTCAGGTCTGAAATCCACACCCCAGGCCAGCTCCCTGCTCTGTCTGGAGCACTCCACCAACCCCCTTCTCACTCCGGCGGGCTGGGGGGTGCTTTCCAACACACATCCACGGGACCACCTGCCACGGGGCGGGCCGAGGACGGGCGTCCCCTTCCCAGACACAATCGCTGTCCACAGACGCCAGCTGCAAGCAGAGCTCCCTCTTCGCCACTGTTTACACAGCCCTGTGGGGCTCGTTGTACGGGATGGAATTGTGATAAGGCCGGAGCACTTCCCTTGCTCCTTCCAGAACCAGGAGCCAGACTGGAGGAAATCAGCTTTATGTAAGCGATTCCTGTAGAGGCGCTCCGTAACCACAGTCTGCGATTTTTATCAGCCTGACACACAAGATTGCTTTGTTTTGATTTAACTTTCAAAATTACTTTGCTTCTTCTGGGTGAGAATAATTTAGGGGAAGGTTAATTTTAGTTGAGACTAATATTAACAGGGTGAAAGAGGCTTATTCAAAATAAAACCACGACTTACTAAAATGAAGAAAGTGTATGCAGAGCTGAGCTGAACTATCACTTCAAGGTGGGAAATCTCAAGCCAAACAGTTGTCGCTTCTGGCCTCAGGAGGACCGGAGAACGGAGTCAAAATGACGCCACGAGGGGACTGGGTCATACAGTAGGGACAGACCCCCAACTGCTGACACTTAGCCAATTTTATATTCCAGAACTGGCAGCGTCTGAGGGGAGAAACCTTCCACGCACCCTTGAGGACAGCAGGTGTAGGATGAGAGAAGTCTTCCCGAGTTTTTTAGACTGTTGCTTTCGTATCACGTGAAAATAATATGGGGGCGGTATGCAAAGACATGCCAGGGTGGCAGGGGAATGCAAGAAAGATCTGTTAAAAGGAACACCCGATCCCTGACAAACGAGAAGATGCTACAACATCCGGGTTAGCGAGGATACGGGGACACCTGGCCCCTCGACAGCACGCGTGACAACACGGCACACGCCGTTAAACCAGCGAATGATTGCTTTTGGACGACATTCCATGGAGGAAGCCATTACCACTGATTCCAAGAGCCCTGGCAGCCCAGAAAGCCCTCGACAGCTGGCAGGGCCCGCCGAAGCTGCTGCTAGCACAGCGTGGATGGCCCGCACCTCACGAACAGCTGGGGGACGGGCAGCTGGCCAGGGCAGACGCGCCGCCCTCTGACACCTGCAGCCGTACTGATCAGCTTCCTTACCGGAGTCACCGAGCACAACACGGTCTGGGCCTGACGATGCTAACGTAGGGCAGACGTGGTCAGCCCAGCCAGCATGAGATCCTAGGCTTCTGGCCTCCAGGAATGTGAAGAAATACATTTCTGCTGTGTAAGGCCCCCTGTCCGTGGTCCTGTGCTCTGGCCATCCTAGCAAACTAATACACGCGCTCATGCTTAATCATCCTTCCTGGTCCTTCACCTTTTAAGTGAAAAACAAAACTTCTTAGCTCAGAGTTGCGTAATGCTGTTTTAGTCTAAATCATAGAAACACTTTAGAAAGATATATTACAATGATTCATTTGGGGGAAGAACTAAAAAACTAAATACACTCCTAGGTACAAACAATTTATGTCTTACACACACACGTGTACAGAGTGCAGGATCCCATCCAACTGGGATTTTCATCTCCGTGGTCTAGATCAAGGAGCGGATTATTTGGGGTAATTGACTTCTGTGGCCATCCTGACAGTCCATGCTCCTCTCTGGCTGGGGGGCTCCGGCATCACAGGCAACGCTCGACTTCGTAGCCTGTCTGCACCCAGTTAAGTCTCATGGGCGTTCCCGAGTCGCCAGCACCGCATGCAGGAGAGCACGGCGCAGCCCACCGTATAGGGCGCCCACGGTACCACCATCAATGAGAAGAGCCCGAGAGAAAGCTGCCCTGTCTCGGGAGCCAGAGGCAGGCAAGTGCAAGTTCCCACCTTGCAGACGGAAACACATCCACATGTTCCAGTGAAGCCTGAAGCCTACACCCAAACACAGTCAAGATGCGGAGGGTCCTTCTTGTCCAAAGAGCAACACGACAGCATCTCCTTTACGGAGCTTACGCTCTGCTGAGGGACAGAGCCATGCGAATGAACACGATCTTGTGACAGGGGTAATACAGAGGTAAAGACGATGACAGAGAAAGAAGCATCGGCCAGAGAGGCGGGCAGCGGGGCCAGAAGAGCCGGGCAGGAAGGCACAGAGCCAAGCCCCATGCTGAGTCAGAGGAAGAAGAGTTGCTGGGAGGAAAGGAGAGGGAATTACAGGAGGAGAGGCGGGGCCCTGCACGCAAGAAGGAGCAGATGGCTTGGGAAAAGTATTTTATGGTAAAATATAGTATTTGATTTTTCACAGTAAGCCAGAATGAAAAGCAGTGTCAAATTCCGGGGCTGCCCCATCCAGGAATCGTCTCATAAAGGCAAGCGATGGACTCAGGAGCTCTGAGTTTCCCTGGACAGACTTCGGTTTTCTTTGAAGATGTGAAATACGACCTTGGAGACAGTGTCAAGGGCATTCAGCAGGGAATCCCGAACAGTTCCCTGCACGTCCACACCAGAGGCCACAGGCTCACCTAGGTGGCAGACAGGGTGGGCTGCACCGAGGGTCCGCCCTGGAGTGGGGAGCAGGGTCCAGGCTGACTTGTCATGACCGGGGAGCAGCCCATACGTTGAGGAGCTGGGCCTCCGTGTGGGGTGGGACAGGAGAGGAGGCTCAGGGACTGGACACAGCACCGGGACCGCCTCAGGTTGCACTCGAGACCACCAATCGAGTATCGGGGAACTAAATTACATTTTAATGCCAAAACAACAATCACAGCCAAACCAGGGAAGCAGGTGTGCCGCATGCAACAGAGGCCTGGAGCCCAGGCTGCCCCGGGCAACTGGCCAGGTTGACCACAACATACCTGCAGTGGGCCGCTCTGTTCCCGCTTCACTCTCCTGCAGATGGAGAGGAGCCCAACCTCTGCAAAGTACACAAGACACAGCAGGCCTTCGGACTCTGTGAGCCTGAGCTTGGGGATGAGAAGGGTCGCCCACCGTCACCGATAAATGGAACCTGGCACACGCCTTTTCTGTCTTCATGACCCCCCGAGCCAGCGTGGCTCTCCTGCCCTTTCACAGACGGAGCTTGCAGGAACCACCAAGTCACCCCGACAGCTCAGCTCAACTCCAGCTCAGTGCAGAACACACACTCACCAACCCGGGCTCCAAAGGCAGGGTCAAACCTTGCTGGGCCAAGTGACTCAGTACGTACAACCCACAGGTACACTCAGCATTACTCAAGGGGTTTACCGACTCAAAACCACAGAGGTGCGCACAGCGCAATAAAAACAAAGGTTGAGGAAGATCACAAATATTAAGAAAGAGAGACTTATCCTGGGAACTAGGGCTGAGATTTGCTGCAAAAGAACCACAGTTTAGGGAAGAGTTTCCTGGCAGTCAAGGTAACAAGGACATTATTTTTCACCGTCTTATCAAAAAGAGCTCAATACCAAACTCTAGGAGACACACCAAAAAGCAAGGTATATCCGCAGAACTCTGAGACTGAGCAATTTTTTAAAACTTGTTTCTTATAGAATTTCAACACTGAATGCCTAAGACATCCTAAACTTTTTTTTTTTTTTTAAGGTAGATACATTTTTAAGTGGGAACACGTTATAGGAGACTGAACTTTGGACTCTGACACCAGGAAGGACTCTGACAAAGAGAGAACCTCTTTGTCAGAGGACGGAGTGTCTGTCTGTCTAGATGGTGTCTGCTCCCCCAGGGGTGGTCAAGGCACCTTCCAGAACAGTGCTGAGAGCTGCCATACTCACAGGTGACAGAGTGAGGCAAGGGACAGGGTGGCCCCGGTGATGGATGGAAGACCACCTCGACCCATTTCATAACCCATCGATCTAAACGTTATTTTAAGTGACAAGCGCGTGACAGAGGTCAGAGAGGAACAGGGCCCATGTGTGATGACTCGATGTGGAGACTTGCTAAGAAGACCTGGTCTCTCTCCACTTTAAGACCAAGAACCACAGTCAAAGGACATCTCAGCTCAGATTCCAGTGCAGCCTCCACATCCACTGCTGTTCTCAGGTGTCAGACATGCCGCTGCAATGCTGTCCAAAGACCAAATTCACTTTCTATTTATCACCAAGGCAACATGGGCATTTGCATAGCTAGTGCCTAACGCGCTTTGATGTCAACACAGCTGTGGAAAGGGTGCTAGTGGAGCTCCTTGGCCGGATGCGTGCCCCTTCCACCCCAAGCACCAGAGGCGAGCTCTCCCACTAGGGTGATGAGGTGATCCTCAAATGTCGCAGAAAGACGGCATCTGCACAAATCCCGCTTTCCAATTTTCAGTGCATCACTTCAAAGAATCTATTACAGGTACCGCTTTTGGTAGGACAAACACTCACTTCTCCCATTAACCTGGCATGCGCTGGATTTTCTTAGTACAATACCTCCCCCTCCCCGCAGCAGATCTCTAGATAACTTGTCGGCCCCCCGGCCCCACGGCTCCAGCTGGCTGAAATGAAGAACCCCCGGCCCGTGACCTTCGAGGTGTGTCACTGTCAAGCACGGAGAAGCCGGAGAGACGGCTCTTACAACTCCCGCACGAGGCACCATTAGACAAAATATTAGGTGCAGAGCAAGAACACGCTGTTCTAAAATGCCCCAGCCTCCGACAAATGCTAATGAGATGTAAGCACTTTAACCGCAGCTCAAACCCCTCTGCTTTGGCTCAGCTGGAAGAAGTCTAGCGGAGGATGACGTGATAGGCTGATTATTTCTGTATGTCTGCAGGAGGGCCGAGCCTCAAAGTGCATCTCCATTTCCTCCTCAAGAGATTAAAAAAAACCCAGCTCGACCTCTCTGAAGTCCCCCTCCAGGCACCTGCATCTCCAAATGGTTATGTGTTGATGGCCTCCGGTGCCTCAAGGGCCAGGCAGCCATGCAGGTGTGCCCACGTGCCACAGTGTGAGCGAGCACACAAGCCACATCCAGCTTGGTGCCCACCCAGCCATTCACACACACACCAGCGCCTCAACCTCGGCTCACATCTGTGTAACCCAGACAGATGCAGCACGTCCGGGGTCCCCACCCCACGCCCCCGGGGGTGCCCCCCCCCCGACATTTCCTTTAACGAGCTGGGTACTTAGCAGACACGCAGGTGAACAAAGTTACTAGTATCTCTCCATCCAAAGCTTAAAGCCCGATGGAGAAAAGTCTCAACTACAGTTCAAAGTGAGAGAAAACAGAAGGATGGTAGCACGGGATGATGGACAGCGTTTTCCAGATGCATCTCTAAATGCTTTGGTTTAATCGTCACTACGTCCCTAAGAGACTGACTGAAACTGGGGCTCCTGAAGGTGGGCAGACGGAATCTGACCCCAAGGTCCCTGCCATTGCCTGTGAGCTGCATCTTCCTACGAGATGGAAAGCCCTCGTTCAGCCCTCCACAGCCACGGTCTCCATGGAGATAATCTGAAGCCCATGCTCTCGGGGAAGGTCTCAGGGCAACACAGCAGAGCTGATGTCACAGGAGGGAGGCGCTTCTCTCTCACAGGCTCTGGCGTCTCCGTGATGGGCTCCTTCTCTTCGTCTTGTCATTGTTCGCGTGGTGCGGATACGGCACGTGTCAGACAGGTATGCGAGGCTCTTAAGACCACAACTGCCTTATCCAACTCCAAGGGAGACACTCATTAAACCTGAAAACTGTATCCCAAATAAATGGCAGGCATCAATTTATCCCGCCCACAGCTGGCTGTGCTGCGAAACCTGTCATTCTATCAACCTGTGTGCGACAAATGCGGGGCATCATCTCATGAGATAGGATGGGCCCAGCTTTAATGTTCGATAGGCAGATTTTTCATTATTCTTTTCTCAGACAGTAATAGAAAGCATCTCATTTTGTTAAACTCCAACATGTGATGAACGAAGGCCTCAAAAGAGGGCCATCTGAGAACATGCATCTCTGGACGTTAAGTACGGTTTACGCTATTACCAAACAAGCTATAATTTTGACCTCTCCCCGTCCACTAGCTACAGAAGACCATCTATAGAAGAACAGCCCTTCCGAAAACGAGGCTCAAACAGCACGGGGAATTTCACTTGTTAGGAAAGACGACACATACAGACTTCAAGTTCACATACAGTACAGCTGACCCTTGAACAATACGGGTTTCAACTGCGCAGGTCCACTTACACACGGGTTTTTTTCAGTATTGGTACCTGTTTCATTTTACAGATCTTTAGATTAGCGAAGTGGGGGGGAAAGTTTGTGTTCAATTAGAGATCACAATATGTGGAATCAAAAGGACTAGAGTTTGAGTCCTGATTCTGTCCAAACAGTTTCAGCTTCCTGCCCTTGGGTGAGTCATTTATCAACTTCCTTTGTCTTGAGGCAGGGATGGCAGTGCGTGGATTTTTGACTCCAAGGAGGGTCAGCGTCCAGAGCCCCTTTGATGTTCCAGGCTCAACTTACATGAAAATGCTAATGTGTTGACACCGATTAAACTGTGGTTTCCCTCAGAACCAGCCTGCAAGCCACCTTTTCTTCTCTACCTTGTGGGGTTCAGGGCTACGCTTCCCTCTATGTCGTTCGGTCAATTCATGCCTGCACACGCCCGAGACAGAAGTAGGAGGCAGGCAGTGTGAACAAAAGATACACTGTCTCTTGTGATCCAACAATGAAAGGGTTTTCATCTCCTTCTTGGCCCTTCTAGAGAGCCTGTCCTAGCATCGCGTGCCGCTGTCCACTGCAGCCCCCCACCGGGACATCCCCATGCCACCGCTAACCAAGAGCAGCCTATCTGAGCACAGAGTGCCTTAGGCTGGACACGCTGATGGCAAGGCAAGAAGGCGAGTGATCCTAGCCTCGGTACTGGGGGCAGGGGGGAGCTGGGGCACGCTGGTCAGAGAACGGGGCTGACCACCCCAAGAGCACGTGTCTTCACGTTCTCAAGGGTCTAGCACCCTCTCCATGGCCTCAGACTGCAACCCCAGCCAGGGCCAAGAATCCCATCCAGTTGGACACCATCCCCAAGAACCTGCGGTGAGCACAGGGCATCCCACGCCTGCAGGGGACCGGAGCCCACACCTGCTGACGCTCCCTCCAGCAGACGGGACCTGGACTTGCACTCACGCAATTTCTGAATTGCGAAAGAAGCCAGCAGAGGCTATCAAAAACAACAGGAAAGCTGGCTGTCTGGGTGGGGGCGCCCACCCATGGGGAAGAGGAGGCATCAAGGTGCCAGCTGCTGCACCGCGGCTCCCAGCCAGCTGCTTGCCCTCTTCAGAAAGCCCCAGAGAGATGCAGTCTCCCCACTGACGTCCCTGGCTGCCCGGTGTTCCCTGAGAGCCCTCGCCCTCCCTCCCCGGAATCTCACAGAGCTGGACATGGGGAGCTATGGAGCCAGGACACCGTATGGTTGCAGGTCATCCAGCAACGGATCCCAGAGCTCCACCACTTCTCTGGACCCTTGGGTTTTGTCCCACTACGTGCTCTGTGTGTGCCTAGGCTGCTGCAGCACTTTAATGCCTAATGACATGGTGGAGACGCACCACGGGGCTGCCACTGGCCAAATCTGTGACAATCTGAGCATTAAGTATCGAGAGGAACACATAATAAGCTGCTGAACTAAACACGGACCCATGAACTAAAGTTGACAAACGAAGTAAACACAGGGGAGAAAGGGAAGTTCTTCCTCGTTTATACACACTTTCCTTCTATGATAAATGGAAAAGTACTGACTTTGTAGTGGAGGACACCACCTCTGACCAGAGTCCCAGGAATGGGACAAACTGACACCCAGTGCCTCCCGATACGATGCACGGAGGAGGACACAATGTCACACTGTTGGGACGACTGGCAAAGTCTGCATGAGACCCACAGACGACACGACAGTACTGCCACGTTGTTAATTTCCCAATCTTGCTAATTACTCTGTGGCTGCACGAGAGAATACTCTTATTCTTAGGAAGGACACACTGAGGAATTTAAGAGTAAAGGAGTATCGTGCCTGCAGTTCGTTCTCGAAGAGTTCAGAAAATAGTTTGCACACAGGTAGGTACAAGGAGGGAGGACGTTAAAGCAAACATGGCACAATGTTAAAAGCAGGGGACTCGCGTGGCAGATACAAGAGGGGTCTTTGTACCATTCCTGCAACTTTGGCGTCAAAGTCTGCAATTATTTCAAAACAGAAAGTTACAAATATACACCAGACTTGGAGCAGTAAAACTCCCATCAGGTAGAGGGGCGGGTCGCCCTGCCCTGGCAGGGTTCATTTGGGGCGACGACACCCACCGAGTCACAAAAGGAGAAGGGAACATGCACCGGGGCTTTGCGCTCACCTGTGCCTCTCTCACCTCCTGCTTCAAGGATTCAGACTCCACAGCTCCGTCTCATATGCTTCCCCACTGCCCTCAAGTGCACTGAGCACATGACAACTACACGACAACTTCCTCTATTGCTCTAACTGAAAAAACGGGAAAATATCCTGTCAGGCTTCGCAAGGCTTATGGCAACAAAAGACCCACACTTTACAAAACATACTGTAAAAGTATTAAGCAAGTAGAGACACTGAATGTTTAAAAGGCTCCGATCCACCATACAGCAGCGTGGCGACGGACTCTGCTTGCCAAGAAGGGACACCTCCCCGGACAGACAAGTGCGTAACTTGGAAGCAAAATCCCTCCCATTTCCTCCCCAGGTTTCCACCCCCAATATTCAACAATGGCCCATCAGTGTGACTGCAGACAATGGACTGTTTTGAATCCAACAACTCTTAAGACAGGCCTCTGCGGCCCTGGGGTCACTGTGTCACTATCCCGAGTTTCAGAGTCTGCTGTTTTGAACTGGCTGTTTCTAAGACCTGGAGAATAAGTTTGTTTCGTTTTTGAAAAATGAGGTGATAAGCTAGAGTGTGTCCCTACTCCTCCCCCGATATTCCAGCCTTCTTAGAAAGCTAGAGTCCTTTCAATGATTAGCGACTGCATTTTTGCACTGGTTCTTTTTTAAGAGATGCCAAATAAGGTTCACGATTACAAATACTGAGAACTACTGCAATGAGACTCACTTCTATTTATCTTACCCAAAGCACTGAGAACAGGTTACAGCTCATTTGAAAAAACATATGAGCATCTTCAACATTAAACCGTGTAATAACGCTGGGAACACGGTGGGGAGGCGGGGTGTGAACTCTGAGAGGCTCTTCCCCCACCTGCACGGGAGAGGCTTGGTGATGAAGACCACCCGATGGCCTGTGTCTCCTCTGCACGTGATCTGAACGGTCCCGCACCTCGGCAGCCTACGTGTGGGCGTGGCTGTGCTCCAACACCGCCCCCCCTCCCTAGCCCATGTCTCACCACCGAGCATTCGGGGCCACCACAGAGATGCATCAGCCAGACCCATCCAGGTAGGCTCGGGGGAAAGCTCTGCAGAGTCACCGATACTTCACGTCAATCGCAGAGTCATCGATACTTCATGTAAGTTCAAAGAGAAACTTTTGCAAAACCTTCTTAAACACACCTGGCTCTCTGGCCAAAGGTTCTGATCCAACCCCCGGAGGATGGAGCTGTGCTGACTCATCTCGGTGTCCAGAGCTCCCCGGACTCTGAAGGCACCGGAGGCCGGCAGCCTCACTTCTCCTGCGGAGCCCCAGCCAAGCCAGACCTGGAGCCCTAAGGACCTCTACCATCCGCTTTGAGACGGGATGGGGAGGCGGCAGGCCCAGCATGCCCGTCAGTTCACGGCCCAGGCTCAGCCTGAGAAGCCGCCAGAGCCGTCAGAAGTGACCTCTTCCTGCTGGATTCGTGACACGTTCCAGAATCAGGACTGGATATATTCAGCCTACCCTCTTAAAGGGACCGACGTCCCGAATATCCCAGGGCCCTGTTTCTGACCACTGTCTCCTAGTCAAGCGGGAGAGCCAAGTCCACACACAAACAGTAACCCCGAAACCCCACCAGCGAAACCGAGGCAGAAGAAACTAGGGCAACGGTAACTTCTGTGGCAAATTACACAACAACCCACCTTGCCAAAGTGACTGCCATTTCAGATCTAGGCTGACAGGGAATTTATGTTCTGTGAGCAGGTCCCCGTCAGGTGTAGGCCGCCAGGCATCCTGCCAGCTAGACCCAGTATCACAAGAAATTCCGGAGCCCGTTCATCAATGTGACATTTCCCATTTAATGACAGAATCACACGACAGCACATTTCCCATCACACACACACATACACGCCCTGTAGAAGGTATGAAGAGGATCCAGTGTGAGTTTTCTGAAACTCCCTGACTCCCTTCTGGAGATTCTATACTGAAGCAATAAAAGACTCTCTTGTAATGGGAAAACATCTCCACGTATGTTTAAAAAAGCTGAACAGGCATTGCACGTAAAAGGAAAACAAGACTGACTGAAAGCAATTTACAGGTAACATCTGTTCACTAAGCAACAGCTAGCTACAAAAGAGACTAACATTGAAAGCAGGGCAGAAATATTGGGGGGTCCTAAGCATAAACTCCCTCCAGAAGAAAAAAGAAAGAAAAAAAAAATCTTTAAAAAGTATTATAGGAAACAATAATGTTTGACAGAAAAGGAGTCAGATGGAAAGTAACACAGTAAGAAAGAATGATATTAAATCTTATTTTGTAGAAAATAATTGTTAAGTACTTCCTTTTCGATACATCAACAGAAATACCTTCATACATGGTTGCCAGAAAAAAGGTTAGCAAAGCCAAAATCACATTCTCTCACACATTTGCTGGTGCACCCCTGCAGGAAGTAGTCACACATGCGCCTAAGAGCCTGACTCCCTGAGTTAAACCCTACCCATTTTAAAATGTCTTCCATGGGAATAAGGTGTCCAAATGGTAACATGTATGGCCCCTGGGCAAAACAAAATACACTCTGTGCCTGCAGAGTAGGATCTAAGGCTGAATTTTTTTTTTTTAACCCAACAGCACACCTCAAAAATCCCAGTGGCACTCAATGTGAGGTATAAAATTTTTATACCCCCGATTACAGGCTATGAATTATCGGCCTCCTAATACATTTCAATAAATGAACACCAAGGACAGCAGTGGGGGCTGGGATGACAGAGGCCCCCCTGCTCTGACTCATTGCCTGGCAAATCACAGGGGAGACTTCTACTTTAAGAGCTGGCATCGTTCCCTTTGGCTAAGATGGAAATTTAAAAATTTCTTTACTTTTGACCCAAACTGCCTCCAGGGAGGGCTGCAACTCCCTCTCTGGCTTGAGGACTACGTTAGTATTTATATGGGAATATTTCAAAGCATATACAGAATCCCTTTTTTTTCAAGCATGGAGAATTTAAGGTTTGTGCTCCTACCATCCCTTGGTCGGCCTCGGATTTTGTCTAATGGCCACCACTTACATTCAGCCATAAAACAAATGGAAAATGGGAAAGGAGGAAGAATGGTAGGTCACACATAGGTAATACCGCTCATTTCCAGAATAAGCACAGGATTATTACTAGTCTTTTCTTTTCTTTTCTTTTTTTTTTTTTTAAATGGCAGGGAGAGGTAGGGTGTGAGGGAGAAAGGGGGTAAAGAAAACATCATTACCCTCCTTGGGTAATATGCATTAAATTCGTCTCCAATACGCCGCAACTCTTGCGCAATCCATATCTCCGGACGCATATCTGCAGGTACAGCCTGAGACTGCCTCATGGAAGCTGCATCAGAACAAACAGAACAAAAATCACATTGTTTTCCATAGATCATTTAGAAAGTCCCAAAGGTCAGTTTCTAGAAGCAAGCCCATCTCACACACGCTTTCATGTTTTGGGACGCTCCCTAACTTCAAGAGCTACAATCATGCATTCGAGATTATGGTGGCAGGCTCTGCTACGTAACTCTGGCTCATGAATAAGGCATACAGAGTAATTTCATTTTCAACAACAACTGGAGATTCAGAATTGCCAAATTTAAAAATCTCCTGGCCAGTGAATTACCTACTTCCATTTCGAGAAGGCAAACTAACACAACAACGGCACAATGGATGCTGCCCAAGAAATAGCCTCGAAACATATGAGAGTGTAAAGATTTAGGCTGTCCGTAAAGTAACTATTATATTTTGATCTTAAGGCAAGGTAAAATTCCTAGGAAAATGTCACACATCAGCGAGGAACGTGAAATGGTTGTATTCAAAGCAAAGTCAGTGAAAACCTGAGAACTGAATGAGCTTGTTTCCATGGAAGGAGGTGCAGTGATACACAGCCAGTCTGCACAAGTGCCACCAAGGGGCCAAATGAAAGCATAATTGCATGTTTTGTTTCGATATTAATGCAGCCAATAAAGATGGCTCAAGTCTGCAAACACCACATGGAGAGAGGAAATGTTTCGGGTGTAAGAGCAAAGGCTTTTTTGAAAGGAGAAAAAAGAGGGAGGTTCACCCTTTCATTAAGCTGTCACTCCCATCTACACCCAGTGCATTCAGCCGTCGGTTAATGAGCCCATTTCAAAGCCACGTGACGGCCAAAACTGGAGCACAAAACTGTGAGTTGTCCAAAGATCCCACCAGCATCAGGAAGACGATATCTCCAAGTACCACGAAGAAAAGTGTTCTCCACACTCAGAGAACAGCTGGGTAACACGGGTAACAGGAAAAGAGATGAGATTATTGGATTTCAACTGCTATTCACAAGCGGCTTACGCTAACTTCCTGTTAAAAGGAGCACTCTGCTGGCAATTAAACACACGTGTTATGTTTTAACCACAGCGAAAAATTTAAGCACCTATCATAATCAGATTTTGCCATAACATGAATATAGCTTCCTCTTTTGTATTTTTGTAAAAAAAAAAAATCTTGTATGTTGTATTAAGAGTTTTATTTATCGTTACAAATAAAAGTGCTGTTGGTTCCTAGGTCTACAAAAGCACTTAAAAGTGAACTCTTGAGTTTTTACCAAGTCTTCTCAATCTCTTGCCCCAACTTCTCTGTACCCCCGGCCCTCACCCAAGAGAAATGATCGATGATCCCACAAAGGCTGAGAGGCAGGGCATCGTGTGTGTGTGTGCGCGCGCGCGCGTGTGTGCACAGGTGTGGGGGCACTGAACAAAGAACACACGTGCATCCTCTCCAGAATCATCTGTGCTGGCAACGAGCCAGAGGGGAGATTTCCCCAAGGACGCCTGGTGAAGCGCACAAAGGCTGATGACAGGAAACTTTTGGGATACGCCAGGCATGTCCCCTGAACACCCCTCCAAGCACACAGAAAACTGCCTTGGCGGTACCTCTGTCACAAATTCCATCGTTACTCTGTACAAGCCTATTAAAATTAAAGTTTAAGTAGCTAAACCGGCAGAAAACAGAATTTCAGGGTATATGTGATGCCAAGTGGTCTGTAATAGTTCACTCCCTTCTCCTGGGTTTGCAGTGCTTTAAGGATTTTGTCCATCACAGGTACCAAATCATTACTATCTTTTCATACTATCAGCCAATCAAGTGCTCTTTCCCTGACTTTAGCAGCTGTTGTTACAAAGTTAACTCCCCTTTTTCTAAGAAAAAGCCTCTTTTCTTAGAATGAACACTGTGGTCATCACCTGCAAGGTTAGCTCAGGGAGACGCATGTATCCACAGATACAAGTGACCAGACCAGCGCACAGGATGCCACGTGGTCGCTCAGAACCCCTGTCACCCACCGCTCCTGGGCTCCAGAGCCCCACTCCTTTCTCACTACACTTGGCTCTCTTCGAGAGAGTAAATCTGCCCTCAATCCTAGAGTCAGAAATGCCAATTATCCAAAGAAAATCTGTGAAATCTAGGCTGCATGTTTTACGAAGATGACAGACTGGTAAAAACTGTTGGCAAGTTACCCAAGGTTCAGTAAATCAAGACACTCACTAATTTACCCAATGAATATGAATGCCCATGAGCCAGATACTGCTCAGGAGATGGTCTGGGCACAGCAACCAAAGATGCCCAAGCCCTGCTCCCACGAGCTCACATCCCTGCAGATTAAATGCTAGACTTCAACTAAATGATAAACTTCTTCTGGACAAGGATACTCATACCTTATATTCTTGTAACACAAAACGAAGTTAACTCCCCCGGTTAACTTCCCCCAACCTGCAGGTGAAGGCTCCTGAATTCTCTTTAACACCCTCACTTACCTATGTGGTTTAGAAAGTTCTGTCTGGCTCACGGGAGGGCTGACGGCCAGAAGCACCACCATTGGAGCCGGTGCACATCAAAATGAGCACCTAGTGACTGCGTCAACCTGGCCAGCAGCTGAGAAGCACATGTGGAACCTTGGGGGCCAGATCCAACTTGTTCATCTTAGAGACAAATGCCCTGCTGTTTGTGGGGGGAAGAAGATAAGCAGATGTTTCTTCTGCAGAAAGAAGAGTTCTAACTGCTAGCTTCAATAAATGCCCAGAGAGAAACACATCCCCGTGGTCTGGCAGTGAGGCCCTGGAAGCTGTACTCTTACAAGCTCCTGGTGCAGACAGTCCACGGACCAGGCCCTGAGAAATCCTGAGCAGGGGGAAGAAACCACGGGTCAGTTCTGGGGCCCAGACGTGTGTCTTTGGAGAACACTCAGGAGTCAGGAGAGTTGTATTAGCCAAAGATAATTGGTTAGACCAGGCTTAGCATACACTAACTGATAAAACAGATCAGTAAGAGAGCTAGCAACTGTGTTTAGGTATATATATTTTTTGAAGTTTCTATAGAATAGTAACATACACTATAAATTAACGTTTGCAAAGGAGACTGATGTGTCTAGACTACTCTAACACAGCAGCTATCACCACTTGGCTTTAAGAATTGGAGTTTTTTTTTTTGCAGTACGTGGGCGTCTCACTGTTGTGGCCTCTCCCGCCGCGGAGCACAGGCTCCGGACGCGCAGGCCCAGCAGCCACGGCTCACGGGCCCAGCTGCTCCGCGGCATGTGGAATCCTCCCGGACCGGGGCACGAACCCGCGTCCCCTGCATCGGCAGGCGGACTCCCAACCACTGCACCACCAGGGAAGCCCCCAAGAACTGGAGTTTTTTGAGAAGCAAATACTGTTCTTATTTCTTGAATAAACCTAAAATGAATGACCAACGTTCACCCTGCAATAAAACCTAGCCCATAAATACAGACAGTGTTGGTTTTAAGGTAAGATCGTAAGCTAAAAATTCTATTTTGAATATTTTCAAAGGCATCCTATTCCTATATTTTAAAATGGTGGCCTTAATCTCAGTTAATACAGTGGATTTTTGCCACCTAAATTTCAAAGATTACTTCTCAAGTAACAAAATGTCTCCTTCTGGTGGTGACGGGGGTGCCGGGGGCTCTTCCTTAACTTCGTCACTAGTTTAATGCTGGTGTCTGTCACATGCGGTCTCATGTCACGTGAGAACCTAGCAGGGCTAAGAATGGGGTCTGGCTGACCTGAGAATTTGCTTGTCAGCCCCACGGCGGCACTGGTTGGAGCCAGAATTAAGGTTTTTATTCCCTTTATCACCAGTTTGCTGAATTCTGCCCCACAGTGACCAGAGCACGAACCACCACGATGCGGAAGAGATCCAGGGCTCGGTCTTCCAAAGGTGAACCTGGAGCTGGTGGGGTTCAAGGGCAGGGGATACTCAAAAAACACACCCTCACTCCTACAATCCTTTCTAGATACTCAATCTGCCTGCTCCCTTGCTAATATAATCCACTTATCAAGAAGATCATTTACATTTATATCTCTAGCCTGTAAGACAGATAAGCATCAAACATAAACATTTTATTATGCTCTCTGCAATGTGCTTAACAGCCGCAAATACTGATACCTCGTCAATAAAATGGGTCTTTATTTGAAACAAAAGCTCTTATTACTTAGATCACATTTTTAACTAAGGCAATTTTACAGAAACATAAGAACTTCAAAGGGGAAACTGTGATGAGGTGCATTTTCACCCACAGAAAATGTAATTTCAGCATTTAAGAAAGCATTTCGGGCTTCCCTGGTGGCGCAGTGGTTGAGAGTCTGCCTGCCGATGCAGGGGACATGGGTTCGTGCCCCAGTCCGGGAGGATTCCACATGCCGCGGAGTGGCTGGGCCCGGGAGCCATGGCCGCTGAGCCTGTGCATCCGGAGCCTGTGCTCCGCAATGGGAGAGGCCACAACAGAGAGAGGCCCGCGTACCACAAAAAAAAAAAAAAAAAAAAAAAGAAAGCATTTCATGCCATAAACCTGGTGCTAAAAGGAGAGAGGGGAGGGAAGAGGAAAAGCACAATGAAATATAAGCAGCTCTTAATGTAAAGCTACTGCTGCAAAGCTGTAACCAGAAGTCCACACGAGGCCGGCTCCGATCCTGTAAGCACCATTCTGAGCTGGGGAACTTGCTGGGCCCAGATTTTCTAACCAAAGCCACTAATCAAAACTTTGGAATGCAACTGTGTCACACAGGCAATTCTGTCAAAAGTGCGATATGTTAGCTGAATTTTCATCAAAACTCTTGGAAACAATGCTAGAGTTTTCTGAAATCTAGCATTTCAGAATCTAGCATTTCAGGTAACCTGATTTCCTATAGGAAAAAAAAACCCCAAACCAAAAAAACCACGAGGTCTCTGATTAATCTATTTTTCTATACCAGTGTGCCGGGTGGGTAGAAAGGAGGACATTTTTTCAACGCCAAAGAACTCTGAGTTACTGAAAGATGTGCAGTATTGCATTAACTGTTGTGGTTCAGCTACAAAACTAGTTTCCAGCCTAGAGGGTAATTCCAAATCTTAAAAGCTCAGAGACTGAAAAAAATTAATATCGTGGTTAAGTGGCTGATAGTGAAATCAGGCTGAGGCTTTCGGAAAGGGCTTTCTGTAGCGCCGCCAGCGAGAGTGGGAAAATTTAAAAAAACGAGATTGTCGATGCATAATGAGCTCGACATCCGTCAAGCCAAACCTTCTGATTTTTCCTAAACGTCCAACCGCTTCCACCCCACTGTTCCGATCGGCAGGTGTTCAAAGGAGCTGCGGTCACATTCTGACGTGCACTGCCATCTTTCCACACCCGGCTGGGCTGCTGTGCGGATGACGAGAACCATCCTGGGGGCGGCGGGACCATGTCTTACACGTGCGCTCACATCACTGCAATCATCCTTGGGGACAGGATGCTCTCACGTCCCAGGGCCAGCGGCTGTTTGAGTTCCCAGCACATCACTACTGGAGCTTCAAGTGCAGAACCAGAAACCAAACGAAAATCCACGGAAACATTTCACTCTATACTGTTTTCAGATGTTCGCTGAGCTACAAATACTGGGGTAGAATTGAGATTACATTTTCAACTAATCAACATGAACTGAGCTCTCAATCAATATTCAACTCAGAGTTGAGAAAGGGTTTCTTGGTCCCTGAAGAGATGCGGAATGTATGACTTTGAAGAAATTGTTTTTATTTTAAACACAGAACATAATACTTAGGCAAATAAGTGCTCATTTTGCCCGGCACTTACCAGGGACTGTGGAGCAGAAAGCCAGCCCCTCCTCCTGGCATTTCAGGGCTGCCCATCTTTATCCCTGAGGAGACTCTAGATTGAACCAAAAGACATAAAGGACCACTTCCTGTTGGCTCTGAAAACAGGGCTGAAACAATTCCAAAAAAGATGCTCCAAAAATGTTCGGGGAAGCACTGCTCGCGCAGGTGGCCGCTGTGAAGGTCGACACTCATTTGGAGAAGTAAAAATTCTGGGATGTTTATTCAACCCAACAGTCTCCTTACTTAAGGGGCTATCTTCAGAAATATCTTTATCAGTTGAGATTTACAAGAAGGAAGCAACCAGACAGCTGGCCAAGGTTTCCATAGGAAACCCACCTGAGGGACGGAGCTGTCTCAGCAGCTCCAGAATTCCCAGCCACAGGGGAAGGAGGGCCGCTGCCATGACAGTAACTGACTATCAGTCATTTACTATCATTTACTGACTGCAGTAAATGCTATCAGAAATCACCTTGAACTCTGATGGTTCTCAGAAAGCAAACGAGCCAGAACCCAATTACACACACACACACACACACACACACCTCCCCTTCTGGGTCTATTATTTCTCAATTCCATCACTTTATTTTTTGATAAATACTGTATCAATTCCACTGAACCACTGGATGAAAACGAACTGGATTCGAAATAAAATCAAGAGATAGTATTCCGCATCAGTACTCATGAAGTTCCTAAACCTGTTTTTCCCTGGTACACACATGGGTCAAGCCTGAGCAGTTGCATGAATTCAAGACGGTGCTTTATAAATAGCTGTTAGGACAAAAAAAAAAAAAAAACACTAAGAAAGCGAATGAGATGTAGCCAGGGTTTTCATACTTACTCTTTCCATGTGTATTGCCCACTGCTTTTACGTGGCCGTGAGTAAGAAAATCAAAATACGCTGCTTTGATCAATTTCCAGTCTGACCATTTGGAAACTGCAGGTAAACCAAGGCTGTGAAGCTGGAAGTCTGGAAACTAGTGTTCGTATCTTCCCCCTTTGACCTTAACTGCATCCTACAATAAAATATGAATCTAAAGGCATTAAGATGAATGTGTCATGCCTTCTTCAACCTCAGAAGACCTAGTTACCCATCTCCCCTGAGCTGTCCTCTAACACACATATTTTCAAGAAGCCAAGGCCAGGAGCAAACCCAGATCCCGAGTTTTTATGTCTATGTCCAAGGACATACCCGGCTAACTCTGGGTCACAGCAGAAGCCAGCATCTTTCGTCAGGTGGGGGACCTGGCAGGAGCCTCCTGCACCATGATGCCTCGTCGCCCGCCCTGGGCCTGGTGCACCCCTTCTCCTAAGGCACTGCAGTCCTCGCTGATAGGCATTAGGGGCTACGAACTTCTCCCTCCTGGGAACTGGAATGTTCTCTTCTAACCCCGATCCCAATCTAGATTCTGTCCCCTGGGGCTACAAAGACAATCTATGATCCCTCTCAATCATTACCCCTCTTTTTAATCAATGCAGCTGCCACCTCGTGCCCCAGATCTGGTCCGGAACCAGTTCCTTCCATATGCCTTTACGACGAGCCCTGGGAATGCCCTCCATCACCACTCGGGTCCCCCTCGGGACGCTCCAGAAACATGATGCTCTGAATAGCGTGTGGCTGTGGTCTGCAGTGGGTCTGGCCGGGGGCAGCAGGACACAGGACACTACTGTTCCTTGCTTTCCCTACACTGCCGCTAGCCCCACTGTCTCCAGGACAGCTGTGTCTCTATTTCCATAGTCTTAGATTCCTTCCAGAATATCACGGAGGACTTGACTGTGCCTGTGCCGTCCTACTCAGAAGAACAAATCCAACCTCATGACCCTTCCACTGACAGTGGAGGGAAATTCCTATGCAGACCATTTATTTCACTACTCACTCCAGCAAAACTACAAAAGGAGAAATGCTTTTTGGAGACCTTTCATTTTCTTTTATTCTGGCCACACCACGCAGCATGTGGGCTCTTAGTTCCCCAACCAGGGATAGAACCCTCACCCCCTGCGGTGGAAGCGTGGCGTCTTAACCACTGCCAGGGTTAAACTGTAACCCCGGCAGTGGTTAAGACTTAAGTGGTTAAGGTTAATGCAAAGTAGTCTAGAAGTGATTTCTGGATTGGGATTGGCTAAGTGGTTACAGCCAGGGAAGTTGTAAACATACAACTCTAGTTCCTTAGAAATAAAGCGTTAACAATTCTGAAGTTACTAGCTTTCGGTAACCATCCGTTGTTCCTGGTCCAAAATCAGATGTGGGGGAGGAAATGAGAATTTAAACTACAAATATAAAAATTTTTGATTACAGAGTGTGTGTGGCTTCCTCTATAAAGTTGAACGCTGGCGGCAGGAAACAGGTGATGAAAAATCTCTTCTCCTTAGTTCACATGAAGGTCTTAAGCGTCCCTGTTATTCTGTCCTAATGCTAGTGGAGACCAAGGCAAGGGGCAAAATACAGAATCCTGAAAAGCTACATCCGAAACAGCTTTCCAATTAAGACGTATAAAAGCCTATAATTTTATTTATGCAGTTAAAATTTATACCGGCAATGCACGGAGTGAAGCACTCATCTGTTAATGCAGATATATGGTGACTGATAACACACCAGAAGGCATGATGAAAGCTTCCCACTTCGAACCGATTCACAAGACGCAGCTGCCTCTTTTTATCCCGCATCGTTATCAAGAGAGGAAACATTACACCTCAGTTCCAGACACTATTTTGCATAATCACAAGGACGGAATCATTGTGTTTGGACATTTGATGGCTTAAATATTTGGCCTCAAAACATATGTCTGTTGCCATCGGGCTGTCTGACTTCTCCCTAAAAAACTCACAGAGCTCGTGCGTCTAGAGAGCACGTTTATGCTGAAAGGGAAACACAGCCCCAAAGCCTTTTGTAGGAAACTCAATGATAAAAAGAAGTGTAAGAACTGAACACTGTGTAAAAAATAAGAAAACCAAAAGGCTAAAAAAGTGAGCAGAGAATCTGACCGGTACCGTGAGCGATCCATCAGAAAGATGGTTGGAGCCCAAGTTCCTTCATCCACTGACCAGCCTGTACCGACCTCGTTCAAGCCACCACCTGACCTCCGCACGCGACACGGCAATTCGGGGGGTGGGGGGCTGCGGATCCTAGGCCTTCTCTGCAAACCACAAAAATGTTCTGTCCATGGCTGTGCCACGTCCCCCCCCCCAACACAGGAAAAGAATGGAAGCTAGAGTCGCCGCCTTAGGGCAAATACAAGTGTAAGACGTGCAGAATTCTGCACTGAAAGATGTCTCGTCTGGTGCTATCAAAGGTCTTTTTATCTGCTCGGGTTCTCAGGTTCTTCCTCTTCCTCCCGATGCCCTTTCCCCTCCAGAGACACAGCTGCTGGCCAAGCTCTACCCCCTCATGGGCTCAGATCCTGGGTGCAACAGTTTGGTTACCCCCGCATTGAGAAAACCACCGTGCAATACCGACTCAACAGGGTCGTTCCAAACCAGAGCACCTCCCACCCCGCCCACACCAGATACCCTTCAGTGCTCTGACCGCTGCAGACTGGCTGCAACACCTTCCCAATTCAGGAGGACACCGGCCCCCAGGCAGGTGGAGGGACTTGCCCCGGGGCGGGGAATGGACGGCATCAGAGGAAGGACCGAGACTGGCCTGGGTCACCTGCTGCAACTTTCCACTCCAACAATTCCTATCAAACTATCAGAAAAAAGAACTGGAGAGAAAACGAAGCGTGGTGTGTGGTATGTGTCAGGCTTTCCTTACAGAGAAAACCCGGTTCTAAGCTTCACACGAGCCCAGTGATAAAATCTGCACGACCAAAGAGGGAATCACGGGCACTCACCCACTGTCTTAAATATCACTGAATTCTCTAAATCAACAAATATATGTGGTTCTGCCACGTACCAAATCGTTTCCTTAAGTTGGCGGGTTGTTTTGACCGGTTGAGCAGAATTTATGCTCAGCTGTAAGTAAAACTGAGGTCTGAATTCAAATATATACTAACATAGCATAGAGCCAGATTTCACTTCTAGACTACTCTGCATTAAGAAATTTCTCAAGGGATGAAAAAACAAAGAAAAAACCTTCTTTTAGCCTCTTCCCCGGCAAACTCACCCAAACTAAGGTTGTCAAGTGTGGCTCATCCCCACCGACACACATTTGCAAGAGAAAAACAGGTCCCTTCCACATAAGCAAGCTTCTGTTAAAGGTCTCAAATCACTCACTAAATCTATCAATCACTTACATCAAAATGTTTTAGGAACTGGAGTGGGACGCATGCTCTAGTCCAGGAACGTGACTTATTTTGGGAAAAAAAAGTTCCCAAGCGACTCAGATAGTCGAGAATCATTGTGTCGAACCGGTTTTAATTTTAACACATACACCCTCTTGGACTGAAATGCTTGATTCCATTTTTTAGAAATTTTAGCTCCCAAACCATTTTCACGCCTAAGGGCGGGCCGCAAAGCCTAAACTAAAAGCAGCATCGTGCCCTGTGCAGAGCCAGACACCTGTGCCGAAGGCCCGGTTTCAAGGCCCTGGCTCCAGCACGAGATGGGGCCTTGAACAGCCCTCACTCCTGGCCTGCGGGCACACGTGGCCAGGCAGCCCCCTCCCAGGAGCTGGTCTGCTTCATCACCGTCTGGTTGAACCACAACTCTACTCAAGAGCAGTGGGGCTCTGGTCCAGGGTAGAGAACAGAGGAAATGCAAAGTGAATTTGGGTTTCCCACAGGACACTGGGAATATCAACTCATCCTAAGCAAATACTTAAAACCACGAAGGCCTGCCTCTTATAAACTGGGCTTCAACTCGTGCACCAGGGAAATGTTTGTACTGACTGTTGGCATCGGTCAGCCCACAGTGTGTGAAGCAAAAGTTCCCAAGGATTCATGATTCACTCACTCAGAAGCAAAAACCAAAATTTAACGATGGCCAAAGGAGCAGCATTTCCTCAGGGAAAAGGGAAAAAAATTAAAAAGCTGTTTTAAAATTCTTGATTCTAGTCAGGCAATGAATATTTCTAATGCTACATCCATGAACAAAATAACTTTTATTTTGAAAAAATGTGCAGTAACTTCTGATTGCAGGAAAAAGTAGTTCAGCCTATGTCTTATGTCTCCAGACCATTCTTGCTCCAAACACACATCTTGAACTACAGTCAAGTTTCTGCCAAATCCAATAGGCCGTCTCCCACAGGTGTCCCCAGCACAGGCCCGGTTCAGCAGAGCCAGGCGCAGCGTGGGTTTCCAGATGGCTCTCCATGGTCTAAAGGTTCACCAAGGTTCCTTCTCAGGGTGATGTGCGGGTTCATGGGCAGGTGAGGGGTGGTGAGTTGGACCTCCCCTGCCCTCCCAGGCCAGTTTTTAGAATAGATTTTCTTTTTTTGTTTGTTGTTCTGGGACCTGGCAGGGTTAGAATTATAGTAGCATTTCCAGATAATTCACTTCCCTGTGAGTTGCCTAAACTTCTGAAACGACAGCTCCTTTCCATGGAAAGGAAAAAAGAACATTTCATTACGTCATGCTTGCTGACCTGCCGTGGCCACGATGGTCACTGCACAGCAAAGAAAATAGTGACCGAGTCCCTACCAGCCGCTCTCTGCCCAGTAGCTTATGCAAAAGTCCCCCAACCTTGGAAGTGAGCACTTCTGTCTCCACCTGACGGATGAAGAAACCGAAGCTCAGAGGGACTAACAGACCTGCCCAGGTCACTCATGGGTCTGGAGAACAGCCGGAGGCCATCCAGACCCTGCTCCAGACCCACGCACAGCCCTGCAGGTAAGGCAGTAGCAGCTCACGGGCACTGAATCAACCGGGAACCCTGCCAGATGCAGATGTTCTACAATAAAATACTCACTTTGCTAAAATAAGAGGCAGATCCCAAAAGAGTAAGTTAGGGGGCTAATGTCCATCGAAGTACTCATGGTGATGGGCCAAAAGCCTGATCTCATCTGGATGAAATCATAAGGGGCGTGACAGTTAACAGCGGACCGTATGAGCAAGTTAATACTGAAATCGTGCGTGCCACAGTGACAAGCTGCTGTGCACACCAAAAATGAAGATTAACATTAAGAGAAATTTTTAAATATATATTATTTATTAAATTTATTCTATTATAAATGCTAGCCATGAGCATTTTCCATATACAACAACAACAAAAACAAAAACAAAAACAGGTAAGACCACCTGTAAGTTGAATACAAAAATATTCACTATTAACATTTTGATATATTTTCCTTCTAATCTTCTTGTTATGCTGATAAACTTCTTGATACCAAATTACATGTTATGGAGTACATGTCCATGTCCACCCCAAAACTCATATGCTAAAAATCTCTTCCCCAGTGTGATGGTACTTGGTAGGTGGGGCCTTTGGGAGGTGGTTAGGTCATGATGGTGGAGCCTTCGTGAATGGGATTAGCGCCCTTGTAAGAGGAGGTCAAGGAGCTAGCTTGCCGTCCTTCCATCACATGAGGACAGTGAGAAGGTGGCCACCTACGAGCTAGGAAGAGGGACCCCACCAGAGCCGGACCGTGGCAGCACCTTGGCCTCACACTTCCAGCTTCCAAAACTGTGAGACAAATGTTGATTATTGAAGCCACCCAAACTATGGTATTTTTATTATAGACTATGACACTAGGATGTCGCCAAGAACTCTGTAACCTTTTTAAATTGAACGTAACACCAGGAGCATTTTCCACGTGACTATTCTTTTTAACATCATTAGAAGACAGCACCACAGTCTCACTAATGTAGACGTTTTCCCATACCATTTGGACTGCCAATAGTTTTCCGGTTGGTATAAAACAACGCCACGATGAGTCCTCTGCACATACGCTTCTGCCAGCATTTCCTACATGAGGAAGGAATGGCAGGCCCTGTTCTGTGCCTGCAGAGCAGGGTCGGCGGGTGGGCAGGCGGGTGGGCGGCACAGTGCTCACAGCCCAGTGCCCGACACAGCACAGGACCAAGGCGGCCGTGTCTTAAAGGACAGACGTTTGCTTTGGGTCCACAGGACCTCCACGGAGAAGCAAAGCAGTCTTAGGTCACATGCCCCGGCACGGGTCCTGGCCACTGACCAAGCAGAACGACCAGAGGACAGTGACCAGAAGGTGAAAGCAGATGGAAATTGTGTCACAGGAGGAATACACCAAGACTGAGGCTGACCCAACAGAGGAGGAATGAAGACCACTGGACTCCAGCGTGGGAGGGTGCTGGTCCACGGGGAGTCCCATCCAACACGGGCAGGGTGACCACAGACCAGGGGCGTGCAGAGACTCGGGCACTGGGCAAGTGCTCCGATTCAGTGGTTTTAAAGTAGGTCAGGAAGCAAGACATCAAGACAGTCGAGCATTCAACCGGCAATTATGTGCGTATGTCTATCTAGAAATCTAATACCACAAAGGCCCTAAATACTAACCAAAACAAATCAGTGGATGATTGATCTTTCTCCTGCCTTAGAGTCCAATCACACAGAACTACAAGACTTAGCATTTTCCTAATGAGAAGTTCCCTTATGGCACGTGGAATCAGACTTGTGTCACCCATACATTTTCAGGCAGTGCGTTTGAGGGTGGCGTGGTGTGTACCCTCTGAGGGCACGTCACCAGGGGAATCACAACAATAGATACTGCAGTTAGTATGTGAAAAAAGTGGCTAGGATTACTGTTAAATCGCTTCCTGACATTAAAATCCTACTATTCCGTATAGAGAATAAAAATAAAGGGTGAAAGAGGTGACTTCTAAAATTCTGAGTAGTACTTTGCAACCAGAGCCAATCAATAGCAATCATAAATAGTTCAAAGAAGATACAGATTTTTAGCTCCATGAAGGTGGGGTCACCCTACTCCCCCAGGTCCTCCTTTTTACAACTAAGCACGGAGGACTGAGAGGGGAAAGAGAGTGGGCTGCCTGGGGACCACGGGGCTTGAGGAATGACAGGGTGGCGAGTCCCCCGGTTTGCTCATACCCTCCATACCTCCCGACCAGGGCACTGCAGAGGCCTGCAACGTGATCTCCGACAGGCAGAGAGAAAACTATCCAAGGAAAGCTGTTCTCTTTAGCCAAAGGACTGGGGAATGGGGGCCCCCAACAGAAAGCCTTTTGGCCATACCCACCCTACTGCAGCTGAACACTGCCCGCTGCCCATCCCCCTGCCCAGCAGGAGTGGTTGGTGCTCTGAAACCACTCAGGTGGTACTGGCAGGTTAGGCAGGGAGCTGACCTCCCAGGCCCTGCCCAGTGGAAACAGATGATGCTGTGATTCCCCCCGCCCCCTCCAGGGCCCCAAAGACAGCTAACGCTCCCCCTTGACTATGCAGCATGGAGGTGGGACCAGGCAGGGTGAGTCGCCCCTACACACACACATACACACCATGTAGCAGCGGGCCCAGCCCCCACCTCCACCCAACGCTGGTGAGCAATGAGACAGAACAAGTCAGAGTGAGTCAGCCCTCACTTCCCCCACCTCAGGCCGCGGGAAAGGCCTAGCGGGAAGCTGAACCTGCCCAGCCCCCAGCAGCAGCAAGACTGAATGAGGTGGTGGAAAACAGAGCCAGTGGCCCACTGATCCCCCACCCCAGCCTCAAGGCTCAGTGGGACCTGGTGGGTCACTGAGCCTCCACGCCCACCCGGCATGAAGGAGAACAAAGGGGAACTCACACCCAGCACCAGTAAGGGGAACGAGGTGGTGGAAGGCAGGGCTGGTGTGTTCCACCCCTGCCCCCAGCCCTCACGCTGGTGTAGACAGGGAACAGAGAGGAACTGAGCTTTGGCCCCCGCCCTGCAGAAACAAGGCCTGCAAGTCAGCCCTCCACCTTTTCCCCCTCCCGGTGTCAACAGGGGCCCAGGGAGCTAAGCGTACACCCCTGACTGGGCTCCGTGAAGCCGTGCTGGTCGGTGCCCTGCTTTTGCTGGGAAAGTAGCAGCAAGGCCCAGGAGGGATCTGAACGTCCACCCCACCCGGCACAGGCAGGCAAAATTTTAGAACTGAAAAATACATTTAAAGCAGAAAAGCAAAAAAAAAAAAAAATCACTGGAAAGGACCAATAATAGAGTGGAAGTGACACAGGAGGGAATCAGCGGACATGAGGCTAATCAGTAGAATTTAGTTAATCAGAACAAAGAGAATAGATGATGAAAAATGAACAGTCTCGGGGACCTGTCGGACCACAACAAAAATACTAATACTCTTTTGTCACGGAAGTCCCCAAAGAGGCAGGAAGGGACTGAAAAAATACCCAGAGACACAATGGCTGAAAACTTCCCAAACTTGGCAGAAAATATCAAACCACGGATTTGATATTATATATATAACTCAAATATATATATATTCGAGTTAACCTTGAAATGGATAAACCCAAAGAAATCCAAGCCACATTAAACTTCTGGAAACTAAAAGACAAAGAAAAACCCCTGGAAGCAGCCAGACAGAAATGACACATTACTTACAGGAGAACAATTCGAATGACAAAGGATTTCTCACCTGCAACCATGAAGGGCAGGAGCAAGTGGCATGTTTTTCAAGCACTGAAAATAAAACCAACCGTCAACCGCAAATTCTATAACCAGTGAAAATATCCTTGGGGGGGGAGGGTGCGGGGGGCGAGGGGAAATAAAGACATTCGCGGATGAAGGAGAACTAAGGATTGTTGCCAGCAGGCCTGTCATTGAAGAATGACTAAAGAAGTCCTCTCAACAGGAAGGAAATGATTAACAGAGCCTTAGGACTTCAGAAAGGAAAGAATATTGGAATGGGAAAAAGTGGGAGCAAGTAACTAGCCTACTTCTCAGGAGTTTCTTAAATTACATTTAGCAAAAGAGATAATGTCATCTGACACGGTGCTCAATGTATATGGAGGAAATATTTAAGACAATTATATTTGAAAATCGGGGCAGGTAAGTGGACCTAAATGGAAGAAGTAAGGTACCCACACTGCAAGTGAAGTCATAAAATGGTGACGCCACTGACGCTGGTAGATTACATCTGCATAGTGTAACAGCAGAGCAATATATGTAAAAACACTACAAAAAAAGTCAAGATGGAATCCTAAAAAATGTTCCGATAACTCACAGTAAGGTTGAAAAAAAGAAAATAGGAAACAGAAACACAAACAGAGGAAACAGAAAGATAGTAAAATAGCACACTTAAGCTCTAACATACCAACAAGTACCTTAACTGTAAACAGTCTAAATGCACCACTAAAAGGACAGATTGGGTGTGGCAGAAAAAAACCAGTATCATCTAAAGATATGTTGTACACAAAAAAACTTATTTCAAATACAACATAGGTAGGCTGGAAGAGTAAGCATGGAAAAAGACATCCCACGTAAACATTGCTAATATTTTTTACAAAAAACAGGAGTGGCTATGCTTTATAGCAATGATAAAAGGATCAACCTAACAGGAAGATGTAGTTCAAAATGTGCAAACACCAAACAGTGCCTTGAAATATACAGAGCAAAATCTGACAGCTATGAAAGGAGAAAGAGACAAATCCACCATTACAGTTGGGGACTTCAACACTACACTGAGCAGTTGACAGAACTACTAGACAGAAGATCAGCAAAGCTATAGAAGAACCAAACAACACAACCAACCAATAAGACTAAATCGACAAATATATAATGAACATGCCAACCAACAACAGCAGAAGACAGGTGTTTTTTTTTCAAGCACTCATAGACCATTCACCAAAAACAGACCATATCCTGAGCTGTAAAACAAACCTCAACGCATTCAAAAGAACTGAAATCATACAGAGTATGTTCTTTGACCATATTGGAATCAAATAAGAAAACAATAACAGAAAGACAAGACAGTCTTCACGCACTTGGAAGTGAAACAACACATGTCTAAGTAACCTAGGGTCAGAAAGGGAGTCTCAAAGGAAATAAAAAGAAAACACACAGAAGTCAATGGAAACGAAAACACAATATACCAAAACATGTGGGATACAGTTAAAGCAGGAGAGAAGGGAAATTTATGGCACTAAATGCTTGCAGTAGAAAGGTCTCAAAACACGACTCTAAGTTTCTACCCTCAAGAAATTAGGGAAAACAAAACAGACACAAAGCAAACAGAAGAATAATAAAACAACAGAATTGAAAACAGGAAAATAATAGAGAAAAGTCAACAAAATAAAAGGCTGGTTTAAAAAAACACAACTGGGGAATTCCCTGGTGGTCCAGTGGTTAGGACTGTGTACTTTCACGGCTGTGGGCCCCAGTTCGATCCCTGGTCAGGGAAGTTAGGTCCCACATGCTACAGGCAACCAAGAAAAGAAAAAGTGTTTAAAAAAACAAAACTGACAAACTCTGATAAAGATTAAAAAGTAAGAAAACGTAAGTCACCAATGTCAGGAATAAAATGGGCTATCACAACAGATCCTGTATCCATTTTACAAGATAATAAGGGAACACTATAAACACTTCATAGGCTCAAAAATTCAACAACTTAGAAGAGATGGACCCATTCCGTGAAAACCACAAAGTACCAAAACTCAACCAAGATGAAACAGATAACCTGAATAGTCCTATAAACACTAAAAAATTGAATTTGTAATTTAAAAACACCCAGAAAATAAATCTCCAGGTTCAGATGGTTTCATGAGAGCATCCCACCAAACATTTAAAGAAGAATTATTACCAATTTTACAGAATCTCTTCCAGAATAGAGCAGGAGGGACCACTACGCAACCCACTATTAAGGCCTTGATCAAAACCAGACAGTCTTAACGCAACAGATAAATACCTCTCATGAACTTAGGCACAAACACCCTCCACAAAATATTAGCAAATTCAATTCAGCAATTATGAAAAGAACTACACCCTGACCGAGAAGGATTTATCCCAGGCATGCAAGGTAGATTAATACTGAAAAGTCAACATAACACAGCATATCAACTGGCTAACGTAAGTCACATGATCATATCAACTGATGCAGAATAAATGTTTTATAAAACCCAACATCCATTCCATTCATGATAAAAACTCTCAGCCATCTAGAAATAAAAAGAAACTTCTTCATATTTTTAAAGAGCATCTACAAAATAGCTACTTCATACTTAATGGTTAAAGACTGAAAGCTTTCCTGTTAAGATCAGGAGAAAAGGCAAAGATGTCTGCTCTCACCACTTCTATTCACCACAGCACTGGAAGTTCTAGCCAGTGCATTAGGGCAAGAAAAAGAAATAAAATACAAATCAGAAAGAAAGAAATAAAAACTGTGCCTATTTTCAGATTACATGATTGTCTAGATAGGTCTCCCGATAAATTTTTGAATTTCAACAAGGCTGTAGGATATTAAGATCAATGCACAAAAATGAACTGCATTTCTATACACTAAAATGAATATGTAGAAACTGAAATAAAAAATAAAGTACCATTAATAATTTCTCCAAGGTAAATAAAATCTAACAAAATATGCATAAGATGTTTATGCTGAAAATTACAACACCTGAAGACCTCAGTACTTGAAGAGACATTCCTGCTTATGGATTAGAAGATCTAACATAGTAAAGAGGCAAATTCTTCTCCAAAGTGACTTACAGGTTTAACAAAATTCCTATCAAAATCCCAGCAGGGGTTTTGGTAGGCACAGACGAGCTTATTCTAAAATTTATATGAAAAGGCACAGGGCCTAGGCTAAAACAATCTTGAAAAAGTAGAATGAAGTCTGAAGAATCACTCTACCCATTATAATGGCTTCATACACAACCACAGTAATAAGGCAGTGTGGTATTGGCAGAGGGACAGATACATCAATTAATGGAACACCAAAGAGAAACTGGAAACAAACCCACACAAACCTGACAACTGATCTTTGACCAAGGTGCAAAGCCATTAGATTGAAAAAGAAAAATCTTTTCGACAAACAGCGCTAGAGCAACTGGGCACCGTAGTCCAAAAGAATAAACACTGACCTAAATCTCATACCTAACACACAAATTAACTCAACATAAATCAGAGATCTAAGTGTAAAATGTAACACTATAAGACTTCCAGGAAAAAAAAGAAAAACCTAGGAAAAAAATTTGGGGACTTAGAGCCTGGTGAAGAGTTCTTAGACCGGACACCAAAAGCATTACCCACAGAAGGAAAAACTGATGAAATGGACTTCATCAAAATTAAAAACTTTTGCTCTATGAAGAGGATGGAAAGACAAGCTACAGATTGGGAGAAGACATTTGTAAATCACATACCTGGCAAAGGCCTTGCTTGAGTCTAGAATACATAAAAACTCTCAAAGCTCAAGAGTTAAAAAAAAAAAAAAATCCAATTGGAAAATGAGTGAAAGACATGAACAACCATTTCACAGGAGGGTAGACAGAGGCAAAAAACACACAAAAAATATTCGACATCATTAAAACTACAATGAGATATCATTACACACAGGTCAGAATGGCTAAAATACAAGAGAGTGATAACACCACATGCTGGCTGAGATCTGGAAAAAATGGATCTCCCACACATCGCTGATGGAAATATAAACGGCACAGCCACCCTCTGGCAAAGTGTTTGACAGCTTCTTACAAAACTCAAGTACCGTAGAGGATCCAACAATTGCACTTCTGGGCATTTATCCCAGAGAAATGAGACTCATGTTCACAGAAAAACCCGTACAGCACAGTCCACAGCGGCAGTTCTGCTGCCCTGGTGAAGCCTTGGTGGCCAGTCTGATGGGTGGCTTCACCAGGAAGACTGTGCCCATGGCCCTCAACTGGCAGCTGCCCAAAGATGTACCAGAGGACAATGTGTAACGTCCAATGCAGGCTGGCAAATGCCCCCCAAGTGCCAGCTGTGCCAGGTCCCTGCCAGAGCTGCAAATGGTCCAAATGTCTTTCAACAGGTCAACAGCTAAACTGTGGCACATCTAATACACACAGCGTCCTGGGTGGATCTCAAAGGTATCATCTGCTCAGGGAAAAAAGCCAAGCTCAAAACGTCACATATAGTTTGACTCTATAGCACACTCGGAAGAACAGAAGTATAGATATGCAGCACGGATTAGTGGCTGTTAGGGGTTCGGGGACAGGAGGGAGTTGGCTGTGATATACAAAGGTAGCGAGAGAATCCTTGGGATGGAACTGTTCTGGATCTTGACTGTGCTGGTGGTCACACAAACCTACCCATCTGATGAAATTGCACAGAAGTAAATACACTCTCACGCACACAAATGGAATGCATGTGAAACTGGTGAAGTCTGCATAAGGCAGCTGGAGTCTATCAAGGCCATGTGCTGGCTATGATACTGTACTAGTTAAACCAGGTGCAGCCATTGTGAGAAACTGGGTAAAGGACACACACATAGGTCGTCTCTGGGTTATTTCTTACAACTGCATGTCAAACTATAATTAGCTCACAATAAAGTCCTTTTAAAGATGTAAACTTTAAAATGTCTAGACAGCTATCAATTACTAAATTTTGTTTGGAACCAGTAAAGAAAATTTTCCCTCTCTTTCGTCACTTTCTCTCCCCACACAGGACATACAAAGTGAATTTGTTTCTCTTGGTGTCCGAACGGGTGACCCTGGGGGGTCTGAAGGCCAGAACCAGGTCTTCAGCAGAGAAGATCCTATCTCTGTCACCAGGCTCCAGGGCACCCTGAGGTGCCCGAGGAACCAGACCACTCCTCCTTCCACCTTTCCAAAGCCTGCACGTACCACAGAGTTTAAAGAGGTGAAACGAAACGGACAGTCATATTTGCCTGGAGGACAGACCTACAAGGCTCACTTGATGTTTAAGATGCTCACAAGATTAGGGTAATTCAACAGAAGCAACGTCTAAGTCAACAAAAGCAACCAAAGGAGTAAGTTCCACGGACACGATGTGCTTTGAGTGGAAGAATCAGGTCTGGCTTGCTAAAGCACAAAGCCCGGTCCAGCTCCGCCATCTGCCAGGCCAACCCAACCACTCTGCTAATACAGAACGCCAGTGGCAAATCTAATTTGAAAATTTTCTAGTAGCCACACTTAAAAAAAGTAAAAAGAAACCAGTCAAATTCATCTCAAAACAAACTTAATGGCCAACATATATAGGAAAAGATGCTCCACGTGACTGATTAGGGAGCTGCAAACCTAAACCACAATGAGTTATCACCTCACACCTGGTAAAATGGCTAGTACCAAAAAGATAAGAGATAACAAATGCTGCTGAGGATGGGAAGAAAAGGGATACTGTTGGTGGGAATGTAAATTAGTGCAGCCACTGTGGAAAACAGTATGGAGGTTCCTCAAAAAATTAAAAATACTTCTATCATATGATCCAGTCATCCCACTTCTGGGTACACATCTGAAAGAACTGAAAGCAAGAGCTCAAAGAGACATATGTACATCCATGTTCACAGCAGCATTACTCACAATAGCCAAGAGATGAAAGCAACCCAAATACCCATCAACAGATGAATGGACGAAGAAAATGTGGTCTATACATACAATAGATTATTATTCAGCCTTAAAAAGGAAGGAAATCTGCTTCACGTGCTTCAGCAGAGATGACCCTTGAGGACATTATGCTAAGTGAAATAAGCTAGTCAGAAAAAGCCAAATACTGCGCGACTCCAGTCATGAGGTACCTAGTCAGAGTCATCAAAATCGCAGAGACAGACGGCAGAATGGCGGCTGCTAAGACCTGGGTGGGAGAGAAAAATGCAGAGGTGCTTTACTGGTTACTGAACTTCAGTTCTGCAGGACGAAAAAGTTCTGAGAACCGGAAGATGTGAAGATACTCAACACGACTAAAGGGTACAGTTAGAAACAGTTACGATGGTAAATTTTGTGTTTACCACACACACACACACACACGAAATATATATATATAATTTAACCCCCATATTCAAAAATCTCAGCATACAATTAATATAAAAATGACTGAGATATTTTACGTTCTTTTTTATATGCTAAGTCTTCAGACTCCAGGGTGTATTGACACTGACTGCACATCTCAGTTTGGACTAGTCCCATTTCGAGTGCTAATACTCACGTGCGGTTTCCCCACCGGGACTGTGCTGGGCTCGACCGTACCTGTCACCCCTACCTGACAAACCTTATAGCTGGATCCAAGTAACAAAACTTTTTTTTGACAGGTGTTGGCAGGGTCGTCTTCTTGCAAAACCTTTTGGGAAATCTTTATTTTTTATTTTTTTCACATTTTAATTAATTTATTTATTTTTAAATTTACTTATTTATCTTATACAGCAGGTTCTTATCAGTTATCTATTTTAAACATATTAGTGTATACATGTCAATCCCAATCTCCCCCTTTTGGGAAATCTTATTTGTCCTCGGTCAGCTCTATGGAAAGGGCAAAGCTCAAACGATGCTGAACATCTCCCCAGGACCTGCAGGACATCATGCCCCTCCCTCCGCCCCTACTCCGAGAGCTCACAGCTTAAAAGAGGGGCTGGTAACCAGCTAAAGCAGGCACAAGATGCTGAGGGATGGACGCGAAGAACAATGCAATTAGCTCCCACCCGTGATTTCTGATGTGCCAGGGAACAAGTAGAAAGTTTAAGTCATTTACCAAAATGACGTATGACAGTTGGTAGTAACTAGCATTCACCTCTATCCTGACCTTTCTCAGCTCTGATGTGCAACTGCTTTGAGTACATCTTCAAAGCATGAATTTGTACAGAATTCAGTACACATTTATATTAAAGATACACAGAGAATAAGCACACTCACCAGAAAAGGCACTCGGCAAACCAATACCTCTGCTGGTGATTCTGATTCGAATAATCAGCTCTTCACTGAGTAGGAGGGCATTTGTCAAGTTAATCCTCCCAGAGTATAGAGAATAAAATTTGGTGAAAGTGAAAAAACTGTCTCTCTCACAGCTGAATATAGCATTCTTTGAATATACCTTCAGAAAAATTGAAGACAGGGAGGAGAAGAGGAAGACGTTTCTAGTGCAAACACCCAACTGCTGTACATCCCAGACAAGAGTTTACTTTCTCAGTAGAACAAAGTACAAGAACAAAACTGCCACATACATGCTCTCCACCCCAAGTCACTCAGCAGAAAACTGCTCTGTGGCTAAAGGAAGCCCTAAGGAGGACCTCTCTGTAACCTCACATTTGTGCTGCACTGGTTGAAACCAATATAATGACTTCTTTGTGAAAAAAATGTATTTTGCAGTAAATTATCAAAAGCTTCACTGAAGATCTTAATGGACATGGCTGAGTAAGGAGTACTAAACACGGCTATGTTTAGAGAACCCAAAGTTACCAACTCAGCGTATTTCAGGGGTCGCTGGGCACTGAACTATTTTAAGAATAGCCAGGGAAAAAAGTTACAGACTACAAAGGGTGCAAATTTTATTCTTTAATTTAACACACTCACATCTAAATCCCCTCCTCCCACCAGCAATTCCTCCCTCCCCCCATCCCACCTCCTCCCCCCACCCCACCCAAACAAATCTCACAAGAACTTAATACTGAAAACTTACCTTGGTGCATTCACTTCAGACAAACCCCTCAGAACTTATCATTTAATCCTATGCATTAAACTCTAAGTTCTCACACCAATCTACGGGAATGTAGTTAATACTATAAAATTACACCTCGGGATCCATTACTTTACACCTCACAGATAAAACCATAACTTTGCTTAATAATTTAGATTGTGATCTCTCTAAAGCTCTACATCTGTCATCTCAAGTAACGGTGCTTACCTTATAATTTGCTTGCTAAACGGCACGTCACCAAAAAAAAGCATTCATGCCTATCCTTATTAAAAAAAAAAAAAAAAGAAAGAAAACAAAACACTACCTCACTCACTATTCCTGGTTAAGGAAGGAATATTTCAGGGAAGGAGAAACTATTTGCATGCCCTAAGCCACCTGATAAAGGGGTCTGCACTGAAAAACTATAATGGCTTCCAGAGGATCCTTAAAATACATGGGGTTTTAAACATGCACACCATAAGGCCCCATTAATTCATTTAGTAACTCGTTTACTCGTAAGTCCTCATATAGTCAAGAGCAATTTCAAGGGCAGAAACGTATATGCCAGCACCAAGACCTCGTAAGGCTAAAATGAGCTCAGGAGTAGCAATAAGCAATAACTAAAGCAACAGCAGTAATAACATTCCAGCTCCCTTCCCGAAGGAGGGGTCCTAAGAAAGCATTTAGCAGGAGACACGCAGCCAACGTGTACAGCTGCTGGTATTTTTGTCATTTGTCTGCCACTTCCGAGGTGTGCCCAACCTCTGACAAATGACCGAGGTCCTGAGGTTCTCGCGAACTCTGCAACATGGGGACGGACCTGCACGGTTTACTGAACTGAAGATTATGAAGACTGAAGTCTACGGTATTTGCAAAAGTAAGATTTGTCATGTGTTCCAGCAGTTACGTGGCTACTCTGATGCTTTTGTTTTAGTTAGCCTTTGGCATGGTGTCACCCACGTTTTAATAGAATCCATGCTGGATTTCTTAATTGGAAACGCCGCCAACCTACTTGTATCTCTTTAACGCAGAAGGGCTCATCTGGACAAACTGTAAATGAGATTCTAATCAATCCTGATCAAGACATGAACCTTTTCCACTACTGGGGAACAGCGACTTGAACCAACACACTCACCCCTTGATCAGGGTGGTAAGCACTCTGCATACTCAAAGCCATACCTTGGAGGCTCAAGGGTCAAATCAAGCCCGCAGATGTTTTTACTTGGCTTACACAGTGCTTTCAAAGTTCTAAACAAGTTGCCAAAGCATCAGGAGATGTGGCATCAAAATCTGCATTCTCGGATTATCTGGCCCTATAGGAAAACCTACCACCTTGAGACCACACACCCTCACAGCCCCAACTGGGAGCAAAATGGACAAGGGCAAACGCTCTCCAAGCCGCCATAATCCCCGCCAGGTCAGTTCCCTCACCGATGGGACTGCCAGATTCTTCTGGGCATATGTTTGCCACTCCTCCTTCAGATTCTGAAACTGTCTTTAATCCCTGAAATAAAGACCCACAATCTAATCTCATCAGTACTACGTCCAAACCCTCCAAGCGAACAAAATAAGCCCAAACAGGAATCTGAGTAGAAAACAAAATATTTTCATGGTTCTATGGTGGTAATGCTGATATGAACTATTTCATCTTCTTAAAATGTCATTTTTGAAAACGATTCACTTCTCTCATCCCTTCTTCCACACTTTTGGTTAGATTATTACTCTATCTGCCGTTAACTGATTGAGTCCCTTTCAAGCAGAATATCATTAATGAGGAAATCTTAGGGGTTAGGACAACATGCCACAGTTGGATACTTTAATGAAGGCACCAGGGGTTCGAGATATACTGCCCAATAGGCTGATGCTTGGACCTCAACTCATCGCTGCCACAGAACTTGGTAACGTGTTTTTTAAATGTTGGCTGGATGTTTTATTTGACGTATGCGTCATTCCCAACAAAACATGGACTATATCTGTAAAAGGATTCTCAAAGGGGGCTTTAAATGCTACACACAGTCTCTGGACAGAGACTCAAGCAACCACACGTGCACTGCCGCTCCCCCGGGCATTGCTTACCCATTGCACTGAGATAATGGTTGAAGGCCTGGCAAGGAGGACTTGGGGTTTGTGTTGATTTGTCACAACTCATGGGTGCCGGGCTCCTGTCTGTGTCAAAAGAGAAATACCCACTGGAGGATCGAGACAGCAGGGAAGATCTTCTCACGAAGATGAAAAGCGGGGATCTGGTAGCGAAAGGGCCGGGACTGGCCGGTGGGGCCAGTGGGCCCTGTGGGCTGCCTTGGGGGCAGCGGTCCCCTTCTCCTTCGGGATTACCTTGCCGCTCTGTCTGTAGAGAGATGGGGGCCCCAGGCCTGAGCTGAGGAGGCCTTTCGGCAGGCTGCAATTGTCCACCTTCTCTGTCACACTCAGAACTTACATCGGAAGGTTGCTTTGCCATTTGGTCTTTTTTTCTGCAAGGAAAATTAAAACTAGGGTTATCTTAAGCAAAACGATAACTACAATGAATACCTAAATGGGCAGACTTTCACCTATTCATGAAAAATCCTTAGAATAAATGCCCAACACTTTAATACTGTCATTGCTTATATAGCAATAGTTTTCCATACGTTTTTCCAAATAATAGTAAAAATAACCTGCATAACAAAGGTAGCATTATCTTTGTTTGGGGGGGGGTGAGGTGGGTTGGAGGGACTAAACTCCGTACCACCAAACAAAACACAGCAACAATGTCAATTACTAGTGGAACTAGTGCTCTAACACCACACACACACACACACACACACACACACACACACACACACGTTTTAGGAGAGGCTGCTTGTTTGAGATCTATTCACATGTGCTCTTTGCTCAGGCCCGACTAGAGTAAGTCAGAAACTCCCAGCGGGCTCTGATTTCCCGGGATCAGATACACCGCTGGAGCCCAGGAGCGGGCGCAGATGCAGCGATTGCAGGCGGCTGGCCGCGTTCCCCGCTCCGGCCCCATTGTTCTGCCGAAAGTGCTGAGGACAGCAAGTCTGGGGAAGGTTTGGCAAGGGCCGTCAGTCGTAGTAAGTGCGTCACAATAGAGTTTGTAACTCAGCGCGGCTCGGCCCAGCCGGGCTCCGGCTCTCCGCCCGCCCGAGGTCCCTCCCGCTCCCGGCTCGCGCGCCCCTCCTCCGGCTGCGGGGGCGGGGGGGGGGCAGCGCGCCACACCGAACTCGCCGGAACTTCTCCGAGGTACACCCGCACTGTTAGGTGCACACCTCCAAATAGGAGGGGGTCCCCAAAGCCGTCCCCTGGAGACCCCTGCAAAGTCTACAAGTAACTCCGCACGCTGGGCGGCATCGGGGCGCGCGGCTCCTGTACCCCATAGACTCTCCCCTCCGAAGTCAATCAGGCCGAAACTCACGTCCGCCCCTTCCCTTCCGAGCGTCGCGTCCGGGCCGGGGCCCGGCGGCGCCCAGCCCGCGCCCTTCGCCGACCCGGAGCCCCCTGACCGTCAACACGAAGGCGGCCCGGGAGACAAAGCCCGGGACTCGCGGTCGGAGCGCCCGGGGCAGCGGAGAGCCTGCAACTCGCCGCCCGTCCGCTGCCGCGCTCCGCCGGGCAGCTGAGGGCTCCGCACGCCGCGTCTCCGGTACGCGCTACCCCGGCCGCAGCCGCCGGGAACATCCTCCGCCTCCTCCCGCTCCTCCCCTTGCGCACTGCGCCCGCCGCCGCCGGCACCGCCGACCTCCCCGCGCCGCTGGCGCCGGGTGCCCGCGCTCCCAATTGGCCCTCGTGCGGTCGCTCCGCGCCACAGCCAATCGCCTGCGGCGGCGGGGGCGGCGCCTGCCCGACAGGCCGCCAAAGGCCAGGCGATTGTTGACAAACTCGCCTCCGAACGCGGCTCCGGCCGTCGCTGCGGCGAGAACCGCGGCGAAGGTTTCCGCGGCCTCGGGGCCGGAGGCTGCCCAGGCTACCCCGCCCCGCCCCTCCGCCAGTCCGGGCGCCGCGCGCGCCTCCGCAGCTCCCGCCGCCCCCAGTAGCCAGTCACCTGGAGACAAAACAGGACCCTCACGGCCGGCCCCAGACTCCAGTCCCAGCAGCCGACCCCCGCCCAGGCCCGCTAAGATGCGGACCCTAAAGGTCACCCCCTCCCCAGCTGTAGCCCCCATCCTCCTCCAACTTCCTCCCTCTTTCTCCCCGTGCGCCACGGGACACGCACCAAATCTGAGCGGCTACCCCTGGCCACCGACGCGCATTTCCGCGCGCACCCGTGACCCCCGCAGACAAGGAACACATCCATAGCCCCATCCCCGGTGTCCGGCGGGCCTTCCACTACCTGCGCCAACCCCGAGTAACAGGCCCCCGAGGGCACGGCACTGCCAGCCAGCCAGCACTGCGCTCGGGCACGCCCGAATCGCTAAGACGGTCTGGCCCCACGGTCCGGGCAGGTTCTACAGCCAGCGGCTGGTCCATCGCGTGGCCCCAGCGGTGGGAGGAGGCCCTCTGTCTCTTGCTGTCTGTGGACCGTGCGTCTGGCATCGTCCGCAGGGCACCCGCACACCGGACAGGACCCCCAGACACGTCCGAGAGAAAGGACGAACGCAGCAGTTGCCCAAAACGTCGGCCTGAACGAGTAAAAGGAAAAACCGAGTCCCGTCAGTTTAATCACCATTACTGTTCCATAAATCCTTCACAGCGGGCCCGCGCCCGAGAAAAGCCGAGACGCGAGTCCGGCTCGTACCTCGCGGCAGCTACTCGTGCGCCGCCGGGGAGGGCGGGCGGGCGGGCGGGCGGCGAGACTTCACGGCTGGGCGCGCAGCCCACTCCTGCGCGGCGGCCCCCAGCTCCCGGGCCAGTGCGGAGAGCACGCGCTGCCTCTCCCAACCGGCCCGGAGACACTTCACCACCGCCGCGTGCCGCATCCCCGCCCAAGCCGTACTTCGACTAACTGCTCGCAGCCTCGGGGCGGACGACCCTCCCCAAAGAGTACCTGCCTGGGGAGGGAACTCGACCCTCACTGGTGACCGCCTCCTGCCGCGCCACAAGCCGGACGGGGACGCGCGCCTCTGCCTGCACGTGCGCGGGAAGCGGGCTGGAGGTGCCGCCGTGCTGGCTCCCGCGCCAATCTTCCACCAGTACCCGGCCTGCTTCCCGGGATTCGGAAGTATTTACCTTGCGTTTCTCGGTCCGAGAGTCAGAGTCAGACATTGGGGGGACTAGAGCCAGGGGAAGGGCACCGAGGCGGTGGCGGCGGCGGCGGCGGCGGCGGGAGCGAGGCGAATCCAGAAGTCTGAAGCGATGCTGGCCTCAGAGGGCAGGGCGCTCAGGGAGGCTGAGAGAATCTGGTGACGGCGGCGGCGACGAGGGACGCAGCGCTCCTGCAAGCTCGAAACCTGGAGGCTGCGCGGAGCGAAATGAAACCTGCGCGGCTTTGCGCCCCAGCTCATGCTGGAGGCCCCGCGCTCGCGCCCAATCACCGCGGGCCCCGCCCCCGCTAAGTCCCGCCCGGCGCGCGGGCTGGCAAGCCCCGCCCCCGCGGCGCCGCGGCCGCCGGCGCTTGCAGGCACGGACAGGTAAAGGCGGGGGTGTCCCTGCTGGGTTCCCAGCTGCGCGCGCCGCCGTCCCTGCCCCTGCCGGGCGTGTTTACTGGAGTGACTTGGGCTGCGGACTGCTCTGTGCGCACCCATCCCCCACCCCAAAGTGTGCCCTCTCCTCTCTTCCCCGCCGCCAACCCCCCCGCACCCCCCCGGCAATCCAGTGGTGGCCACGGCGTGCGCGTGGAACAGAGGGGGTGCTCCGGGCACACTCGGAGCCAGGCCCGGCCGCTGCCGCCAGTGGAAAGGCTCAGGAGGCGCCCCTGAGCCCAGGCTCTGCCTCGGGAGTTCTCTCGGCCGCCCTGGGGCAGGCGCCAGGACTGGGTGGGTCCTCGGGAACGCGCGGGTCCAAGGGTGAGCAGGGGTCTCTGAGCTCTCCTCCCTTCCAGATTACGGGGGTCCGCGTGGGACCCCCATCCGCAGGTTGCTCATCTTCCTCGCCCTCGCCTCACGCGGTACTTTTTAGGCGCCCTCTCTAAGCCACCCCGCAGGGCCACCTAGTTTTTCTCCCGCGCCGAACCTGCCCGGTAAGAGGCATAGCCTTTGGTGAAGAGTTGAGAAAAGGGCCAGGAGCGATCCCCGGAGGCGTTTTTTCCGCAGCCCTGGTGCGAGGCGGGAAGCGAGTGAGCGCAGAGCAGGTGAAATAGGGAAATGAAAAAAGAACTAAAAAAAAAAATCATTTTAAGAAAAAAGGACTGAGAAGAGTCGTGGCCTCCAGGTGGGAGAGAGGATGGTGCCTTGGTTGGGATACTCGAGATTTGCTGGGCTCTCAGAGAACCGTCCAGGAACCGTCCCTAGGCGTGTTACGGCCAGAGAAGACAGCGCCGAGGGCTTCGGACGGCGCCGTGCAGAGCAGTAGGGAGAGTACCTCCCACCCTTCCTCCCTGCGAGTCCCCTTCCCCTTTTCCTTGGTGTCCGAAGGCCCCACTCCCGCTCCTTCCCCGGAAGACCAAACTCCGTGAACACCCTGGTCCTCCTCTAGGTCCGCACCCCTAACTGACATTTAAATGCGCATCCTGCATTCCCACTTCTGCCCTTCTCTGGGCTCCCCTGGTTTTGAGAGGCCCGCAGCGGAGTAGTGGGGGGCAAATCGCTTGGGAGATGGAACATCCCGCCGCGGGAGAGACCAGGCTAGATGGACTACAGACTCGATTTAGGGGCCTCCCTAACCCGCACCCCAGAAGGGTGCCTCGGTGCAGAGAAGCAAGACAGTGAGGAGTTGTCCCGCCGTCTGGCCACCTTGGTCAATTTTTATGTTTTGTAAGCAGATACGGAACGTCAGCGTGGCAACACAGCCCCAGGTCAAAGTCTTCTCCGCGCATCCTCCCGAGAGTCCTTAGCGAGGTGAAGGAGGCCAAGGGTTTCTGGAGGGGCTTGAGAACGCGCTCCACCCCGGGGATTTCGCTGCAGGAGGGAAAGGACGCGGGTGTGGATGTGGCGAAGTAGACGCAGAGGCGAGAGGTCTACAATACCCGCATCTGGAGCTCCAGTAAGTGTTACAGGTGGCGGCCACAGGCAAACTCTGCGCCTTAACCGCCTTTCGTGGCGCCCGGGGAAAACGGACCAACCTGCTGTGCGGGAGAGGAGCTCCAAACCCGCCGCGCGCCCGAGTGCTCCGCGCTCTCCGTGGAGTTGGACGACGCAGACAGGGACCGGAAAAGAACCACACAGAAAAAACCCTGATGGTTGTCTTCTGCTTCTGTGCAGCTCCGCCGCCCCCGCGTCGTCTGCTCTAGTGACCCTGTAAACACTAAAAAAAAAAAAAAAAAAAAAAAAAGGAGTCGGGGAAAGCAACCGTCTAAATACTCTTATTTGGGGCACAAGCAGGAGGCCGGCTCGGAGGCGGAGGCGGCAGTTCGCGCAACCCACACTGTGCTGGGGAGCTTCGGCCAAGCGCCTGGCATCGGGTGACCACGAGCCCTTTCCGCTCTCTCCCGCAGAGTCCGGGTCTAGAGAAGGGCGGGTGGGCGTTAGGTCTCCGCTCCGGTCCTGGATGTCGCCTTTGCAGACACAAGCAGAGCGATGTCCCCTCCTGCCTCCTCCACGAGATGTGGAGAGGGAGAACGGAGGATGGCTTGGACTGAAAGCAAGAATGAAGTCGGGCGACATCTACGGCCCTCGCTGGAACCACAGGCGTCGCCGGCGTGGTCTCTCCAAGTTCCGAAACCAGCTTAACTGCAGTGTATTGCCCTGCTCCACCTCTCCGTCCTCTGCAAGCAGCGGGAGCCTTCCTAACGCTTAATATCTTTATTCAACTTTATCTGTCTCTTTGCTTGTCTCAAGAATAGATTACACATTCATTCGGTCAAAACGTTTTCTGCGCTTTGTCTTCCGGGAGCTGCCTGCCCTGGAGGGACGAGCCCCGGTTCGTGCTTTGCCCAGAGCAAAACTCCAGGCTTACACTTCCCTCTCCCCTCTCGTGTATTTCCAGCCCCAAGGGGGCTGGAAAAGCATCACTTGCTGAACTGAACCTTTGCCGGCGGGTGTTTGATTTTCATAGTTTTATTTCTTTCCACCCAACACAACAGTCTTCCCAAATCACTGGGAATCTGAGTCACCACTGACAGCGGGAGGCTTTTGGTGGCAACCAGTTCTGGAGCGCCCTGGAAGGGGAGCCCACTCTGTCTAGGGGGATCTGGTGACTTAGGCGGCAGAGGGCATGGCCCGGCCAGTCGTGGTTACAAGGAGAGGATAAAACGCCACACTCTCGGGGCTGCCACCTGGCTCCCTTTCCCAACAGCCTTAGTGCGCCTCGCCAGGCTCAGGCGGGACCCCCACTGCACGACCAAAATCCCTGAGGGCCGCGGCCCAGCGCGTGCCAGCCGGCCTCGGGCCCCAGCTCCAGGCATCTGAGAAGCGTTCTGACAGCTGCCGGCGGGCCACCACCCTTCCCGCCACCCCCGCTATAAGTTGGCTCCCAGCTTGGGCCGCGGAGACCGCGCTCCTTCCCGGGCCAGGGGATGCTGCGGTGCTGGGTAGAAGGCCCAGGAGGCCATCGGGTTGGCGATTCCAGCGATTGGTGCGTGGAATATTAAAGGCGGAGATCACCCTCAGGGCATCATCCTTCCGTGAGTTGCACAAATAGAGCAACTGCAAAACACGACACAAAGGGACGGGTCAGATGTGCTCACTCGTAGCGATTTGATGCCAGCGGCTTGACGCCCACCCCCGAAGCCCCGGCACACCGAGCAGCCGCTGACACTAGTTTCCCTTCCGATTTCCTGGGACCCAGGAGGGTAGAGGCTGTTGGTCACCGTCACAAGCCTTCTTCATCTTAGAAATTCCTAACTCTGACACTTAGTCTGGCAGAAGCCCGCTTATTCCGTGAAGGGGTAGGGGTGGGCTCCAAGTTAGCTGGCAGCCGGAGACCAAAATCAGACGATTTATCAACTTGCCCCTTTCCAGCCCTTCTCTCTCCACCCCTTCGCTCCCCTCCGATCCCCTTCCCCCGACCTCTCCTCCAGTTCTTTCCCTTTTCCTCCATTCCACCTCTGGAGTGCCTGGGGTGCCACCCTCTGGCGTACAGAGGCAACTGAACGGGAAGAGCATCAGAACAGGTGAACCAGAGGAGACCTGCCCCAGTTCTCTCGGGACTAGCACCTCCCACCCATGGCTGGCAGCAGGCCATGGTTCCTGAAACACCAGCACAGCGGGCCTGGGGGACCAAGACCAGGCACTGGCACCCTTGTGTGCCTTCCACCTGGCTGCTGTGGGAAATCTACCTGTGGGAAATTAGCACAAAAGAACCCCATTGACACCCTCCATGTTCTGACAACCTCTGGAAGGCACGGATAAGTCTTCCTTGCAGAAGGGAGAGGGAAATGAAGGCCAGTGATTTTGCAGGAGCTGCATTGAGTGTGCTTTTATTTCATTTTCCATGGTTTAGGTGCCAGGAGAAAGGAAAAAAAAAAAAGCTCTCAAAAATAATAGATTGTTTTCCTAAACCTTGACAAGGGCGAGACAGAAGAACTGCTTTCCTTTCCACTTAGCAGCTACGCACTTTACTCCTCCATTTTTCAAGTTTTCAGCCAGCTGTAAATTTCTTCCGCTCACCAAATTACAGTTAGCCCCCAGGTTTTTATGGTTTGTGTTTATGGTTTTAAGTACATCGCTTAACACCAGCCCCACCTTTGCCCTCATGGTGGTGTCCATCGCTGAGCTGCACTAATGCTGTTAAGACTACACGTCTTTGCAGCAGTCCAAAACGCCATGTCAGGTGTTCAGAGACAATGAGAGTAGGGCCCCCAAAAGAGGGGTGGGGGAAGAGCATGAATTTTAATAGTTCAACAATCCATCTTCCCTTACAGTGTGCTCTATTACGTCAGTAATTTCTAATGAAAACCTTCATTCTTTACACGCTGTGGTTAAGCATCATCAAATCAGTACTGAAAAGACTTTGATCATATTTGCAAGATGTACTATGATGAACTTTCACTGACCAAGATTTCAAAGTTTGTAATTAATACTCCTGACAAATCCCTGACTAATCTGTCAACTCTCAATGTCTCAACCCACACAGTTCAAAACCATGAGATGGTGTACAAATCCCTACACTTTCCACGTATTGTAATATCATTATTCAAGACAATTTTTCCTTTCGTCAGCATTATGAAACTCAACCAGTTTTGTCTTCTATTCCGCAACAGGGGAAATTCAATTTTTCGAATGAGCCCTGTGTGGAAGGGAATATGGGTTTGGTCCGTCTGATGCCGAACACGGAATAAGGGTCCAGAGGTAGAAATTACAGGAGGCAGGTTTCTATTCGATATTTTTACACCTTTAGGAGTGAGAATAAAGTAGGTTTTTTATGAAAAAGGAATCCAATGGCTGGTGAAAAGGAGTGTTTCCTTGCATGTAAGTGTTCAGGGACCAAACCCTCCAAAGACATTCATAAAGGGGAATACTGGATTGACTGAGAAGACTGTTGATTGCTAAGATTCTTTCTAAACCTGAATTTCTGGGCCTGTGTGAAAGAGCCCTCCTTCTTGCTTTCTCCGTGTGTCACAGACTGCAACATGAACCCAGAAGGATTAGTGTCCAGATGGAAGGATCAGGCATCATTCCTATTATAACGCGTTTGACTCTGATCCCAGGTTGCCTCCCACCTCTGCCTGTGGGGACGATAATAATAATGATCATTCTTCTACTTACAAAGTATGTACTGTCGTCCACCCTGTGTTAGGGGTTTGCTGGGCACTGGAGTTAGAGGCGCGCACTGCAGAGACAGGCCTCCTACCTCGTGGCGCTATCAAGCAGTTTTAGAGACTTTTTACAAATACGATCTTCATACCAAGTAAACTTAGGTAGCTACTGTAGCATTGGTTAGTACTCAATTCCAGCATTTTCTTATTACCAGAGAGCCCTTTAGGACTTAGCCAAGTACTATACAGATTTAGTTTTATTACCAAACATATACTTCCATACTGTAAACATAAAAATGGTACGTACTGGAGCCACCTTCCCTCACCCCATCCTGCCAGCATGTGAGCCAACCGTGCTGGAAAGAGCACCCCGAGCCCACCCATCTCTTTACAAAGAATACTCACCAGTTTTTGAAAAAACATCCATGGAGAAGCGCCCTTTAAAAATAAGGGAATATGAACAAGTTACAAATTCTTGCAGAAAATTTTTAAAAGGACAGCCCCAAAGCAAGGGAAGTATTGGTCTAAAAATAGGAACATAAGATCCATTGGAGGTATCCGTGAGCAGGATTGGAGAACGTCTACTTTAAAGAAACAGGAAACAGCCCAAGAGGGAGGGACAGTATGTGGATATGTGAATATGTGGATTTGGGGGGAGGGATTTATAACATCGGTTTTGCTTTCCATCCCCACCTGGTTGCAGTAGATTAGTTTCTTCTTCCTCTTGTTGACTCTCCCTGCATTTTCCTTCTTCCAGTTGGGAGCGCAGGATGGCCTAGGATGGGCAGTGACTAAGCTTTACAGCCCTCTAAACAAACTCTATTTTTCCATGGTGTTGGTGTTCATTATACAACAGATGCCCAAGGTACCCGGTGTGCTTACAACACCCCAGCTATTCCTAAGACTCTGTGCAGAAGGTTTTCCTGCCTCTTCCCATATCCCCACATCTCTGTTCCCAGCACCAGATGACCTTATGCTGTTCTCTGTTTGTGTAAAGTCCCTTACCCCAAGTTGAAATGTCCCTTAATTAGCCCCTTTCTTGCCTGGGCACCGTGATAAGAGTCTTTTTCTCCACCCCTTGAATCTGGGCTGCCTTGTGACTTGACCAATAGCATGTGCAGAAAGTGACACTGTGTGAGTTTCAGAGCTCAGGCCTCAAGAAGCCTTGCAACTCCTGCTGTTGCTCCCCTGGGACCCTGAGACCCCTTGCTGTGCAGAAGCCCAGTCTGTTGGAGGATGAGAGGCTATGTGGAGATGGACCGAGGTGCCTTGGCCAAGAGCCAGACCCACTGCTAGATACATGAGTGAGGCCCTCAGGCCTGTTAAACTCAGATGACTGCAGTGACCCTACCTAAGACTAGCGGAAGAACTATACCAGAACCCAGGTTGCCTACTCACAGAATTGCAAGAAATAAACAAGTGTTATTTCATGACACTAAGTTTTGGGGTTGTATGTTACACAGCAATAGGTAACTGAAACAAAAAAAATTGTAATTCAAATTACCATCCACGGGGGTTACCTTCAGCTGTACTTCTACCTTCTTACCTTAGTTATCTGAGGACAGTGCTGTAATTGTACCATGAAAGCAGTTGACAGGTGTAGCTGACCAATAGGCTTAATGGAAAAGAGAGAATGTCAGTCCTGAAAGAATAGCTTATAAAGCCAGATGAGTGTCCAGTTAGTGGGTATCTGGGAGAGAATATGAATAGCGGGCTGGAGCTCTCACTGCAGGCCACCACCCAGCCCACTTCCCTAGTGCAGTTTAGAAGGCAAATCACCAGGACTTGCCTTATAACCATCCTCCACTCCTTCAGCATCTCTGTGAGGGGCTCTAGCCTCCACCGTAAATCCTCGGTACAAGCAAAGTGTCAAGGATGGGGGAAAAAAGACAGAAAATATTTGCAACTAGGGATCCCAAGTCTTGTAAATGCTTAAGTTCTCCTGTGCCATTAGTAGTGGGAAACAGATGGGGTCTGGTCAGGCCCAGCCAGAGGCACCCTGTGTGATGGACGGGTGCCTCTTTATCACCTCACTTCACCAGGACTGCAGTGTTTCCTGACTCGCAGAGATGCCTTAAACAAGGATGGCCAGCAGGCGTTCATCTCCAAGGCCTGGAGTCTGTCTACACTAGAGTGCGGGTGACAGGATGGAATGAGGTACTTATGTGAAGCCCACAGTGTAAGATGCAAAAGGCAGCAAAGCAGAAAGTTATCAACTCTTTATCCCCCAAATACCATTATCAAGGCCTCTAAAAGCTTCCAAAAAACTCATATCCAGGGAAGTTTCAATGTGAATCTATCCATTTACACATAAACTCGGGGGGCTGAGTTGACAGGATGTGAAATCAGGCATGGGTACGTGGATGCATGACTTGCCATTCTGTCTGGTTGGATTTCTCTTTATTCTGTGATGCCTAAATTTTCTCATTTAAAACAGCTGTACAGAGCATCCTCCTTAAAGACGAAGGTATCCATCAACACGTATGCTTTTCAACAACTGAGTCGGTGGACTCCACTTGGGTGAGGATGGGCAGCGTGAAAGTGACGAGCTGGGGAATAGGTACAGAGACACCTTATCTTATGATTCGACCCCTTTAAGATGTCTGAAACCTTTCATAACAATGGGTGCACGCGCATGTGTGTGAAACAATGTCAGAATGTACTTCTTCATTTCAGTGAACAACCTTCTCCAAATAGTTGTTGAAAATGTTAAATGAAATGGGTATCAGGTATCAGCGCACATCCCTCGGGCACACCTCAAACATTTCTCATCAAGAGGAAGGTCGATTCATCTTTGTGGTCTGTCTTCATCAGCCATGGAAAAGTCATCCAGAGTTTCTCCGCTCTATTTATTTTTATCCTGGAATCTGGTTCGAGAACCCTCTCCGCTCTTTTCCGTAGCCCCTTTATTCAGACCTTCATTACGTTCTCTAGATTCTTGCTGTGCAAGGTTACCTTCCTCGAGTATTTTTTTGATCTGATCATTCTGCTTCCCGAAAGCCTGGAATCACGTCCACCTGCTTCTCAGGTTAAGGTAAAATGACCGATTGTGAACTTGAGTCCTTTAGCAGCACTCGATGTTTTGAGTTCCCATAACCAGTTTCCTCATCCACCATCCAAGCACAATCTGCACTTTCTACCTGGGGCCAAGGAAACTTATCTTGCCTTTCACACGACACTCTTCACTATCGGGGTCTGGACCACATTTCCATTCTCCCTCACTTGCCACACTGCAACTGAACCAGGTCTCTTCTGTACTTGGTTACAGATTTACTGCCTTTGTAAAGCCATCCTAAAATAGTTGCTGTGTTAGTCGAAAGAACCTGGACAGGTCATTTCATTTCGCCAAGCCTCAGTTTCTGCATCTGTAGAAAGAGAATATTATCTCTCTCTTAGGGTTTTGTAAGGATTAAGTAATAAATATGTAATAATATATTTATATTACATAATAATAAAAGCATTTAGCATTACTGGCCTCGTCACATAGTAGGTACTCGCTAGATACTGATTCCCTCCATTTGCTTTCTTTTTTTACTTTTATTTGCATTTATTTTTTGCGGCATTTATTCCCGGGCCATAAGTTTTTGTTTCTTCAGTTTCTTCTAGGATATCTTTTTCTCCTGGGCAACCTCCTCTTCTGGTTTAGGAACAATCTGTTCTTTTTCAGTAAAGATCATCTCAATGCAGCAGGGACAGCACATGTATGGGTTGATCTGGCCATGAGCTCTGTAATTCCTGCGCCGCATCTTGGGGGCTTTGTTCACCTGGATGTGACCAGAAAATCTACATCGAAGCCCTTAAGTTCAGCATTACTCTCTGCATTTTTGAGCATGTGTAGTAAAAATTCAGCACTGTTTCTGGGCCACCGACCCTGTGTCCAGCCCCACTGTCTGGCCTGGGCACACCTACCAGCTCCACCATTGTAGCGACGGAATGGCACACACTGCTTCTTTAAAGTGACGTCCTTCAGATATTTGGTGGCTTTTCAGATATGCCTAAGGGCTTGGGCTGTTTCACGAGTGTTCTTAAAGTGAACACGAAGATTTGAACCTCTTGACTTGCATGACTTTGTGGGGTTTTCTAGGTCAAGTGAATAGCGAACCATTTTTAGAGGTCACCTCAGGCCGCTTACCCGAAAAGCCCTCCATTTGCTTTTCTGTCACTTTTATTTTCCCTGAATGCTTAATTCTTATCTGTATATCTATGTATGACTATTATATATATATATAATTTTTTTCAGTTCAAAAATTTCCATTCTTTACAGTTTCAATTTCTTTGCTGAGACTTTCTATTTTTTATTTGTTTCAAGTGTATTCATCATTGCTGGTCGAAGCATTTTTATGACAGCTGCTTTAAAATTGTCAAATAATTCCAACATCTCTATCACCTCTTGGTATATATTGATTGTCCTTTTTCATTCAGTTTGAGATCTTCCTTGTTCTTGGTCTGATGACTGTTTTTCAACTGAAACTTGGACATTTGGCGTATTATGTTTTGAGACTCCAGTTCTTATTTAAATCTCTGGTTGTAATTGGCCTCCTCTGACAGTGCTTTGACTGTGTCAGGCAGCAAAAGGATATATCTTTCTGGGTGCTATTAATAAAATCTCTTCCAAAACTCACTCTTGGGTCAGTAACAGAATGTCAGGGCACAGGAGAAGAACACAGCTGCTCTTGGCAGGTGACATGGCACTGTTCAGGCTTTTGCTCGACTTGCCAAGGGAGAACGATGGCCGAGTGGCTGCCCCCTGCACTCTGAGACCCCTTCTGGCTTTGGCTGCCTGGAACAGTGCAGCCAGGACCAGGGGAAGTTCCACCCATCACTTACAGAATGGCCTCCCATGCCTACGCTGACCTCGAGGAAAGGACAACCTGCCTTACAAAAGGGTAGTAAACCCATTGGAAACATTGATTTTACTTTAAAATTTTATTTTTTATTTTTTTGGAAAAACATTGATTTTAAAGAGTGATAGTTTGGAGCATATCTTTCAGGAGGTCTGGGCTGGTTAGAAATAAAAGAATAATACCTGTCCTTATATGTCCCATTACCACATAGATGCTACTCAGATCAGGTACCTCCAATAGCAGAGCTAGATTTTACATGGTTAGCATTGCATGTGCGTGGATGATAGAGGAAAAGGTTTACATGGGCATCTGACCCCTCAGATGCCTGGGAAATCAGGGGTGATGGGTCTGCAGAGAATTCTCTCACGAAAGCACACCAGGCAGCCAAGGTGTGGAATGAGGCTCCACCACTCCCTCGTCCTGTGACCGTGGGCAAATAGCCTTCCCTGACCTGTTTCCTCATGTGTGAAATGACATCATGTGTGTGTCCTAAAGGTGATTTGCAAGAGTGTCCTTCTTGGTACCAATGACTGTAACTGGTTAAAGCACAGAAGTGGAAACTTGTAACCTTACCAAACCAAACCCCAGATACACTTGCTATAAGATAGCAGTTACACATACTTTTCAAAAGGAATCTCTATGCAGCCCGTCTTTACTTTCTAAGGCATTGCTAGATATTGGGGGGCTATGCACGTAATTTTCTGCCCCTTCTTCTTCAACTGACTTATTTTGGATTAACTAGAAAATGAGCCAGAAACTTTCAAAGAAGGGGAAGCTTAAAACAATTAATCGACAAATATTTTTTAATCTAAAAGATGAGATGAGGGAATAAGTTGAAGTGATTGGTGAAGTGAGGTTTCCATGTTGCTTGTGCCTATCATTTACGGCCTTCACTGCCGCTGTGACATATAAGTGAGATTCTGCCAGGTGCCTCTGGCCACCTCTACCTGCCTTTAGCCTCTGCTGCTATCCCATGCTTGTGTTGTTCAATCCTAGTCCCCAGTGGACATGTCGTAGATTGGTACCCCCCAGCCTTTGCCAAGGGGTCACCTCTTCCGCGTAGTGTCCACGCTTTCCACACCCCTTCCCAGGTGGCTGAACACGTAAAGGTACAGAGGGAGCCACTCGGCTGCCTTGATGCGGCAGCATGCCTGCATCTCCAGCATCTTTATAACAACATCGTGCAGCTATGGGACCCCAGTGTTCTGTGCTCTGCTCCCTGAGATGGCCATTTACTGGATATCTACTGTGTGCCAGGTTACAGACGAGGTCTTTGTATTAACTGCCTCCTTCAGTCCTCATAACAAGTCTGTCAGCTACCAGCCCATTTTACAGATGAGGAAACCAAGGCTTAAAGAGTTTAGGATTTTGCTCCAAGTCACATACCTCATAACTGGAACAACTAGGGTTTTCATCCAGAGCTTTCTGCTTCCACAGCTTCCATTCTGCCTCCATCTTTCCCCCAGTGCCTCACTGTTCCCAGTCTCTGGAGGGTACAGGGTGTTGCCCTGAGGAAATGCCTCCACCGCTGCAGCAAACGTATGACCTGTGCTATTCTCCCTAAGTCAGAATCAATACTCCACACGTGTCCAACGTGGAAAGCATGGATCTGACCAGCCGCAGGTTCCCCAAGAGGACTTAGGACAGTAATGGGTGGTGCAAGAGGGCTCTCAGATGTTGCCTCTGAAGGAAGGTACTGAGGACACTGGCTTCAGAGTCAGTCACCATGACGTGAAAGGGCCAGTCTGATGCTCTTCCCAAGAAGGACAAGCCTTCAACTCTCCAGAAAACAAGCCAATGAGGCTCAGATACAAGGGTCTTCAAGAAACAACAGATTCTCTACCTGTGGACAGAGGGCCACGTGCTCTGTGGATTCTCCTCTTACACAGGCCTTCCTGCCTCTTCTGGTCCACACCTTAAGTCACCAAACACAAGTCAAATCCCTTCAAAGAGCAACAGGCTGACTGTCAAATAGTGAAAATCGCCTCAATCAAGTAATTACCCTGCAGCTGGTACCACGTGTTGCGAAGATTTCCAACTTCTCTCCCGTCCATTCACCTCTCTTGCAGAATTGCCTGCCTCTGTAGACAAACATTCTCTAAAGGGTCAGAATGGTAGGTCTGTAACAGCTAATCTGCCACCTTAGCCCCAAATGCCAGGCTAGTGGTCAACATAAAGGAAAACATACCCGAAACCTTTACATGGGGCAGAACCGCACACTGTGTGCTGTGCTTCCAGCCCTGTCAATTTACCCAACAACCATGGGAAAGGGGAGCTCTGCTCCTGTTTCTACTGACCACTGGCCAGCTCCTCAAGGCGGGGCCAGTCCTTAGCTTCTTGGTCCCAAGAACACATACATTCTCATGGTTGCTATGGCCAAGTCTCATTAGCATGAAATGAAATTCTGTGGTTCTGTTAAATAATCAGGACTCCAGCTTAATATTTTCTCTGAATCAATATGAATTATATTTTATGCTGATTACTTCTTCATCTGATAAGAATGTTTAGCATAGTCTGAGATGTTAGAATGGAGAAATTGCATTCCTTACCAAACAAAAACAACAACAAAAATGCCTTCATTTAGCCTAACTAGAGAGTTTATTTTGAGGAGAGACAAATTTACCCTCCAAGTGTTTTTCCTATTGCAATGTTTCTCGACCAAAGAGTACATAATTCTGTTCTTTTCTAAGTATTACTGGCAAAGCCCATTTTAGTAAAGGAGTGGGACTTTCAATCCTGATGTTGTGACTTCCTTATCTCTAAAATGTCAGAACCAAGTGAGTTTGGCACAGAGTATTTATAAATATTATTATTATTGCGTGTTCTTTACTTAGTAATAAAAAACAATTTTTTTTATAACTCTGGCATTTTCTAATACAAAGTCTGCTTAATCATCATTACTTAACTCACGAACGCTGAGACAGAGGTATCAACTTTAACCACTTAATAAGAACTTCTGACATTTATTCATACTGCTACTGATTCATAAGAGGAAAAGTTTAAAAAGAAGACAAGTGCATATAGCCTTCCCTTTAGAATACAGGAAACCATATAAAAGTATTGGCAATGGAATTAAAGTAACCACAATGCCGCCCTTGGTAGCATTTTCTACAAAGGCATTTACATGAACCGAGAAAGAATATTAAATTAGGTGGTTAAAGTAAAACTTCACTACTAGCTTCACACGTTTTCATACATGAGATTATGGCATTTTAATCAGCTGATAGTTCAGCCGTATAAGTACAGACCCAAAGGAATGTGAACATACCCAAGAAGGAATAATTTTCAGTCAAACTATTTTTTTCAAGAAGCAGAAGCTACAAAAACTGCCAGAACTAAATATACAGTAAGAGTCAGTCACAAGTTATTATGGAGAAATTCTGTGTCCACGGGTCCTGGAATTTCGAATTTCATCAACCAAATGATTTCAAAAGCAATTTGGGAGGACTTCTAGTTAAGATGTAAAAAGATTCAAGAGAACTTAGCTCCCATGGTAACAACCAGAAGTTGAACCCAAAACTGAATCAAAGATTTCTGAGACCGTGTTCCAACATCCTGCCAACTCAACTGCTGACAGGACCGAAAAGGCAGTATGGGAGTGGGGATGGGGGTTGGGCTAATTAAAGCAGCCCCTGCTCAACTTGACTCTGGAACCCTAACGATCAGCCCCATACCCTAACCACCAGACAAAAGAAAAGGAAATAAACAAAAGAAAAGAAAATCTGTTACACATTGTGTCTGGAGTATAATCAAAAGGTATAAGATCTGCAAAGAAGCAGGAAAAATAACCCCAAATCTAGAGAAAGCACAATTAGTAAAATCAAACTTACAGATGACCAGTAAGTTTTAAAAACAATTATTATAAATGTATTCAAGAATTTATAAGAAAAAAATGGATATAATAGATTAAAATGGGATACTTCATGAGATAAATATGACCTCTAAAAAAGAATGAAAGGAAAATTTTAGAACTGAAAAAAGGACTGTTTAAAAATGAAATAAAATAAATGTTTTATTTAAATATTGAAAATATTGTAAAATGAAACAAACCCATTCATGGATGGGTTTAATAGCAGAATGAACATTGCAGAAAAAGGTTAGTACACTTGAAAACAGATCAGTATTATTCTAAGTGGGGCAGAGAGAAAAAAGAAAAAAAAAATGAAGGGAACATCAGTGCCCTGTGGGATTATATTAGCAACCTAACATACATGCAATTGGAATCCCAGATGTCAGAGAGAATGGGAAAATTCTAGAAGACATAATGGTTGAAATGTTTCCAACTTTGATACAAAACATCCTCTATATATTCAAGAAGTACAATGAACGCCAAATAGATAAATTTAAAAACAAATCAAAAAACCCCATACCGAGGTACACCATAGTAAAATTGCTTAAAACAAAACGTAAGAAAACATTGTAAGCTTAGTCAGAGAAAACTTAATCTCATGTATGGGAAAAATGTTAAGAATGATAGCTGAATTCTCATCAGACACAAGGAAAGAAAGAATAGGATAACAAATTAATCTAAAATTCAACATCCAGTGAAACTGTCCTTTAAAAATGAAGATGAAATTAAAAATATTAAGATGAGTAAAAACTGGGAGATTTGTTGCCATAGACTCTCACTACAAAAAAATTGCTCCCAAATTTTCTTTATTCTCAGAGGGTATTACACCAGATAAAAACTCTCATTGACAATTTTATACAAAATCTCTTTAAAAAAATAGAGGGTGAAGGAACATATTTTTCCTCTTATGAAGCCAGCATACCCTGATGCCAAAAGCTAACAAGATCATAACAAGGAACTAAAAGACAAATATTCCTTATGAACATAGATACAGTAATCCTTAACAAAATGTTTGCATGTAAAATCATCTGTATATAAAATGGACAAGCATCATGGCCAAGTGGGATTCATCCCCAAAATGCAAGATTGGTTTAAAACTAAAAAATCATGTAACTGATTACATTAATGGAATCAAGGAGAAAAATCATATGATCGATATGCAGAAACCAATTGATTCAGAAAAAGCTTTTGATAAATTACAAAATATTCAAGATAGAAACTCAAAATAGGAGTAAAAGGGAGCTTCTGCAATCTGATAAAGGACAGCTATGAAAAACTTACAGTTAATATCAAAATATAGACGTCTTTCCCCTAAAGACTGAGGAAAAAAGCAAGGATGCCTCATTTCAATATTTCCTTTCAACACTGACCTGCAGGTCTCAGCCAATGCAACAAAGCGAGAAAAATGCATTAAAAAATACAGATTGGTAAGAACGAAGTAAAATGTTTTTATCTTCAGATGATATTACTGAGTACTTAGAAAATCTCAGGGAATCTACAAACTACTTGAACTATTAAGTGATTTTAGTGAGCTTATTGTACAAGTCAATGTAGAAAAATTCATTGTGTGTGTACTAAATATGGAACATATATGTAACATACATGTAGAAAATGAAAAATTTAAATATACCATTGGCAAGATCTTTAAAACACATTTAAAATTTTTTGAAATTAATTTAATGAAATATGTTCAAGGATTCTATTACTGAAAAATACAAAATATTGTTGGAGGGAATTAAATAAAATGGAGAGATATACCATGTTCATGAATTGTTGAAATAGCAATTCTCCCCAAACTGATATGTAGATTTAATGCAATCACAATCAAAATCATATTTGCCCCTTTTATTTCCCAGGAAATTTATAAGCTAATATTTTAAGTTAAAAATTTTATTTCACCAAATTTTAAAACTTCATCTTCTCAAAAGATACTGTTAAGAAAATGAATAAATAGGCTACAGACTGGGAAAAATCCAAGTACCTGTATTTAGAATGTATGACAAACCCTTACAACTTGGTGTTTTTAAAAACAATAACAACAGCACACAGTTTAAAATGGGCAAAAGATTTAAACAGACACTTGACAAAAGACACATGAAAAACAAGGAAGCACTCAAAAGGGTGCCCCAAACCATTAAATATCAGGAAAATGAAAATGAATACACAATGAGATATTACTACGTACCCACTGGAATACCTAAATTAAAAAGGTTGACGACATCAAAATGTCAGTGAGGGTGTGGAACAACAGAACTCTTATACACTGCTAGTAAAGTTGTAAATGGTATAACAACTTTTGGAGAACTGTTTACAGTAGTTTTTTAGACAGTTAAATAAATGCCTACTATAACATCCATTAATACCACTTTTAAGTATTTCCAAAAGAAATGAAAACATATGTGCAAAAAAAATGATCCTGACAATCTTATTCATAATAACACCAAATCCATAACATCCTAAATGTCCATCAACAATAGAATAAACATTTTTTTAAACACAATCAAACTCATTTAATACAGAAAAAAAATTAAAAGATCTTAAATCTTCAGTAATTTTTTCTTCCCGCAGGTGTGTACAGACAGGACATTGTACCTTGATAACTGTGGAATGATGCAGTTGAGGTCAGCTGGAGGTAACAAGGCCAATTTCTGAAGTCAGCCTGCAAGAAATGGACTCATAGCAGAGTCCTAGAGAAATCAGCATTTGAGAGGGAGAGGGAGTTGGGAGAGTTTGGCAGAGATATATACAATGAACTATTACTCAGAAAAAAAAAGGAAGGAATGAACTACTCAACATCTCATAAACATCATGCTGAGCAGAAGATCCAGTCTATCTACTTCCATTCCTATGAAACTCCAGAGCAAACAAACTGAGCAGTGGTGACAAAGACAGAACCTTGGGAGTGAAGGGAAGGTATTAATAGAAAAAGGGCTGAGAGGAATTTCTTAGATGATGGATGGCATGTGCACTATGCAATCTACCATTTCATCTGTCAAAACTCACTGAACGGTACCATTACAATTTGTGCATTTCAATGTATATAAAATAGATCTCATTTTTTTTTTAATTAAGAGAAAAAGAAAAAGAAAAGCAATTTGGTGATTGCCAACATTTTTTTTAACATCTTTATTGGAGTATAATTTCTTTACAATGTTGTGTTAGTTTCTGCTGTATAACAAAGTGAATCAGCTATATGTATACATGTATCCCCATATCCCCTCCCTCTTGCATCTCTCTCCCACCCTCCCTATCCCACCCTTCTAGGTGGTCACAAACCACCAAGCCTGATCTCCCCGTGTGATGCAGCTTCTTCCCACTAGCTATCTATTTTACATTTGGTAGTGTATGTATGTCAATGCTACTCTCTCACTCCATCCCACCTTACCCTTCTCCCTCCCCATGTCCTTAAGTCCATTCTCTACGCCTGTGTCTTTATTCCTGTCCTGCACCTAGGTTCTTCAGGACCTTTTTTTTCTTTAGATTCCATATATATGTGTTAGCATATGGTATTTGTGTTTCTCTTTCTGACTTACTTCACTCTGTATGACAGACTCTAGGTCCATCCACCTCACTACAAATAACTCAATTTCGTTTCTTTTTATGGCTGAGTAGTATTCCATTGTATATATGTGCCACATCTTCTTTATCCATTCATCTGTCGATGGACACTTAGGTTGCTTCCATGTCCTGCCTATTGTAAATAGTGCTTCAGTGAACATTGTGGTACATGGCTCTTTTTGAATTATGATTTTCCAATGGTATATGCCCAGTAGTGGGATTGCTAGGTTATATGGTAGTTCTATTTTTAGTTTTCTAAGGAACTTCCATACCATTCTCCATAGTGCCTGTATCAATTTACATTCCCACCAACAGTGCAAGAGGGTTCCCTTTTCTCCACACCCTCTCCAGCATTTACTGTTTGGAGATTTTTTGATGATGGCCATTCTAACCGATGTGAGGTGATACCACATTCTAGTTTGGATTTCCATTTCTCTAATGGTTAGTGATGTTGCACATCCTTTCATGTGTTTGATGGCAATCTGTATATCTTCTTTGGAGAAATATCTATTTAGATCTTCTGCCCATTTTTGGATTGGGTTGTTTGTTTTTTTTTGATATTGATCTGCATGAGCTACTTGTATATTTTGGAGATTAAGCCTTTGTCAGTGCTTGGTTTGCAAATGTTTTCTCCCATTCTGCACATCATCTTTTAGTCTTGTTTATGGTTTCCTTTGCTGTGCAAAAGCTTTTAAGTTTCATTAGGCCCCATTTGTTTATTTTTGTTTTTATTTCCATTTCTCTAGGAGGTGGGTCAAAAAGGATCTTGCTGTGATTTATGTCAAAGAGTGTTCTTCCTATGTTTCCCGCTAAGAGTTTGATAGTGTCTGGCCTTATATTTAGGTCTTTAATCCATTTTGAGTTTATTTTTGTGTATGGTGTTAGGGAGTGTTCTAATTTCATTCTTTTACATGTAGCTGTCCAGTTTTCCAAGCACCACTTATTGAAGAGGCGGTCTCTTCTCCATTGTATATTCTTGCCACCTTTATCAAAGATAAGATGACCAGATGTGTGTAGGTTTATCTCTGGGCTTTCTATCCTGTTCCATTGATCTATCTTTCTGTTTTTGTGCCAGTACCATACTGTCTTGATTACTGTAGCTTTGTAGTATAGTCTGAAGTCAGGGAGCCTAATTGCTCCAGCTCCACTTTCCTTTCTCAAGATTGCTTTGGCTATTCGGGGTCTTTGGTGTTTCCATACAAATTGTGAAATTTTTTGTTTTAGTTCTGTGAAAAATGCCATTGGTAGGGATTGCACTGAATCTGTAGATTGCTTTGGGTAGTATAGTCATTTTCACAATGTTGATTCTTCCAATCCAAGAACATGGTATATCTCTCCGTCTGTCTGTATCATCTTTAATTTCTTTCATCAGTGTCTTATAATTTTCTGCATACAGGTCTTTTATCTCTTTAGGTAGGTTTATTCCTAGGTATTTTATTCTTTTTGTTGAAGTGGTAAATGGGAGTGTTTCCTTAAATTCTCTTTCAGATTTTTCATCGTTAGCGTATAGGAATGCAAGAGATTTCTGTGCATTAATTTTGTATCCTACTAATTTACCAGATTCATTGATTAGCTCTAGTAGTTTGCTGGTAGCATCTTTGAGATACTCTATGTATAGTATCATGTCATCTGCAAACAGTGACAGCTTTACTTCTTTTTTTCTGAGTTGGATTCCTTTTATTTCTTTTTCTTCTCTGATTGCTGCAGTTAAAACTTCCAAAACTATGTTGAATAACAGTGGTGAGAGGGGGCATCCTTGTTTTGTTCCTGATTTTAGAGGAAATGGTTTCAGTTTTTCACTATTGAGAATGGTGTCGGCTGTGGGTTTGTCATATATGGCCTTTGATATGTTGAGGCAAGTTCCCTCTACGCCTACTTTCTGGAAAGTTTTTATCATAAATAGGTGTTGAAATATGTCAAAAGCTTTTTCTGCATCTATTGAGATGATCCTATGGTTTTTATCCTTCAGTTTGTTAATATAGTGTATCACATCAATTGATTTGCATATATTGAAGAATCCTTGCATTCCTGAGATAAACCCCACTTGATCATAGTGTATGATCATTTTAATGTGCTGTTGGAGTCTGTTTGCTAGTATTTTGTTGAAGATTTTTGTATCTATGTTCATCAGTGATATTGGTCTGTAGTTTTCTTTTTTTGTGACATCTTTGTCTGGTTTTGGTATCAGGGTGATGGTGGCCTCGCAGAATGAGTTTGGGAATGCTTCTCCCTCTGCTGTATTTTGGAAGAGTTTGAGAAGGTTAGGCGTTAGCTCTTCTCTAAATGTTTGACAGAATTCGCCTGTGAAGCCATCTGGTCCTGGGTTTTTATTTGTTGGAAGACTTTTAATCACAGTTTCAATTTCAGTGCTTGTGATTAGTCTGTTCACATTTTCTATTTCTTCCTGGTTCAGTCTCAGAAGGTTGTGCTTTTCTAAGAATTTGTCCATTTCTTCCAGGTTGTACATTTTATTGGCATATAGTTGCTTGTAGTAATCTCTCATGATACTTTGTATTTCTGCAGTGTCAGTTGTTACCTCCCCCTTTTCATTTCTAATTCTGTTGATTTGAGTCTTCTCCCTTTTTTTCTTGATGAGTCTGGCTAATGGTTTATCAATTTTCTTTATCTTCTCAAAGAACCAGCTTTTAGTTTTATTGATCTTTGCTATTGTTTCCTTCATTTCTTTTTCATTTATTTCTGATCTGATCTTTATGATTTCTTTCCTTCTGCTAACTTTGGGGGTTTTTTGTTCTTCTTTCTCTAATTACGTTAGGTGTAAGGTTAGGTTGTTTATTTGAGATTTTTCTTGTTTCTTGAGGTAGGATTGTATTGCTATAAACTTCCCTCTTAGAACTGCTTTTGCTGCATCCCATAGATTTTGGGTCGTCATGCTTTCATTGTCATTTGTTTCTAGGTATTTTTTTATTTCCTCTGATTTCTTCAGTGATCTCTTGGTTATTTAGTAGCATACTGTTTAGCCCCCATGTTTTTGTATTTTTTACAGATTTTTTCCTGTAACTGGTATCTAGTCTCATAGCATTGTGGTCGGAAAAGATACTTGATATGATTTCAATTTTCTTAAATTTACCAAGGCTTGATTTGTGACCCAAGATATAATCTATGACCGAGAATGTTCCATGAGTACTTGAGAAGAAAGTGTATTCTGCTGTTTTTGGATGGAATGTCCTCTAAATATCAATGAATTCCATCTTGTTTAATGTGTCATTTAAAGTTTGTGTTTCCTTATTTATTTTCTTTTGGAAGATCTGTCCATTGGTGAAAGTGGGGTGTTATAGTCCCCTACTATGATTGTGTTACTGTCAATTTCCGCTTTTATGGCTCTTAACATTTGCCTTATGTATTGAGGTGGTCCTATGTTGCATGTATAAATATTTACAATTGTTATATCTTCTTCCTGGGTTGATCCCTTGGTCATTAGGTACTGTCCTTCTTCGCCTCTTGTAATAGTCTTTATTTTAAAGTCTATTTTGTCTGATACGAGAATTGCTACTCCAGCTTTCTTTTGATTTCCATTTGCATGGAATATCTATTTTCCATCCCTTCACTTTCAGTCTGTATGTGTCCCTAGGTCTGAAGTGGGTCTCTTGTAGACAGCATATATACAGGTCTTGTTTTTGTATCCATTAAGCCAGTCTATGTCTTTTGGTTGGAGCATTTAATCCATTTACATTTAAGGTAATTATCAATATGTATGTTCCTATTACCGTTTTCTTAATTGTTTTGGGTTTGTTATTGTAGGTCTTTTCCTTCTCTTATGTTTCCTGCCTAGAGAAATTCCTTTAGCATTTGTTGTATAGCTGGTTTTGTGGTGCTGAATTCTCTTAGCTTTTGCTTGTCTGTAAAGGTTTTAATTTCTCCGTCAAATCTCAGTGAGATCCTTGCTGGGTAGAGTAATCTTGGTTGTAGGTTTTTCCCCTTCATCACTTTAAATATGTCCTGCCACTCCCTTCTGGCTTGCAGTTTCTGCTGAAAGATCAGCTGTTAACGTTATGGGGATTCCCTTATATGTTATTTGCTGCTTTTCCCTTGCTGCTTTTAATATTTTTTCTTTGTATTTAATTTTGGGTAGTTTGATTACTATGTGTCTTGGTGTGTTTGTCCTTGGATTTATCCTGTATGGGACTCCCTGTGCTTCCTGGACTTGATTGACTATTTCCTTTCCCATGTTAGGGAAGTTTTCAACTATAAACTCTTCAAATATTTTCTCAGACCCTTTTTTTTTAACTCTTCTTCTTCTGGGACCCCTATAATTTGAATGTTGGTGTGTTTAATATTGTCCCAGAGGTCTCTGAGACTGTCCTCAATTCTTTTCATTCTTTTTTCTTTATTCTGCTTTGTAGTAGTTATTTCCACTATCTTATCTTCCAGGTCACTTATCCGTTCTTCTGCCTCAGTTATTCTTCTATTGATTCCTTCTAGAATTTTTTTTTAAATTTATTTATTTATTTTTGGCCGCATTGGGTCTTCACTGCTGCGTGCGGGCTTTCTCTAGTTGCAGCTAGCAGAGGCTACTCTTTGTTGAGGTGCATGGGCTTCTCCTTGTGGTGGCTTCTCTTGTTGCCCAGCATGGGCTCTAGGTGTGTGTACTTCAGTAGTTGCAGCACACAGGCTCAGTAGTTCTGGAGCATGGGCTTAGTTGCTTGGTGGCCTGTGGGATCTTCCTGGACCAGGGCTTGAACCTATGTCCCCTGCATTGGCAGGTGGATTCTTAACCACTGCGCCACCAGGGAAGTCCCGAAAATTTTTAATTTCATTTATTGTGTTGTTCATCGGTTTGTTTGCTCTCTAGTTCTTCGAGGTCCTTGTTAAACGTTTCTTGTATTTTCTCCATTCTGTTTCCAAGATTTTGGATCATCTTTATTATCACTACTCTGAATTCCCTTTCAGGTAGACTGCCTATGTCCTCTTCATTTGTTTGGCCTGGTGGGTTTTTACCTTGCTCTTTCATATCCTGCGTATTTCTCTATCTTCTCATTTTGCTTAATTTACTAGGTTTGGGGTCTCCTTTTCGCAGGCTTCAAGTTCGTAGTTCCTGTTGTTTTTGGTGTCTGCCCCCAGTGGGTGAGGTTGGTTCAGTGGCTTGTGTAGGCTTCCTGGTAGAGGGGACTGGTGCCTGTGTTCTGGTGGGTGGGGCTGGATCTTGTCTTTCTGGTGGGCAGGGCTGCGTCCGGTGGTGTGTTTTGGGGAGCCTGTGAAGTTACTATGATTTTAGGCAGCCTTTCTGCTAATGGGTTGGTTTGTGTTCCTGTCTTGCTAGTTGTTTGGCATGGGGCATCCAGCATTGGAGCTTGCTGGCTGTTGGTTGGAACTGGGTCTTAGCGTTGAGATGGAGATCTTGCCAATTGATGTTACATGGGGCCGGGAGGTCTCTGGTGGTCCAATGTCCTGAAGTCAGCTCTCCTAACTCAGAGGCTCAGGCCTGACACCCAGCCGGAGCACCAAGACTCTGTCAGCCACACAGCTGCTAGTGTTGGAGGGTCTCCTGCAGAGGCAGGGGGCAGTGCTGGCTCATCATGGGGACAAGGACATTGGCAGCAGATGTTCTGGAAAGTACTTCTTGCTGTGAGCCCTCCTGGAGTCCCAAAATTTTTTTTTTTAGTCAAGTAAGGATAACAAAGCAAAAGCACTACTTACCATTATTTTTTATTTAAATGATAACTTTCAGCACCTAAAAAGTAGGATGATCATAATAATTTAATTTTTAAATGAAAAATTATTTTTCATTATGGAAAACTCAACATATTTTGTTTCCCACATTTTGCCATAGAAAGTTCCCAATATTCCCTGCTTGGGCCTATGGGAATGAGGAATCAGTAAATCAGGTTCTCAGGCCAGCAAGGACTGTAAAGGATCCTCCAAATAAAGTCAAGTATTGCCATTGGATGAAATAGTTGCAGGCAGACTTGTAGATGGAACAACAACTGGAAGGTCCAGGGAGACTGCTGATCTGGGATCAGATGAACTCACAAAACTCTTCAGAAAGCATCCTACCAAGATATCATTTCCTCTTCTCAGAAATCATAGTCAGGGACTTCCCTGGTGGTTCAGTGGTAAAAAATCTGCTTGCCAATGCAGGGGACTTTGGTTTGAGCCCTGGTCCAGGAAGATCCAAAAAGCCACGGAGCAACTATGCCCGTGTGCCATAACTACTGAGCATGCACTCTACAGCCAGCAAGCCACAACTACTGAGCCCATGTGCCACAACTACTGAAGCCCCCGCACCTACGGCCTGTGCTCCACATCAAGATAAGCCACCACAGTAAGAAGCCTGTGCACCGCAACAAAGAGTAGCCCCCACTCACCACAACTAGAGAAAGCCCGCTCGCAGGAATGAAGACCCAACACAGCCGAAAATAAATAAATAAATAAATAAATTTATAAAAAGAAATCATAGTCAAAGCTCACATCTGGAGGATGGATGTACTTTTCCCTACTCTCCCACTAAGCACAACTAAAAACCCTGAACACTAAATATAAAACAAAGATAGGGAGACTCTGAAAGGTGAAGAGAAGACCAACTGTCTAGGGACTTTGGGACCTCAGGAACAACACAGTGGTGAATTCCCTGGGTTTTCTTTTGACCTCATACATCCCACATTCAGAGCTAAAGAAACTGGCAACCCAGGAACGTCAACGGATGCAGACAAAAATCTCAAAAAAAGCCTGCTCTTTCTCCCAAAGGGCCAGGAAAGACAGAAAACTTTTAGACAATAGCAGATCTACTCCAGCCAAACACCATAGAAAAACTGTGTCCCCCACTACCCATGTCTCTCAAGGCCGAGTGGGCTTCTTTGTCTTCCACCCTCATAGACTGTAATGAGGTTCACCCCCCATGGTGACAATGGAGACCACATGGGGAGCCTGGACTTCCACCTCCACCTGGAAGTAGCAATGTACCCCTTCTTCTCCTCGACAGGATGCTGTCAGAGGAGGCCTAATGAGAGTCGACTTAACCATCCCATGGTGTTAGCAAAGACACTGTCAGTGTCATTGGAAGCCATGTGGGCAGAGCAATGAGGCTCTCCTACCCCTCCCCACCAAGCTGATAACTGAAACTTCTGCCCCCACCCAGCAGTAACAAGGACAGACACCCCACCCCCGCCAACCTTGGATATCAGCAGAGGCTGAATGGAGAATATGGGCTTCTATCCCTATAAGGCAGTAATGAGGTGGTGTGCCTTTTCTGCCACTGGAGCACTGTCAGAGGAATCCAGCTAAAACAGAAGATGTAACCGAGATCCAAAGTCTCATTACATAACACCCCAAATGTCCAAACCTCAATCAGAAGTCAAACTGAATGAAAAAGACAAGCAATAGATGCCAACACTGAAATTACAGAAAAGTTAGAATTATTGGACAAAGATTTTTAAAGCAGCCACCATAAAAATGCCTCAATAAGTAATTATGGCCGTGCTTTAAACAAATGAAAAAAATAGAAAATCTCAGCAAAGAAGTAGAAAAAGAAGAACAAACAAAGCCCAAAGGCAGCAGAAGGAGGGAAATAATAAAGATATAAAGATTGGAGAGAAAATAAATAAAATAGAGACAAAAAACAACAGAAAAGATCAATGAAACCAAGAACTGGTTCTTTGAAAAGATAAACAATATTGATAAACCTTTAGCCAAGCTCATCAAGAAGAAAAGAGAGAGAACCCAAATAAACAAAATAAGACATGGAAGAAAATAAAAACTGATACCACAGACATACAAAAAAAATCATGAGAATGCTACAAACAGTTATATGCCAACGAATTGGACAACCTAGAAGAAATGGACAAATTTCTAGAAACATACAAGCTTGCAAGACTGAATCAGGAAGAAATAGACAATTTGAACAGACCAATCACTAGCATGGAAGTTGAATTTGTAATTTTAATAAAAGGGGGGGTGGCTTTCCTGGTGGCGCAGTGGTTAAATAATCCACCGGCCAATGCAGGGGACTCGGGTTCAATCCCTGGTCTGGGAAGATTGCACATGCCATGGAGCAGCTAAGCCCATGGGCCACAACTACCGAGGCCTGCGCTCTGGAGCTCATGAGCCACAACTACTGAGCCCACGTGCCACAACTACTGAAGGCTGTGTGCCTAGAGCCCATGCTCTGCAACATGAGAGGCCCAGGCACTGTAACGAGGAGTAGCCCCTGCTCACCGCAACTAGAGAAAGCCCGCATGCAGCAACGAAGACCCAAGGCAGCCTAAAATAAATAAATAAATAATAAATAAATTTATTTAAAAAAAAAAAACTCCCAGCAAACAAAAGTCCAGGACCACATGGCTTCACAGGAGAATTCTAACAAACATATAAAGAAGAGCTAATACCTATCCTCAAACCATTACAAAAAATTGAAAAGGATGGAACACACCTAAATTCATTCTATGAGGCCACCATTACACTGATATCAAAACCAGATAGACACTACAAAAAAAATTACAGGTCAATATCTATCATAAATATAGATGCAAAAACCCTCAACAAAGTATTAGCGAATCAAATTCAACAATATGTAAAAAGGATACTACACTATGATCAAGTGGGATTTATTCCAGGGATACAAGGATGGTGCAATACCTGCATATCAATTAATGTGAAACACCACATTAACAAAAGGAAGGAAAAAAATCTTCAATAGATGCAGAAAAAGCATTTGACAAAATTCAACATCCATTCATGATAAAAACTCTCATCAAAGTTGGTATAGAGGGAATACATCTCAACATAATAAAGGCCATTTTTGACAGACGCACAGCTAACATCATACTCAACAGTGAAAAGCTTTCAGCTTTTCCTCTAAAATCAGGAACAAGACAAGAATGTCCACTCCTTCCACTTCTATTTTATGTAGTATTAGAAATACTAGTCACAGCAATCAGACAAAAAGAGAAATAAAGGCATCCAAACTGGAAGGGAAGAAGTAAAACTCTATTTGAGGATGACATGATACTATACATAGAAAACCTTAAAGTCTCCACTAAAAAACTATTAGAACTAATAAACGAATTCAGCAAAGTTGCAGGATACAAGATGAACATACAGAAATCTGTTGATTTTCTATACACTGATAAGGAACTAACAGAAGAGAAATTAAAGAAACAATCCCATTTACAATCACATCAAAAAGAATAAAATACCTGAGAATAAACTTAACCAAGAAGGTAAAATATGTATACTCTGAAAACTACAGAACATTGATGACGGAATTTGAAAATGATAAAAAGAAATGGAAAGATATCTGAGTTCTTGGATTAGAAGAATTAATATTGTAAAATTTCCATACTACCCAAAGCAATTACGGATTTAATTCAATCCTTATCAAAATAATCATGACATTTTTCACTAAACTAGAATAAATAATCCTAAAATTTATATCAGACCACAAAAGACCCCAAATTGCCAAAGCAATCTTGAGAAAAAAAGAAAAACAACACAGAGCTGAAGGTGTCATGCTCCCTGACTTCAGACTGTACTTTGAAGCTACAGTAATCAAAAAAGCACGGTACTGGCACAAAGCAGACAGATCAATGAACAGAATAGAGAGCCCAGAAATAAACCCATACATTTATGGGTTTATTTATACATCAATTAATCTATGACAAAGAAGGTAAGAAGAAAGACAGTCTCTTCAATAAGCGGTGCCTTTTACGGCTGAGTAATATTCCATTGTATATATGTGCCACATCTTCTTTATCCATTCATCCGATGATGGACACTTAGGTTGCTTCCATGTCCTGCCTATTGTAAATAGAGCTGCAATGAACATTTTGGTACATGACTCTTTTTGAATTATGGTTTTCTCAGCGTATATGCCCAGTAGTGGGATTGCTGGGTCGTATGGTAGTTCTATTTGTAGTTTTTTAAGAAACCTCCTTACTGCGCTCCATAGTGGCTGTATCAATTTACATTCCCACCAGCAGTGCAAGAGCGTTCCCTTTTCTCCACACCCTCTCCAGCATTTATTGTTTCTAGATTTTTTGATGATGGCCATTCTGACTGGTGTGAGATGATATCTCATTGTAGTTTTGATTTGCATTTCTCTAATGATTAGTGATGTTGAGCATTCTTTCATATGTTTGTTGGCAATCTGTATATCTTCTTTGGAGAAATGTCTATTTAGGTCTTCTGCCCATTTTTGGATTGGGTTGTTTGTTTTTTTGTTATTGAGCTGCATGAGCTGCTTGTAAATTTTGGAGATTAATCCTTTGTCAGTTGCTTCATTTGAAAATATTTTCTCCCATTCTGAGGGTTGTCTTTTCGTCTTGTTTATGGTTTCCTTTGCTGTGCAAAAGCTTTTAAGTTTCATTAGGCCCCATTTGTTTATTTTTGTTTTTATTTCCATTTCTCTAGGAGGTGGGTCAAAAAGGATCTTGCTGTGATTTATGTCATAGAGTGTTCTGCCTATGTTTTCCTCTAAGAGTTTGATAGTGTCTGGCCTTAAATTTAGGTCTTTAATCCATTTTGAGTTTATTTTTGTGTATGGTGCTAGAGAGTGTTCTAAGTTCATACTTTTACATGTACCTGTCCAGTTTTCCCAGCACCACGCATTGAAGAGTCTGTCTTTTCTCTACTGTATATTCTTGCCTCCTTTATCAAAGATAAGGTGACCATATGTGCGTGGGTTTATCTCGGGGCTTTCTATTCTGTTCCATTGATCTATATTTCTGTTTTTGTGCCAGTACCGTACAGTCATTTTTTTTTTTTTTTTTGTGGTACACGGGCCTCTCACTGTTGTGGCCTCTCCCGTTGCGGAGCACAGGCTCTGGACGCGCAGGCTCAGTGGCCATGGCTCACAGGCCTAGCCGCTCCACGGCATGTGGGATCCTCCCGGACCGGGGCACGAACCCGTGTCCCCTGCATTGGCAGGCAGACTCTCAACCACTGCGCCACCAGGGAAGCCCCATACTGTCTTGATTACTGTAGCTTTGTAGTATAGTCTGAAGTCAGGGAGCCTGAAATTAAGATATTTGTAGTGAGGTGGATGGACCTAGAGTCTGTCATACAGAGTGAAGTAAGTCAGAAAGAGAAAAACAAATACCGTATGCTAACACATATATATGGAATCTAAGAAAAAAAATGTATGAAGAACCTGGGGGTAAGACAGGAATGAAGATGCAGACCTACTGGAGAGTGGACTTGGGGATGTGGGGAGGGGGAAGGGTGGGTTGTGACGGAGTGGGAGGGTGGCATGGACATGTATACACTACCAAACGTGGAATAGATAGCTAGTGGGGGGCAGCCGCATAGCACAGGGAGATCATCTCAGTGGTTTGTGACCACCTGGAGGGGTGGGATGGGGAGGGTGGGAGGGAGGGAGATGGGAGAGGGAAGAGATATGGGAACATATGTGTGTATGTGGCTGATTCACTTTGTTGTGGAGCAGAAACTGACACACCGTTGTAGAGCAATTCTACTCCAATAAAGATGTTAAAAAAAAAAGATCCATTCAAATACAAATTATTTATACACCTAGCAATGCCCTAGACAGAGACAAAACTATTTCAATTTTTTTTAATGTGTTGTTAATATTTTTCTCAGCAACTTCCAGAATTACCTCATAATCTTGAGTGAATGTAAATTTAATTAAAAAAATGAAAGTTGACAATCAAAAAAAAAAAAGCAGTGCCGAGAAAACTGGACAGCTACATGTAAAAGAATGAGATTAGAGCATATCCTCATACCATATACAAAAATAAACTCAAATGAATTAAAGACCTAAATGTAAGACCTGAAACCACAAAACTTCTAGAAGAGAATAGAGGCAGAATACTCTTTGACATAAATCGTAGCAATATTTTTTTGGATCTGTCTCCTAAGGCAAAAGAAATAATAGCAAAAATAAGCAAATGGGACCTAATTAAACTTAAGAGTTTTGCACAGTAAAGGAAACCATCAACAAAATGAAAAGGCAACCTACTGAATGGGAGAAAATATTTGCAAATAATATGATGGACAAGGGGTTAATATTCAACATATATAAACAGCTCACACAACTCAATATCAAGAAAAACAAAGAAACTAATTTAAAAATGGACAGAAGACCTGAATAGACATTTTTCCAAAGAAGATATACAGATGGTCAACAGGCACATGAAAATATGTGCAACATCACTAGTCATCAGAGAAATGCAAATCAAAACCATAACGAGATAGCACCTCACACCTGTTAAAATGGCTATCATCAAAAAGTCTACGAATAACAAACGTAGACGAGGATGTGAAGAAAAGGGAAACCTAGTATGCTGTTGGTGGAATTGTGAATTGGTGCAGCCACTATGGAAAACAGTACAGAGGTTCCTCAAAAAACTAAAAATAGGACTACCATACGATCCAGCAATCCCACTGCTGGGTATATATCTGAAGAAAATGAAAACACTAATTTGAAAAGATTCATGCACCTCAATGTTCATAGCAGCATTATTTACAACAGCCAAGATATGGAAGTAACCTAAGTGTCCATCAACAGGTGAATGGATAAAGAAGAAGTGGTATATATACATAATGGAATACTACTCAGCCATAAAAAGAATGAAAATCTGTCATTTGCAACAACCTGGATAGATCTAGAGAGTATTATGCTCAGTGAAATAAATGCAAGACAGAGAAAGACAAATACTCTATATTATCACTTATGTGTCGAATCTAAAAAATAGAATGAATGTATATAACAAAACAAAAACAGACTCACAGATATGGAGAAGAACTAGTGTTTACCAACGGGGAGTGGGAAGGAGGTAGGAGAGAGTTAGTGGTATGTGATTAAGAGACACAAACTACTATGTATAAAATATAAGCATCAGGATATAGTCTACAGCACAGGGAAATATAGCCATTCTTTTATAATAACTTTAAATGGAGTATCATCTATAAAGATATTGAATCACTGTGTCATACACCTGAAACTAATATAATATTGCAAATCAACTATACTTCAATTTAAAAATGGAAAGGAAATGCAATGACCAAAATAAAAATTCAGTGGATAGTCTCAACACCAGAATGGAGGAGACAGCGGAAAACATTAGTGAACTGGAAGATAGAATGATAGAAGTTACTAAATCTGAACAATGGAGAGAAAATAGACTGAAAAAAAAAAAGAACAGAGGCTAAGGGTCCTGTGTGGTTATAACAAAAGATCTAACTTAAATGTCATCAGAGTTCTTGTGAGAAAAGAAGAGAAAAGAAAGAGGGCAGGGCTGAAAAGTACATAATGAAATGACTGGGAACTCCCCATTCTGGCAAAAGACATAAACCAACAAATTCAAAAAGCTGACTGAAACTCAGCCAGGGTATATTCAAAGAAATACACATCAAGGCACATCATCGTCAAACTTCTGAAAACTAAAGAAAAAAATCCTTGAAAACAGAGAGAGAAAAATGATGATTTATTCATAAGGGAAAAATGATTTTAATGACAGCAGATTCTCATTAGAAACTATGAAGGCCAGAAATGCTTTCAGGTACTGAAAAAAAGAACTCTCAACCCAGAATCCTATATCCAATGAAACCATGTCATTATTTTCAGATGACATGTTTGTCTGTACAGAATATTCTAGGAATCTACAAGAACTCCTAGAATTAATATGTAAGTTCAGCAAGGTTGTAGAATATAAAATCAACATATGAAGAATCAATTGTATTTCCATATACTAGCAATGGACATATGGACACTTGAAATCAAATATGCAGTACCATTTACAATCACTCAGAAAAAGGAAATAATTAGGTGTAAGTCTAACAAAACGTGTACAGGTCTTGTATGCTGAAAACTACAATATGCTGATGAAAGAAATCAGAAGAGATCTACATAAATGGAGAGACATACCATATTCATAGATTAGAAGATTCAGTGTAGTATTGATCTCATTTCTCCAAAAAGCAATATACAGGTTTAATAATTCCTATCAAAATCCCAGAAATATTTTTTGTAGATATAGACAAGATTATTCTAATATTTACATGGAAAGGAAAAGAATTAGAATAGCTAAAACAATTTTGAAAAAGAATAAAGTGGGAGGAATCAACCTACCACATTTCAAGTTTATGTAACTAACGTAATCAAGACTGACCATGTGGTATTGGCAGAGAAATAGGTACATAGATCCATGTATCAAAATGGAGAATGCAGAAATAGAATGACACAAATATGCCCAACTGATTTTAGACAAACGTGTTAAAGCAATTCAATGGACAAGAGATAACCTTTCAAGAAACTGCTGTTAAGGAAATTGGACATCCATAGGCAAAAAAAAAAAAAAAAGAAAGAAAGCAAGCAAAGAAAATCTTGGGACTTCCCTGGTGGCACAGTGGTTAAGAATCTGCCTGCCAGTGCAGGGGACACCGGTTCAAGCCCTGGTCCAGGAGGATCCCACATGCTGTGGAGTAACTAAGCCCATGCACCACATCTACTGAGCCTGAGTTCTAGAGCCTGTGAGCCACAACTACTGAGCCCACGTGCCACAACTACTGAGCCCATGTCCCACAACTACTGAGCCCACATGCCTAGAGCCCTGCTCTGCAACAAGAGAAGCCACCTCAATGAGAAGCCCACGCACCACAACGAAGAGTAGCCCCCGCTAGCTGCAACTAGAGGAAGCCCACACACAGCAACGAAGACCCAACACAGCCAAAAATAAAAATTAAAGGATTAAAAAATAAATAAAAAGAAAAAAAAAAGCACCACATGAGGAACTCTTGTGGTGAAGAAAACACTCGGTATCTGTGCTGTATCAATGTCAAAATCCTGGGTGTGATATTGTATTATAGTTCTGCCAGTGATTCCACTGGGGAAGACTAGGTAAAGGGACATGAAATCTCTCTGTATTATTTCTTACAGCTGTATGTGAATTTATTATTCTCTCAAAGTAAAAAGTTCAATTAAAAAATAAACCCCCCATAATTGTAGTCAGATGTCTCTCAGGTTAGGTTTTAACAAAGGGATTTAATAAACACAATAGAGAGTTCTTTTCTCTTTTTTCTTTGTATTCTTTTTAGATGGAGCATAATGCAGAGATACAAAGAGTAAGTATATATCAGCTTGCTGGATTATCACAAGATGAACACACACACGTAGCCATCACCCAGATTAAGAAATGGAACACCTGTATTCCAAGAGACCTTGACAAGAGTCACACACTTGAGCTGGCTAATTTTTTCTTACATTGTCTCAGCAGTAGCCAACTTGGTGAACTGAATTAATGCCTGGTGCTTCAAGGCCAAAATTTGTGATGTGAATGACCAGCTGTCCAAGGAAGGAGGAGACAGAGGAATTTTGGTTTTCTATAGACGTATGGGTGTTCACAAGTGAGTCCTGTCCCTTCTCTGTCCCTTAAAATGGGGCCACTCCTACTAGCTGTCTTTGTATGGTTTACCAAGTACCAAGTTCTTTGAGTCCCCCAGAGGAAGGAAGAAGTGGGACAGGACACAGCAGTATCTAGTCTCTAAAACCAAAGGAAAAGGGCAATTTACCATGAGAAAAAGAAAAACTACAAACACATTTTATTTTATTTTATTAAAAGTATTGGTTTCTAGCTAGATTAGTAATTTCTACCAAAGTGGATGTACTAGGCATCATTTCTGTTTCAAGTTCAGTAATTCATTTAAATTTTATTATTATGGAATGATAATAAAACCCCCCTTGTCCTAACTGTGACTGGGGTCTGCTCTGTTTGACTCAGCTGAATTCCACCTCCTGGAAGGTCTTTTTTTGGTGTGTAACACAACTACTCTTAGGAACAAATATCACCGATAGGAAATTCTCACTATGCATCCCGTAGTGAGGGGATGAACTCAAAGACTTATGGAGTAGGACCCCAATTACCCAGCACTGCAAGGACCTCCCCAAGGAGCCCAGGATAATACAGTTGCCAGAAGAACTCAGAGGCTGGAGCTCAGCAAAACAAGTCGCTCTATCCTGTGGTTATAACGAGTTATCCTTGAATGAATGAAACGGAATGAGCCTGGCTCTCCCAGATACACAAAGCTGTACTGTGAAGCAAAGCACAAGGGTCGACCAGATGGCTGCCACGCAGAACCAGGATTGCAGGGGTGATGACCTCAGGGTCCATTTTATTGGCCAAAGTGAAGAAACACATCTCACTTGTATTTTCTTAACCTCAGTTGAATGGCCTGCATTTATCGGTTCAACAATGTATTTCATGCCACTGAAGAGCAGGCTTGGGCCAGAGGTAAAGGGGACGGGGGAGGGAAAAGAGCGTTTTTCTCTTTTCTTAGTGGCACTCTGTTGGGACTGGTATTTTCCTTGTCTCTCTCATTTGAGGGTTTCTGGCTCTTGGAAAAGAAGGTGGACCAGGATACACTCATATTTTGTTTCCTGCCATCTCCTGGAAGTGAACCAGGGGTCCTACAATAGTGAAAGGAAGTTAAAGCCAGTTCTGGGGGTGCTTTCAAACAAAGAGGATTTTAAAATTTGACTCAATTGCATTCCATGTAACACCACTTCATTGTGATGTCATTCAGTGACACCCCCCTGGCTTCTAGACCAAGGATCCATCATTAGGAGCTATCCCTCCGCACCCTGATGGAACGGGGGCTTGTGGTTACACACCGCACCAGCCTGGAGGACACAGCCAAGCATTCGCAAAACCTCGTCAGTTGCTTGTAGCCAAGTCAGATGGACCTTACTGGGTGGGAAGGACAGGGGTTGGGGAACCAGAGATCTTTTCTCAAATTCCTTCAAAGAAAGAGTCTGTAGGTAGTAGGTGAGGCCAAGGGACGGAGAAGCCCCACCTCCCTTTCCCAACCCAGTGGATGTCTGCAACATCTTTTGCCTAAAACCTCAGTTTGTGTTGCATTTGATTCCAGTATCTGAACATCTGTTAAGCTACCCTGATCCAGGTGTTTGGGGAAAGGGAAATAGAAGGATAAGAAATCTGAGTGGCCATTTAAAAAGAAACATTTAACGCAGCATGGAAGACAGCCAGCACAGCATTTGTAGGAAGTGAGGGGCGCGTGCACCATTTCTAAGCCTCGTGGGTATGAGCAATGGGGTACGTGTTCTAGAAGTTAAAATTTGAGGAGAAAAAAGGCTAATATTCCAACACCATCCTTCCATCTTGGAACTGTCCCCCAAGTTTTTCTTCCTATTCTGTTTCTTTCAACCCAAGTCTTTATGCCACAGGGCAACGACTGCATTTATATTGTACACTTAATTCAAAATAGTAAATAAGTGTTATCTACCCTCTAAATCCAAAGAAGCCCCGTAGCGTCCTGGCTTTGGGGTCTAGTGTCTGCCACACTTCTGCACATTCTTACTCTAAGCCCATTTCCTAAGAATAAATCAATGTGTTAGTGGCTATATCGACTCAGAACTATTAACACTTGAATGACCCATCAACATCGGGCTTGAATGTTTTTCCTCTTTAATGAATCAACTATTTGATTGACTAAACTGAGACTAAAACCCAAACCTTAGTGGTTGTTTTAGACTTGAGCAAATAAAGCAGAAGAGCCAAGATCACTAGCCATCAACAGGCTCCCCCTGGCCTCCCTGCTGCAGCTGGGTCTCCCGGCAGTTCTCACTCAGGAAGGAAAAGGATTCCTTTCGCTGGGGCAGAGTAAGACTATTAGGGGCTGGGCCCACCCTTGTGTCCACTTGCTGGTGAGGGTACAAAACAGGACTTGGGCTGGTGCTGGTGAATCTGAGCTTCAGCCTAACACACCGAAATGAAAACGGCCAATCTAGAGGCATGGGAGAAGGACTCAGATGGGAAAAGGTGCCAGCCATCTGCTGCTCCAACAGAAACAGTGCTCTCAGGAAGGAACTGGCCGGTCACGACTCAATCCGGACATCAAGGCAACATCTGGGTGAAGGAGTAACAGCTGCGGGTATAATGTGATCAAATATTGTGGAGGTGGCGTGATTGCTTGGCCATGGTCATGATCAGTATTTATTTTCTCCCTTCCTGAACGAGTGTCTGGTTTTTAACACGGTTACTCTTACAGGCAGCCTCCCATGCCCTCTGGGAGGTGGAGAGGAGTGGCCCTCCGCGCTGCTGTGCTGAGTTACACAGCCCTCCCTCACTTCCCTGCAGGTCCTTTAAAACCCGCATTCTCACATGGTTCCATGATTTGGGCTCAGGGCAGGAAACAGAACCTGATTCAACATTTTGCTAAGTATTATTTTCACCACGCTGAATAGGGTCTTTTTTGATCTGCAACCACAGCTGGTCCGTGGTTCTCTTGATCCACATAGACTGAAGAGCTTCCTCCCCTGTGGATTTCGTAGTGTGAGTTGACCACACATCTACATGTACTTGCTTCTCTGTATGTCACCAAGAGTCACTGTTCCAATACCGGTGGGCACTGACAGAGCCGGGCAGCTGTGCCAGGGAATTCAGGGAGCAAACACTCCAATGAGAAAAACGTCCCAGCCCTAAAACTTAGTTGACTTTGGGGCTTCCCTGGTGGTGCAGTGGTTAAGAATCCGCCTGCCAAGGCAGGGGACACGGGTTGGGGCCCTGGTCCGGGAAGATCCCACATGCCGTGGAGCAACTAAGCCCATGAGCCACAACTACTGAGCTCTCGTGCCACAACTACTGAAGCCTGCGCAACTAGAGCCCATGCTCCACAACAAGAGAAGCCACCGCAATGAGAAGCCTGTGCGCCGCAACGAAGAGTAGCCCCTGCTCACTGCAACTAGAGGAAGCCTGCACGCAGCAATGAAGACCCAATGCAGCCAAAAATAAAAAATAAATAAAAATTTTAAAAAAGAACCTTAGTTGACTTTAAGGGCTGGTATAAAATAAGGTAGAGGACTCAGGGCCAAATATTCATTTCCATTAAAAATACATCATTTTAAAAAGCTGACGTTTTCGCTTGGTTTTGTCTTATTTTAAGCAACGTGAAGTTGGTTTTAGTGGAGATACGCAATTGGTAACTTAGGTTATTTTGAAAGATTTTCCTCCTTAAAATGAGCCTCAGCTGATAGTTCCTCCTTAATGCTTATAATCATCCAAAGCAAAACAAATGTCTAGGTCAATGAAGACTGAAACAGGACAATTCCTGGACACTAAATTTTCCAAGAACAAAGCACACAATTGTTCTATACACACCCCTGCAACAGTTCTTAATGGAAAGGGCACAGAGACCTTTTACTTGGGGGCCTTGTTATGATGGAGCCCCAGAGGCACCACCACGAGACTGCCTTTGAGCCAAGGTCTCACAATGAGGGCACAAAGGTGGAGCTACCCCATCCTACAGTTCAGGTCTGGGATCACTAGAACAGCAGGGAATCTGAGTCCAGAAGTACCTTTCCCTCTCACTACCTCAGCTCCAAGTCAGCCTTAGATTCCCTGTCCCTAAAGTAGATTAGCAGCTATTCACACTAACGGGTGCTTGTGGGGATTACACAGGATCATGGGTGTGGACCAGCTCTGTCAGTACTGGAGCTCCAGACAAAAGAAAGCACTTAGTTATCACAGCCAGGAAGGGCTTGGGACATGGGCTTGCATTTTAAAAGAAAACAAAACCCAGTCCAAACCCCCATCTCTCATGAGCATCAGTCGGACCTGTGGGTACTTTTGGAGTATGTGGATGGATCTTACCCACTGCGGGACATCAGGCAGGACTTCCTGAAGCTTCTGAACTCAGGTCTTTTAAGTGCTCTGTGGTGCCCATGTGGACAAGTAGGGCTACAAACAGGTGATGCTGCATGTTAGTCCACCTCCGTTTAGGGTCAGAAGTTCTGGATTCTATGATCAGATGGAATCTTGGGCAGCTGTTGAACTTCTCTGTTTCTTAGTTTTATTCATTTACTGCATGGGGATTATATCAGCCTTACTTACCTTGAAGATCTTTATGAGAATGCAATGAGATTTTTTTTAAAGAATATATATATATATGCATTATTAATTATCATTAGACTGGGGCTTCAGCATAACTCCTGGGTACTCTGAAAAGTTTTATTATTTAGAATCAGCCCAGGCTGATTGCTATTCCCTGCTGCTGACTTCTTTTTAAAATAAACCTTTTATTTTAGAATATATATATATATACACACACACATATATGTATATATATATTTTGGCCCAGCCCCACGTGGCTTGCAGGATCTTAGTTCCCCAACCAGGGGTCGAACCTGGGCCCATGGCGGTGAAAGCATCAAGTCCAAACTGCTGGACCGCCAGGGAATTCCCTTAGAATATATTTAGATTTACAGAAAAGTTCCAACAGCGAGTTCCCATACGCCCTTCGCCCAGTTTCCCCTAATGTTGACATCTTACATAACTATGGCCCATTGTCAGAACTAAGAAACCAATATTAGTACATTAAGGTGCATGTGTCTTTTTGAATTATGGTTTTCTCAGGGTATGTGCCCAGTAGTGGGATTGCTGGGTCATATGGTAGCTCTATTTTTAGTTTTTTAAGGGACCTCCATACTGTTCTCCATAGTGGCTGTATCAATTTACATTCCCACCAACAGTGCAGGAGGGTTCCCTTTTCTCCACACTCTCTCCAGCATTTATTGTTTGTAGATTTGTTGATGATGGCCATTCTGACCAGTGTGAGGTGATACCTTATGGTAGTTTTGATTTGCATTTCTCTAATAATTAGTGATGTTGAGCATCTTTTCATGTGCCTCTTGGCCATCTGTATGTCTTCTTTGGAGAAATGTCTATTTAGGTCTTCCATCCATTTTTTGATTGGGTTGCTTGTTTTTCTGATATTGAGTTGCATGAGCCGTTTGTATATTTTGGAGGTTAATCCATTGTCTGTTTCTTCATTTGCAAATATTTTCTCCCATTCTGAGGGTTGTCTTTTGGTCTTGTTTATGGTTTCCTTTGCTGTGCAAAAGCTTTTAAGTTTCATTAGGTCCCATTTGTTTATTTTTATTTTCATTGCTCTAGGAGGTGGGTCATTTGCAGCACTATTTACAATAGCCAGGTCATGGAAGCAACCCAAATGTCCATCGACAGATGAATGGATAAAAAAGATGTGGTACATATATACAATGGAATATTACTCTGCCATAAAAAGGAATGGAATTGGGTCATTTGGAGAGATGCGGATGGACCCAGAGACTGTCATACAGAGTGAAGTAAGTCAGAAAGAGAAAAACAAATATCATATATTAACGCATATATGTGGAATCTAGAAAAACGGTACAGAAGAACCTGCTTGCGAGGCAGAAATAGAGACACAGATATAGAGCACAAACGTATGTACACCAAGGGGGGAAAGCAGGGGAGGGATGAATTGGGAGATTGGGATTGACATATATACACTAATATGTATAAAATAGATAACTAATGAGAACCTGTTATACAGCATAGGGAACTCTACTTAATGCTCTGTGGTGACCTAAATGGGAAGGAAATCCAAAACAGAGGGGATGTATGTATACATATAGTTGATTGACTTTCAGAAACTAACACAATATTGTAAAGCAACTATACCCCAATAAAAAAAAATAAAGAAGATAAAAACAATAAAATATACTAAGATTAAAAAAATATTAGTACATTAATGTTAACAAATATAGACTTTATTCAGGTATCACCAGTTTTTCTACCAATGTCCTTTTTCTGTTCCAGGACTCCATCCAGGTACCACACTGCATTCAGTCCTCACGTCTCCTTGATTGCCTCTGGTTGATGATGGTTTCTCTGTCCTTCCTTGTCTTTCACTGATTGACAGTTTGAGGAGTACCAATCAGGTACTGTATGGACCACCCCTCAATTTGGTTTTGTCTAACATGTTTTTTTCATGATTGGACTATGGATTTTGGGGAAGAGTGAAGTACTCTTCTCATCACATCATATCAGAGGTCCACGTCATCAACATGACTTATTACTGGTGATATTAACCTTAATCACGTGGTTAAGATGGGATCTACCAGATTTCTCCACTGTAAAGTAACTCTTTTCCCTTCCCATTCTCTATTCTTAAAAATAGAAGGAAGTCACTAAGTTGAACTCACATTCAAGGGAAGGAAAATTGTTTCACTTCCTGAAGGGGGGAGTATCTACATGTATCATTTGGAATTCTTCTTCTTCTTTTTTTTTTTTTTGTGGTACGCGGGCCTCTCACCACTGTGACCTCTCCCGTTGCGGAGCACAGGCTCTGGACGCGCAGGCCCAGCGACCATGGCTCATGGGCCCAGCCGCTTTGCGGAATGTGGGATCTTCCCGGATTGGGGCATGAACCCGTGTCCCCTGCATTGGCAGGCGGACTCTCAACCACTGCACCGCCAGGGAAGCCCTGGAATTCTTCTTTAAGGAAAACTTGTCTCTTTGTTTGTGTTCAATTTTATTTATTTATTTATTTTTTGGCCATCCCGCATGTGGGATCTTATTTCCCCAACCAGGGATCAAACCTGTGCCCCCCCCCCCCCCCCCCCCGCAGTGGAAGCATGGAGTCTTAACCACTGGACCATCAGGGAATTCCAATGTGTTTAATTATTTTATACTTTGGGTTAAAATCCAATATGATGTTGTCTATTTTGTTGCTCTAAGTGTTCCAGCTTTGGCCCCTGGGAGCTCTTCCAGTTAGTTCCTTCCCACATCCCTTGGACATACCCCCATAACTGTGGGTCTTTCTATCTTTATTTCTGTTTTGAGCACTTTCTGACTTTCTGGCTCTAGAAGACGTTCCAGGTTCATCTTATATATTCATTGCCCCAGCCAGAATCAGCCATTTCTCCAAGGACCCTGGTTGCTATTTTGGAAAATGATATTAGAAACCAACAACTGGGCACTGAGTGTGCTTTTTGTTACTGGTTGATGCTGATTTCTAACCAAATAATTGAAAATATTTAGAGCCAGAGAGATATGGGTTTTTGCTACCCGTATTACTTTGGGCAAGTTACTATATCACATTGGATCTGTTTCCTCATCCACGTGTAAGAATAATGAACATCACTCAAAGGGTTGTTGTGAGGTCAAGGGAGATAATATTGAAGGAACTTTCTATTTCTGATATTAGAGAGCTAGGTTTTCTTTTTCTACACCTTTAAAGCATCAATGATCTGACAATACAGTAATGCAAAAAATTAAGGGAAAATGGGAACCAAGAGAAATAAACAAGTAAGAAAATTGCGTTTGCCATGAAGGCATTTGCCATTTCCAGCAAATCTGAATTTTCACTTTGACAGCCACATGGTGATTGCGGTGGAGCAGGGAGTGATGACAGTGAAAACCAGGCCCAGCACTAAGCAAGAAATTTAATAGACAGTAAGCTGGATGCCAAAGAGCTATAACCCTGGGGGAGGGTAAAGAAATTGCTGCCCTTATCTGAACCCTCTGAGTCTTCCAGAAAACCTCAATTTGGTTTAGGGTGGGTCTCAAGCTAAGAGTCCCTTCAGACGCCTTGCAAGGGGAAGAAGATACCTTCAATTTGCCCTTCACATTAATCTTACAAATCATTTTCCAAGGACAGTGACTAGTACACATCTAGGACATCTTGAGCACTCAGCCCCAGAGGACGCCATGTGGGGCAGAAGAACCATCTAGTGGAGCCCTGTCCAGACTGCAGAGTCATGAGAAACGAGAAATGGTTGTTGTTTTAAGCCACGAAGTTTTGGGGTTTTTTGTTACATAGCAATAGATAACTGAAGTATTTTTATACATGCTTTTTTGTCATAATTGCTGCCTCCTAAGAAGGAAAAAGATTCTTCAAGGTTCTTCCGAGCCCATTATAGTTTTGCTCCGGCAGGCTTCTCCAGGTTTGTCTATCAGTTAAGACTTCAACCAAACTGGTCTTTTCACTGTTTCTTAGCATGTCTGTCCCAAGTACTCCCATTTCTATGATTTTGCTCACTTCACCAACCCCATCTGAAGGCTCACCTGCATTTCCCCCTCCTCAGCTGAACCACCGCCTCCACTTTGAATCTTCCCCTCTTCCAGGTCTAGCAAAGAACGCCATTAATTCCAAAGTGACCTCTGTCCTCTGCACTTATGCTTGTGGCCAAGTTCATTGGAAAGGTCCACTCCCTCGTGTTGTTGTGTTATTTGAAGGCAGTTTCGTGTCCCCAGCTATAATGAGCTCCCTTGAATGCAGAGACTGAGGATATACCTGTCTGTGTTTCAGCATCTAACAGCGGGCCTGGAAGAGGGAGGGAACCCAGAAAATGTGTTGTATAGATGATTATGCTGTTTAACAGTCTTCTTCTAAAGCAGCATTATGGTGATGATTCACTGGCTCTATCTTCATTTTCAGGTGCTCTGTGGCTGTCACACTGAATTCCCATTGCAACCACTGACAAAAGTACCACCAGGCCTTTTTTCTAAATATAAAGAATGAGTTAATAGGCTTTCGTAAGAAGTAAGAAAATGAAAATCACTTCATACCTCTTTTTTTTTTTTTTTTGCCAGCACTTTTGATTTCTTCCTCTCCTTTACATGTGAGAAGTTCATACACGGTGAATCACCTCCCTGTCACTTAAACTCTGAAGTGTAATATGATCACAGTAGGCAATGAAACCATGTATGTGAAGTCTCAGAGGCGCAAAAATTTGTGAGTGGAAACCGATAAAAGATCGGCAGGACTGTTTTCTAAGAAAGCAAAGAGCCGACAGCTGAGGCACGAAGGGTTTCTTCTGCACCCCAGGGATTCTTACCTGACGCCTAATCTTCATGCTGGCCAGGGGAGTCAAATATTTATGTTCTAGATACCAGGCTTGCTCCTGGAACATCAGTTTGGTTCCATATAGCAGACAAAACTAAGGGGTGGGGGAAGAGGAGAGAAATGGAAAAATATGTTAGAAAACACAGAATCTAAGGAGGTGAATGAGAAATAGCATAATATTACATTTCATAAGATCATAAAAGTTAATACATACTTACTGTAAATGGTCATATTTTGTTTTTTTTAATTTTTATTTCATATTGGAGTATAGTTGATTAACAATGATGTGTTAGTTACAGGTGTACAGCAGTGATTCAGTTATACCCATACAAGTTTCTATTCTTTTTCAAATTCTTTTCCCATTTAGGTTATTACAAAATATTGAGCCAAGATTTCTGTGCTATACAGTAGGTCTTTGTTGGTTATCTATTTTAAATATAGTAGGGTGTACATGTCAATCTCAAACTCCCAATCTATCCCTCCCCCTGCTTTCCCCCTGGTAACCGTAAGTTTGTTCTCTAAGTCTGAAAATGGTCACATTTTGGACATGCAGTATATGTTTTATATTTTGAAACCACTCTATGGAGAAATTTAAAGCATATATAAAATTAGAAAAAATAGTATAACCAACTTCCATGTCTCCATCCCCCCAGTTCAACAAATATTAACTCACAGCCAGTCTTGCTTCATCTACAATCTCATCTAATTCTTCCCCATCCCCAGGTTACTTAGAATCAAAGTCCACTCATAATATATTTAAAAAAATAAATGTAATATTTCTGTTTGCTTTCTTTCTTGATTCATGAAAGAATATTCTTTTTTTTTTTTTTTTTTTTTTTTTGCGGTACACGGGCCTCTCACTGTTGTGGCCTCTCCCGTTGCGGAGCACAGGCTCCGGACGCGCAGGCTCAGTGGCCATGGCTCACGGGCCCAGCCGCTCCGCGGCATGTGGGATCTTCCCGGACTGGGGCACGAACCCGCGTCCCCCGCATCGGCAGGCGGACTCCCAACCACTGCGCCACCAGGGAAGCCCATGAAAGAATATTCTAAATGCCCATTCTGAATAATATCATCTTGATATTTTCCATTGAGCATGGTTTGATTAGACTTTCATAAAAATAGCATTCCTCATTTGCATTTTGTTTCAATACGTTTTTCCTATCACGTTTCTGAAACCGACACGCAGACCTCCGTCATGACATCAGTGGCATCCAGCAATAATAGATGAGTTTTCCTGTATTAACAAGTAACTTTTTTTTTGTATAATGCAAAAAAAAAAATACACTCAAATTGCCTATAGCAACTACAAAAGGTAATGATGCAATGCATTTAATTACTGTTTAGTAGTGCTTTTTATTTGAGCATTTCAAAATATTAGTAAAAGTGTCATATTTCTATGAAGGACTTAAATAAAAATGAGGTAAATGTAGAATTGTTAAATGAGAATTTCAGAAGTCTTTACAATGAACAAGTAACTTTTAAGTTAACTATTCTTTAGCATTTCATATTTAATAATTCCAAAATTATACAAACATAGAGATAATAGTATAAGGTACCTCCAAGTCTATATCATCCAGCTTTAATAGCTGTCAACTCATAGCCAATCTTGTTTTATCTCTACTCCCACCTGTTCCCCCCTTTCCATATTATTGTGAGGCAAAGTTCAACTGTGATCATCTCTAGGTTTGGAGGGAAGAGAGCTATATCGATCCTGGAAGAGAAAGCTATGTTGACAAGGTCCCCTTAGAGGAGCTGTGACCTTCAGCCAAGGAAAACAGAAACCCGAAGGTGATCCCACAAGAAGGCAGGCAGGGGGCAGGGATATCCCAACCTCATTCTCCTCCCCATCTCCAGTCTCTAGCTGGGGCTTCCTGTTCTCAGAACCTAACTGGATCCAGAGGGCAAGGATTCCTCTGATGCAAGTTACATAGATCAATTTCCTGGGCCCAGAGCAGGGTGGAGAAGGGTGGAGAGTAGAGCTGGAAAAGCAAAGGGAGGATGTCTGGAAAAATCCCATCTCTAACACCCCCAACAGGTGGTCATCCAGCCTTAGTCCAGTCCTATCTCAAGTTCAAGTTCACCTGGTCCCACACAGCCCCGACTGCTGACACCATTCCCACGTTTCATCCCAGAGGGCCAGTGTCACACTGTGCTGCCTATGTCTGCTCTGCCCTTCTGTCGACTCCTGACTTGTCCTCCTGTTGACAGTCTGTGGCTCTTGTGTATCTGATGCTCAGGGCCACTTTTCTGCCTTTGAACTTTTTCTTTTCTCCTTGAACACAGTTCGGACTCTCCTTTGACTACCCTCTTTTCTTGTCCTGGGAAACAGGCGTCCAGGTTCTTGGTGGTGACCAGGACACCACCTGGAGGTCCAGATACCATCAGCCCAGCCTCAGGTCCTCAAATGGAACCTGAATGTGTTTCCTTTTACGTTTCAGAGATGGGAGCTCAGTGCATTAAGAGGCATCCAGTTCTCCAACCCACTGTTTGAAGAACCATTGCATACTGAACCACTTGCCTATGTGGAACATGAATTTATGGATTGATTGTTAACTCTGTCGGAAAGGGACCTTGTCCTGCTCGTCTCTGTATGCCTAGGGTCTGGGAAAAAAGCTGATACACTGTAAGAGATTGGCTGACATCCAATTTCCTGTATACCTCATAGCTATTAATCCTGTAACTTTTGCTGCCTAAGGAGCAAAGCAGGAGTATATGAAAGTATCCAGATAACAACCCTTAACAATTTAAAGATAAGTTTCACATCTCTGCTTAGGCGTTCTTTCTTCAGAGAATCAGCCTTCACAGACTGCCATTTTCTCACAATGCAGCTTCCAGCTCTTGCGCCACTTTGGACCTGGTGGCCTCTTCTAAATGCTTAATTCTCTCCTTCAAGGTGTCTCACGGGACTGAACACAGTGTCCAGATGTTTTCTCATCGCTGTAGTGTCAGTAGCACCATCGCTGTCCTGGTTTGGGACTCTATACTTTTACAAGCAAAGGAAGATGGAATTTGCTTTTATGACAGTCACAGGTTTTTTGAAGAAATGAGTGAAAGAATACCATGCAATTTGGTTTACATCAAATGTTTGCTCAGTTAACACTCCTACTATGCCTTTTCTCCTATGAACCGTTTTCAACCAACCCATACATACACATACACATCCCTAAAGGGATGACTTTAAATTTATTCTCTTAAAGTATCATCTTGTTGATATGACTTACCTCAAGTCCCCCAAATCTCTATGAATATTAATTCAATCCTCAAGTCCCCCAAATCTCTATGAATATTAATTCAATCACCTCATGTGTTTATGTCATTTACAGATGTGTCAGTCCCACCGTTGTCTTTATATCATAGAACTCAAATGATAGGTCTATATCTTTTCAATCAAGTATTTGAGAATCTATTTAACAGACTCTCATCTAACTCATATTTCTCTAGCTTGTACATAAGGATAGCCTAAGAGTCTGGAAAGTGCTGTGCAAAATCAAGATACATCGGGCTTCCCTGGTGGCGCAGGGGTTGAGGGTCCGCCTGCTGATGCAGGGGACGCGGCTTCGTGCCCCAGTCCGGGAGGATCCCACACGCCGCAGAGCGGTTGGGCCTGTGAGCCATGGCCGCTGAGCCTGCGCGTCCAGAGCCTGTGCTCTGCAATGGGAGAGGCCACAGCAGGGAAAGGACTGCGTACCACCAAAAAAAAAAAAAAAAAAAAAATCAAGATACCTCAACTTCCCCAGATTTTGTCTTCTAGCAACCTGATTAAGACAGGAAATAAGATTAGGTTAGCAAGGCTTAGCCACAGTGAGCACAGACCACTCTCCTAGTGACCATCTTTTTCTAATCACTCATAAACTATCTTGAATAGCCTTTTCTAGCATTTTAACTTGGATTTATAAATTCAATAGTTTCCCCAATCTATTTTTCTTTCTTTGTTTTTTTTAACGTGGACATTTGCTCATTTACAGTTTCCTGACATCTCTTTTGTCCTCCTTGGTTTCAAATGTCTCACAACTGTGTCCTTCCCAATTCAGAGAGAAGATGGGGACATTCTAGGAGACAAGTATGTCTGCTTTCTGTTTGCATTTATTAACATCAAAGCTTTCTTCCCCAGACCAGGTATCTGTCTCTTCAAACTCTGAGCGTAGCTAAAAATAGCCTTTTAAATCTTCATCAGATTATTTGTCAAGCCTCACATTATGGTGGGATTTGACCATCCTGACATTTACTAAATGCTACCCTTTTGTATTTATCCCTGGACAAGCATCTCCCCCCATCACCATGCTTCTCATTCATATAGCTTCCTTAGACTTATGGCCATCAGAGAGTCCTCTCTACACTTACCTTGGTTTCTTTAAATGTGTCCCAAATTACACCTTTTTTTGGTATCCATTGTATTGTCAGAGTAATATTTTACTGTTTTTCTTACTCTCAAGCCCATGTGCCCCTATGAAATCTCTGCCCATAGAATCATAATAACCAATATTTTTTAATCACCTACTATGTGCCAGGCACTGCAAGGTATTTTACATTCACCTCGTTTAGTCTTCACAATAATCCTGAATGTAGCCATAACTCCTGGACAGAGTAAATGGAGAAGCTATTTGAGGAACTGAAAAATAAATATTGATAGTAGGCAGATTTGGGAAGAAGACTAAAATTCAAAGTACCACCAAACAGGTGATGAGTTTAGTTTTTTTTCCTAGTCTTCAAGCTGCTTGTCCCTGGAGACAGGTGTGCATCAGACCAAGATAAATAAACCCCAGATTCTGGAAGGAGGATAGAAAAGGGAGCCCTGGGGAACCAGAGAGTACCGAGGAGGTCATGGAGTCGGAGGGCTTGGGAAAGTAAGCCATAAAGTTGTTTATGAACTTCTGGGCTCAACCCCAGGTGTACATACACAGATCTAACACACATCAGTACAGAAAACACTTTGAGAACTGAACTAGCAAACAGATGAAAATGCAGGTGCCAGACTGGCCACCATGTGGTGCATACGTGGGACAGAACAGAATAGTACAGCAAAGCCTTTGAAGACTAAACTGACATTGAAACCACAGTGAACAGAAGGTGAATTGCAACTTGTAGCCCAAACAACCAGATACATTCATTGCTAAAACAAAAATATTAACGTTCTCGATGGGATTTAAACAAGACCCAGGATCTCATAACATAATATTCAAAATGTCTAGGAAATGGGGAAGTCCCTGGTGGTCCAGGGGTTAGGACTTGGCGCTTTCACTGCCAAGGGTCCAGGTTCCATCCCTGGTTGGGGAACTAAGATTCTGCAAGCTGTGACGTGCAAATACCAAAATGTCCAGGAAATATTTTTTTAAAGTTCAGCATGTGAAGGACAAGAGAAATGTAACTTGCCTAGGAAAAGATAATCAACAGACACCAACAGAAAAATGACACAGATGTTGGAATTATCTAGCAAAAGCCTTAAAACAGCTATTATAAAAATTTTTCAACAAGTGATCACAAACCCTCTTGAAACAAATGGTAAAGTAATGTTTCAGCACAGAAATAGAAGATATAAAGGAGAATCAAATGGAAATTTTAGAAGTAAAAATTACAATGATCAAAATAAAAATGGGCTTAACATCAGAATAGGGGAAACAGAGGAGAGTCAGTGAGCTGGAAGATAGAATAACAAATTATTTGAACAATAGAGAGAAAATAGACCGAAAAAAAGAACAGAGCCTCAGGGACCTGTGGGACTATGGCAAAAGAACTAACCTCATGTCACTAGAGTCCCAGAAGGAGAAAAGGAAGAATGCAGGGCTGAAAAAGTACTTGACAACTTAATGGCTGAACAAGTCCTCAAATTTGGGGAAAACCCCCAGAAATATGCAGGTTTCAGAAGCTTGGTGAACCCCAAACACAATAAACACCAAGAAATCCATGCGTAGGCACATCATAATCAAACACCTTGAAACTAAAACAAAGAAAAAACCTTGAAAGCAGCCAGAGAAAAAATGGTGCATTACCTCTAGGAGAACAATGATGTGAATGACTGAATTTCTTATCAGAAACCATGGAGGCTAGAAAGAAGTGGAATAACATTTTTTAAGCACTTAAAAAGTATCAACCCAGGATTCTACATTGAGTAAAAATATCCTTCAGGAGTGAAGATGAAATAAAGATATTGTAAAGATGAAGAAAAACTGGGAGGAATTGTTACCAGCAGACTGCTCTAAAAGAATTGTTAAGAGTGTTTCAGTCAGAAGAAAAATTATACTAAAAGGAAACTTAGAACATCAGGAATGGAGGAAGAGCAACAGAAATGGTAACTATCTGGGTAAATATGCTAGACTTGTCTTCTCTTGAATTCTTTTAAAATGTGTGTAATGACTGAAAACAAAACATAATATTGTCTGATGTGGTTTCCTATGTACGGAGATTACTTATAAAATGCCTATGATATACAGAGGAGAGAGGGCAAAAGGAACTCTATGATGGTAAGGTTTCTTCATTCCACTTGAAGAGGTAAAATATTTATTTTAAGCAGACTGTAAAAGTGCAGTCATATATTGTAATCCCTAAAGCATCAACAAAAAAGAAAAAAACGATACAAAGAAATATCGATAATTCAAAATGAAATCCTGGAGAATGCTCAAACAACCCCAAAGAAGGTATGTGCTATAGAATGAATGATGGCCACCAAATGACATCAGGTCCTAATTCCTGGAATCTGCAAACATCCTAAGGAAAAAGAATCTCTGTGTGTGTGATCAAGTTAAGATTCACAAAATGAAGAGACAATTCTGGATTAACTGGGTGGGCCCTAAATACAATCACATGTATCTTTATAAAAGGCAAACAGAGAGAGGGTCCATAGACAGAAGAGAAGGAAGCAATGTGACCACAGAGACAGATATTAGAGTGAGGTGGCCACAGGTCAAGGAATGCCAGCAGCCACCAGAGGCCGGAAGAAGCAAGGAATGAATTCTCCTCTACAGCCTCTAAGGACAGTGCAATCCTGCTGACAGCTTGATTTTGGCCCAGTGATACGATTTCAGACTTCCAGCCTCCAGAACTATGAGAGAATAAACTTCTGTTGTTACAATCCACCAAGTTTGTTGTAATTTGTTATAGCAGCCGTAGGAAACTAATTCAACATATAAGAGAAAGTAAAAAATAAGACTGTCCTTATTCACAGACAATATGATTGTTTACATAAAAAAAAAACCCACAAGAAATCTGCCAAAAAACTCAAAACCTCTAGAGTTAATAGTGAGCTTAGCAAAATCATAGGATACAAGGTCGACATACAACATGTCAATTGTATTTCTAGATATTAACAATGTACCATTAGAAACCAATATTTAAAACAATCTACCCTTTACAGTAGCTCCCCCCAAATGAAATATTTAGGTATACGTTTACAAAAACATGTATATTATCTTTATGCTAAAAACTGAAAATGCTGATGAAAGAAATCAAGGAAGAACTAATAAAGTGGATTGGCAAGGTCAACATAGTACATTTGTCAATTCTCCCCGAAGTGATCCATAGATTTTACATAATTCCAATAAATATCTCAGCGGATTTTTTGCTGCTGATGGAGACAAGCTAATTCTAAAATTTATATGAAAAATCAAAGAAACTAGAATGGCTAAAACAACTTGCAAAAGAAGAAAAAAGCTGGAGGAATTACTCTATTTGCTTTTAAGACTTGCTATAAAGTTACAGTGTTCAAGATAGCATGGTTTTGTCAAGGGACAGACACATAGATCAATGGAACAAAATAGAGAACCCAGAAACAGACCCATGCAAATATGCGTGAATGAGTTTGATAAAGGTGCAGAAGGAATTCGATGGAAGAAGGACAGTCTTTTCAACAAATGATGCAGAAACAATTGGATAGCAACAGTCAAAAGATATATAACATTGACCTAAACCTCACACCTTATACACAGATTGGTTCAAAATGAATCATAGATCTAAATGTAAAACATAGAACTCTAAAACTTCTGGAAAAAGATATGGGAGAAAATCTTCATGGCCTGGGGTTAAGCATATATTATTAGATATGACACCAAAAGCACAATCTATAATATAGGAAAGTTGATAAATTGGACTTCATCAAAATTTAAAAATTTTTGCTTTGCAAAGGACTGTAAGAGAATGAAAAGACATGCCACAAACTGGGAAAAACATTTGCAAATCACACATCCAACAAAGAACTTGTACCCAGAATTTATAAAGAACTCTCAAAACTCAACAGTAGGAAAAATTATCTGATTTTAAAATGGGCAAAAGATTTGAACAGACTTCACTCAAGAGGATATACAGATGGCAAAAAGGCACATCAAAGGATTTCAACATCATTAGGAAACGCAAATTAAAACCAGATGTTATATTCCTATATCCCTATTGGAACGGCCAAAAAAAAAATACAGACAATACCAAGTGCTGCTGAGGATGCTGAGCAACTGGATCTCTCATACACTGGGAATGTAGTAGCTTTGCAAAGCTAAATGTACGTTTACCATATGCCCCAGTAAATCCACTCCTAAGCATTTACCCTAGAGCAGCGGCTCTCAGCTAAGGATGACCTTTGTCCCCCAAGAGACATTTGGCAATTACTGAAGACTTTTTGGCGTCATAACTGGAGAAGTTCTACTGACATCTAGTAACTAGAGGCCGGGGATATTGCTAAACACCCTACGAAGTACAGGACAGCACTCCCACAACAAAGAAGTACTGACCCAAAATGTCAATATTGTCAAGATTGAGAAATTCGCTCTAGAGTAAGAAAAATTGTTTATATAATAACTTGTATATGTATATATACTCATAATCTTCAAAAACTGAGAACAACTCAAATGCCTTTCACTGGGTGAGTGATTAAATCGGGGTACATCCATACAATGGAATACTACTCAGCAGTGAAAATGTGTAACTGTGGGTGCATGCAATGACTCCGCTGAACCTCAAATACTGAGTGAAGGAAGTCAATATCAAAAGGTTACGTATTGTATGATTCCAATGACGTTATATCCTCAAAATGACACAACTACAGTGATAGACAACACATCATTGGTTGCCAGGGTTTATCAGAAGGGGAAGAGGATAATTATAAAGCCATACCATAAAGAATAATAATTATAAAGCCATACCATAAAGGATTATTTAACGATGGTTAAACTGTTCTGTATCCAGTCTGTGGTGGTACTTACACAATTCTACACGTGTTGAAATTCATAGAACTACACAGCCCTAAACAAGGTCATTTTGCTGTATAATAATTTAAATATATCATCTTTTATGTCCAGATCTCTTTCTCTTTGTTATGGCAAACTCCAAGCTGAAATGGCTATATTCTCTAATGGTTCCCTGTACGGAAATTTTGTCCAAGGACCCCTGCCTGATCTCTTCCCTTTGAAAGTCACCCCTTCCCTTCCTGGGTTCTCACAGCAGTGTGTTTTTCCTTATTACACATTCTGCCTGTTGGTGTAATTATTTGCCCATGTGACTTTCTCCCTGACCACAATGTGATCAGGAAGGCAGGAACTGTGGCTCACGCATCTTGGAATTTCTGCAGCGCCCAGCCCAGTATCAGGGCTTGGTGTGTGCATTTGTAGAACTGAGACCCTTGGTTCCCTCAGGAGCATAAGCTCACTGGGACCAACAACAGAAAGAAGGGAGGTTGCCTGCAATTTATGCCAAGTAGGCAGCCTGTATCCATGGCCTGAACCGCATAATAAGCAAGGAGATGCAGCAAAAGGACTGAGTTGGACCTCTAGTGTCAGAGAAGATGAAAAAGCTTATTAGTTCATGGTAATACCAGCGTGATTTCAGAACAGTTTCCCCCAGCAACAACCTAGTTCTCTCACTGTGATGAAGTGCTCTGCCTTCTGCCTCAGACTTCAGCCACTTGGGATCTGCATTACTGCCTTGTAAAATTGATGGGCAGTGGTACTGTCTCTTAGTTAAGGAATTTCTGCCAGCCTTAGCAAAAAATATTAGTTTTGCAATTTCTAAGGGCATTCCTTGCAATAGAAAAGTGATTAGAAATTGGACCAGACTGGAACAATGCCCATCTTGAATCCGTATAGTTCACCTGCCGAGTCTCCTCCATGCCATCAGCTCCAGGTGTGGGCTCATCAGCTTCCACAGGTGAGGAAGCCTTATTTATATTACACTGGAAAAAGGTTGAGGAGGGGGTAATCAGTTCAGAAAGTACAGCTTTGATCACCCAAGGAAGCTGTTCAGATCAAAGTCTCTTTTTCTTCTAAACTGACTGAAGATGTTAATTTTTTTAAAATCCAACCTGCTCGATATTTCTTGTGTCTTAAAAGCCTCTCTTCTTGAGAAAGGTGACAAGCAGTGGCAGCTGGATTCTGGTAGAGTCCAGAGGGCTCTAGCAGAGGACGGTTAAGGATAAAGGTGATCTTTTCTTTCGGAGTCTCTGGACGCTGAAGAGCCTGGGATGGCTCTCTGTCCATCACCACTTTCAGCAGAGGAACCACTTTAGTAAAGTGATGGTGGGCCATGTACTGGTATCACAGTGGATCAAAGGCAGAGCATCTGCTAGGGTTAGGGGTGAGAGAGCCAGCCAGACCCAAAGCACATTCTATTTTATGCCTCGTTGGAGAAGCCTAGCCATACCTCGATCTTTGCCTTTGCAGATGCCAGAAGGGAAATCTCTAGATAAGGTAACCCTGAGATATCATTTTGCCAGCATGCTGCGTGTGCTTGGGCAGAGGGGAGGCTGGAGCTCTGCTGCTTCTCAACCCTAAGGGTAGACGGATATTTGGGGGTCACACAGCTGGCTGCAGAATCCAAGCTTTCCTGTGATTGCCACACTCAGGCAAACCAACTCTCTACTACTTCGCAGTGTTGCAGTGCACTGTCCGTTACATGGCCAGTGGGAATGGGAAAATTCAGGAAGTACAGCTTTGCAGGCAGAGAGGAAGCTATTCCCTCCGAGACTTCTTACACAATCCACTACATAGACTGGCTCAGAACCATACTCCTACAGCCCTCCCTTGGTATCTGTAGGGGGGTTGGTTCCAGGACCCCCAGAGGATACCCAAATCCACAGATGCTCAAGTCTCTTATATAAAATTGAGTAGTACTTGCATAAAACCTATGCACATCCTCCCATATACTTTAAATCATGTCTAGATTACTTACAATACCTAATATAATGTAAATGCTATGCGGCAATAAATAGTTGTAAATATAAGGTAAATGCTATGTAAATCATTGCCAGTGTGCAGCAAATTCAAGTTTTGCTTTTTGCAACTTTCTGGATTTTCCTTCTGAATATTTTTGATCAGTGATTGATTGAATCTGTGGATGTGGAATCTGTATGGAGGGCCAACTGTACTTTATGCAGACAGTTTGGGCAACTTGTGGAAAAGCATTCAGCCAGGTTCTTCTCTCTGATTTGTTTTAACCCAGAATTGATCCCACTTCTTCCCACTCCCAGTTCCTCGTCTGTCATTGGCTGTGCAACCATCACCACCATTCACATCCAGAACTGTTTTCATCTTGCAAAACTGAAATTCTGAATCCATTAAATAATAACTTCTCATTCTCCCTTTTCCTTGGTCCCTGGAAAGGGACCATTCTACTTGTCTCTCTGAATAGGACTACTCTAGGTATCTCATATAAATGGATCCATACAGTGTATGTTCTTTTGTGACTAGTTTATTTTACTTAGCGTGATGTATTCAGGGTTCCTCCATGTAGTAGCCTGGGTCAGAATTTCCTTCGCTTTTTAAGGCTGAATAATACTCTACTGCATGTATATACCATATTTTTTGTTTATTCATTCACCCATCAATGGACGCTTGGGTTGCTTCCACATTTTGGCCGTTGTGATTAGTGCTGCTGTGAACATGGGTGTACTATTACCCATTCAAGCCACTGTTTTCAATTCTTTGGATATATGCTCAGAAGAGAAGTTGCTGGATCATATGGTGATTCTATGGTTAATATTTTGAGGCATCGCCATACTATTTTCCACAGCGGCTGCTCCATTTTGCATTCTCACCAGCAGTGCACAAGGGTTCCGATTTCCCCACGTCCTTGCCAACACCTGTTATTTTGGTTTTTGTCCGTTGTTGATAGCAGCTATCCTAATGGGTGTGAAGTACCAGCTCATTGTGGTATTGATTTGTATTTCCCTAATGATTAGTGAGGTTGAGCATCTTTTCATATGCTTATTGCCCATCTGTAGATCTTTGGAGAAATGTTTATTCGAGCACTTTGCCCATTTTTAACCTGGTTGTTTGGATTTTTCTTGTTAAATTTTGAGTTCTCTATATAGAGATTCCGGATATTAGTCTTTTATCTGTATGTGATTTGTAAATACTTTGTTGCTTTTTTACTGTGTTGATAGTGTCATTTGATGCACAAAAGTTTTAAACTTTAATGAATTTCAACATGTATAGTTTTTTTTTGTTGTTTATGCCTTTGATGTCATATCCAAGAAATATTGCAAATCCAATGTGATGAGGCTTTTCTCGTTTTCTTCTGAGAGTTTTATAGTTTTAGCTCTGACATTGAAGTCTTTGGTCTATTTTGAGTTAATTTCTGTATATCATGTTAGATAACGGTCCAATTTCATTCTTTTGCATGAGGATATCTAGTTTCCCCTGTACCATTTGTTGAAAAGACTATCGTTTCCCCATTGAATGATCTTGGTACTCTCGTCAAAAATCATTTGACCAAATATGCAAGGGTTTATTTCTACATTGGTCTATATGTCTGTCTTTATGCCAGTACCACCCTATTTTGATTGCTGTAGACTTGTAAATTTTCAAACCAGGAAGTGTGAGACCTCTGACTTTTTTCTTCTTTTTCAAAATTGTTTTGGCTATTCAGGGTCCCTTGTGATGCCGTATGAATTTTACAATGAGTTTTTCTATTTCTGCAAAACAAGTTATGCAATTTTGACAGATTGCACTGAATCTGTAGATAGCTTTAGGTAATACTGACATCTTAAAAATATTAAGTCTTTCAATCCATGAACACAGAATTTCTTTCCATTTATATCTTCCTTAATTTCTTTTAGCAATATTTTTGCTGAAAGTTTTTCACCTCCTTTGTTAATTCCTAAGTACTTAATTCTTTTTGAGGCTATTATAAATTGAATTGCTTCCTTCATTTCCTTTTTGGATTGTTTACTGTTGATGTATAGAAATGCAACTGATATCTGCATGTTGATTTTTGTATCCTGCAACTTTGCCGAATTATTCTTTCTAACAGTGTGTGTATGTGTGATGCTTGTGTAATCTTTAGGGTTTTCTACATATAAGATCATGTCATCTGTGAATAGAAGAGATAGTTTTACTTCTTCCTTTCCAATTTGGATGCCTTTTATTTCTTTTTCTTGCCAAATTACTCTGGCTAGGACTTCCAGTATTGTGTTGAATAGAAGTGGTGAAAGCAGACATCTTTGTCTTGTTCTTGACAAAGGAAAAGCTTTCACTTTTTCACCGTTGAGTATAATGTTGTGAGTTTTTTCATATACGGCTTTATAATATTGGCATAGTTTCCTGAGTGTTTTTATCATGAAAGGATGCTGAATTTTGTCAAATGCTTCTAATGCATCAATTGAGACGATCATGGTTTTTTTTTCTTCATTCTGTTAATGTGATATATTACATAGATAATTTTTTTGTTTGTTGAACCATCCTTGTATTCCAGGAATAAATCCCACTTGGCCACAGTGTATAATCCTTTTAATATGCTGCTCAACTCAGCCTCTAGTATTCTGTTGAGGATCAGCATTTTGTAGTTTTAAGCATACAAATCCTATCTATTGTTAGATGTATACCCAAGTACTTACTCTTTTGAGAAATTGTACATGATATTGAGTTTAAAAAATTTTTCCTGTCCAAGTGTTCATTGCTAATATATAGAAATTCAATGAATTTTTGCATGTTGATCTTATATCCTGTGACCTTGCTAAACTCATTTCTTAGTTCTAGGATGTTTGTTTGTTTTGTAGATTCTTTGGGATTTTCTAAATAGACAATGATGTCATATATAAATAGGAACTGTTTTATTTCTTCCTTTCTGATATGAAAGAATATGCTTTTTATTTCCATTTCTTGCCTTATTTCACTAGTTAGAACTTTTAGTATTATATTGAATAAGAATGGTGAGACCAAACATTATTGCTTTATTCCTGATGTTAGGGGGAAAGCATGCCTTGTTTCACCGATATGTATGTTGTTAGCTATAGCAGGGGTCCCCAACCCCCTGTACCAGGCCATGGCCTGTTAGGAACCAGGCTGCGCAGCAGGAAGTGAGTGGCGGGGATCAACTGAAGCTTCATCTGTATTTTCAGAGGCTCCCCATCGTGTGCATTACTGCCTGAGCTCCGCCTCCTGTCAGATCAGTTACGGCTTTAGATTCTCATAGGAGCATGAACCCTACTGTGAACTGCGCGTGCGAGGGATCTAGGTTGTGTGCACCTTATGAGAATCTAATGCCTGGTGATCTGCGGTGGAGCTGAGGTGGTGATGCTAGCGCTGGGGAGCAGCTGCAAATACAGGTTATCATTAGCAGAGAGGTTTGACTGCACAGAGATCATAATAAATCAATTGCTTGCAGACTCATATCAAAACCCTATCAGTGGGGCTTCCCTGGTGGTGCAGTGGTTAAGAATCCACCTGCCAATGCAGGGGACACGGGTTCAAGCCCTGGTCCAGGAAGATCCTACAAGCCGTGGAGCAACTAAGCCCATGCACCACAACTACTGAGCCTGCGCTCTGGAGTCCACATGCTGCAGCTACTGAAGCCCCGCTTGCCTAAAGCCCATGCTCCACAACAAAAGAAGCCACCGCAATGAGAAGCCCATGCACTGCCATGAAGAGTAGCCCCCACTCGCCACAACTAGAGAAAGCCCACGCGCAGCAGTGAAGACCCCATGCAGCCTAAAATAATAAAATAAATAAATAAATTTATATTTAAAAAAACCCTATCAGTGAGTGGCAAGTGACAATTAATTAGACGGGACATAAGCAACACACTTTCTGTGTCACTGTCTCCCATCACCCGCAGATGGGACCATCTAGTTGCAGGAAAATAAGCTCAGGGCTCCCACTGATTCTACATTATGGTGAGTTGTATAATTATTTTATTACATATTACAATGTAATAATAATAGAAATAAAGTGCACAATAAATGTAATGTGCTTGAATCATCCTGAAACCGTCCCTCCCCCCACTGGCCCTGGTCTGTGGAAAAACTGTCTTCCACAAAACTGGTCCCTGGTGCCAAAAAGTTTGGGGACCACTGAGCTACAGGATTTTTGTAGATGCTCTTTACCAAGTTGAGGAGGTTTCACTCGCTTCCTGTTTGTCTGAGGGTTATCACAAATGGGTGTTGCATTTTGTCAAATGCTTTTTCTGGTACCAATTGATATGATCATGTGATTTTTTTGTTTGTCTTTTGCCTATTAATATGGATAACTAAATTGAATGATTTTAGGAAATTGAACCAGTCTTGCATTCTTGGAGCAAACCACACTTGGTTTATAATTTTTTTGGTATATAATTTTTTTAATATATTGCTGAATTCTAGTTCCTAATATTTTGTGAGAAACTTTTGTGTCTATATTCATAAGGGATATGGGTCCATACTTTTCCTTTTTCGTTCTGTTTTTGTCTGGTGTGATATTAGGTCAACACTAGCTTCATAAAATGAATGTATTTCCTCCTCTTGCATTATCTGGAAGAGATTCTGTAGAATCATTAATTCTTATTTAAACGTTTAGTAGAACTCTCCAGTGAATTCTGGAGACTGGTGTTTTCTTTTCCTAGAATTTTAAATATAAATTCAATTTCCATAACAGTTATAGGGCGATTCAAATTGTGTATTTCATATTGAGTATGGTGATTTGTGTTTTTGAGGAATTGGTCCATTTCATCTAAGGTGTCCAATTCATGTATGTAGAATTTTCTTAGTAATCCTTTATTATCATTTTGATGTCTGCAGGGTGTTTACCGATATCATCTATTGAATTCCTGATGTTAGTGATTTGTGTCTTTTCTTTGTTAGACTTTTAAAAAATCAACTTTGTTGATTTTTTTCAAAGATCCAACTCTTTGCCTCATTATTTTTCTTTGTTAGACTTTTAAAAAATCAACTTTGTTGATTTTTTTCAAAGATCCAACTCTTTGCCTCATTATTTTTCTCTATTTTCTTCCTGTTTTCAATTTCATTGATTCTTGCTCTTATCTTTATTATCTCTTTCCTTCTGCTGTCTTTGGGTTTATCTTGCTCTCAATTTTTTAGGTTCTTGAGGTGGTAGCTTAGGTTATTGACTTGAGATTTTTCCTCTATTTCATGTAAGCTATAAGTTCCCCTCCTAGCACTGTTTTAGCTGTGTGCCAAAAATTGGATTATATTTTCATTTTCATCCAGTTCAATCCTGCTGTTGACTCCATCTACTGAGATTTTTATTTCAGTTATTGTGTTTTTCAGTTCTTTTTTTTTTTTTTTTTGCGGTACACAGGCCTCTCACTGTTGTGGCCTCTCCCGTTGCGGAGCACAGGCTCCAGACGCACAGGCTCAGCGGCCATGGCTCACGGGCCCAGCCGCTCTGCGGCATGTGGGATCTTCCCGGACCGGGGCACGAACCCGTGTCCCCTGCATCGGCAGGCGGACTCTCAACCACTGCGCCACCAGGGAAGCCCGTATTTTTCAGTTCTAATATCTCTATCTGGTTGCTTGCATTTACTATTTCTTTGCTGAGACTATTTATTTGATGAGCCTTTCTATTCTTTTGTTTCAAGCACATTTGTAGTCACTCATGAAAACATTTTTATGATGTCTGTTTCAAGAACACATCAAGTTGTCTCATCCCCATTCTGTCGTTTTCACAGTCCTAGAAGAGACAGAGATGGAAAGATTTTCCCGAAGGCAAAAACATTCCATCAGGAGACTCCGAGAAGAAGCAGCGATCAAGTGACTGGTGCCTTCGTGCTGGCCATTTTCCTGACGTTTATTCCAAAACTAAGTTTCTCCCTCCTTCCTCCCTTTCTCCTCCCCCTCCTTACCTCTTGAGAGCTGACTGTGTGCCAGGCATCTTGCTGGGTCCTAGGAGAGGAAGGGGGTAGAGCTAACTAATTGTTTTTCTTTTTTCCTCTCTCAAAGTTGATAACCATGGTGCGTGTGCGCGTGTGCGTGTGCGCGCGCGCACGCGCGCGCATGTGTGTGTGTGTGTGTGTGTGTTTCAGTAGAGTTTTGAATATAAAATTAACCCAAAAGAGATCAGCTAAAATTCAGTAAGGGCAAGAGGAAGAGTTGGGCAGGTCCAGGGAGCAGAAATCATCAAGTCTCATAACATTTCCAGTTTTCAGTCAGGGCACAGAGGGGCTTGGCTGCAGTCAGGGGCTGCTGCCTGGGTGTGAGAGCTGAGCTTTGCCTCCTTTCTCAGCCCCATTCAGCATGAGCCCCCATATAACTCTAGTGCTGATGTCCCCTTCACTGTGTTCTGGAAAAGCCACTTGGTAATTCTGTTCATGTCTAGTAGCCCAGACTCATAGCACTGAAATGCCCTGATGGAATTTCTCCATATTCTGGGTAAGTCACTCAAGAGAATTCTCCTGGGCACTTCAGCATCTTGACCTCTTTATTTAAATGGCAAAACGACAAGCTTGGGGCCTGGCCCTGTTTTCTCCTCCCACTAACTCTAGTTCCCTAGGGTCAAATTTTGCTCTTATTTTCCTACAGATGGCTTTCACCAAATTCTTCCCATTTTTTTATTTGTCTCCAGTGGTTTCCTTGCTTACTTTCGGCCCTGTCTTCTAGAACAGCCTGAAATGAAATCTGCCCCTTGCGCTGTGCACAGAAGACATGGAGGGGAGAGTGTTCAGGCAAGAACCCCTTGCACATGTCCCAGGACGGGCTTGCAGGACCAAGCATCCTCAGAGGGTGATGATCTCCACACTTGGGGAAGCGTGCTGCCGTGCTGAACATGGGATTTCTGCTCTCCAGCTGGTTCTCCACTTAGGTGTCGATTTAGATGCTTGATAAAGAAGTGTCAAGGACAGAGCAGGTGTCACGTTTCACATACTGCTCCATTCGTCTGTGCGGTCATATGCTCCTCTTAGGTAATCAGGAACGTGTAGAGTTTGCACGTGATGGCGCTTGGCCTGGAAAGCCATTGGTCCATTTCCCCTGTGAGGAGAGCTTTGTGGAGGAGGTGGGCAAAGTACAGAATGTCAGACAGCAAAGCATGCCCTCTTGCTGCAGGACAGGAAATCCTTCTGCCCTTCTCCTAATCCCCTACCCCTTGCCTCACTCTCTATCTCTGGCCCCTGGTCTGGAGACTGTGCTCACAGAACAATTCTAGGGCAAGTGTTAGCTGATGATGGCTTCTGCTGCATTCCCTCTCAGAGATACCCGACACTGACATTAATCTCTGGAAGTTAGGGTAGCCTTCCAAGCCAATGCTGGAATTTCAAGATAGCTATAGCACACTGGGGAAACGTGCATGGCCAACAAGAATGGAAGCTTCTGGAGACCTCTCCCCTAAAGAGGCAGCTGTCTAGGTCCCCTACTGTGGCAGCCAGCTCACCAAGACATGCATCAGTGCACCCGAAACACTCTATAATTGGAAAACTCAGAACACAACTTCTCACACGGAACCCACCAGTAAGCACGGCGGAACCCACGCAGTTGGTTAAATTTAATTTCCTGCAGAAACTTAGCACAAATGCCAGCTCCTCTGGCAAGTCTTTTCTAACCCATGCTGAGTTGGGCACCCCAGCTGAGTGCTTTGTTAACTCCCCCAATTTCCCCCGTCTCAGCATGTAACCCACTCCAACGTGCTCGCTTGTTGGGGTCTCATCTATTAGTCAGGGAATTGAGGGTGAGGGTCTTATTGATATTAGCACCTCCAGTGATTGGCACATAATAGCCACTCACAGATGTTTCTGAAGAGGGGTTGTGGTAGGTATGTGAAGACAGTCAACAAAATAACCCTTCTGTTGACCTATCAGGGAGCCTGAAATTCCAACCATTGGATATTTATTTCTTTGAGTTAAAAAGTTACTCCTATGCACCAAAGATTCCTTTCCAAAATTAAAGTTTCATCAGGAGAGATAACTGTCATTGAGATTTGGGTTGGGGGTGGTTTGAGATGAGCCCTGCAGAGCCTTGGCATGTGCTTGAACTCGTGGGGAGAGAACCAGGAATGAAGGGAAGCAGGCATTCCAGGGCCTCAATGGCACAGAGGTACAGGAATGAGGGAAAACCATTTATGGCTGTAACACTACGTCTGAAATTTGATTTCTTTGTCACTTGTAGCTCTTTTCCCTTATTAAATATATATATTCTAAAAAACCCGAAATATAGTCTTCAAACGAACCAGGTACTAGATAAACATCAGCTGGCCCATAACGGGTCCTCAGTGAATATTGTAGAACAGCTGCCTTGGAACACTGTCAGCCACATGCTCGCTTCTTTCTGTGTGGCTCTGGCTCGCAAGGAGCAGAGAAGGTAGCGGGAAAAGAACAGGGGGAAAGGATGGGGTTTCACCACCGCAGACCCCGCTACCCTTAATGATCTGGGCTCCGGGAAGTCGGAGCAGGGACTGACACTATTCGTGATGGACTGGGTTTGGAAATGCACTCAGGCCCCAGGTAGGAACCTTTGCTTCTGGTGGGAAGCCTGAGCCCGTGACTGGCTGCAGACGCCTGAGCAGGGGCTGCAGGCATGCGTGGTGCACACACAGGATGTTTGCTCCTGCTTCCTGCCCTGGGGCCCAGGACACTCTCAAAGGCAAGGGGCCACGATGGGGTCCTCGGGTAGGAAAAGGGCCGCCGACAGAAAGGAGGACATCACGGTTTTCCCTGCGCTCAGTGGGAAGTGCTTGCAATTAACTTTTGGCCGCTGGGTTTGGTGCTTAAACCAGCTGCTACCTACACATGTTGAGAAAAGAAAGAAAGAGCAGTTAGAATGCAGGAAAAAGGGAAAAACCCCATCTCGCCCACTTGACAGGCTCCAACTGCCTCTGCCAGCCGCTGGCGAGGTGGGGACAGTCCCCTGCAGACGCCCTGCCCCTGTGCTGGGGTTGCCGTGGTGAGCGCCGCGTCGGGGCTGGGGGAGCAGAGGCCTTCTCTAACGCACAAAGACAGACAAAGGCCCTGCGAGGATGTGTGAGCCATTCCCCAAACGGAACGCTGCTCCCTGGGCCGATCACACGGAGAGAGTGAGGCGGGTGAGGCAGACTCGGGGAGAAGCCAAGCAGAAAGAACCTTTGTGACAGTGACAACTGAAGGAACACTAGATAAGCAGCTTGCTGGGGTGTTTCTAAACCTTCGAGGGGAGGTGAATCACTGCAGCGGTCATGTGGAAAATCCCCTTTCTCCTCAAGGCTCTGCCGGGGTCCCAGGTTAAGGTAAAGTCATCATTTTCTTGTGAAAACTCTCCTTCCTAACAGACCAGGATTCCACCAGGCTAGGAGAAAAGGCTCGTTTCTGGGAAGAAGTTGTATTTTGTAAACCTGGGGGACTGAAGGGTTGGGCCATGTCGCTCGCTCAGGGACTTTGAGTTTCAGGAAAGACTCATGTGTCTGATTTCCTAGAACATCATTAGACAGAGAAAAAGCTCCAGCTAGCCAGACCACAGTGGTGAGGGGATGTGTGGGAGGGAGGCCTGGCGTCCTGCCCTCCGTATCTGCCCAGTTTCCCCTGTGCATTTGGGGGCAGTGTGAACACTTGGCGGTTGGTAAGAAATGCTAAGGAAGCTTCCAGCAGCACTCCAGCCTCCGGTCAGTGGAGCCTTCCTGGGGAATCGCCTCTGTAGGTTTTCTTGATCTGGGCCCCAGCACCCTGCAACTGTGCCATCCACTCCTATGGGCCCCTGTGCATGCCAGCTGGACAGATAGCAGGTACTCAAACTGCCCTGCTTGTGTCCTCAGACCAAGGTATCATCCACTTCGCCCCAGACGGTCTGCCCTTCTGCCAATCAGATGGAGAACGGCCATCACTGCTGCTGCTGGTGTGACAGCCCTGCCGAAGGTCTGCGATCTGGGGAGGACAGGTTCAAGTGGTTCTATTTACTCTTGAGCAGGCAGCTTGGCTCTTGTTACCATTTTCTATAGCCGACGTGGTGTGATATGGGATCTCACCTACAGAAAAGCCGACCTTGAACTTTACATGGTACCTCCAGTCAGAGCACTTGGGCAGAGTGGCCAAGCCAGGACCGCGCTGGGGGCTGCAGTGTGGGGAACATTCCAGGCACTCGCTCGGCATCCCTGGAGTGGAAAAGCCTTGCTCTGAGCCAACCCTCCAGTTATAGCAGGTCAGCAGAAGCTCCTTCAACTAGCTCTTGTGCCCTGGCCTGGGGGGGAGCAGCACGGATCAGGAATGGCCACTTTCCCCAGAACATCCTACTTGCTTTTCCAAGGAAGGCAGGGAGACCCAGCAGGTGACGACCTCAGGATGTTTTTGTCCCAGTGAGGGTCCTTGCTGGGCTGCTGTCTCACACCCAAACTGGAAAGACTGCTGCCAGTTGTGTAAGAAACTCCCCAGAGAACAGACTGAGGAACTGTGATCATTTCTATTTGATTTAGAAAATGATGGTCCGAATGCAGATTGGCACCAAGGGGCCTGTCTTATGACTACTTTCCATCACTGAAAAGAGGGCACAATTTTTAAGAGGAGACGATCCTGGGAGGCAGGCAGGGAACAGCCGGACCGAACACTGAGAGCAGAGTTTGAGAGGCAAGGTAGAGCCATTTCATTGAGGACGGGATTTTGGCCTTGACTCAAAACTAGGCTAACCAGATGCCTGGGTTTGCCTGGGACCGTCATGGTTTATGCCTGTCACCCAAGCTTAATTTTTAATGGTGCCCCCTTTCACTCTCAAAAAGCCAAGAAGTCCAGGTTTCTGGACTTCTGCCATCTCCCTATTTCAAAGGATAGAGAGACTTAGGGCTGGAAACTTATCCAGGGAAGGACACGTAGGACATGGGGCTCTGAGAAGGTTCATTTGGCTAAGCCCGAAGGAGAGAGACAAGCAGCTGGAAGACCAGGCTGATTCATTCTCAAGCACGTTTAGAATCGCAGGCTTGTTGGCAATGTCCAGGCACAGGTTCACAGAGTGCAGGTGCTGGATGGGTCTCCGGAGTAATCTAATTCTCTTCCTCTTTTGCCAGAAGAGGACACTGGGCTAAAAGAGGTCAAAGTGACCTGCCCAAGGTCACACGCTGGATCCTGGCAGAGTGGAGATCAGACTTGCCCCCAGTGGACCAAGCCCAGGTGCTCTGTTCTGGAACAGAGGAAAGGGGTGACTCTGAAAGATGCTGCCAGGGGCACAGATGCACTGGCTCTGGAGTGGCAGTCCCAGGACAGAGTCATGGACTGTCCCATGGCCCTGAGGCTGAGGAGGGAGGACAGAGACCGTAGACAGGTGGGGTTCAGACCTGCTGAGTGAGCTGGGACGTGGAGCTGGAGCTTAGGTGAGATCCAGAGCCACAGTGGAGTGGAGGGCAGAGCAGAGGCGTAAGCGGGCTGTCCAGGGTAGTGACAGCAAGGACCGAAGAGATGAATTGGCAAGCAGAACTAAGAACGAGGGAAGGAATAGGTAAGTATGGGGACGGAAAGTGAATGGGGTCATAAGTCATTTATGGAATCTAAATCTTTTCTGTGGTTCAAATCATAGTGAAATCTCCCTGAGAGGCAAACCCTAATGACAGCTGTCCTACCTCTTGGCATCTTTTCCCAGCCCCTTAGCAGGGCCACAGTGGTGGGAAAATCCTAAGTCATCAACAGCCTTGACCTCTGCTTGGTATTTGGGGAAACTGAGTCACAGAGAAGCCAGCTCCCTCCTGCCTCACGGTAGTCTCAGCAAATAGGGTGTGATTCACAGCAAGCCACGAGCGTGATTCCACACGCCAGCCACAGCAGTGCACCTGAGGCTTCGTCAGTCTTACCTCCCGAGCAGCTCTGGCCGAGGTGGTGGATTTTCTGTGAATCTGATCATCTGGGAGGAGTCCAGCCTGAGGGTCCAGGGGCTTTGTGGTCACAGTTCTACTGCCCGACAACTAGCAGTGCCGTGGCAGAGGGCCATATCTTCTCCCTGTCCTACTCTTCCTGGTTGTCACACGAAGGCTCTGGCCTCTGCCATCTCCAAAACCTCACACTCTGGCTTTGTTTTTCCAGGGGTGTCGGACGTTGGCTCGACTGCTGTGTGCTCGTCTTTTGCAACTTCCCTGCAGTCTGTGTCTAGAGCACACTCACAGGTCATGAAATATCTGTCCTTAGGTCTCAATTATCTGGGACAGTATAGGGATGCAATGGTATGCATGCAAAATATTGTTTTCTAAAACATCATATTCAACACCAATCTGCATTTTTTTTTTTTTTTTTTTGCCTGCAACAACTGTTCACTCAATAAGGTGGAGTTAGATATTTAAGTTGGCTGCAGAGAATCTAGGAAGTGAATAGCTCACTCGAGTAAACATAAACTTGACCACAGGCTGACTGTAGTCAGAACGATCTACTGTCACCCTGAGCAAGTTCTTCCACAGAACAATCTACAAAAATCCTGCATACCACTGTCACGCCCACATGATGCTCTCTGATATGTGACATTAAAAAACCTCAATCTCCTGAGAAAAAAATCATAAAATAGTTTCAGTATATATGAACTGAGCACACGTTTTTGTTGAGTGAAACTTCTTTGATGATGCCAGTTCAAATATCTGCAGATATTGAGAAAACACCCACAGACATCACCCTCGGTTGCAATAGTCGCACAGTCTGCAGAGACCAACAGGGAAGATGTAAAATACTGAATGTCACTGGACATCATTCCAGGACACCTTGGGCTATCTGAACCCTCTCCCACTCCCAACTGTTAGTTTCTTCTTCTTCTTCTTTATTTTAATTTATTTTTGGGTGCATTGGGTCTTCATTGCTGCACGCGGGCTCTCTCTAGTTGCGGTGAGCAGGGGCTACTCTTTGCTGCAGTGCATGGGCTTCTCATTAGAGTGGCTTCTCTTGTTGCAGAGCATGGGCTCTAGGTGTGCGGGTTTCAGTAGTTGTGGCACGTGGACTCAGTAGTTGTGGCTCGCGGGCTGTAGAGCGCAGGCTCAGTAGTTGTGGCACACGGACTTAGTTGCTCCGCGGCATGTGGGATCTTCCCGGCCCAGGGCTCAAACCCATGTCCCCTGCATTGGCAGGCAGATTCTTAACCACTGTGCCACCAGGGTAGCCTCTTCTTTTTTAAAATTAATATTTATTGGAGTATAGTTGAATTATAATGTTGTATTAGTTTCAGGGGTACAACAAAGCGAATCAGTTATACCTATACACATATCCAGTCTTTTTTAGATTCTTTTCCCATATAGGTCATTACAGAGTATTCAACTGTTAGTTTCTAACCAAATGTTCCCAAGAAGCCAGCCTGGGGCAATGTGTGCATGGCAGGCGGGTGAGAAAGTAAGAGAAGGAAGAGGCTTTGGGTGGCATCTCTTTCTACCCTCTCCCTATGGATGTGAAGAGAGTGGCTGTGGTATCTGCAGTCGTGGAGGCCATAGGGACAGCTAGGAGCGGGCCTGGAGGCCTGCTCTCCTGGTGCCAGGCTCTGTGCTCTGCCCTCTCTACCCCAGGCTGCCTCTGAGATGCCCAGGTAATTTCCATGCAGGGCTCACCAGCAGGACCAACAACACATAGGAGTTGGTTCAGCCCACAGAGGCATGGAGAAGGGAACACGGTGGAGAGACGAACAGGAGGAGAGAAGCAAGAAGGAGGAGACGACAGCAGAAAACGCTGGACAGAATAGGAAGAAACGGCCAAAGGCACTGTGTCCTCATCACCTTGACTAGCGACTGGAGTAAAGAGGTGAGTGTCTGGGGGCCAAGAGCTACTCCAAGATCACAGTGCCACTGCCTGTACCTGGAAGGGAAGGTCCTGGGGGAATGGCCCTCAGGGTGGGGAACTGAGAGCTTAGGGTGGACAACCTCAAAGTACCAAGTAAAGTTTCTGTGCCTGAATGGGTGCCACTGAAAGTCAGTGTATTGGAAGAGCCGGGACCCTGGTGGACCACGTTTCCCGGGCAAACCCAATGTTTGGTATCAGCACTTCTGTATTATAAAATCAACATCACTGAAAGCTTTAAAAAAAGACAGACTGAAAATATCACATCTTAGGCAAATGAGTTGAAAATCCCTTCTAGTGACGCCCTATATTTTCCACCCATTTCTAAAGTCAGAGAACACCTGGTATGGTATTTAGGTAAAGAAATGCAATTCCTGGTACACGCGGTTTCCTGACAGTACAGAACTGAAATGACGTCACGGAAATGCAGATGCCTCTAGGTCAGTCTGAGGACAGTTTCTAGGTGAAAACATGAGTCTCACCCATTGGTGGAAAAGCGTGTCTGTACTTTTATGATCTGCTGGTACCTACTGCTTTCTGCCTTCAAAGACTAAGTTTTAATTAAATGCAGGCAGGCTGCTGGACAGGCTTTTCCACACTTCGGGCTCACCTAGATGTACAACTGCAATGTAGGTTAGCCCGCACCTGTGCTCCTTCGTCATTTGGAAGGAAAGAAAACGATGGTCACCAAGAATAAAAGAAGCCTGTCTCCCACTCAAGGGCGAGGAAGCTATGACATAAGATGCCCCTTCCAGTGGCTCATACGAACAGACTCATTTGTGAGGCTCTCCCCACGGCGACGAAAGATGGGGCAGACACAGAACGTATGGGATCCTTTGTCTTAATTAAAAAGTATGGTGAGAGTCATAGAATTTGGCCAAGTCTCATAAATCTGCTCAGAGGATCAAGGCTCTGTCAGATAAGCTTAAATAGAACCAACTGAGCCCTTTGGAGAATTGAACAGATTCCCCGCTAGTGGTTGACACCCACTTTCCTGTCACTTTGCTGCACTCCGAGGACGGCGGCTGTGCTCATTAACCAGCAGCCCTCCTACCCACCGATGGCAAGTTTATCCCCAAGAGCACAAAATTCAGGGATGATAAATTTACTCTGGCTCGTAAAAGTGAACCCCTCCTCAGGGCAATAAAAATGCTGTGAGCCTTTAAGGCAATCAGCGCTTTGTGTGATAACGTACCTTTTTTTTTTTATCTGAAGTTAATACTTATTTATTTTACATCTTTATTGGAGTATAATTGCTTCACAATGGTATGTTAGTTTATGCTTTATAACAAAGTGAATCAGTTATACATATACATATGTTCCCATATCTCCTCCCTCTTGCATCTCCCTCCCTCCCACCCTCCCTATCCCACCCCTCCGGGCGGTCACAAAGCACCGAGCTGATCTCCCTGACAAAACGAGAGAGAGGCATGGACATATATACACTACCAAACGTAAGGTAGATAGCTAGTGGGAAGCAGCCGCATAGCACAACGTACCTTTTTTAACAAAGCCTGGTCCTCTTTTCAGGACAGCTCCTCCCGGGCAGGGAGAACTGCTCTCAAGTAACTGGAAAGGAAGAAAGAGAAAGTGAATGGCATCCCTTTGGACCCTTTGGACCCTGTTTGGAGGAGGACATCGTGGTGATAACAGATAGAGGTGGCATGCTACAGTCTTTCCTTGGTGATAAGTTCAAGGTGGACAGAGCCCGCCCCGGGGGAGGTGGGAGCAGGGCCAGAGCAGTCACTTCACCCTTGTCAGCCGGGATGATTACATCAGAGTAAACGGCCGTGTCCATCAGCAAAGCTCCATCCTAAAATGGTACAAACGAGCTTATTTCTAGTCACATATAGTCAGAAATATAGTCCCAGATGTATTACAGAAAACAAAGTTATGGTTACCAGGGGCTGGGGGGGGAGGGGGAGGGGGAGGGATACATCGGGAGATTGGGATGGACATATACACACTGCTGTATGTAAAATAGATAACTAATAAGAACCTACGGTAGAGCACAGGGAACTCTTCTCAACACTCTGTAATGACCTATATGGGAAGAGAATCTAAAAAAGAGTGGATATATGTATATGGATAACTGATTCACTTTGCTGTACACCTGAAACTAGCACAACATTGTAAATCATCTATACTCCAATAAAAAAATTAATTAATAAAATTTTAAAAATAAAAAATACACCGCCGGGAGGTCCTGGGTTCAGCCACCATACAGCCTGTCCCCCATGACCACACTGCCTGTTCATTTCCTGTGACCACCGCCTAGAGGACTCCACCTGCCTTTGTAAATCTGGCGGTGCTACATTTTCTCTCTCAAGTCTCCATCGTGATTCCCACGGTGTTAAGTCTTCTCTGGCTATGAATGATGAGGGCCCAGTGTCGACTCAAGCAAACCCAACAAGTCCCCCAAATATTTCAAGTCGCATTTCCCCTACCATCTTTCTCCAACAGGATGGTGGAGAGAAACCAAGAAGGTCTGCAAAGAGATTAATGATCCATTTCTATTGGCCATGAAAGCTCTAGTAATATTAACTGAGACAATTTACACAAATTATACTCCCCTTCTCTATGCTGGTGGCCCAGCTCTCACTCAAGGCCCATTCGCGTGAGCACCCTTTTCAGTGTACATAAGCACAAAACCACAACTGCGTCCCATGCACGCTGCTTTGACTGTATTGTTTCATTCTCGAAAATGCTCCCATGATTCCCTGCCACCCTCAGATTTAAATCCGCTTCTTTTGACAGGCATTAAGTCTTTAACTGAGTGACCCGTGTAGATGAGCCTCTTATTTCCAGACTCAAACTTGCATTCACTCTTTACCTGTCGTCACCCTTCACTGCTGTCTGCTGGGCAGTCTCACTTCCTGCCTTTGAGTGCAGCATAGCTCAACCACCCATCCAACGACTCAAAGCCACTGGCCATCCCCTGGCTCCAGCCCATCTTCCACAATGGAATATTACTCAGCCATAAGAAGAATGAAATAATGCCATTTGCAGCAACATGCATGGACCTGGAGATTATCATACTAAGTGAAGTAAGTCAGACACAGAAAGAGAAATAGCATATGATATCGCTTATATGCAGAATCTTAAAAAAAATGATACAAATGAACTTATTTACAAAACAGACGTAGACTCACAGACTTAAGAGAATGAACTTATGGTCACCGGGGGAAAGGTGGTAGGGGAAGGGTAGATTGGGAGTTTGGGATTGACATGTACACACTGCTAGATTTAAAATAAATAACCAACAAGGAGCTACTGTAAAAAATAAAAAATAACCTCCCCCCACCGCCAAAAAAAGAATCTGCACTCGGTGTTCTTTAGATAATCTTTTAGAAGGTGGCTATTTTATTTGGTAGCGGTTTCTGCTGTGACATGGCATCTTCCTCAGCACAGGCCGCGGACATCTAGACACTTTCTCCCGGCCTCCTCGGTGGGCCGCTAGATTCTCACCCTCCCCTCTCCCCGCCCTGGGGTGGCCCCGCGTCCAGCTGCCCGTGTGCCGGACTCCACTGTGACACCTTTACTTGTTCACGAGACGTGGCACCCAGGAGAGCAGCTGCTCCCTGAAATTCTGTATTGATACATCTAAGCGAAACCAGTTGAGCTCCACGCCTAGGCATCCCTTTCCTGAATTTTCCCATTTCAGTGGGAGGGACTGTCATCCACCAGCCTCCAGGCCCAAATCTTTGATTTTCCCTCCTGTCGCCATGCCTGCGGACTCTCCTTGCCCCTCAAAGGCACCCCTTCCCCTTGGCACAGCTGCCGCTCTGATGCCTGCAGAACGCTTCTAACTTGCTCCCCAACCCTGAGGCCCAGGCCTCCTCTCCTGCCACCGTAGGAAGCCTGGCACTGCCCTCTGGCTTCTCGTCTCCTCCACCATCTTAGCCCCTCTGCCCTGGACAAGACGTCCTCTCCAACGGTTCCTCACCATCTTCAAACCACGGCTTGGTCCTCGGCCCACGTGACCCTCTCCCTCTCTCCTCCCAATCTGCTCAGAGAACACCTTCTGCCGGGCCCAGTGGATGGAGGGGTCAGCTGCACAGGCCTGGAGTCAGATGGACCTGACTCACATCCTCAGCGGTGCTGCCGCCACCAGCCTCCTCAGACAACAGATGAGTCACACACTGACTGAGCCTCAATTTCCTCACCAGCCACACGTGGAGAGGGTGCCGGCCTCCTGGCGTCGGTGTGAGGACTAATGCAGAGGCTGGATGTCAGTGCCCAGTGCCGGGGGGCGCGGCACCCAATTCTCTGCACCTCTAAGGAGTTTTGTCTAATTTTTCCCCATCACACTGATTCATTCCCGTTTGATGCACTGGCATGACATGTTACACGCTGGGTTCTTTTTGAGTCTTGCTTTGGTTTTTCGGTACACTTGCTGCCGTATCTCAGGAGGGAAGCTCCGGGCTCCAGAAGACAGCCTGGGTCTCAGCCTGCTTGTTCTATGCCCGTCCTGCCCAACAGGCCTCAAGTCATGACCCAGTTTTTGGAACTGGACTGGAGTGCACTTGTGGGAACACAAGACCCCACGGGTGGAGCTTCCCCTTAACCGGCCCGCTGCGTTTCATGAATTGATCACCTCTCACTCCTTTGACACAAACGATAAAAGCCAACCTTGACAACTGCAGGTCAGACAAGCAGGGCTCACCAATTCCCTGGTTGTTTCCCCTCGCCTCAGAGCCAGGGTGACAGATGCTCTCGTGCCCAAGGCAGGTTTCTCCCCCACCTCCCCCTGCTCTGATTTCTACTGAGTCCTGAAAGAGGAAGGAAGGGCAGAAATGTGGCTCACAGCTCTTGGGGCCCAGGTCTGGGGCCCACTGACAACCCCAGGGGAGCAGTATCACACGGGTGACACTTCACTCTCCTCTCCCTCCTCCTGCCTCAACTTTTAAATAGGAAAATAACCCTCAAAATGAAAGCAGTTGTGGTATGTACTTTCCTCTCCCTTTGTTGCTGATTCAGGGAGCTGCCTGCCTAATGAGAAAAGAAAGGATGCTGCAGCCGGACCAGCGCCCACAGAACACGGGTCGCACTGGGGCGCGCTCTTCCTTAAGAGACTCGGGAGGGAATCATCTTCTTGATTCCACGTTTCAATTGTTGTAACTGCTCTTAAGTGTCCCAGTGCCATTTATTTCCGTAGGGGCTGCAGAGGCTCCCACCTGTCTGAGTATAGTCAAGCCCTCCTTGGTTCAGCCTGTCCACCCTGTGCGACAAAAAGATCAGCCTGACAATAGAGGAAGAACAATAGATTTTTAGGTAACATACTCGTTAGGTTTGAGGTTGGGGAGGGAGGTGAGAGGGATGCATAGAAAAAATGACCTGAATGAAGCAAAAAACAAAACAAAAAAAAGTGGTAGTTCAGGAGAAAAAAAATTATAGGCCAGCATGAAACACATATGCCTCCCCTTCGATGAGCTGGTGGATAAATTATGTACAACAGCCAAACCCCTGCAGCCGTTTCTGAAAGGCAGACGGGATTTTGCAACACGAGGGATACCCTAAAACTCAAAGAAATGCTCGTGCCTAGGACGCTATCATGATGACGTGTTGATACAAATAATAGGGGAAAGTAAGATGAACCAAATGCACGATGCCATTGTCCTTTTTGAAATATGGCTGGTGAGACTGGGCACAATCGTTAAGTTCGCAGGCACAGCTGGCCTGGACATATTACAGAACAGGTTGTATTTCTCAGGAATCCTGTCTCAGAATATTCTTTCAGCTTTTCTCTCAATCCCTATGACAGGGCTCTGGGAACCAGGGGTCCTGCCCCAGTTATCAAGCTTTAGAGAGCCCTGCTCTGGCATTCCTCTGTCCACAGCCTTCCCCACGGGGTAATGGGGGAGCGCCCGCCTGGAGCCCGCATCCCACTTCTCCAGCCCGAGTAGCTTGAGCTTCTCTCCTGGGAATGCTCTCCTCCTGGTGTGTGCACCCTGGACCCATGGGGTGGCCAAGGGGAAGCTGTTGGGAGGGGTGTAGACAGACCTTGGGTGTCTAGGCTGGAGCTGTGGATGGGAAAGAGGGAGGTGGGGAAAGGGGGATGCTTTTCCCCAGGCTGCAGAGTTCACAAAACTTCCAGGAGTCTGAGAATTCTAGATTCCCACCTGGCCTTCTGGATGAATAAAGCTACGTGTGCCACGGCGGGAGGACAGAGTATCTTTTCTTCACTGCTTTGTAATCTTGTCTGGTACCCTCCCTGTGGGTCCCACACACAGTGCAGGCTCAGGCTAGAGAATAAGGACCCGGTGAGAAAACACAGGCTCACCCAAGCCTCTTCAAAGCCAGGCCCCCCATCCATCCCTGGAAAGAGGAAACTCAGTCCCAGCTGAGTCTCCAAAATGGCAGGGAAGTGTGGCTCTCACGTTCCTACAGTGACGATGAGGAAGCCAGCCTCCACGTTGGGGCAGCAGAAATGGGGAGGCTGACACCTGCCCCTAAACAGAAGGTTCTACTGGAGGAGTGCGAGCTGAGCACGTGCACACTGGGCACGCCAGGGTGTGGCGCTGTGCCCAGGAGCAGGGTCCTCCCTTGCCGAGGCCTCCCTGGCCCCGGAGGCGGGCGTCCCACCTGGCTGGCTTAGGCCTGCCTCTCCCTGGGAGCCCCAAGGGCCAGGCTCCCCTGCTGCCCATGCACAAGGTGGAAGACTGCCGTGGCTGTCCCTCAGCGGTCCCCTCTCACCTGCGAGTGACAGCCATGCTCGCGACACCCTTTGCCGAACTATCTGTCACTCCAGGCTTCTGAAGTCCCCCTCCCACTTCCTCTTCACAACATAACAGGGAAATGTTGAGAGAGAGAGAGAGGGCTGCGTCTTTGTAGAAGGAACTCCAGCTCTGTGTTCAGCATCAGCACAGAGCGGGAACAGGGGCTCTTAACGTCTTGGCAGCCAGCAGGTGTAGCAGTTCCGGCCTCCTGCCCATTGAGATGGGCTGAAAGGGCGTGGAGCCGACCCTTGGGAGCCTCCGTGCCAGGAAAGGGTCCTGGCTCCCCTCTCCCTCCACACTCCCACCCTCCCACCTGCTCTGTCCTTGTTGCTGGCCCTGCAGCGCTTGCCTGTTCCTCCCTCAGCTCACGGGACCCGTTCCAGAGAGCAGGCAGGGCACACGGGGCAGATACCACACTCCCCTCCTCTGTGACCACGAGCATGACAGGTGCTCCGAGGTGCCTCTTCCCCAGGCACGCAGGCTCCAGTTCCCTGTAACTAAGCCTCAGTGCCTGAGTCCTGGGACCTCAGCACTTCCAAAGGATGGAGACGGGGCCCTCTGCTCCTCCAGTGCAACCCCACCTGCCAGCATCTCACTGCAGATCTGTCCTCTCACTTGCTGGCCACACTCACTGGTTTTGGGCTCCGCTCCCCACCCATCCCCACCCTGGGCCTCTGTCTCCAATGCAGCATGGCCCCTGGGCCAGGAAAATTCCCCTCAAGGGAGCCTGGGTCAGAGGGTTCCTCTCCAGCCCAGCCCCTCCACTGGCATCCTACTGTCTACCCGGCAAAGGCCAAGCTCTGCAGTGCAGCGCTCAGCGCACCCAGCCCTCCCAGCCCACGCTTCCAGGCTCGTCGTCTCAGTACTCTTCCTGGCCTCTCCCCCGGAAGCCTCCCTTCTGGTGGAAGAGGGGCACTGGCATCCCCTGGACAAGCTTTTCGCTTTATCACCCTCATCTTTGCCCACACCGTAGCCTCCTCCTGGAATGCACTGCCACACTTCCAACTTTGGGATCCTATTCACACTTCAAGACCCAGCACCAAGGGACCCTCTGTGAAGCCACCTTGGAGTCCTGCGCCATCTGCCAACTACTGGTACCCCTCCCAGGCTCGGCAGCATCCACTTGCATGAGGGTGCGGTGTTCACATCTTACTCCTTCTCCTACTCCTAGCCCAAAGTCTCCAAGTAGGAGGCACTGCCAACTTTGTAAGCAAATAAACTACACTTCTGTCCACTCCTTTGAAATCTGTAAGAACTCTGCCCACACAGGGGGAGAGCATGGACCAGCAGAGCCTGCACCGCTAGAGGCAGGTAAAAGGCCAGTTGGGCCAGGCCCTGGGATGGGAACAGTAACAGGGTCTCACTGACGTCTGGAAAGCCTGGATCTAGTCTGAGCTGTGGGACCGAGACGCGGATAAACGGCGGCCAAGTTCTAGATGTGGGCAGTTCCTGTGAGGAGGGGGCAGCCGTGTGAGGGGCCGAGCCCTGCCTGCAGTGTCTGGACCTCGGGAGGGAGGCTGTATCCCTCTCCCCATGCCTGCAGCATCACACGCCCATTCGATCTTCCTTCCCATGAAGCTGGTTGCAAAGGAGATCCATCTGTGGTCTTCGGCTCGGGCCAGGCTTGATGTCACGAGCGGGAGCTCATTCATCACGGATTCTCTGGGAAGAGTCCTTTCAGCCCAGAGCAAGCGTGGCCATTCACTTGGGAAGCCATGAGGGCCTAGCTCAGCTGGACTCCTGTCTCTGGAACCCACAGTCTTCCCGTACGCAGGAAGCTGCCCGCCCTCAGATGCATGGGGTGTCCTCTCGCTTATTCGATGTGGTCCCTGTCTCACCTTGACCAAGGAATGCTTCCTGGGGTCTGGTCCAGACCAGGAGGCAGAGCGAGAGGCAGACACCGGTGGTGGCCACATCGCCCGATCTTCTCCCTGGCAGACAGCCTTCCCCGTGGGAGCGTCCCAACCAGTGGCAGATCCCTCGCAACTGCCGGGAAGGACAAGTCTGACAGCGACGCTCGGCTGGAGGTCACACCCCTCCCTGCCACTGATCCACCAAGAGAGCAGGAGTTGATGGAGTTTGGAAAACCAAGAGCTGTGGACTCCAGGAGGGTCATGGACAGACAGCCGTGAGCCACTGCCCAGGGCCTGGCACCCACTCCGCTGTTCCATTTTGAGGGGTTCTCCTCTCAATTTAACATGATGCTTCTGCTCAGGACTGGGGTGTCTCTGTGGCTCCCAGTCCTCTCTGCCTTTCCCCTGTCTCAGCGTCTCACTTACATGCTCCAGGCCCCGCTCGTGCCCCAGGTCCAAGTGCAGTCTCATCCCGTCCGGTCACGCGGTGTGAGAGCCAACCCCTCCCTCGTCAGCCTCCGCGTTCCCTCCTACCTCACCCTTCACGTCTGATCACTCTCAAGGTCCCATAGATTCCTTCCCTGTAACATCTCCGGAACCCCACCCTCGGCCCCAGTCCTGCCGCCATCGCTTCTGAGTTCGTTTCCCCCCAGCTTCCTCCTGGACAGCCTCACCCAGCCTCCCTGGTCACGATTCCCCTCCACACCACAGATAGAGGCCTCTCCCTAACGCCCCAAGCAGGCCATGCCTCCCCCTGCTCTCAATCTCTCCCAGACCCCCACTGACTGTGGAGGCGGACAGTGAAAGCTCCCACACGTGGCCCACACGGAACCTGCGGGACCCCGACTCCCACCCTCTACGTTTGCCCTGCATCCTGGACGCACCACACCACAAGCGCTTTCCCAAGTCACCCGTGCATTTCATGCCTCCCATTTTGCCCTTCCTTCTGCTTGTGATGTGCTTGCCACCTACATACTAAAGGTAAGTCTTGCCCATCCACCAAAAATCAAGGTCTCGGGGCTTCCCTGGTGGCACAGTGGTTAAGAATCCACCTGCCAATGCAGGGGACATGGGTTCGAGCCCTGGTCCGGGAAGATCCCACATGCCGCGGAGCAACTAAGCCCGTGCGCCACAACTACTGAGCCCAAGTGCTACAACTACTGAAGCCCGCGCACCTAGAGCCCATGCTTTGCAGCAGGAGAAGTCACCGCGATGAGAAGCCTGCGCACCGCAACCAACAGTAGCCTGCGCTCGCCACAAGTAGAGAAACCCACGTGCAGCAACGAAGACCCAGTGCAGCCAAAAGTAAATAAATTTTTTTTTAAGTATATCTAAAAATATCAAGGTCTCAAACACTGATCGCCTCACCTGGGACTTTGTGGGGAGCCACATGAACCCCACACACTGGACGACGTCTCTCCCATGTTCTCCCAGTGCACCAACTCTGGGGTAACTCTCATCCCAGCTCCTTGAGAGCAGGGGCCTTTCTTACTGGATCTTCTATCCCCAGCACTTAACACACCTCCTGGCACACAGCAGGCCTTCAGCAGAACTTGTTGGCTGAGGATGGGTGGATAAAGGCGTGAACAAACAGTGTTCTCCAACAGTGTTGTTTCTGAAGGACAGCTGAGTAGATGCTGGACTCGGCTGGGGCCGGCCAGATTTGTTCTTCATGGGGAATTGGAGTTTGAGAGACAGAGCAAGTCTCAGCTTCCCCAGGACATCCTGCCATTTTGGTCCCAGAGTCCAAGGCACTGCCTTAATCCCATTCCTTAGGACCAACACGGTTTGCATGTTCCTTGCAAGAGGGAAGACCAGAGCAAACCAAGGTCAACTGCTCGCAGCTGCAGCTGCGGCTGGACGCAACTCTGGTGCTTAGGATGGAATCCGAGTGCCTCCTTAGTCTGTTGTTGCAAAAACCTTTGTAACAACGATCAGAAAAACTCAACCGCGTGTCCACGGCCTGGAACGGGTTTGCATACAATTTACTCTGTCTTAAACTTCTCAGGAATTAAGAACTATAACATATGCACAAGGCAAGGAATTGCATCAAGAAACTGTGTTACATATTTAAAAATAGCTATTTTGAACATTTGAAAAAGCCATTTTCTCTGCCATGTTATGTCTTCTTGGCTAACTTACTCTTGGTTTCTGCACTTTTATCCTCCAGGTCTCAGGAAGAAGAGGTTTGATGCCATCTGGACTATAAGTCCTTTTGGCTGCCCTCTTGGACACAGAACCATTTTCACCTATAATTACAGAAATCTGTAGGCATGTATTTTATTTTCTAAGCTGCCAATTAAGAGAGAATTTCTGAGTAATTTTTTAAGAAAAAGAATCCCAATAGATAGCTTCATCCATCTCTATTTACAATCATGTTACATAAAATTTCCCCATTGAGGATTCAACATGCACTTTGATGGACCAGATCAGGGGTCCTGAGTCAGTTAGGGGAGGTGAAATACTGATGAAATACTGATGAAAACCTCACTTTTAGTTACCTGGTGATCCTTTCCCCATGCAAAGCGGCATTTTATGCCACTTTGAGCATGTATCAAAACTTGTTTAATGATTATATCTCAAAGAATTGAATGCTCTTTTTTTTCTTTTCAGTTCTCACGTTCCTGAGTAAAAGCCATCATGTTCAAGTTAACAGAGCATTATGTTTTCTCTGCAAACAAATTCCCATAATTTATAAACAAACAGAAAGGTAAATTCATGAAGAGGAGACACAGCACTATTTTTCCACGTGACATTTGGGATCTAGGTTAAAAAGGAGGCTTTTGTCTCTGGTGATTTATCAAACTCCAGATTTCATAAAAGATAAAGATGCACTGAAGAAGGAACACATCATCTTAATGCTTCATTTTGACACTTTGGGTCTCTAAAAAGCATGTATTTTGAAGCTCTCCCCTCCAGAAACTCAATCGTGTCCATGATTTACACAGTGAATTCTTGTTTTTCAAGCATACTTAAGTGAGAACAGGCCAGGAGACACCTTGAAAGAAAATGGTCACATTTGAAACATACAGATTATTTATAGACAGAAAACTCAAAGAACTGAAAGAAAATCTGGTTGTCAACAGACAGTTGCTTTTTCTATGTTTTCTCTGTAGCTCATTTTGGGTTTTGTGTGGGTGGCTCATGTGAACTCAAAGGTTATTTGCTAAATGTTTTGTGAGATTAGAACATGTTGTCCTTTAAAACCTAAATGCAAGTTTATGTTTACTGCAAATATGTTCAACTTTAGAATATGGGATATGGGATTTTTTTTTAATATAGAAAATCATACCTAGAATTGCTATGATAAAACAAGATTTCCTATGCTTCTAGTTTTCATTCACAGTTTAGAAGGTCTTATTCTTAATCGTATTCCTAGCAGAAATCTCACAATACAGAGAGTTATGCAGTGCAAGTTTTTGCTTTTTCACCTTTTGGGTTAATTTCACCTGCCAACTTGAACACTGATTAGCCTTATTTTGAAAATACTTAGGTACCAGGAGCTGGAAAGTCAGTGTGGACTATAGCTCAGGTCTTTGCAATTTATCATATAAGGTACATTTTTCGATCACACAGTGTACAAAGGAGCAAAAAAAAAAACACCTTTTTTTTTTCTTTAAAGGCGAGGACGGTTTATTTTTCTTGCCTCTTTAGCAATGCTCAGCTACCAGACTCAGGTCCAACAAGCACTTATGAGCCCCACCAAGTGGGCAGATGGCAGCAGTCTGCTGGATTTGAATCCCCCTTCTGCTGCGTGGCCCTGGGCAACTTATGTAGCGTCTTTGTGCTTCAGCTTCCTCGGAAGGAAACTGGGTAGATGGTGGTCCCTCCCTCATTGCCCTGGTGGGGGATTAATGAGTGCTCGTTAATCTCACACAAAGCCTGTGAGATAGAAAAGATAAGAAGCATGATTCAGAGACAAAGGCGCGAGAAGAGCGAAAAGCAGCACAGGCCAACTTTAACCCAGGAAAGTATGTGTTCAATAAAATACAAAGAAAACTCCCCCCACCCCGAAAGTTCAAGAACACTAGAATGCCCATTCTTCCGCGTTCATCTGCAGGAAGGAAAGCCCTTGGGGAGTTGAGGGTGGGAGGACTTTTCTCAAAATCTGATGCTAAAAAGCCTTGGGGTCAGCCAGCCCTGGGGCGGAGTCCCGGCTCCACAACTTAGATCTGTGTGATCCGAGGTGACTGTTCACCCCTGAGCTGAGTTTCCTCAAGGGCTGTGTGAGGTTGTTGTAGAGACTGAAGAAGTGACAGGGTCCAGGCGCTCAGCACGGCCCTGGCTCAGAGGAAGCACCGAATAGGTGGAGACAGAGGCCATCAGTCCAGTCAGCCAATATCCCGGGGCCCGGAAGGTAAGTGACATTTATTAGGGCCTGGGTACAAGTACTGCGGCTAAATTCTGTCCCACATGGGCCTCCGCAAAACAAATATCCTCCCGGAGTCTGACCCGGCTTTTTCCTCGTCTCCCTCTTCCGAGTGCGACAGAATCTTCAAGGTCATCTGTCATAAAACTGTCTCATAAGTTGTCACCTCCAGCAAAGAAGAGTGAGTTATCAGAGCTCTCTCGGGACCTCCTAGGTGACACACTCCCAGGGGCTGGGCTGAGCAGGGTCCCCGGGGGCTCTGGCGAGGGTCGTGTGACAGCATTTCTTGAGAAGGTAGCACTTTTGGGGTCTTCAGGTCTGGCTGACACAGACCTCAAGTGCACCTATGTGGCCTGGGGCTTCAGGGAAGGAAATCCCGCGTTATGAAGAAGGGAGCAGCCTGCGTGGTGCCGCAGAAGAGATCTTCCTCCCCTCACTGGAGCCCGGGAGCCACGCTCCCTCACGCCTGCTCTCCCAGGACGGGGAAGGCTCGGAATGTGGTCCCAAGTTGGGCGTCGGCATTTTAGAACTTTCTCTCTTCCTGTGTCTATTTGATGAGGCACAGAATTTAAATCCGATGTGGCAAAGTTGCGCGCTCTGTGCAGGGTTTCCGGGCTCCGATGCTCAGGTTCGGCTAAACAAATTCTTCTTTTTAAGAGCCATCACGTATGTGAGCAGGGCACCCCCTACTCCAAACAGTCTCCACCCAGGTGCCTCCACTCTCTTCCTCTCTCCCTCCTAATATTGTGCCGGTTCTCATGTTCTCTTCTCCCCATGTGTTGTCACCTCCTGGGTTCCCAGAGGGAGCCTCTCTATTGTCCCAGACTCTGGCATTAGGGACCCAGAGAGTCCCACAGAGTGTGCAGGACATCCACGGGGGCCTCTCCCGGCCACCGCACCCTCTGACATGGACCCATCAACTCCCAGTTGCCCCCTTTGCTCTCAGGAACAATGGGTCTGAGACGTGTCCCCCCATGTGAGAAGGACAGAGAAAATGAGGCCAGAAACGGTACTTCTCTTCTCCATTGTCGGAGCCTCCAAGATGCTGGTCTGTTGGGATCTAGCAGCAAATCGTACCTGCCCACCCTCGGCTCTCCAGATCCCCTCGCCTGCTTCCACCACCCATATGTTTAATGAGTGCCAGACAAAGAGGAAGGTCAGCAGCGGGGCAGGGGTACCCCAGCTCCTCCCTCCATCAGAGAGAGCCCTCAGGGCTCACTGGGACTGCTCTCAAACTCCTGCCCAGCAGAGGATGCTGATGGGAGAGGAAGGCACACAGGCTGTCACAGCCAAGGGAGCACCTGTGGTACTCACCCTGCTCCCCCACCTGCCAGACCTCCATCTCCAGAGGTCACAGCAGAATATGGCAGAAACCGTTATCCAAAGAACGAGATGTGCTGACTTTTGACTTTTAGTTCCACCCCAGAGGTCATGTTTGCCCTTCAAGCTGGGAGGACTCAGGGTTTGGAGGGACTTCTGTAGTTAAGTGTAAGGGGATGACAAGTTCCTAAACTCACGCTGGACTTTGGGATGAAGTCGTGGCATTTTATTTTTCTGCGCTTGCATATAAAGTAATGTGCATTCAAGGAGGTGATAAGTGTATTCCCGTAATTTCCTGGAAGATGAACGCCAAAGCTAGAGCTAAATCAAGGCGAATGTAATTTGCATAAAGAAGAGCCACATTAACAATGGGGAGGGAAATGCTGATCCCATGAATACTGGAAAAAGGACTCACGGATAAAATGCAGAAATGACGCTTTAATAACGCACGTGATCACATTTTTATTAACAAAGGACGTCTTGTTTGGAAGCAAATACATCCTTGAGACGAGTCGGAAATTGGTCCTCCGATAGGCAGAAATCCACACTTCTTATATATTCTAATTATAGCTACAACCTGTGCTTAATGCAAACATTCTAAACTCTTAGTCACTTTATTAAGAAACAGAAAAGGGACTTCCTGAAGCATAATGAGGGCTACTCACAAGCTCTGAGAAAGAAAACAAAGAGATAATTCTGCACAGAGCTGGAGAATGCCGGATGTAATTTATTTAATAAAAGTGCTTCGTGTCTCTTTTTTGGTTTAGGAATTGGTACACCCTTAGGGGTTCAGACAGTACCGTGCTTCAGCACTGCTATTTCTAGGGCAAGATAAAAATGTCTATCAGAGAAAAGGAATCATTTATCATCGTAATGGTTACATCCCACTTTAGAAACCACTAGAGACTGCTTAACATTTTTATTTCCAACACGGTTTTCCTGAGTCTTCAGGTGACAAATGGAAACTGATGCAAGAAGGCTTTCTTTCCGTTTGTTCCTTATAAAAATGGCTAGATGTGGAGCTCATTTTCATCTGGGGTGACGCTCAGGTCTGTGTGTTCGCAGCCTGATCCTTCCCTTCCCGCTTTGTGTGATTCCTTCAAAAGTCTCCAAAGGCAACATCTGGGTCCAGTCAAAGAAGACAGATGGGCTCCTTCTACCTCCTCTCCCGGCCCCTGGAGACCTCTTCCCGGGGCAGGGGCGGGGTGGGGGGTGGGGGTGGGGGTGCGTTCTATTTGAATGTAATGACAGGCTGACTACATTTTTCCTGGGTAGTGCGTTCAGGGCATTCCTATCATTAGAACCCATTCTGTATCCTTACAGACCTCCTCATTATGGATGGATTTCTCTATTTCAAAACATTCCTAGGATTTCTAGATGCTGTCATTGAGTCCTATTATTTTTCTTGTTATCCTTATGATTTTTCTTCTGTGACTTTCTACGGCCAGGTCCTCTTCACCTGTCGTGGAACTGGAGGCCAATTTCCTAGAAATCATCACTCTTGCTTACCGTGGTTATTAACCAATAAAAGATTCAGAATTAATCTGGATTTCCTTGGTGCTGTGGTAACATCAAATCCTTGACATTTCTTCCTGGTGTTAAGACTTCAACATTGGAACCTAACCCGTTTAATCTTTCTCTGTTTCTTCCTCTTAAGAAAAAGGATCTAAATGTTCCACTTTGGTTATGGGAACTAAGGTCTCTGTAGATTAGTAATTAACAGTAAGAAAAAAAGTTTTATTGAACACTAACCATGGGTCAGGTGCTAAGGTAAGGGCATTCAAGTATCTTCTCAATGCCCCTCCCCGAGGTAAATATCACATTATCTACATTTTGTAAATGAAGGTGAGACCTGGAGTCCACAGGGTTCATCCTTGTGTCCCAGGAAGGGCAAGATCTGGTGAGTACACGGGACCCCAGAGGGAGGAGCCCAGGTGCTGGGGCCACAGCACCCTGGAGGACTGAGCCATTAAGGTTCACAAAGTGGAAGAGAAGGCCTGGGACGTACTCGCCTTCCATAAGCATGTCTTGAGCGTTATTCCACATCCCGGATAAGTCTCAGCCTGATCAACACATCTGGAAAAATAACCCACTGACAGAAGAGGGGTGGTTTACCTAAATTTCCTAGGGGTGAGGTAGGTGCTGAGAGCACCAAGCCAGTCCAGGAAGCAAGCCCCCATGGGCTCCGGAATCCACGGCGGGCAGGTCAGCATGGAGCTCAATCCCGCTCCCTCGCCCCAAAGAGCTGTCCAGATGGTCCATCCTCGGCACCTTCTGACGATAACTGAATCCCACGTGGAGCTGTCCCCACAGCGAGGATGAAGCACGCGCGGGGACTCAGCAGCTGGGTTTGGGTTTGTGATGCGTGAACTGGCATTCTGGTTTCTGTATCTGTCCCTTCTGACTTTGATTAAAGAGCGTCAATTCCCCGGAGCCTCATATACGGTGGGTGTACAGGCAGATGAAAACTCCTGAATCTGCAAACCAAGGAACCCAATCCTGTACCTTACTGACCCACAGGGGAGGGAACGTTCTGCCCTTTCCTTTACCTTCTCGGACCCTCTGCTTCCTCCTCCTTCCTCTGCCCCAGGGAGCAGAAGGTAGAAATCAGAGTCTGGGGTGTCTGCGAGGCCATCGTTATCACAGGGTGTGGTCACTGTGTTTAAAGGCTGGCCCTGGGGATGGTGCTCCTGGCGGCCTCCCGGACCCCGTGAAGAGCCTGTGCTCTTGGAAAGTTCACCTGAGCACGTGCGCACTCACCTGAGCATCCTCATTCCGGTCCTTACTCTTGAGCCCTATGCCATGAGGCTCACCAGGGTCCCAAGCACTGGACCGCACTCAGAGGGAGGGGAGAGGCCTGGCTCCATCTATACCGAAACTACTCACTCCAATCCAGCTCTTGTCGGCTCTGCGCGAGGGTCCTGGGCACCCCCACAGCCATTAATAACGTGGCACTTTGCTCCTCCTGAGCTGCCTGCTGCCCAGCTCGGGGGCTGGGCAGGAGGCAGGCAGTCCTGGATTGATGTCTTGACTCTTAGCAGAGCCCATCAAGGAATTCCAGCCCTGAGACAGTGCCCAGGGATGCGACAGGACCAGCAGCCTGACCCCGGAGCTGAGGTGGTGACCAAAACCTGGTCCTGCCTTCTGGGAGCTGGCAGTGCCCCTGGTGTGATGGAAAACTCCACACAGCAAAAACGCAGAGAGCGCCTTCCTCTTATCACACTTCCCCCCCATGGAGAAGGGCATAGGGATGAACAAACAAATGTCTCTTGAGTTAAGCAATAATTTCAAGAATAATTTGCCATATCTTCACGGATCTCACTCTGTTTTCAATGTTTCATCTTACTTTACGTGATTTTGGTGTTTTGAGGCCAAAATGAACATTCACACTTCCTCACCCTCAGCACGCTGACGCTTTGGACTGGATTGCTCTTTGCTTCGAGGGGGAGGGTGCTGTCTGGTGTGGTGTCCCCGGCCCCTACCCACTAGCAACCCCTGCTCAAATGCAACAACTAAAAATGTCTCTAACTGTCACCAAACGTCCCCTGGAGGGCGCGATCCCCTCTGGTTGAGAACCCATAGCTTTAAAAGGTGGTACTAGTCCTTGCTAATTTGGGGGTTAGGTTTGAGTAGTTTCGGTACTTGAACTTCTTCAGGCAGTGATCCCATTAAAACACCCTCACTTTGCCCACCCCCGTCCCGTTTGTTTATTTGGGAATGACAGTCACCATTGGGCAGAGGGCCACTGATGAGGGGCCAACATTTAGCCGGCTGGCTCCTGGCGAGTTTAACATTAGGTTTTGTGGGTGTCATTTGGTCAGTGTTCCTAGCACATGGGGCGTTATTTGGGGACCCTAAATTCAACACAAGGGCTCAGACCAGAGTGGGGACTGTCCTTTCTCTGCAGAGTCGGAGTCCCAGATAACCCGGAAGTCACTCAATCCCAAATATTTGACAAGAGCCCACTGACCTCTGTGAATGTGTGCCAGAGACAGGCAGGTGACGTGGTGAAGACATGAGTTCCAGGCACTGGAAAAGTCCTCATTCTCGCTCGTCACCTGCCAAACGGACAGCAGAAAAATCACCGCTGACGATATTCTGAGAGAATCGAACTTCCCAGCAAGGCAGATGGTAGACAATGCAGCCAGTACAGCCAGTAAGCGGACCTACTGTAGGCGCCCCTGTCACCCCCAAAAGCTATTCGTTAGATGGAGAAATGCCAGAAACATACTGTGAGTCCAGTTTACGTGCTTCTATTAATTCCTCACACATACCAAGCGTGGCCACCACCAGTTGCCAATTCTTGAGCTCTGACAGGCGTCGAAGAAACAATTCGAAGGCGAGGGACACGGAACGTGAGACGGTTTTTATTCAGGTCACTCCATGCCTGGAGAACTGTAAATACCAGAACGAACTACTTAAACCTAATCTGCAACAGAACCTACCCACCTTCCCTGCCACATGTTTTCAAATTCTTTCTTTTCTTTTTTCTCTTCTTTTTCTTTTTTCTTAAAATTCTGCTTAAAAGCTTTTGCTTGAAATTCGTTTCCTGACAGTTCTGGAGGCTGGAAGTCCAGTATCAGGGTACCAGCACAGTCAGGTTCTGGTGAAACTCTTCCTGGCTTGCAGAAGGCTGCCTTTTTTCTATTTTCACATGGCAGAGCGAGAGTGGTCTCTTTCTCTTTTTATAAGGAAACTCAGCCCATCATAAAGTTCCCACCCTCATGACCTAATCTAACCCTAATGACCTCTCAAAGGCCCCATCTCCAGATGCCATCACATTGGGAATGAGGGCTTCAACACATGAACTTGGGGGCGGGGACACAGTCGTTCAGTCCATAACAACATTCCTTTTGATTCTCATTAAGAAATGTATGTACAGATTCTTAGAGGAATCTTGTAATTGAAAGACCACGGACTTTGGGGCTTGAGAGATAAAAGTTGAAACCATAGCCCCATTACTATCCACCTTTGTGGTTAGGACAAATTATTTCACTTCTGAGCCATTAAAAATGTTTTTTTTTTTTAATTTAGATATAACTGACAATAGCAATATGTTAGGTTCAGGTGTACAACATAATGATTCAATATTTGTGTATATTGCAAAATGATCGCCACCATAAGTCTAGTTCACATCCGTTCACCATAGTTACAAACATTTTTTTTTCTTGTGATGAAAGCCCAGGGACTGTAGTTAATAATATAACTGCTTGTATATTTGAAAGTTGCTAAGAGAGTAGATCTTACAAATTCTCATCATATTGTTTCTTGAATGCCTGTCACATCTGCAGCATTGGCATTTGGTAGTGGCCGTATTTGACACGTGTGGGGGACGAGCATCAAGGTGGAAATCAGACTCACAGGACATTTATGTCATTTATTCACCTAACGAGTAGCTTTTTTCAGCTCTACTCTGGGTAAGATGGTCTTTCAGTGACTCTAATGAAGGAAGTTGTTTGCTTTATTTTGTTTTTTAATCAGAGGGAAGTGAAGAAATATAACTGGAATAAAATAAGAATGAAGAAAATACACAGAAAAGAGAAAAAGGTGTCGAATCACGAAGCCGGCAGTCACAGTCATTTCGGGAAGGCGGATTCTTATCTGACCAGAGCAGGGTGTGAAATTTGGCACTCTGACTTTTTTTGTTTCTTCTTGCCTTTGTTTTCCCCCAGGGAGAAGGGCAGTGGCACTCTGCAGTTAGCGCGGAGTCTACACTTGGAGGCTGAACCAGAGTTTGATCTTCCGGTCTGCTCGCTTTGACCACTTGATCATGGGATGGAATGTGCCCCATGCATCTCTCAAAGGCCTCCCTGCCTAGGGTGGGGGACAGCACCCTCCCCCTCGAAGCAAACTGAACAGCTTGGTATTCAAACTTTCAGCAATTCTCTCTGCTCAAAGAAATAACACTCAAGTAGAAAGTTAGGCTGTCTGTATTTGCTTCCCCTTTGCTTCCAACTCATACCCCAAGTCATCTGGTTGGAAGGTCACCTGCCTTCCCCAGCTCCCCAGTTCTTCCAGGGCCTGGATGACAGACTCCTTTGTAAAAATCCTCCTGTAACAGAGAGCTTTGTGCTCCAGTGGAAAAACTGGCAGCACAGAAAGCCTCTACCCATGTATAATTTAGCATGATGACCTGGGGCGGCAGGCACAGCTCAGAGGACCGTGTCACATGCGCCTCGGGGTCCCCACCTAAAACTGGGGCATCTCATGACAGTGGAGGGAGAGGATAATGTCTGTCTTGCTCCCTGCACTGGTGTCACAATTACAACTGAAAAGACACAGTGGAGATAGGCGATTCTCAAAGGAACAGCCCACAGAACATCTCTGGCAGAGGCGAGAACAACAGCTGGCCAAACACACTCATGGTCCTGAAACTCACACTGCAGAGGAAAATGCCCGGAAATCCACGCTGAAGCCCAGTGGACAGGCCCCCCTAAACATGGATCAGCTGCCCTCCACCACTGCATGGGAAGGAGAGAGGAAGGATCAACTATAATGTGGAGGTGTCCAGGTAGAATTGCGGACACTTTTAGATTTTTTTTAAGTCAACGTGTAAAGTAAGTTTTCACGGGACTGATCAAGAGAAAAGCAGGGACAGAGAACTGGCCGGACCACGTGGAACCCTGCTTGAAGAAGGGACATCACATGGGAAAAGCTTGCAGAGGGATTTTTGCAAAACTGGCTGTGGCTTAACCCCTCCAACAGGATGAGGCAGAAGTAAAAAGCAAGTTCAAGTTAAGGGGAAAGGCCCCTTGAAGGCCTGCCAACCAGCTCCTGGGTGCTTTTCCTTACATGTCAACATCACTGTACTGCTGCAGGACCCACTCGAGAAGGCTCAGTGTAACCTCATCCTTGCTGGCAAGTGGCCCCTGGCACTGGCCACTTCCCAGATAGAAAGCCTGGCACGACTCACCCCCCCACTGGACAGCACCCAGGACTTGGAATGTGTCGATAGGAAGGCAACTTTACGAGGGCAGATGCCCAGGAAAGCAACCGACTGAGAAGCCTCTGGTCCCTTGAGTTAGTTGATTGGCAGGAAGCCGACTGAGGGCTGCACAGTGGTCCACGTGCCTAGGCAGGGTGGCCTTTGAGAGGTGTGTGGGGCACACTCCATCCCATGATCAACTGGTCAAAGCGAGCAGACCAGAAGATCAAACTCTGGTTCAGCCTCCAAGTGTAGACCCAGTGCTAACTACAGAGTGTCACTGTCCGCAATTGTAACCCCACTGACAATTGCCTTTGCAATGCACAGAAAGTTTAAATTTACTTATTGCACAAAAACATTGTAAAAAACAGAAATCAAATATCTAGCCCTGCAACGTTACAAAATCTTAACATGAGGTTTTTGGAGAAAGGATTTTAAAAATGACATGGTTGTTGTTTACTTCAAGTGGTAGAGCTGCTCCTGAAAACTTGTGTGTAAATTAGCCTTATGCAAAACAAACCCTTCTTAAAACGCACCAGGTAACAGACACTGTTTTAAGCCCCTTATGTGCATTTGTTCATTTAGCTTTCAGAAGCCCTGCAGGTAAGCATTAATGATATCTTTTATTATCTTCATTTTGCAGGTGGAAAACTGTGACACAGAAAGGTTGAGGAACTTGCCCAAGGCTGCAGAGCTGGGTTTGGACTGGGTACCCAGCTTTCTGAGCCCACGTTCCTAATCACAGGGTACACTGCCTCCCAATGGACTCATGGGGAGTTAGTTCCCTGGCCAACACCTGTCCTTCCCAAATACACAGTTTATAAAAATGTATTGTCACACCTGGTCAGGTTTGGTGTGAACCACACCCCACACTTAAAGTCTCTAAGGGAAATAAATGCTTGTTTCCTAATAAGTCATCATACAGCTAAGACAGAGCTGAACTCATAAAGAAACCCCTGCTGCCTTATCTTTGGTGGATGCCCATATCCATTCCCCCTTTTTCTTTCCTAGAAACACCCCAAATAGCTTTGGGTAGCAATATACCCAGTTAAAAACACTTAACTCCCTACAGAGGATCTACAAAAAAGCCTCAGCTAACGTCATATTTAATAGCCAAAGACTGAGTGCTTTCCCCCTAAGATCAGAAAGAAGATGAGGCTGTCTATTATCTCCACTTCTAATCAACATTGTACTGGGGGTCCTGGCCACAGCAATAAAGCAAGAAAAAGAAATTAAAGGCCTAGAATTTGGAAATGAGTAAGTAAGACAGTCTTCATACAAAAAGACATGATGTTTTATGTAGAAAATCCTAAGGAATATATAATAAAGCTACCAGGACTAATAAGCCAATTAAGCAAAATCACGAGATACAAGACTGACATACAAAAGTCAATTGTATTTCTGTATTCTAGAAATGAACAATGGGAACTTGAAATTTCAATGCTGTTGCTGTAACATCAAACATATGACATATTTACAGACACCTTTTACAAAGTACTTGCAATATCTGTACATGAAAACTGAAAAAAATGTTGCAGAAGGAAATTTAAAAGGAGCACCTAAATAAAGGGAGAGATATACGGTGCTTGTGGGTCAGAGAACTACATATTGCTAAGACATTATTTCTTCTCACCTTGATCTACAGATTCAACACAATGCCAATCAAAATCCCAGCAGAGGGCTTCCCTGGTGGTGCAGTGGTTGAGAGTCCGCCTGCCGATGCAGGGGACATGGGTTCGTGCCCCGGTCCGGGAGGATCCCACATGCCACGGAGCGGCTGGGCCTGTGAGCCATGGCCGCTAAGACTGCGCGTCCGGAGCCTGTGCTCCGCAACAGGAGAGGCCACAACAGTGAGAGGCCCGCGTACCGCAAAAAAAAAAAAAAAAAAAAAAAAAAATCCCAGCAGATATTTTTGTCGAAATTGAGAAGCTGATTGTAAAACATATGGAAATACAGAGGACTTAGAATAGTCAAAACAATTTTGAGGAAAAAAAAAAAAAAAGGTGGACGATTCAATAACTGATTTCAACACTTACTCTAATGCGACAGTAAACACAACAGTATGGTATTGGGATAAGAATGAAATGTAGATGAATGGAATAAAGTAGAGAGTCCAGAAATAGAGCCACACATGCATGGTCAACTGATTTTCAGCAAAGTCACCAAGGTAACTGAATGGGGAAAAAACAGTCTTTTCACCAAATGGTGCTAGAACAACTGAATAGCCACATGCAAAAACAAACAAACAAATGAATCTCACCCTTACTTCACATCATATACAAAAGTAAACTCCAAGTGGATCATGAACCTAAATGTAAGAGATAAATCTACAAAACTTCTGGAAGAAACTATGTGAGAAAATTCTAGTGATGTTGGGTTAGCTGAAGATTTCGTGATACATGACACAAAAAGGTTGAACTTCACCAAAATTAAAATTCTGTTCTTTCTGACACTCTTAAGAAAATGAAACCATGGGTAATGGATTAAGAGAAAATATTTGTGAATCACATATATAATAAAGGGCTTCCATACAGAATTTATAAAGATAACTTACAATTCAATAGTAAGAAAACAAAATCCAGTTAAACAAACAGGCGAGAAATTTGAACGGACACTTCACCAAACAATACAAACGAATGGCAAATAAACACATGAAAAAGATTTGAGAAATGCAAATCAAGACCACAATGAAATACCACTCCACACCCACTAGAATGGCTAAAATGAGTAAGACAGGCTATGTTAAATACTGAGGATGCAGGGCAACTAGAAGTTGTTGCTGTTGGGAATGCAAGTGGTTCAGCCGCTTTGGAAGGCAGCTTGGCAGTCTCTTATAGAGTTAAACATATACCTACTATGAACCCAGCCATTCCACTCCTAGATATTTACAAAAGATAAATAAAAACATATGTCCATACAGAGACTTGCACGAGAATGTTCATAGAAGCTTTGTTCATACTAGCAAAACTGGAATCAATCCACATACCCACCAACTGGTTAATGGATAAACAAATTGTAGTGCATCTGTACCAAGGAACAGTACCCCACATTAAAAAGGAACACCCAACGACTTGGATGGATCTCAAAAGCATTTTGTTAAGTAACAGAAGCCAGACATAAGAGACTATGCACTATGCTATTCCATTTATATTATATTATAAAAAAGGCAAACCTACAGCAAAAGAAAAATCAATGTTTTCCAGGAGTCAGAGTCGGGGGAAGGGATGAGATGAAAAGGGGCACAAAGAAATGTTTTTAGGGTGATGGAAATGTTCTATTGTGGTGGTGATTATAGGACCATATGCATTCATCAAAGCTCATTGATAAAACACTTGAAATTGGTGAATTTTAATATATACAAATCATATATATTATTTTACAATATATATGTTTATAATTATATTTATATATACATAAAGTAAAAAGCTGACATTTTTTAAATGCTCACCTCCCCAGACTCCTTTGCAACCAGGCTTAGACATGGGACCCCCACGGCCAATGAAAGTAGGCAGAGGTTTACTGGGTGGTGCTTCTGTGAAAACTGTTTTCCTGATAAAAGAGAGCCTGAGCTGACATATGCCTTCTTCTCTTTGTCCTTTTTCTAGTTTCCTGCTTGGAACTCAGCCACCTTGTGGGTGTAAGAACAGTTAAAAGCCACACTAAGGAGCTGTATTAGTTCCCTAGAGGTGCTGTGACAAATCACCACCATCTTGATGACTTAAAACAACAGACACTTACTCTCTGACAGTTCGAGAGGCTGGAAGTCCAAAATCTAGGTATGGGCAGGGCCATGCTCCCCCCAGAGGCTCTAGGGGAGAAGCCTTCCTTGCCTCTCCTAGCTTCTGGTGGTTGCCAGCAACCTTTGCATTCCTTGGCTTGTGAACCAATGACTTGAATACCTAATACCTGCCTCCATCTTCACAAACCATTCTCCTCTGTGTCTCTAGGTCTCTCCTTTTCCTGTAAGGACACCAGTCATATTGGAGTAAGGCCTACCCTACTTCACTACGACCTCATTTTAACTTGGTTATGTCTGCAAAGACCCTATTTCCAAATAAGGTCCCTTTTATAGATACTGGGGGTTAGGACTGAACATATCTTTTGGAGTGGGGGGGTACACAACTCAACTCACAACAGGAGGGCAGAGGGGGTAGATAGCAAGAGCAAGGGGCCCAGCTTTAGCCGTGGACTCACCGTGCCTGTCTTCCGCATTCTTTGGGCTTCCGTCTTATTTATTTTTTTTAAATTAGTTCATGTCTTTTATTAACCAATCCTACCCAGCCATGTGGAGATCTTTGTTGTCCTTTCAGATGTTTGAGGTCTCCTGCTAGTGTTCAGTAGGTGTTCTGTGAGAATTGTTCCATTTGCAGATGTATTTTTGATGTATTTGTGGGCGGAGGTGAGTTCCACATCTGTCTACTCCGCCATCTTGATTGGAGCCCCTAGGCTCCTGTTTTGGCAGCATTTAAAGCATTCATCCCTTGGTACTCAGCCCCAAATCCATTTGCTATGTCCTTTGAATTTGTTTTCGGTGCCCACTCTTAAATCTACCCTCTTCCTTTTAACCTTACTGTGGATAGAGGGTGGAATCAGGTGGAAGGAAGAGTCCAGTCCTGACCAATAACCATACACGTTCGCCGAGCTTGGATACCAGATTCTACACACACTTCAGGTACCACGTGTCTTAAATTATGCCCATCCAATATGGAGAACAATACAATATGCAGTTACTTAAACAAGTTATATGAAGTAAAGGAGGTCAAACAATGATTTTTCCCTCACTTTCCACTTTTCTCCCTCAGGAGAGCTGCTCCCACTGTCCTCAGCAGCCCACCCCCTAGACTTGTGAGCCCTTGTCCAGGAGAGAGCAAACCCTGTACCTGCCCAGCAGATGATCACCTCATAGAGTAATGGAAATGGTGCACCCCAAATCATCCAGGCTGCACAGTCTTTTTCTTCTCCTTCTTTTTTCTCTTCTTTTCCTTCTCTGTAGTAGGTAGAGCCTGTGGCCTGGCTTCGCCAGACCTACCCCGCCTCCAGCACATGCTCACCTGGCCTCACCTCTGTTTTGCTGTAGATCCCTCTGTAGCCCGTGTGCTTCCCACTCAGCCCTGGCTGGGGAGGCTGGGGTCTCCCTGGGTCCAGTCTGCATCTCCCTCTGACGGCACCCTTGGTGTGGCCAGAGCACGAGGGTTCCGCCGCCATCCCCACAAGGCCAGTCCTCACCTACTCAGCCCACACCTCCACCTTCCTGCCTCTCTTCGTGTTTGACTTTCTGTCTTGTTTTTGTGTGTGTGTGTGTGGGGGGGGTGTGGTCCATATATATTTTTCTGCCTTCCAGTATTTTTTAATATCTTTTTTTCATCTTTCTGTATTTCTCTCCCGAAATGACTCCTTTCTCTCTTTTTTGGTAACCTTACTTCACCACTTTTCCCTTGTCTATATTTTTAATGTTTCTGGAGTTTTCTGCATTTCTGTATTTTTTCTTTTTTTTTTTGCGGTACACGGGCCTCTCACTGTTGTGGCCTCTCGCGTTGCGGAGCACAGGCTCTGGACGCGCAGGCTCAGCGGCCATGGCTCACGGGCCTAGCCGCTCCGCAGCATGTGGGATCCTCCCGGACCGGGGCGCGAACCCGCGTCCCCTGCATCGGCAGGCTGACTCCCAACCACTGCGCCACCAGGAAAGCCCTGTATTTTTTCTATTTTTTTCTGGGGTTTTGTTTTTCTATTTTTTTCTCTCCTATCATATTTCTGTGTCTGCATTTCTGTCTTTTTTCCTGTGTCGTTTGAGATGTCTTTTCTCCTGTCCCCTCTATCCCTCTTTTCTTATGTGTTTGCCCACCATGTTATTTCTCCCTTTTCTCTTCAGGTTTGTTTCCAGATTAAGCTTGGTTCCCTCTGGGTGGCTTTGAGCAGAGGACCCCCTTCCCACCACCTGCAGCCTCTCTCCCTGAACTCTGCCCTCTCCCCAATTCTGCCGCCCTCTTCCTGCACCAATGGGAAGGTGCTGGTTTGTCTCCCACTAACTTCTCAAAGAAAGCAGGGTGGTTGGGTCCACCAGCTGTCAGCTCACTGGTGGCTTCCTGAACTGGGAATATGGGATTCTTGATACCTTTACCCTAAGCTTTGAACCTGAGCTACAATTCCAGGAGAGCCAGTTAAATAAATCTTAGCCAACATCCTACTATATGCGCAAAGTATATGTATGTGTGTGTGTGTGTGTGTGTGTGTGTGTGTGTGTATATGAGAAAGGACACTGGAGGGCACCCTTATGTCCACTGTTCCAGCTTGTTTCCTATGAGGAGAAGTAAATGTTCTCAAGATGCCCCAGAGAGGGCTGTGTCCTGGCTTTGGGGACCTGAGGGAGGGGCCAGCCACGAGGTTCATGCTCAGCTCAGAGCCTGGGTCAGAGCTTGAACCCAGGGCCCTTGGCTCTAGCACCCCACCCCACCCCGAGACCCTTGCTGGGCCCCAGCTCCGCACTAGGCTCACTGCACCAGAATCCCCCCTTCCCTCAGAAGGTGGCAGGTGGCAGCACTGCAGGGCTGGGGGGTGGAAGAGCCCTTGTGTGGGGAGATGAGTCACCTGGGTGCAAGGCTGGGATTCCCACACAAACACACCATGAGAACGATGGCTGCTATGATAGTATGAAGGTGCCCAGCACTGGGGACCTCCCCAACACACCCACATGCTCCGCAGCGCTGGCCGCGGATGGTGAAGACATTCTGGTTTTAGGGTGAGTCCCAGGCAAGTCCAGTAACTGTCCCTAGATCTGGAACACAGATGTATCTGGTCTGCCAGGGCGTGCCTTGTCCCCAGCTGCCAACAAAGCTGTGTGAGCACAGACCTGGCCCCCTTCCCTCAGCCCTCGCTGTTCACACAGAGGGCTCCCCCACAGACAGCCTGGGCCACAGCAGCAGAGAAAGCAACCTCCCCTACGGTGCTGGGAGCAGGTTCTCCATACGCGTGCATTCAAAGGCTCCCCTCCACCCTGAACTGTCCAGTCTCAGAGCACTCCCTCCGCTGCTTCAGAGATGTGCACGTCCCCTTCTCTCCACCTCCCTCACCGACAGCTCCCCCTCCCCCAGGTTCCCCGCTCTGGTCTCCCTGCTGCCAAGTGGGCACATCCATCCATCGAAGCCCTTGCCACGCTGCTCTGACCAGGGCAGGACTGCGACCTGCCTGGCACCCAGCCCAGTGGTCAGGGCCAATGAGCACATGAAGGACCCTCCCTCACAGACGCTGGGAGTCGAGGTCGATTCCAGGGGAAGGGGTGGAATGCAATTGGATTCAGAGGGCATAGAAATAGCGAGAGGAAATTCAGTAGAGAGGAGTATACACAGCAAGGTGTGTGGGGCTCCAGGTCAGCCTTCTCACTGCATGGCAGCTACAGCGTCTGCAGGTTTTGGGGGGATTGCCAGGGTCTCTGCAGACTCTTCTCTCACCTGCACTGTCCTCCAGGCTCTGGTCTGGGGCCTGGCAATATGAACAGACCCCAAAGACAGAGCCCTTTCCCAGCCAAGACCTGACTGTTTTTGTCAGGCACAGAAAAGATCCAGGAGTGGGGACGGGCAGGGGGGGACACACATGTTTGATCTGACCTGTTTCTCAATCTTTTCGCCACTAAAGCTTGACTGAAATTGTCAAAACATGAAATCAATAAGGTCTTGGCAAAAGGCTCCTATAATTGAATACATTACTTCCCAATTTCTCCTCCTTTTCCCTTTTCATGTCAAATGAAGAGTCTGCTTTTTATTACTTAGCCTTTCAGAAGAGAAAACAATTGTTGGATGATACAACCTCTTTGGTCATGTAAGCGTACATTTGAATACATGCTTCTGAAATCGATCTTGATCATTTTCAACAACAGATAGGTAAACAAACAAATGCTGGATGCCATCTTCCTTTCTTAACAGTGTCCTCATTTTACAAGTTCCTTCTAATGTTCCGGTGGATGGAGGGATAGAGGTAGGGGTGGGGGTGGGGATCAGGAAACCATAAATAGATTTAACAGGCACCAAAGCGTGCATTTGGAGTACCGTCAGCTAGAAAGATCTTGTTTCAATAACACGATCTTCGCATTTAGCTGAAGACTAACTTATGGGGCCTGACTGCCCTTAGTGGCTGCTTAAAGCTGACATAAGGCAGAATAACGTACATTTAATATGTGAAAGAAATTAGCCCTCAAGATCTTTGTTTCCTGAATCTCTGCAGCAGCTCAGCTGGTGCTTGGCACACAAGACAGCTGGAGGAGGCTTTCTTGGGGCGGTGAGGGAAAGGCAAGGGGTACAGCACACAGAAAGCTCACCCCATGGGGGTCTAGAGTGAACTTGGGGGACAACAGATTGAGAGGGAGAGCACAGAACCCACTGCAATTTGGACTCCGTAGGGCTCTGCGCTTCCATGTCCACGAATGGCATCCTATCTTCCCCAGCCACAAACGGGAGCCCCAGGGGCATTCTTGACTCCACCTTCAGCCATGACCATGGCTGAAGTGATGGGCCATGACCCCCATCACTTGCAGGGAAGGTGGAAGGTTCTCACCCCCGCACTCAGGGCGCACAGGGCTCCCCGCAGTGAGGACCCGCCATCACCGCCACAGTCACCCTCTGGCCAGCCTCTCCAGCCCGGGAACTGGGATGCCTATGTCTCGATGCTCAGCCTGAACCTGACAGTCACTCGCTCACATCACATGCCTCGCCTCCAAGGTCCTGCTCCCCTTGCTGGGGGACGGTGTGAAAGGGCGTGCTCTGCCGGTCACCATGCAGGACTCAGCTCAAGGACTCTCCTTCCGAGAGCCACCCGACACAGAAAATGGGGCGGCCCTCTCTCTGCTCCAGACCCCTCTCAGTGCACATCCCCCCTGACCCTAACTGCCACCCATCCCTCCAGCTGAGAGTCCGTGTCTTAGTCATCTTTGAACTCACACGGTGCAGGGCGCGCTATGTCACTGAGCAGCATCTGTCATACAATGAACTATTCAGTAAAAATTCAAACGTTTACAGGTCTTCTTTTTTTTTCTTAATTGTTTATTTAAATCTATATATCTGAAGCTCCGATGAAGCACTTTTTTTTTTTTTTTTTTTTTTTCGGTACGCGGGCCTCTCACTGTTGTGGCCTCTCCCATTGCAGAGCACAGGCTCCGGACGCGCAGGCTCAGTGGCCATGGCTCACGGGCCCAGCCGCTCCGCGGCATGTGGGATCTTCCTGGACCGGGGCACGAACCCGTGTCCCCTGTATCGGCAGGCGGACTCTCAACCACTGCGCCACCAGGGAAGCCCAAAGCACTTTTACTTCACTGTCACTCAGAGGCTTCTATTTTTGGCTAACCTTTTGGAATTCTGAAACAGCACCCATCTCATTATGTTGAGACGACCACTGCGTGAGCCTCTGTGTGCTCCTGTGTGCTCAGCAGGGAGAGGGCTTTGAGACACTTGTGAGTAAGGGGTGAATTAACACTAGGGGTTAAAACACAACAAAACAGCCTATAAGGAAAGCCTGAGCTGTTGGCAAGCGGGAAAGGAAGAGCAGCAGGTCGCTGAGAGCTGCCACATGAAATTCTAAGGTCAATAGGTGGTGGTCTGTCCCAGCGCCAGGCTGCTAAGCTGATGAGGGGATGGGCTGGACTTAACACTGGCTGACTTGGGAGGCCAGGCTGGGAGGTGTTAAGCCCTTTATAGGGACATATGTGATTCCCTCCTTTGTATTATGCTGTGTCCTAATGTCATACACCTGTGAGCTTGGTCGCACATTCCTCATGGAGGCCCCTGCAGCCTGGCAAGTTTGCTGTTTCCCTTTTCTTAGCCCTGCTATCAGGGTGTTGGCTGTAGGCAAAGTGCTGGGCGCTAGGCTGTCTCTCATCACAGCAAGAACTTGACAAATGTCCTGATCCCAGCTGACCATAATGGTCTGCCCACTGGCCTTGAGGAAGGGCAGAATAAATAGAATAATAGGCTCATTGCTGTTCACCCAAATTCTACAGTTTCCAGTAGCATCAAGTCCCAGGATGTGTCAACCCCCTAATCACAGAGAACTTGAAGAAACTGTTGTTAAAGCCCATAGTGAACACCATACTTGACAGTGAAAGGTTGAAAGCTTTTCCTGTAAGATCAGGAATAAGATAAGGATGCCCACGCTCGCTATCCTTATTCAACATAGTACTGGAAGTCCTAGCCAGAACAATTAGACAAGAAAGAAATAAAGGCATACAAATTGGAAAAGAAGAAGTAGAATAGTTTCCATTTGCAGATGATATGATCTTATATATAGAATATCCTAAAGAGTCCCCCCAAAAACATTACAACTAATAAATGAATTCAGTAAAGTTGTAGGATACAAAGTCAAAATACAGAAATCAGCTGCATCTTTCTACACTAACAGTGCAATATCTGAAAAAGAAATAAAAACAATCTCATTTAGAGTTGCATCAAAAACCAATAAATTAGGGCTTCCCTGGTGGTGCAGTGGTTGAGAGTCCGCCTGCCGATGCAGGGGACACGGGTTCGTGCCCCGGGAAGATCCCACATGCCGCGGAGCGGCTAGGCCCGTGAGCCATAGCCGCTAAGCCTGCGCGTCCGGAGCCTGTGCTCCGCAACGGGAGAGGCCACACAGTGAGAGAGGCCCGCGCACCACAAAAAAAACAGAAAACAAAACAATAAATTAACCAAGGAAGTGAAAGATCTGTACACTGAAAACTATAAGATGAAAGAAATTGAAGAAGACAAAAATAAATGAAACAATATACCATGTTCATGGATCAGAAAAATGAATATTGTTAAAATGTCCATACTACCCAAAGCAATCTACAGATTCAAAGCAAACCCTATGAAAAATGGTTTTTTTCCCCAGAAATACAAAAAAAAGTCCTAAAATTCATATGGGACCACAAAAGATCTCAAATAACCACAACAACTCTGAGAAAAAACAAAACTGGAGATATCACACTTTGAGATTTCAAACTATATTACAAAGCTACAGTAATCAAAACAGTGTGGTGTTGGCATAAAGAAAGGACACACAGAGCAATGGAACAGAATCAAGAGCCCAGAAATAAAGCTATGCATGTATGGTCAACTAATATTTGACAAGAGAACCATGAATACAGAATGGGGAAAGGATAGTCTCTTCAATAAAATATGTAGAAGAGTGAAATCAGACCCCTATCTTACACAACTTACAAAAATTAACTAGAAATGGATTATAGACTTAAATATTAAGACCTGAAACCATAAAACTCCTAGAAGAAAACAATGTCTTGACAACAATTTTTTTGGATTTGACACCAAAAGCACAAGCAACAAAAGCAAAATAAACAAGTGGGACTACATCAAACTAAAAAGCTTCTACACAGCAAAAGAAATAAATCAACAAAATGAAAAGGCAAGTTGCAGAATGGGTGAAAATATCTGCAAACCATCTATGTGATAAGAGGTTAATATCCAAAATATATAAGAAACTCATACAACTCAATTGTTTAAAAAAACCCAAAAAACAAATAATCCAATTTTTAAAATGGGCAGTTGACCTGAATAGACATTTTTCCAAAGAAGACATACAAATGGCCAAAAGGTACTTGAAAAGATGCTCAACATCACTAATCATCAGGGAAATAAAAATCAAAACCACAATGAGATATCACCTCATACCTGTTAGAATGGCTATAATCAGAAAGACAAGAGATAAAAAGTGTTGGTGAGTATGTGGAGAAAAGGGAATCCTTGTGCACTGTTGGTGGGGATGTAAATTGGTACAGCCCCTATGGAAAATAGTATGGAGGGTCCTAAAAAAATTAAAAATGGAACTACCATATGATCCAGAAATCCCACTTCTGGGCATTTATCTGAAGGAAATGAAATCACTATCTTGAAGAGATATCTGCACTCCTATGTTCACTGCAGCATTATTTACACAAACCAAGATATGGAAACAACCTAAGTGTTCGTATATATACATATATATATACACATATATATATATATATACACACACACACACATATACAATGGAATAGTATTCAGCATAAGAAAGAAGGAAATCCTGCCATTTGCAACCACACAGATAGACCCTGAGGTCATTATGATAGGCAAAATAAGTCAGACACAGAAAAACAAACACTGTATGATCTCATTTATATGTGGAATCTAAAAAAGCTGAAGTCATAGAAACAGAGTAGAATGGTGGCTGTCAGGGGCTGGGGGCAGGAGAAATGGACACATGTTGGTCAAAGGGTACAAACTTCCAGTTACAAGAGGAATAAGTCCTGGGGATCTAATGTATAGCACGGTGACTATAGCTAACACTGTTATACTACATACTTGTAAGTTGCTAGACAGTAGATCCTAAATGTCTCATTCTCCACCCGAAATGTAATTATGTGAGCTGATGGGAGTGTTAACTAACACTATTGTGGTAATCAGTGTACCATATATGAATCATCACATTGTACACCTTAAAATTACACAATGTTCTATGTCAATTATATCCAATAAAGCTGAAAAAAAAGGAGAGACCCCCCAAAAAGAAACTGTTGTTTAGTATTCAGTCACTTATACCAAGTCAAACTCACCAGTAATTAGGGTGCCACAAATTAGAAAACTGTCATTTCTATGGTATTGCTCTTCAACCGTGAGCCCAGAGTTTGGTACGTGTTCCCATAGATCTGCCTCTCTCTGAAACTAAGCTGTCTTGTCCCCTTGCCCTGTCTGGGTGACTTTCCCAACGGTCCATGCCTGGGCCTTCCTTACCACCTTGGTCAGGGCCCTGCTTCCTGGGGTCCAGCCTCTGGGATGGAAGATCTCTAATAGAAGGTTCAGAATCTCTAGGGTATGTCTGCCTGACTTCGGGGCAGCCCTCAATAGCTCACCTCTTGCCAGACTCCTGTGACCCTGGCCACTGGCCCAGACCTCCCCCGTCATCTGTCACCATGCTCTCTGGATTCCATGCTGCTGGCTGGCCAGGGCACCCACAACTGTGCTTTGGTGTGACACTGAAAACTGTCTAGCACAGAACTGACACTTGGTGAATGTTGTTGCCATTAGCCATTTCTTCTTTTCCCCAATTAGTGTATCAAGATTCAGCAGCTGAATCTTGGAAACTTCTAAGTTTCCAACTTCATATACAAAAAAATGCTAAGTGCCTGTAATGCAAACAACCTAAATGCTGTGAGGCACCACTTAAGTTATATCTTTAAATTTTTTAATTGAGGAATAAGAGGCATACAGTCAGATGCATAAATCTTAAGTTGACAGCTTGATGATTTTTTACATGTGTATGTAACCATGTAACCACCCAGGCCAAGGTACAGAAATTTCCCAGACCCTGTTCTGTACTCCCTCTCTGTCAGTACCAGTCTCCCACTCTCTGATCCCCAGATAACCATCTGCTAATTTCACCCCTTCTTGAATGAATGTCATATAAATGGAATCATGCATTATTAATTTTTTCTGCCAGGCTTCTTTCACTACACATAACATCTGTTAAATTCACTTATTTGGTTGCAGGTAACAGTACTTTATCCCTTTTTATTGCTGGATACAATTCCGATGTATGAAGATACCACAACTGGTTTATCCAGACTCACGCTGATGAACATTCGGGTCGTTTCCAGTTTTTGACTATTATTGATACAGCTGTTATAAACATTCTTGTATGTCTTTTTGTGAGCAGGGTTTCATTTTTCTTGGATAAATACCTAGGGAGGAAAGTGCCGGTCGTAGGGTGGGTACATAATTAACTTTATAAGGAGCTGCCAAACTGTTTTCCAGAACGGGTATTGCTATTTTACACTACCAACAGCAATTATGAAAGTTCCCCTTGTTCCATATTGTCACCATGATTGAATTTCATCAATCGTTTTAGTTTAACACAGTGCAGTGGGTGTGTCATGTTATATCATTGTGGTTTTAATTTCAATTTCCCTGATGACTAATAAGATTGAGCAAAGTTTAATGTGCTCATTACCATTCTTTTTTAAAAAAATTTTATTTATTTATTTATTTATGGCTGTGCTGGGTCTTCGTCTCCGTGCGAGGGCCCTCCCTAGCTGCAGCAAGCGGGGGCCACTCTTCATCGCGGTGCGCGGAGCCCTCACTATCGCGGCCTCTCCCGCTGCGGAGCACTGGCTCCAGACGCGCAGGCTCAGCAACTGTGGCTCAGGGGCCCAGCCGCTCCGTGGCACGTGGGATCCTCCCAGACCAGGGCCCGAAACCGTGTCCCCTGCATTGGCAGGCAGACTCTCAACCACTGCACCACCAGGGAAGCCCCCATTACCATTCTTTTATCTTCTTTTGTGAAGTGTCTTTCAAGTCTCTTGTGTAATTTTTCTTAGATTATGTCTTTTTGTTACTAAATTAGAGGAGGTCTTTATGTATTCTGGATAAAAGTCTTTTGTCAGATACATGTGTTGCAAATAATTTCTCCAAGGTCATGGCTTATCTTTTTGCTTTCTTACTGGTATCTTTTGGAGAACAATTTGTTTTTAATTTTGAAAAAATTCCAATCAATCAATATTTAATTGAATGGTTAGTGCTTTTTATATTTTTTCTAAGAAATCTTAGTTTTTACCCCAATGCCAAAGAGATGATATCCTACGTTTTCTTCTAAAAGTTTTATAGTTTTCACTTTCACTTTAAGTCTATGGTCAATTTCAAATTAATTTTTGCATATTATGTGAGGAATAGGTCAAGGTTCATTTTTTTATCGTTCGGATAGTTAGCTGTTTGTTGCACAATTTGCTGAAAAAATTTCTCTCTTCATCATTTAATTTCCTTTGTACCTTTGTAAAAAAATCAAATGAACATATATTTGTGGGTCAATTTCTGGACTCTATAGTGTTCTACTGATCTATTTGTTTATCTTTATGCCAATCCCACACTGTCTGGATTATCAGAGCATTAGCATTAACTCTAAAATCAGGTAGTACAAGGCCTGCACATTTCTTCAACTTTTTTCATAGTTGTTTTGGCTATTTTAGGCTATTTGTATTTCTACATGAATTGTCAAATCAGCTTGTGAGTTTCTACAAAAAGTCCTGCTGCGATTTTGACTGAGATGGTGTTGACTCTAAAGACCAATTTAAGGAGAATGAACATCACAGCAATACTGAATCCTTCCATGCACAAACATGATATACTTTTCCACTTCTTTAAGTTTTCTTTAATTACCTTCTGCAATGTCTTATAGTTTTCTATATACAGATCTTGCACTGTTTGAATTTTTATTGTAAAATATATTCCTAAGAACTTCATGTTTTTTAATGATATTATAAATTTAATTTAATTTTACATTTTGTTTTCCAATTGTTTATTGATAGTGTATAAAAATAAAATTTATTTTGGATACTGAGTTTGTATCCTGTAACCGTGTATTGATTTACTAGTTCTGGTAGAGTTTGTGCGTATTTTTGGTAAAGTCTTTCATATTTTTTATTTAAACAACTATTTCATCTGCAAATTAAGACAGATATATTTCTTCCTTTACAATATTTGTCATTTATTTCTTTTTCTTGCCTAGCTGTTGCACAGCTAGGACCTCCAGTGTAATGTCAAATAGAAGTGGTGATAGTGGACATTCTCACCTTGTTCTCCCTCTTAGTGAGGAAAGCGGGCAATATTTCTCCATTAGATATGTTAACTATAGGTTTACTGTAGATGTGCTGTTTCAAAATTGAGGAAATGAGTTTCTATTTCTAGTTTGCTAAGACTTTTTATAACCATGAACTGATGTTGGAGGTTGTCAAATTTTTTTCTGCATTATATAATCACATAATTTTTCTCCTTTATTTTGTCAATGTTGTAGATTTCATTGATATTTGAATGTTAAATCAACACTGCATTCTTGGAGAAAACACCACTTGGTGACATATTTTTCTTTGTATATATATCGCTGGATGCAATCTTTAATATTTTATTATACATTTCTACCTATGTAATGAAAATATTGGTTTATAATTTTTTCTTTGCAATGTACTTATTAGTTCTCATATCAGTATTATATGGGCTTTTGAAAGAGTTTTGTGTAAGACTGGTATAATTTTGTCTTCAAATGTTTGATAGGATTCAACAGAAAAACCACCTGGACCTAGAGCTTTCTTTGTAGAATGTTTCCATTACAAATTAAATTCATTTAATAGATATTTTTAGCTCCCCTGTTTGTTTGTTTTTTGCTTGCTCTTGAACGTTGTGTTTTTCCAGGAATTTGTTCTAAGTTCTTGAATTTATGTGCATAAAGTTGTTCATAATATTCCCTTATTGTATTTTAATCTCTGTCCTACATGTTATGATATTTCCTCTTTCATTCTTGATCTTGTTAGCTGGTCCTTTATCTCTTTTTCTCTTGATCAGGCTTGCTGGGGATCAACCAATTTTTAATCATTTCAAAGAACAGAGTTTTAGGTTTGTTGATTTTCTCTAGAGTTTATTTTCTACTTTATCGATTTCTCTCTAATCTTTATCATTCCCTTTATGCTACTTACCTCGCTCTTCTTTTTCTAGCTCTTAAGGTGGAAACTTACATCATTTACTTAAACGTTTTTTTATTTTCTAAGACAAACACTTCAATCTATAAATTTCCCTCTGAGGGCTCTTTTCACTATACCCACCAAATCTGATATGTTTTGCTTTCATTATCGTTCAGTTTGAAATATTTTCTAACTCCCCTAGAGACTCCTTCTTGGATTCACAGAAATGAGTTGCTAAATATTTATTTGGGAGATTTTTCCAGATATCTTTTTGTTATTGATCTCTAATTTAATTCCATTATCAATAGGGAAAATATTCTGTATTATTTTGATATTTTAAATTTTTTACTGAGATTTGTCTTACGAACAGCAACTGTAGTTCTGGGTGTAGTTTTCAATAAATGTCTATAAATGCTAAATAGATAGAGTTGGATGATAGTGTTGTTCACATCTTTTAAGCCATATTGAATTCCTGTCTATTTGTTTCATCAATTATTGGATTTGTCTGTTTCTCCCTTTGGTTCTGTCAATTTCTGCTTCATGCTTTTTTTTTTTTTTTGGCCAGGCCACATGGCGTGTGGGATCTTAGTTCTCCAACCAGGGATTGAACCCATGCTCCCTGCAGTGGGAACATTGATGCTTAAACCCTAGAACATCAGGGAAGTTCCCCTGCTTCATGTATTTTGAATGTCTGTTATGGTGCATACCTATTTCAGATTATTGCCTTCTTGATGAAGTGGTCTTTTAATCTTCATGAAATGACCCTCTTTATCCTTGGTAATACTCTTTGTCTTAAAGTTTGCTTTATCTGATATTAATTTAGTCTCTCATGTTCTAGTTGCAAGCTATATCTTTTTCTTGTCTTTATCTTTATCTTCAAAGCATATAGATGAGATTTTGCTTATTTTTAACCCCCTATGACAATTTAATTGCCTTTTAATGGGAATGTTCAGTCCATTTACATTTAATATAGTTACTGATAATGTTGGGTATAAGTCTACTATACTTCTATGGTATGTCTGTCTCCTTAGGTCATTAGTTTTTGTTCCTTCTTCCATGCCTTCTTCCAGATTAACTGAGGATTTTTCTTTTTTGTCTCAGTTTACCTTCTCTATTAAAATATATATTCTTTACTATGACAGTCTGCCTTCAATTAATAACAATTCATGTATAACATAAGAACCTTATAATAGTATAATTCCAAGTACTTTAAATCCCATCTTTTGTGCTAAGGTGCCATATATTTTACTTCCATATACATTAAAAAACCAAAATAACTACAATTACGTTTGCTTTAAATAGCCAATTGAATTCTAAAAACTTTAAAACAAGAAGGAAGGTGTCATTAATATTTACCTACACATTTTGCATTTTCACTGTTCATCTTTCCTTTAGGTTTAAATTTCCATGCAATTTCATTTTGTTCAGCTTGAAGAAACTTCCTTAACATTTCTTCTAGTACAGGTCTGCTTATGACAAATTTTCTCAGCTTTCCTTTACCTGAAAATGCCTTAAATCATTTTTGATACATATCTTTGCTGGCTCTAAAACTCTAGGGAGAAAGTTGGTGGTGTTTTTTTTTTTTCCAGCACTTTAGAGACATCTTTTCCACTGTCTTCTGGCTCTACAATTTCTAATGGAAATCAACCATCATTCTTATCATTTCTTTTCTGTTTCTAATGTTCCTTCTTCTCTGGCTACTTTTACAATTTATTCTTTATCTTTGATTTTCAGCAGTTTTACTATGATGTGCTTCTGTTTTTATGTTTGTTTGTTTGGTTGGTTTCCATCCTCTCTGTCTGAATCTTGCGAGCTTTCTGGATTTGTGTGCTGTCATTTCTTTAAAAATTGGCTGATACCTTTTCTGTTCCATTCTGTCTTATCTTTCTCTGAGATTCCAAGTGCATGTTCATTAGAGTGTGTGATTCTGTCCTACAGGTCACTAAGGCTCTGTTCATTTTTATCAATCTTTTTCTCTCTGAGCTTTAGCTCAAAGGATTTCTATTGATGTCTTCATGTTCACTGACATTTTCCTCTGTTGCATCCAATCTGTTGTTAATTCCACCCAATTAATTTTTTAATTAATTAATTTATTTTTTTGGCTGCATTGGGTCTTTGCTGCTGCGTGCAGGCTTTCTCTAGATGTGGCGAGCAGGGGCTACTCTTTGTTGTAGTGCACAGGCTTCTCATTGTGGTGACTTCTCTTGTTGTGGAGCATGGGCTCTAGGCGCATGGGCCTCAGTAGTCTTGGCATGTGGGCTCAGTAGTTGTGGCTCACAGACTCTAGAGCGCAGGCTCAGTAGTTGTGGCACATGGGCTTAGTTGCTCCGTGGCATGTGGGATCTTCCCAGACCAGGGCTCAAACCCGTGTCCCCTGAATTGGCAGGCAGACTCTTAACCACTGTGCCACCAGGGAAGTCCCAATGTTTTATTTATAATATTGTATTTTTCAGTTCTATCCTGCTTGGGTTTTTAAAATATACAAAATTTCCAAAAGTCTCCTGAAAATTTCTTTTATTATGTCCTGTCCACTCTTTAATAAATTCATCATATTTTTTAAAAAGTGCTTGTCTTCTAATTTCAATACTGGAGTTATTTTTGGTGTCTTTTTCTATTGACTGATTTTTCTCTTGATTATGCATTACATGTTCCTACTTGTTCACATGTCTGGTACTATTTTATTGTACATTGGACACTGCAAATACTACTAATTCTGGATCCTGTTATTTTCCTCTAAAGGGTATTGAGTTTTATTCCAGCATGCTGTTAAACTTGAATCTGTAGAGGCTTGGTTTAATTCGTTGTCAGGAAGAATCTTTTTGGTTTTGCCTTTAGTATCTTTTAATTCTACTTGTAGTCCTTGAGGAAATCCCCTTTCCTGGGGCATAGTGTTTTATACCTAAGGTATGGCCCTTCTGGTGTTCCAGTGGAAAGCTTTCCATACCTCTCTAACTGGGCAGAACTCAAACTATATATTCTGTGTCCTATGTGGTAGGCAACAGTTGAATTCTCTGCTCAGCTTTTTAAGCCTTTCAAATAGAAGGTCCCTTGAGCACTTTGGAGTCTTGTCCACCTATGCATATTTCAGATATCAGTTAAAGATTTGAGTAGTGTTAATACACATATTTTGAAGTTTCCCTCTCTATGGCTCCCTTTTTTTAAATTTTCCCCTTCAATTTTCAGTCTTTCTGACAGTCCCAAACTCTATCTGATGACTCCTCAGGACATTAAGATTGACGTTCCCATGTGGTAACTTCTTCTTTAACCTAAATGTAGGGAAAGGCTTTCTCTCTGTTAAAATCCATTTGACTACACAGAAGTTAAACACCTTTTTGCATGGCAAAAATTACCATGAACAATGTCAAAAGACAAGTGACAAACTGGAAGAAATTTTTGCAATATGACAAAGGTATAAGATCCTTAATATAGAAAATTATTGTACAAAAATACTGAAATCCCTATGGATAAATGGGAAGCTAATATGAACAAATAATACCTGAAAAATATGTTAAAATAGCTCTCACATAGACGAAAAACTATGCAAACTCACTCATAATTAGAGAAGGGACTTAGACCAATATAGATATAATTTCTCACCTATCAAATTGGGAAAAATAAAAAGTATGAGAACACATTCTGTTGATGAGGCTGTGAAGAAACAAACGTTGCTGGGGAGAATGCAAACTGGTACAACCTTCCTGAGGGATAATTTGACAATACTTAACCAAACTACATATGCACTTCCCTTTGGACCCAGCAATCACACTTCCAGAAATCCACCCTAAAGGTACACCTTAAGCAATACTAAATTTCATATGCATACAATAAAGAGGGGTTGAGTAAGCTATGATACATCCATACAGTGTATTATTCTGCTGTTTTTCTGTTTGTTTGTTTAAGAATAAGGTAGGTCGGGCTTCCCTGGTGGCGCAGTGGTTGAGAGTCTGCCTGCCAATGCAGGGGACACGGGTTCGTGCCCTGGTCTGGGAAGATCCCACATGCCGCGGAGCGGCTGCGCCCGTGAGCCATGGCCGCTGAGCCTGCGCGTCCGGAGCCTGTGCTCCGCAACGAGAGAGGCCACAACAGTGAGAGGCCCACGTACCGCAAAAAAAAAAAAAAAAAAAAAAAAAAAAAGATAAGGTAGATCTCTATGAACTGATGTAGAATGCTTTCCAGGACATATGGTTAAGAGGGAAAAAAAAAATACAGAAGAGTATCTATAGTATGCGATCCTTCATGAAAGAGAGAAAACAATATAAGAAAATACAAATGTATCTGATTATTTGTGTGAAAGAAATAAAGGAAGGATAAGTCAAAAACTAAATAGTCTGCTCATCTATTGGAGGTATGTGGGGAAAAAAGAGAAGAATGGAAGTGGGGATGTAGGGGTGAGGAAGGAGTGACAGTTCTGAGTATACTTTTTGTACAGCTTTGATTCTTAGAAACTTAGTAATGTTTCATGTAGCCAAAACATGAATGGATTCAAATCCACCAGGATGTTCGGAGATCCCAGAGTAGAATACAAATAGCCACAAATGAACCTAACTGTGTTGCAAATGAATAACACAGTCTCACTGAAGGAGAAGGAAAGAACGAGTCAACGTAATTTTGGAAATACTTCTTTGATTAGATACCGTAAGCTAAGTTCACAAAGACAAATACTGTATTCTACTTGTAAATGTGTTTCTCACAGAGAGATGGGTTAGCAATTCTGAAACTACTTAATGTGCATACTAGGGAAGATCAAATAAGTAAACATATTAGACAACGAAAGCCAGATTTCTCACTTTCTCAGAGAAAGAAGTTACAAATAGGAAAGAGGGAATGCTTGTCGTTTGGGATTGGAATCAGAACTACCAGTATAAACTCATGGTTTCTAATATCCGCGCATACAAATCTGTGTGAGAATGTGTGAGTGAGTCAACCTATACCTATTTTCTAGCTTAGAACAAGCCTAGAAGTAGTGACACTCCAGTAGCAATTAGCATACTCAGCAACCAGATATTGATTTTTAAATACTATTCTCCAATAAAAGGAACCAGGGACTCTTGGAGAAATGGTTGATTACAGGTTGAGCTGGGAAAATATGAGATGAGCCTGGAACATTTTATGGTACCAAAAAATAAGGAAGCGTTTCAAAAAAAAAAAAAAGATGGGGACATATCAAAGAGATACAGGGGCTAGTTAAACTGAAGGAGATCTCAATGGCCACAGCTGGGACAATTAGAGCAAGAAAATAAAATATGGTAGAATTGGACGTAGCCCAAAAATACAATAAATATCCATTAATCCACACTGATATAAATAATAATTAATTGAATAGATAAATCATTAAATCATTGGAGGAGAAGGGACAGTTCTTGCTTCTAATAAAGGAATGTAGCAGGAATGAGAGAAATAGAATTCCCAGTAATAAACACCACAGTATTATTTCCAGAAAGATCCATAGAGGATTACTAAAATAGTGCGTGAAAGTTTAAGGAAAAAAATAGTATATTTGCATAACCAAATGTGAGTCTCCTCTTTGCTCTTGGTGACTGCATTCCCTTGAAGAAACCACTAACCTTTTTGGTCCTCAGGTTGCCTCCTGAGGGACCCTTCTAGCTCTCACACAAAAAGGAAATGACTGCACCGCCCATGCAGTTATTAGAAATATAACTTCCTCTTCCTTTTCCTTCTCATCACTTCCTCTTCTTTCTTTCCTTTCCATTCCCTACCCATAATAGGCTTCCCTAGGAAGAGAATTTAGGTGATCTCTTTGAGAGAAAGATGGAGGAAGTTAGAATTGAGGGGAAAAGAGAAAATGCAACTCCTAGTATTAACTGGATTTAACGTAACCAGAATAAGAGAGAGGAAAGCATCACAGAACAGAAACATTTCCTATGACCAGAAACAACAGAGAGGGAAGTGCCAAGCTAAGCCTTAGGAGCACGGCACACAGGAGGTAGGCACAGGCAGCCTCGGATCTTCCTGCCTGTCCACTCTGGGGTCTCTCAGACCACCACCTACCCCTTCCTCACACCATGTACAGCTACTGGGATGTGGAAGTCAGTCACTCTTTCCCCCTCGCTGAGTTGCAGGAGTTTAAGCCTTAGCTCTCACTGAGAAATGGGTATATGTTCCCCATTAAAGGAATTTCAAGCCCCGGTCAGCAGCGAAGCCTTACTTTTGCATAAAGTGGCCACTGCATAGGCAGCACCCAGTGCTCTGAAGACAAAAAGGCCCCTCCACCAGGTTGCTCTGGTCTGCTGGTCATCTTCCCAGCCCAACTTGACCACAGGAGTTAGAAGATGCAAGATCAATGCAAACCAGGAACTCAGGAAATTTGGTTTCTAATCCTGTTTCCTGTCTTTGATGATCTGTCTCTGGAATAAAGCTCTTGGCATTTCTGTACCATGAGATTTTCAGTAAAACATCTGCTCTTCAGGTTGCTGTATTGGCTTTTAAAAATGTAACAAACACAACCCAGCTGCTGTTACTCTCTGATTCCTGTCTCCACTCTGAAACTCTCCGAGAAGTACAAGCAAAGCAGACCAGATATTCTCTTTGGGTTCATCGACAATGGCATTTTCCAGCTCCTCTCTGGATCTACCAGACATCACTGGACCAAAGCTCCTGAGGACATGTGACTGATGAGATTCTGGCAGCCTGACCTCCAGCACACGCCATGTGTGTGCCATCCAATCACTGATACAGACAGCTCACATTTTCTGCGGACAAGAACTCACATAAGATTCCATATGCCAACCAGGTGGCCTGGGCAAAGAAACTGTTAGTCTAAAATTCTAACAGAATAACTGGCATCATCTGTTAGAAAGATAGCCTTCTGAGGTACTATGATTTCATTATATTCTAAAGATCTAAAGAGCTTTAGAGTCTCTCTCTCTCTCACACACACACACGTGTGCACACACACACACACACACACACACAGCAGTCAGGCTGCACTGACCACAACAATAAAGACGGTAGGTGACTGTCACTTTTCTAAACAGAAAGCTCTATAAAGTTACATCTCCGAAAACCTTATTTCCAGCCTCCACCAATTCTTCTCCAACCAGACCTCAAATTCTGAATGAGAAAAAATAACTTAGGGTAGTTGTTTCCAAGTGAGCTGACTGCCCCCGAATTTTGAGGATGATTCATGATATTCATTTACAAACCACTTCTCTTTCCCTTTTGACTCAGCCTTGCAGTGTGGAGGAGGGCAACATGAATCAGATTTTTAAAATCATTCTTTTCCAGGTGATTCCTACACACCCTGAAATGGGGGAACCACCAGTGCAGTAGAAGAATATTACAGGTGATGAGAGACAGACATGAATAAACTGGGTAACCAGAACAGTCTTCATCCCACCTGAATCATCATCCCTCTACCTGCCCAATTTTTGTTACCCACATTTGAAAATAGTCATCTGTTAAACATATTGATTACTCAGGGGATACATTTTTCTTCCCTAGATTTTTCTCTGTAAAATGAAGTCCTTAATAAAATATTCTCAAAGTGACAAGTCATTGTTTATTGTCACCCTCCCACCACTAATGGGGAAGTGATATAGTGACCCTGATGAACAACGTTTGCAGCAGGATTTTAGAAAGCTGGGGGAGTGGAGCTTCCAAGACAAGCCATGGGGCTGGGCTCCCTCCATGGCCACCACCACACAGAAGGACATTTCCTGGCTCCATTTTAAGTTAAATTCTGGCTGCACCAAGGAGGGAAAGGCAGTATCAGATGATAGGTCTTTCGTGAGGACCTAGGGGTCTTGACTCTCTAACTCTGTGAACTTCTAGCCCTTAGTGCTCCCTCCAGGGTAAGAGGGAGATGGGCTATCTAACGCATGTGAGCTAAGTGTCTCCAAAATAAAATGTGCATTTGAGGAAAATTAAAGAGTATTTACTATAAAACAAAAGAAAAGCAGACTTCCGGAGCCCACTCCTATTTTTGCTTCTTGAAAAGATCCTGAACCAAATCACATGGTTATTTTTACAAGATCTTGGCATTCTAGATGAAATCACCCACCTTTGGACACCATTCGAGGACTATTCTCCAGACCCCATTTGGGTCAGATGTTCAAACTGCTGACCAGGTCATTTTATTTCCAGATCCACCAAATTAATGTAGGTAGACGTAAGCCAACATAGAGCTAGCTGAACAAAAAGCTGAGCCAAAAATACAAACTTAAATGTAGAAGTCAGAATTCTTTTCCCTAAGCTTGTAGGTTCTGTCATAATTTAGTACTTATTTCATTCTGCCTTGGGCTATAACTAGTGGACTTATCCCAAGGTAGGAGCATATCTTAATAATCTTTGTAGTCTTCGCATGCTTAGCCCTAGAAAACTGTATTGTTTAATGAATATTTAATTGAATTGACTATTAAAATGGTTACACTAATGGTAGTAACTCAGATAATTAACATGAGTACAAGGTTTATCATTTCTTAAATGCTTTTTAAAAAACATATTCTGGGCTTCCCTGGTGGCACAGTGGTTGAGAGTGCGCCTGTCGATGCAGGGGACACGGGTTCGTGCCCAGTCCAGGAAGATCCCACATGCTGTGGAGCAACTAAGCTCATGTGCCACAACTACTGAGCCTGCACGCCACAACTACTGAAGCCCGTGCTCCTAGAGCCTGTGCTCTGCAACAAGAGAAGCCACCATAATGAGAAGCCCATGCTCTGCAGAAAAGAATAGCTCCCACTCGCCCTAGAGAAAGCCTGTGCGCAACAACAAAGACCCAATGCAGCCAAAAATGAATAAATAAGATAAATAAATTTTACAAAAAGACACATGCACCCCAATATTCATTGCAGCACTATTTACAATAGCCAGGACATGGAAACAACATAAATGTCCATCAAGAGAGGAATGGATAGGGCTTCCTTGGTGGCGCAGTTGAGAGTCTGCCTGCCAATGCAGGGGACACGGGTTTGAGCCCTGGTCTGGGTAGATCCCACATGCCGCGGAGCGGCTGGGCCCGTGAGCCATGGCTACCAAGCTTGCGCGTTGGGAGCCTGTGCTCCGCAACAGGAGAGACCACAACAGTGAGAGGCCCATGTACCGCAAAAAAAACCAAACAAAAACAAAAAAAAAAAAAAAAAGAGAAAAAAGGAATGGATAAAGAAGATGTGGTATATATAGATACAGTGGAATATTACTCAGCCATAAAAAGGAACGAAATTGGGTCATTTGTAGAGACGTGGATGGACCTAGACACTGTCATACAGAGTGAAGTAAGTCAGAAAAAGAAAAACAAACATCATATATTAACATATATGTGGAATCTGAAAAAGTTGATGTAGACGATCTTATTGACAAAGCAGAAATAGAGGCACAGATAAAGAGAACAAATGTATGGATACCAAGGAGGAAGGGGGGGTAGGATGAATTGGGAGATTGTGATTGTCATATATACACTATTGATACTATGTATAAAATAGATAACTATTGAGAACATACTGTATAGCACAGGGAACTCCACTCAATGCTCTGTGATAACCTAAATGGGAAGGAAATCATGTTGACTTTTAATGTAATGAAACATATATTTTAACCTATGTTTTTCTCTAATGATCAAACAAAACAATGCCTTTTGCCTACCCTGCAATTAAAGTAAGAAATTGAGCATGTTTTTACTTTACTTTAGTTTTTTTTATCTTACCTTAAAATATTTTAGGAACCATTCTATTATAGAACCAATGACACAAAGGTTTTTTTTAATTCATGTTTTTTTTCCAAAAACATTTTTTAGCTTATGTATTTAACTCTGGAACTAATTTTTTAAAACACATAATTATTCGTAGGCTGATTCACATGGACCATTGATCCTTTTATATCTTGACTTCCTTATCTTCAAGTTATTACTTTTAATTCTTTTTCATGTCTTATTGAGTAGGTCTGTGAATAAGTTTCAAGGAAGGCCAAGGAAGTGAAATTGCTTCTGATTCTTAGATTTCTGAAGATATCTTTCCACTGCTTGTACTCATGAATTAAATTTGGTTTGGAATGGTATGCTTAGATCATGAGTTTCCTCTTTAGAGGAGCAGGTCTTACTCCATTTGGAGATGGTGAATAAAGATTTAAGTTAAGCTTGTTTTTTTCCATTTGTTGGTAAACTATTATTTTCTGTCTGGTTGCTTTAATGAAATTCTCTTTACTCTGCATTCGCAAGCTATATCCAGGTATGGTTTTTATCCTATTAAAATCTTGATTTTTTTTTTACACTAAGAAAAATATATTTCTTTTCTGTTGGTTATTATAATTCTGCTCCTTTTGTTCCAGCATTTTCAGGAATATTTCAGGAATATTTCTTATCCATGGGTTGTATTTCTACTATTTTCACTCTGTGTTGATTATCATCTCATGCCATTTCATCATTTTTTTAAATTAATTAATTTATTTTTAGCTGTGTTGGGTCTTCACTGCTGCGCGTGGGCTTTCCCTAGTTGCAGCGGGTGGGGGCTAATCTTCACTGTGGTACACAGGCTTCTCATTGTGGTGGCTTCTCTTGTTGCAGAGCATGGGCTCTAGGCACACAGGCTCAGTAGTTGTAGCTCACAGGCTCTAGAGCACAGGCTCTAGAGCACAGGCTCAGCAGATGTGGCACACGGGCTTAGTTGCCCCACGGCATGTGGAATCTTCCCAGACCAGGGCTCAAACCCGTGTCCCCTGCATTGGCAGGCGGATTCTTAACCACTGCATCACCAGCGAAGTCCCCATGCCATTTCATCTTTATCCTTTACTTCTACAGTCTTGGAAAGCTAGATTACATTTTCTCCATTGTTAGTTCTGCTTACAAGTGCATCTCTGCCTTTGATCGCATCCTTCTCTTACTTTGGCTGGCTCCATGTTTGATAAGGCAGGGAATGTGGAGAGACTTAAACCCACCTGGATGTGTCCTGGGCATCTGGCAGGAACTCTCCTCAGACCTACAACTGAAGGATGGAGTGGTTTGCACAAACCTGGCCCAACTTCCAGCAGGTACTCATCAGTCTCTCTGTTTCACAAGGTGGATTTTGACCATTTCTGCTCCCAGGGCTCTTCTGCCGCAGAGCATTTCCGAAGAGACTACCCATCCCCATGTGCCATTCATCCTCCTCCCGCTCTGTGTTGTACTGGGAGATGTAATCTTGGAATCAATATAAAAAGAGACAAACTGAAGGGGGAGAGTTTCATGGGACACAATTCTGGTCCTCTTGGAACATAATTCCTTTGCAGAGGGGGAGCCGTGGTCTGACTTCAGGTTATGGTAGCACTGAGGTCCTGAGCCTGGGTAGAAAGTGGGATAAGTAAAGCCTTCTCTTGGGGTCTTGTTGTCTATTCCATGTTGGGATGAGGAGATGAAACAGATATTGCTGGGGTGGGGGTGTTTCCTCAAACCAACCCCATTGGTACAGTACTTGGTGCAAATTCCCTCTAGATTTCTTATCAATGCTGATAAGAGGTTTTATGTTTTTGCAGAACGTCATGGGCATTTTAATAGGAAATAGAGTGCATCTCAGGCTAATTCAATGGTTAATTTTCACATGTGCCTGATGCACGCCCCCCACCAAGAAAACAATGTATTCACTATTACATCCAGACAATGACTCTTCAATTCCAATAAGGGTTCAAAATTACCCCACTCATCAACTCCCATGGCAGCCAAACGACACTTGCAGGTAAAATTCTAAAAGATGCCGCACAAGAGATAATCACTAGCATCAGGGCCTCCAAAGCGAGCAAGGCTGTCATGCAAAATGGCTTGTAGGAATTCTAGCCATTTCCAGAAGCTTGTAATTACGCTGACTCATCCTGTATTACATTAGCAGATAGTTCACCAGCAAGAATATGCCTTAAACACCAAAAGGAAAAATATAACACAATGTATCTTTACCTTACAATAAATCCGGGCCACCAAACCCCGCTGAAGAACCCTTCATGAAAATTGACTGCTTTCAACAGAAAGGCGAGATTACCGACTGTGTCCATGTTAAACGCCAGGAAACTGAAGGAAAAACACAGTGACCATCATTATTACTTTGGCCTCACCAAAGAATTTCAATTTGAAAGAAATAGGGTTTGTATTTTCAAAAAGAATTTCCTCCCAATAGATAAGTAGTGTAAGTACACGTAATCATCCCCTTGCATCTCTTACTTGCTGTATTTTGTGCCTCTTCTCGCTATTTTTTGGATGAATGCTTGGATCTAGTTATTCTATGTGGTCATCCTCGTGATATAAGGATAATTTGGTTTACTGCTTTTTCCACTTATGGCTTTTTTAATCTTTTAAAGAATATTTTATTTAACTTTAAAAAAAAAATTTATTGAAGTGTACCTGATGTACAATATTGTATGTTACAGGTGTACAATATAATGATTCACAATTTTTTTTTTTTTCTTTTGCGGTACGCGGGCCTCTCACTGTTGTGGCCTCTTCCATTGCGGAGCACAGGCTCCGGAGGTGCAGGCTCATCGGCCATGGCTCACGGGCCCAGCCGCTCCGCGGCATGTGGGATCTTCCCAGACCGGGGCACGAACCTGTGTCCCCTGCATCGGCAGGTGGACTCTCAACCATTGCGCCACCAGGGAAGCCCGATTCACAATTTTTAAAGGTTATACTCCATTTAGTTATTATAAAATATTGGCTATATTCCCTGTGTTGTACAATATATCCTTGTAGCTTATTTTATACCTAATAATTTATACCACTTACTATTGTATTAAAATAGTGTTTAATATTTTACATAGTCTTCCTTCATTAACAGCTATATAATTTTCATGAAGTAGGTTTATAATAATTTACCCAACATTGTTGGACATTTGTTATAACAGTGATTATAAATGAATAGTAGTAGTCAAATATATCTGTCACAAAGTACTTGGCAATGAATAATATTTCTCAAATACATTATGTATTTATTGCTAACTATTGCTGTGAATTATTCAATAATCTCAATAATTCTGTGATGTGGATACTACAATTAACCAATGTACAGTTGGGAGAATCTGAGGCTCTGCAAGATTCAGTAACCTGCTCAAGGTCACAGAGGCAGAACACGTTCAAGCTCAGTGTTGTCTCAGGGGATGCCCGTATTGAAGGGAAGAGGAGCCCCAGAGGGCAGTGAGAGGGGTGTGGACAAGCGCAGGGTAGAGCGTGTCACAGAGACGGTGACTTTCTTCAGCAGGAAGTAATTTCCATCTTCCCCATATGGCAAATGAGGAAACTGAGGCACATGGGAGTTAAGAGATTTAGGCACAAACAGACTCAAAACACCCAAATCTCCCTCAAAAACTCTTGGAGCTTTTCATCATGCAACTCTGCCTTTTGGGGTGATTTTGTCCCCCTAACCCTCCATGAAACTTCTGTCTTTCGAACTTAGAATTAACTGAGTTAATTCACAGTTAGGGTTTCCCATATCTCAGCTACCCCTTTGCCCTCCCCTTCCCCCAGATCTTTGGGAAGTAAGTTATTATAAGACCCAAATAATTTAGATTCTCTTTAATTAAAATTTAAAACCTACACGTAGCTTGTTGTTGCTTAATCAGAAGCCACAAGAGAAATATTAAGAAGCACTGATACAGTGCTTTTGAGAATCATCCTCCATTTAGACAAGTAAGATGGGAGGTTACTTACATGCCAGTTTCACGGTAATTTAAATTATATCAATACTTATTCTGAATCTAGTCTTTAGAAGATTGGGTTTCTGTTTCAAACTATTTCACAAAAGCTGTAAAGAACTTTCATATTCTACTGAAAAGCATGTTTTAGTCATTCCAGGGACTGTTACTATGAAACATGGAGACTGTGAATGTTGTTATTAGAAACTACCTTTCCTGGGATATTTATTGTAGAACGCTGTCCACCTGAGGTTGTGAACAGCATGCACCACAGGAAGTGGACTTCATCCACCCACCCTATCATAGTCACCTACCAAGCATGACTGTGCCACATGGCTCTAGGAGCTCACCCAGCATAGAAGACTAGGCAGAGTATCTTAAAAGTAGGAAAATCACTAAGGGCAACCTCCTTGTATTTCACAAGAAGGTCAAAATGACTCTAAATTTAAATAAAATTTAAATTAAATTCAAAGGTACATCATGAGTCATCAGGAAGCTGCAAATGGAAACCACAATGAGGTAGCATAATAAATCCACCAGAATGACTGAAACTAAATAGACTGACAACTTCAAATGTTGACAAGGATAAGGAGTAACCAGAACTCTCATACTTGTTGATGGACTGTAGAACCGTAAAACCACACTGGAAAAAGTTATCAGTTTCTCATAAAACTAAATACACGTAACCCATGACTCAGCAATTCCATTCCTACTATTTGCCTTAGAGAAATAAAAACACATTCATGAAAACACTTGTATACAAATGTTCACGGAAGTTCTGCTCAGAGGAGTGAAAACCTGTTAATATCCGAGGTGTCTACCTGTCACGAGAATGGAAAACAATACAATCATACGCCAATAAAATGGACAACCTAGAAGAAATGGATAAAGTCCTAGAAACGTATGCTCTTTCAAGACCGAATGAAGAAGAAATAGAAAATATGAACAGACTAATTACGAGTAATAAAATTGAATCAGTAAAAGAACCAAACAAACTAAAAAAACTCCCAACAAACAAAAGTCCAGGACAAGGTGGCTTCATAGGTGAATTCTACCAAAAATTTAAAGAACAAGTAACACCGATCTTTCTCAAACTACCCCAAAATATCGAAGAGAAAGGAACACTTCTGAACTCATTATATGAGGCCAGCATCACCGTGATACAAAAACCAGTAAAGATATCAGACAAGGGGAGGCCTTCAAGGTGGTGGAGGAGTAAGCCGTGGAGATCAACTTCCTCCCCCAAAATACATCAGAAATACATCTACATGTGGAACAACTCCTACAGAACACCTACTGAATGCTGGCAGAAGACCTCAGACTTCCCAAAAGATATACATATATTTTTCCTTTTTCTCTTTTTGTCAGTGTGTATGCGTATGCTTCTTTGTGCAATTTTTGTCTGTATAGCTTTGCTTTTACCATTTGTCCTAGGGATCTGTCTGTCAGGGTTGTTTTTTTTTTTTCTTTTTTTTCGGTACGCGGGCCTCTCACTGTTGTGGCCTCTCCCGTTGCGGAGCACAGGCTCCGGACACGCAGCCTCAGCGGCCATGGCTCACGGGCCCAGCCGCTCCGCAGCATGTGGGATCTTCCCAGACAGGGGCACGAACCCATGTCCCCTGCATCGGCAGGCAAACCCTCAACCACTGTGCCACCAGGGAAGCTCCGGGGTTTTTTTTTAGTATAGTTTTTAGCACTTGTTATTATTGGTGGATTTGTTTTTTGGTTTGGTTGCTCTCTTTCTTTCTTTCCCTCCCTCCCTCCTTCCCGCCCTCCCTTCCTTCCTTCCTTTCTTTTTTCTCCTTTTTCTTCTGAGCCGTGTGGCTGAAAGGGTCTTGGTGCCCTGGCCAGGTATAAGGCCTGTGCCTCTGAGGTGGGAGAGCCAAATTCAGGACACTGGTCCACAAGATACCTCCTAGCTCCACATAATATCAAACGGCGAAAACTCTTCCCAGAGATCTCCATCTCAACACTAAGACCCAGCTCCACTTAATGACCAGAAAGCTACAGTGCTGGACACCCTATGCCAAACAACTAGCAAGACAGGAACACAACCCAACCCGTTAGCAGAGAGGCTGCCTAAAATCATAATAAGGTCACAGGCACCCCAAAACACACTATCAGATGAAGTCCTGCCCACCACAAAGACAGGATCCAGCCTCATCCACCAGAACACAGGCACAAGTCCCCTCCACCAGGAACCCTATACAAAGCACTGAACCATCTTTACCCACTGGGGGTAGACAGCAAAAATAACGGGAACTACGAACCTGCAGCCTGTGAAAAGGAGACCCCCAAACACAGTAAGTTAAGCAAAATGAGAAGACAGAGAAACACACAGCAGATGAAGGAGCAAGGTAAAAACCCATCAGACCGGGCTTCCCTGGTGGCGCAGTGGTTGAGAGTCCACCTGCCGATGCAGGGGACACGGGTTCATGTCCCGGTCCGGGAAGATCCCACGTGCCGTGGAGCAGCTGGGCCTATGAGCCATGGCCGCTGAGCCTGCGTGTCCGGAGCCTGTGCTTCACAACGGGAGAGGCCACAACAGTGAGAGGCCCGCGTACCACAAAAAAAAACAAACAAAAACAAAAACGCATCATATCAAACAAATGAAGAGGAAATAGGCAGTCTACCTGAAAAAGAATTCAGAGTAATGACAGTGAAGATGATCCAAAATCTTGTAAATAGAATGGAGAAAAGACAAGAAACGTTTAACAAGGAACTCGAAGAACTAAAGAGCAAACAAACAATGATGAACAACACAATACATGTAATTAAAAATTCTCTAGAAGGAATCAATAGCAGAATAACTGAGGCAGAAGAATGGATAAGTGACCTGGAAGATAAAATAGTGGAAATAACTACTGCAGAGCAGAATAAAGAAAAAAGAATGAAAAGAATTGAGGACAGTCTCAGAGACCTCTGGGACAACAGTAAATGCACCAACATTTGAATTATAGGGGTCACAGAAGAAGAAGAGAAAAAGAAAGGGTCTGAGAAAATATTTGAAGAGATTCTTGTTGAAAACTTCCCTAACATGGGAAAAGAAACAGTCAGTCAAATCCAGGAAGTACAGAGAGTCCCATACAGGATAAATCTAGGAGAAACACGTCAAGACACATATTAATCAAACTGCCAAAAATTAAATACAAAGAAAAAATATTAAAAGCAGCAAGGGAAAAACAGCAAATAACATACAAGGGAATCCCCATAAGGTTAACAGCTGATCTTTCAGCAGAAACTCTGCAAGCCAGAAGGGAGTGGCAGGACATATTTAAAGTGATGAAAGGGAAGAACCTACAACCAAGATTACTCTACTCAGCAAGGATCTCATTCAGATTCAAAGGCAAAATTAGAACCTTTACAGACAAGCAAAAGCTAAGAGAATTAAGCACCACAAAACCAACTTTACAACAAATGCTAAAGGAACTTCTCTAGGCAGGAAACAAGACAGAAGGAAAAGACCTACAATAACAAACCCAATACAATTAAGAAAATGGTAATAGGGACATACATATTGATAACTACCTTAAATGTAAATGAATTAATGCTCCAACCAAAAGACACAAAATGGCTGAGTGGATACAAAAACAAGACCCGTATATATGCTGTCTACAAGAGACCCACTTCAGACCTAGGGACATACAGACTGAAAGTGAGGGGATGGAAAAAGTTATTCCATGCAACTGGAAATCAAAAGAAAGCTGGAGTAGCAGTTCTCATATTAGACAAAATAGACTTTAAAATAAACACTATTACAAGAGACAAAGAAGGACACTCCATAATGATCAAGGGATCAATCCAAGAAGATATAACAATTGTAAATATTTATGCACCCAACATAGGAGCACCTCAAAACACAAGGTAAATGCTAACAGCCATAAAAGGGGAAATCTACAGTAACACAAGAAGAATAGGAGACGTTAACACCCCACTTTCACCAATGGACAGATCATCCAAAATGAATTAAACAAGGAAACACTAGCTTTAAATGATACATTAAACAAGATGGACTTAACTGACAGTTATAGGACATTCCATCCAAAAACAACAGAATACACTTTCTTCTCAACTGCTCATGGAACATTCTCCAGGATAGATCATATCTTGGGTCACAAATCAAGCCTTCTTAAATTTAAGAAAATTGCAATCATATCAAGTATCTTCTCCGACCACAACACTATGAGACTAGATGTCAATTACACGACGAAATCTGTAAAAAATACACACACCTGGAGGCTAAACAATATACTACTTAATAACCAAGAGATCACTAAAGAAATGAGAGGAAACCAAAAAATACCTAGACACAAATGACAATGAAAACATGACAACCCAAAACCTATGGAATGCAGCAAAAGCAGTTCTAAGAGGGAAGTTTATGGCAATACAATACTACCTCAAGAAACAAGAAAAATCTCAAATAACCGAAATTTACACCTAAAGCAATTAGAGAAAGAACAAAAATACCCCAAAGTTAGCAGAAGGAAAGAAATCATAAAGATCAGATCAGAAATAAATGAAAAAGAAATGAAGGAAATGAGAGCAAAGATCAATTAAACTAAAAGCTCGTTCTTTGAGAAATTAAACAAAATTGATAAACCACTAGCCAGACTCATCAAGAAAGAAAAAGGGAGAAGACTCAAATAAATAGAATTAGAAATGAAAAAGGAGAAGCAACAACAGACACTGCAGAAATACAAAGGATCATGAGAGATTACTACAAGCAACTACATGCCAATAAAATGGACACCCTGGAAGAAATGGACAAATTCTTAGAAAAGCACGACCTTCCAAAACTGAACCAGGAAGAAATAAGAAATATAAACAGGCCAATCACAAGCACTGAAATTGAGACTGTGATGAAAAATCTTCCAACAAACAAAACCCCAGGACCAGATGGCTTCACAGGTGAATTCTATCAAACATTTAGAGACGAGCTAACACCTATCCTTCTCAAAGTCTTCCAAAATATAGCAGAAGAAGGAACACTCCCAAACTCATTCTATGAGGCCACTGTCACCCTAATACCAAAACCAGACAAAGATGTCACAAAGAAAGAAAACTACAGGCCAGTATCACTGATGAACATAGATGCAAATGCTCCTCAACAAAATACCAGCAAACAGAATCCAACAGCACATTAAAAGGATCATACACCATGATCAAGTGGGGTTTACCCCAGGAAGGCAAGGATTCTTCAATATATGCAAATCGATCAATGTGATACACCATATTAACAACTTGAAGGAGAAAAACCATATGATCATCTCAGTAGATGCAGAGAAAGCTTTAGACAAAATTCAACACCATTTATGATAAAAACCCTCCAGAAAGTAGGCATAGAAGGAACTTACCTCAACATATCAAAGGCCATATATGACAAATTCACAGCCAACATTGTTCTCAATGGTGAAAAACTGAAACCATTTCCACTAAAATCAGGAACAAGACAAGGTTGCCCACTCTCACCACTACTATTCAACATAGTTTTGGAAGTTTTAGCCACAGCAATCAGAGAAGAAAAAGAAATAAAAGGAATCCAAATCGGAAAAGAAGAAGTAAAGCTGTCACTGTTTGCAGATGACATGATACTATACATACAGAATCCTAAAGATGTTACCAGGAAACCACTACAGCTAATCAATGAATTTGGTAACTTAGCAAGATACAAAATTAATGCACAGAAATCTCTTGCAATCCTATATACTAATGATGAAAAATATGAAAGAGAAATTAGGGAAACACTCTCATTTACCATTGCAGCAAAAAGAATAAAATACCTAGGAATAAACCTACCTAAGGAGACAAAAGACCTGTATGCAGAAATCTATAAGACACTGATGAAAGAAATTAAAGATAATACAAACAGATGGAGAGATATACCATGTTCTTGGATTGGAAGAATCAACATTGTGAAAATGACTATACTACCCAAAGCGATCTACAGATTCAATGTAATTCCTATCAAACTACCAATGGCATTTTTCACAGAACTATAACAAAATATCTCACAATTTGTATGGCAACACAAAAGACCCCAAATAGCCAAAGCAATATTGAGAAAGAAAAATGGAGCTGGAGCAATCAGGCTCCTGTACTTCAGACTATACTACAAAGCCACAGTATTCAAGACAGTATGGTACTGGCACAAAAACAGACATATAGATCAGTGGAACAGGATAGAAAACCCAGAGATAAATCCACGCACATATGGTCACCTTATCTTTGATAAAGGAGGCAAGAATATACAATGGAGAAAAGACAGCCTCTTCAATAAGTGTGCTGGGAAAACTGGACAGCTACATGTAAAAGAATGAAATTAGAACACTCCCTAACACCATACACAAAAATAAACTCAAAATGGATTAAAGACCTAAATGTAAGGCCAGACACTATCAAACTCTTAGAAGAAAACATAGGCAGAACACTCTATGACATAAATCACAGAAAGATCCTTTTTGACCCACCACCTAGAGAAATGGAAATAAAACCAGAAATAAAGAAATGGGACCTAATGAAACTGAAAGCTTTTTCACAGCAAAGGAAACCATAAACAAGACGAAAAGACAACCCTCAGAATGGGAGAAAATATTTGCAAATGAAGCAACTGACAAAGGATTAATCTCCAAAATTTACAAGCAGCTCAATATCAAAAAAAACAAACAACCCAATCCAAAAATGGGCAGAATACCTTAATAGATATTTCTCCAAAGAAGATATACAGATTGCCAATAGACACATGAAAGGATGCTCAACATCACTAATCATTAGAGAAATGCAAATCAAAACTACAATGAGGTATCACCTCACACCAGTCAGAATGGCCATGATCAAAAAATCTATACAGAACAAATGCTGGAGAGGGTTTGGAGAAAAGGGAACCCTCTTGCACTGTTGGGGGGAATGTAAATTGATACAGCCGCTATGGAGAACAGCATGGAGGTTCCTTAAAAAACTAAAAATAGAACTACCATACGATCCAGCAATCCCACTCCTGGGCATATATCCTGAGAAAACCATAATTCAAAAAGAGTCATGTACCACAATGTTCACTGCAGCTCTATTTACAATAGCCAGGACATGGAAGCAACCTAAGTGTACATTGACAGATGAATGGATAAAGAAGATTGGCACATATATACAATGGAATATTACTCAGTCATAAAAAGAAACGATATTGAGTTATTTGTAGTGAAGTGGATGGACCTAGAGTCTGTCATACAGAGTGAAGTAGGTCAGAAAGAGAAAAACAAATACCGTATGCTAACATACATATATATATATATATATACACACACACACATATATATATATGGAATATTTAAAAAAAAAAGGTTCTGAAGAAACTAGGGGCAGGACAGGAATATAGATGCAGATGTAGAGAATGGAGTTGAGGACACGGGGAGGGGAAGGGTAAGCTGGGATGAAGTGAGATAGTGGCATGGACTTGTATACACTACCAAATGTAAAACAGATAGAGGGAAGCAGCCGCATAGCACAGGGAGATCAGTTCAGTGCTTTGTCACCACCTAGAGGGGTGGGATAGGGAGGGTGGGAAGGAGACGCAAGAGGGAGGAGATATGGGGATATATGTATATGTATGGCTGACTCACTTTGTTATAAAGCAGAAACCAGCACACCACTGTAAAGCAGTTATACTCCAATAAAGATGTTATAAAAAGAAGATTTGTGTCTTTCATTGTAGGTAAATTCTACATAAGTAGAAAAACCTGTAACCAAATATTGAACTCTAGTTAATGATGCTCATACCAAATTATTTATTATTTAGAAGTATATTGATGTCTGCTGTTTACTTTGAAGTGCACCAGCAAAAGAAAAGATGAATTGAAGGATGGGTTGAGGGGTTGGTACAGGGGTACATATGTGATACAGTAATCACAGCCACAGGTTAAGAGTTGACTCTCTATGGTGAGTATATGAATGTTCCCTACAATTATTTCAATTTCCCTGAGTGTCTGAAAATGTTCATAATGTAAATGGCACAGCATTCAAGTACAGCACAGAAGCTTGCCTTTCCTCAGCCTCCACAGTCTCCTGGGGATCCACAGGCTGATGAGATCTGTGAGGGCTCCAGTGTCAACCCCTTAGGAGAGGGGGAGAGGCAGCACTCATTGGGACAAGAAAGGGCAGAACCAAGTACAGCCCCAATCAGAGCCAAGCCCTGGCCTCCTCACCTAGTCTCATGGAACCTTTCCAGTACCATGACTGACTCCCCCCACTGTTCAGATGAAGGCTAGCCTCTGGGGGTCCATACAAATGGCCGCCTACCTGGAGGGATTTCAGGGCACCAGGAAGTTCTCACCCCTTCTTTCCTCCTGTCCCCACCTGCTCATGGGTACTTCTCTTGTGAGTTGTCAGTAAGACTGCCATCCAACGGCTCTACTTGCATGTAAGCTCCATGAAGGCTGAGAACCCACAGTTACTGCTGTATTGTTAACACCTAGAGAAGTGCCCCATACACTATGTGTGTGGAAATGTGTTGGATGACAAAGGCTTTTCTTAATATACAGAAAAATCAGAGTAAGTAAGGTTTGGGGACTTAAGGAGATAAACACAGCCAGACTGAATCAGTAAAACCGGGATGTGTGGGAGAGAGAAGTGCACTGTTTTGGAGGTTAATAACAGAGACAAAATAAATGGACTGGAACTTTCCAAATATTTACAATTGGAATACTGCCTTTGGCACATCTCAAGTCTATCTTGGAAGACTTGCTAGAAATATAGATTTGCATATCGGCAAGAGTCTGTTTTGCTTTCGAAATGATGGAAACAAGCCCTGCTCCGCTATCTGGAAGAGAAATGGAGGGGCAGATGATATGTAGCTAGCTAGGGAACACGATTCCTGAATGGATGGAACTGATTCTGATGGGAATTGTACTGTTCTTTCAACTCCTTATATGTTGGAAATTTTCCAGCTAATAAACTTCGGGGAAAGCTATCAGCATCACAAAATGCCCATTCAGGGCTAGAAATATTAAAAAGATTCACTGACTTTTTAGAGTGTGCAAGGACAAACTGAGACAAAACCAAGGGAAACTGTATAAAATAAAAACTTAAAAAAAAAAAAACACCCCCAAACCGAGCGAGACTTAAGTGAAACAGTCCTAGGATATGGGATCTGATGTTTCCAGCTTTAAGATAGACTACAGTTTGAATAAACAGGAACCTGAGCAGTAGTTTAAAAAAAAAAGGGGAGGAGGACAGAACGCAGATTTTTAAAATTTCACTTCATGCCAACAGATATGAAATGTCCCATATTATATATATTGTGTTTTCCATGTCTTTTATTAGGATTGTAAGATTATACTTTTTAATGAATAGTTTCCTTGGAAATTAGTTCAATACATTTGGGTTATGAAGACCAAAGTCTCCCTCCAAATAAAAATAATAATTTTCAAAATGCACAAAAGGAGGAAGCACAATAAACTCCTCAAAAGTAGCACAAAGGAGGCAGCACATTTATGAGCATAAATCAATAAACACAATTGAGAGTTTCTCAAGTATGCAGGGGTTATTTACCATATTAACTGATTAAAGAAGAAATATCAGAATAGATAAAAATCATTTGCAGTAAAATTCATCTACTAATAAGAAGAATATGTTAAAAATAACAGTAAAAGGAGCTTCTTTAGGAAGTAAAGTGTGTCTATCAAAAAACTTTAGCAAATGTCATTCTTAATAGTGAAATATTAAACTAATTCTTTTTAAAACCAGGGATAAAATACTTTCTCACAAAAAAGAATAACTGGAAAGGAAGAAAGAAAAATTCATTATCTACAGATAGTAGGACTGTCTACCTCAAAGAACCTATAGTCACATTTAAAAGAAATTTTTTTACGGTCAGGTTTATATATTGTACAAAATCCAACTGTGCGTATAATAAATCAGCAACAACAAAACCCAGAATTTTAAAAATATTCTTTTTACAACAACAACAAATTCTAGTGTACCTAGTAATAAATCTGTCTGACGTTATACTATGTTTGAAAGAAATTTTCAAACTCTGGGAGACACTTGGGAGATTAACATTTCTGAGAGGAAGTTCACTTTTATAAGCGTGTCAATTTTTCTGCAAATCTTCAGATTTAATACACTGTCAAAGAAAATTCCAGTAGATTTTTTAAAATTGTGGTAACATAACATAAAATCTACTACCTTAACCATTTTTAAGAGTACAGTTCAGTGGCATTAAGTACATTCACTTGATCATGCAACCATCACCAATATGCATCTCCAAAATTTTTTCACCTTCCCAAACTGAGATTCTGTACCCAGCGAACACTAACTCCCATTTCTTCCTCCTCCTAGCCCCTGGTAACCACTATTCTACTTTGTCTCTATGAATTTGGCTACTCTAGATACCTTATATAAGGGCAACTATACAAAATTTGTCCTTTTGGTGTATGCAAGTTCTTTTTTTTTTTTGGAGGAACTTGACAAACTTAACTCTAAAACTTATGTGGACATGCAAAAGACCCAGAATAGCCAACAATTCTGAATTATATTTTAAAGGTAATAATATAATAATATTATATATAATAAGCACCATATAATACTATTATACTATTATAAACCTAGTGGAATTGAGATGGTGTATTGTTGAATTAAGAATATACAAACAGTCTAGGACCCAAATAGCCCCCAAATGGACTCCTGCATATATAAAAGTTTAATAAATGTCAGAGGGGACATTCCACATCACTTGGGAAAGACAGTCAATTCAGTATATGGGGCTGGAACAACTGACAATCTCTACAGGAGAAAAAAAAAATGAAATTAAATCCCTCCCTCACACCACAGACAAAAGTTTCTAATGGATTCAAGAGTTAAATGTGAAAGGTGAAACTCTCAAACTTTAAAAAGTGTATATTTCATGACATCAAAGACAAGATATGGAAAAGATTGATAAACTCAATTGTAATTTAAGAATTTTTGTTAATCAAAAAACACCATAAAGAAAATATAAGACAAGCCACAAACTTGGAGAAGAGAACTGTAACATCTAAAAGTCAATAAGACTAAGACCAAAAAAAAAAAAAAAAAAGAAAGAAAAATTGGCAAAAGGCATGACAGGCATTTCACATAGGAAGAAATACAAATGGCAAATAGACGTGTGAAAGCATACTCGGTTGTAAGAGTAATATGAAAATGCAATTTTAAAGCATAGTGAGAGATCTTTTTCTTATGTTATATCGACAAAAATTAAGTCTGATAATACCAAGTGTTAGCTCCATAAGACACATGCTGCTGGTGGGGATATAAATTTGTACAATCAGTGAAAAATAATTTGCCATGATGTAGTAAAGTCGAACATTGGCACACCCACAACACAGCACTCTCACTCCTGGGTCATATATGCTACTGAGGAGTGTTTTTCAATCAATAGATTGCAAATGGCTAAAATGGCTCATGAAATCAGTTTAAAGGATTGAGATCAGTATTTTTAAAAAACAAAATGAAAAATATCAGAGAGCATTATGAGTAATAGGATGAGCATTGTTTCATGAAATGTTTGTTTCACTCGTGTCTGTGGTGGGGAGGGAGGGCAGGAGACTCTATGGGTGTGTGGGTGTCCATGGTGATGGAGAACGTATTTCTCTGAGTCACAGCAACTAAATTTGAAAGCCCTGTAGAAATTCTTGCCCACGTTCCCCAGAAAACATATACAAGATTTTTCAGGAGAGCGTGTTCCAAATGTCAAAAAGACAACCCAAGTATCCACTGACACTGGAGATTAAACTGGACGAGCAACTTGTGGCACAGACACATGATGAAATATCATGAGCACAGACAGAAGCTCTCCAACCACACACAACCACTTGGATGAACCTGAAAACCGGAAGCTATAGAATACCACACACATTATGCCTTATTTACCAAGTTTAAAGACAATACGAAAAAATCAATGAAAACAACCCAAAGCACAGATCCTGAAGCCAGACTATCTGGGTTCAAATCCTAGCTCTGTCACCTAGTGGCATGTAACCTTGGGCAAAACACTTAACCTCTGTGCCTGTTTCCTCATCTGTGAAATGGAAATAATAACCTACCTCATGGGGTGTTTAGGATTAAAACCTGTAAAGTCCTTGGAACAGTGAACATGCCAAAAAGAAGGAACAGGTGTAGGAAGAACAGAATTAGCAATGTTCTGGTTCTTAAGTTGGTTTGTGGGTGTGTGAGTACTGAAGATACATATTCATTTATTTTTTCCACATATCAATATTCTTTAAATTTTATATTGGAGTACAGTTGATTTACAACATTGTGTTAGTTTCAGGTGTACAGCAAAGTGGTTTAGCTATACACATACATATATCTATGCTTTTTCAGATTCTTTTCCCATATAGGTTATTACAGCGTAGTGAGTAGAGTTCCCTATGCCATACAGTAGGTTCTTGTTGATTCTCTCTTTTATATCAATATTTAAAATTTAAACAGGAGTGAGTTGTGCCATGACAAGGCCCTGTATACTCGGGCTCAAGAATAAGACATCGGGTCAACGATGTTGGCAGCCTGAATGGTCACATACCTGGTTCTCAGCTTGTCACCCCCTGATTCTGTCCAGTTTCGGAGCAGGCTAGAGATGGGTCTTTCTTCATACTGCTTGGTGTACTGAGCCAGCAGTTCCTGAACCACAACCTGCACATAGAGTTTATCACTTGTCAGCCATTTGTCAAAAACGCAATAAATGACAGAGTGTCTTTAACTGCTGCAGCAAGGTAAGGTCCAGCTACTTCTAGCAAACCCTTTGGAAGGACCCAAAGACAAGACTCATCCTTCATGAGACCTCCACTTCCCCACAGCAGGTGTGTGGCCCTTACTCACCACTCTCCCTCCATTCCCCATGGCCAGCTTAACTAGCTAACTGCTCTCTTTTCCCTTTGAGGCATCAGCCTTTAACGTGGTCCCAAGACCAACCATTTTAGGTGACACTTCAGATAAAACCTACTTGCCTTCCCTGGACCAGATGGGTGGCTGGTCTGTTTTGTTTTTTGCCTCTGATATTCTACGGTTGATTAGGCCTTTGGGGAATCATACGGAAATGTACAGTAAAACAGTCTCCATCAATTGCTTTCCTCACAGCTTTAAAGTTAGAACGTGGGCCTAAAACACTGCATGTTTGTCCAGGTTTGTTAAAAGAAGATGTCCAGGGCTAGGCTGCTGTAGAGAGAGGCCCAGGTGACGGTGAGCAGCAGCTGCTAGGCTGCTAGGCTGCAGTGAGGCCACCTTGGGCCAGGCTGCCCCGCCGAGCCTCCAGCGGACTGCCAGGCAGGAGTGAGCCCCGGCGAGGCCAGCAGAGGAATCACTTCACGAGAGCTCAGCCCAAACTGCCAACCTACAAACGATGAACTAACAATTGCGTGTCGTTATAAGGCACTAACTTTGGGGGTGGGGTTGTTTCACAGCCATAAGTTGCTTATTCATTCTCATATGAGTACCAATTTTAGAATATTTCCTTCTTCATTTCACATACATTCATGTTTTTATATAGATTACATAAAATGTTATAATGCTTTCAATCAGTAGGATATCATAAATGATATTTTCGGTTCACAATTTTGGATTCTATTTATCTGTTTAATGGCTGTATAATATTCTTTGGAGAAATCATACCTAATTAGACATTTCCATCAACTAGATATTTATGTTGTTTCCAATTCTATGCTGTCATTAATATCCTTGGTATCAATATATTCAGACAAATAGCACTGTCCTCTTTTTGATTATTGCCTGAGGATAAATCCAATGAGCTTGACTGATGCAATGGTTCTTAAAGAGAGCCGCCCTGACTATGAGAGGGATGCTGGAAACTTCTCAAGGTACATTTGCCTGGGTGACTTTATCGGCATTGGTGGGCAGAGCCAGGCAATGCATGGGACACTCTAACCCAACAGAGGACTGTGCCACGTCCAGTGCCCTGTTGAATGCCATGCGCTCACACTCATGAAGCCAATCGACAGCCCAGAGCCTGACTCTTACACTAAAGCTTTCAGATTCTCCCCAACCTGGGTCTGTGGAAGATTAAACTTCCCTGCCCCCTTGAATTCGAGGCAGCCATGGGACTGGCTTTAGGTCAGTGACATGTAATTTGGCACGATGTTCCCAGTTATGATTGGTCCATAGCCTGGACTTTGGTCTACATTGGAGATGCTACAGCAACCCCATGTATAGAGGCATTGTTAAGTCTTACTATGTTGTTATGCTTATTACACATTCCTTTTGTTTCTTTGAAGTATTGTCTTGAATTCTTGAAATCATGTGTCTAGATAAGTTATATTACCCATGACTTCATTTCAGGATAATCAAGGGGGTGTCACAAAATATTTACTATGAAAAAGAGGGCATTAGGTCCAATGAGCCTGAGGATCGCCGTATTATGGGTCGAAGGACCTAAACTTTATTGTGGCTTCTGCTATACATAGTAAGTGTAAAAATCGAACACTACTAGCAATGGGAAAATGGGAGAAATTAACTTTGACTAGAATTAAACTTAAAATGATATAGCAATCAAGGTCAGTTTCACCGACATCACTAGGATTAACACATCCTTTGTTTTTGTTCTTCTGTTAAAGTTATGATGGCTCTAACTCCATCACGCTTTGTTACAAGAGCAAAAACATTCCCAGCATTAAAAATTGGTCTGATTCCCACCCCTCCCATCATACTTTTACCTGCTTTATTTTTCCACATTGAATTTATTGCTACCTGAGGACAGAGAGCATTCCAACTTGCTATTGGTTTCTTGTCCTTCTGCTGCCTGCAAGGCAAGTACCAGGAGGTCGGAATTTGTTCATCTTTGTGCCCTCAGACAATGTGCAACACAGAGACAGGAGCTGAGGAATCTTTCTTAAATAAGTGAATAAATAAATAAATCTCCTTCCTATGTTTAGTATCTCATCTGATCTTTTCAATTCCTTAATAATTTCCTTTAACTTTTGTCTCTACGTCCACCTTTCTGATTTAAGCAACTTACATTGGGAAAATCAACTCGTTTTAGCTGGATTTAAAATTAGAAGAACACAGGGCTTCCCTGGTGGCGCAGCGGTTGAGAGTCCACCTGCCGATACAGGGGACATGGCTTCGTGCCCCAGTCCAGGAAGATCCCACATGCCACGGAGTGGCTGGGCCCGTGGGCCATGGCCTCTGAGCCTGCGCGTCCGGAGCCTGTGCTCCGCAACTGGAGAGGCCACGACAGTGAGAGGCCCGCATACCGCAAAAAAAAAAAAAAAAAATTAGAAGAACATAATAACTCAGTTTAGGTGCTAAACTTAAAAGATAGACACACTGGGGCCTAGCTAATATCACAAAAGCAGATTCCTCAGTTTACGTCTTTGCTCCTTTCTCTTTACTTTTTGCTCCTTGCTTTTAGAATCATTCCTCTTTTTCTAGGTCATGAGACAAGAAAACCTGATTTTTAAAAATGAGTTTATTTTCTGCTATTGATGCCCCTTGGTGAAGAATTAAGTGGTTGAAGCTATCAGCTACCATGGGGTTTGGGCAGGACAGTCTCTAAATTCAGTACTTTATTTGATAAATGACCAGGGGGAAGCAAAGATAGATCAGTCACCCTCTCAACTGAGCGTGCAATGAAGATGTGCTTTTTTAACCTCATGTATGTGTTCCTGAATACATTATAACATATATATAAATTATATAAAAAATAATAAAATTTAAAATATAAATTATATAACATTATATAAAATATATAATATACTATATTTAAATATATATAATTTTAACTTTCTATTTTAAAATAATTATATACACAAAAAGTTGCAAAATTAAAATAGAACAGAGGGGTTTTGTATAGTCATCACCCAGATTACCCCAAAAGTGATATCTCACGCGCAATAATGATGATCAAAACTAGGAAATTCAGTAAAATTTGTATACATTTAATGTTTTAGTTGTAACAGAGATTTCATTATTTAAAAATGAACCCAGTAGTAAAATAAACCTATTTTATAAAATAAAATATATTTCCTTTCAATACAAGTAATTACATCCTTATCTAGGTCTGGTGTTTTGAAAACTTACACCAGATTTTCTTAAGACAACCTGTGAGGTTCTTTCTTTCCAGGTGATTGTTTCTGTGGTGGTGGTGTTTTTGTGGCTCTTCACACAGTTCTCTTGTTCAACATGTGAATACTCTTTATTTTCTTCTATTTACTTGATAAATTCCCAGGGATTGAGTCCTGCTGCACCTGCTCAGGAGCCCCTTTCTTAAGAGAACTCCAGGGGACTAAGCAGCTAGAACAGCTATGTTCTTGCCTTTTGTAAAATATCCCATCTGCAGAAGGAATCAAGCTAATCTACAGCAACATTTGGAAGCCATGAGCCTGAGCAAGTATGCAGAATAATGACACCACAAACATGCATTTGTAACGAATATCCTGCATCAGGGAACACTGATTATGGAGCATCGATAAAAATTACTATTTAGGTCGAATGGCTTTTCAAGGCATCTACGAAGCAACTAGCATTTCTACATGCTGAGTATTTCACTGATTTATGCCAGCTACAGTGAAACTTGGATTTAAAAGTCTAACAAGTAGTATCTGGTACCAAGGCAGAAACGCTTAGAGTCAATTAGGATAGCAAACACGGTCTCTAAGGAAAAGCCAGCAGATGTCATCCGCTCTGTAACAGGACAAGGCAGGTAGTGAGGCTGCACTCAGGTCTATACCACGTAGGGAGATGGAGTCACTCAAAGTGGCAGTAATTGTGGCAATGGGGTCCCAAATCATGCCCTAGGCAGGACCGGCTATGGAATTTGGGACCTGGGGCAAAACAAAAATGCAGGGTCCCTTGTTCAAAAATGATTAAGAATTTCAAGATGGTGAGAGCAGAGCAGCAAACCAAGCACAGGCCCTTCTGAGCACGAGGTCCTGTACGACTGCACAGATTTTGCCCCACGAAGCTGGACCTGGCCCTGAGGGTCCCAGGAGGATGGGCAGACACAAAAGTAATTGCATGTTCTGTGTTTTTATTACAGCTACTCTGGCAACTCAAGGTACCTTAGGGCAGCTCAGGTGTCACCCAGGGAGTGAGGTTGCAGAAAAGGCCAACTGGACATGATCCTCCACTAAGGACGTTATTTTCCTCTTTTAGATGCTGGATATCCCATCAAGGTAAGAAGGAAAGAAAAAGAGAGAAAGAGAGGAAGGAAGGAAGGAAGGGACGGAGGGAGGAAGGAAGGAAGAAAGAAGGAAAGAAAGAAAGAAACAAAGAAAGAAAGAAAAAGAAAGAAGGAAGGAAGGAAGGAAAGAAGAAAGAAAGAAAGAAAGAAAGAAAGAAAGAAAGAAAGAAAGAAGGAAGGAAGGAAAGAAAGAAGAAAAAAGAAAGAAAGAAAGAAAGAAAGAAAGAAAGAAAGAAGGAAGGAAGGAAGGAAAGAAAGAAGAAAAAAGAAAGAAAGAAAGAAAGAAAAGAAAGAAGGAAGGAAGGAAGGAAGGAAGGAAAGAAAGAAGAAAGAAAGAAAGAGGGAAGGAAGGAAGGAAAGAAGGAAGAAGGAAGGAAAGAAGGAAGGGAGACAAGGAGACAGAGAGAGAGAGGGAGGGAGAGAGACTGATTTCCGTGCAGAAAATGAAGTCACTTTGATGAGCACAGAAGTACAGATAAAGGTTCAGAAGGCTCTCTTTCTCCCAAACCTCACACATGGAGCTCTTGAGGAGAACTTTCAATAGTTAGATGCTGGAACATCTGGTTTTGAAAGAATTAGTGCCAGCTCTGTTATGGGTCAATGGATTTGGAAAGAGAAAACGAAAACGTCTGTTCAAACTACCTTGGTCAGCTTTTCTAAGAGTTCATCATCTAAACGTCCCTCCAAGTTCCCCAAAATGAACGAGCACGTTTTGTAAATGCTTCGTATCGATTCTATCCCCAAGCAGATCTTCGAGCTGTCCCCCTCCCGCTATTTCCAATGGCAGCCCCCTGGCCTGGGCAGCACCTCCTTCCTCTAGGCTGAGACTCCGTCCCAAGCCTGCTCTTGCTGCCCCACCGATGGCCTTCGCGGCCTTCACTAGGCTGGCCTCTGCCTACCTCTGGTCCGATTTCACATGCCTCTCTTTGTTTCTGCCATCATCAGGGGTGATTCTGCGTGTAACTCCCCATCTGTAGATCTCTGGGAAGGTAAGTTGGAACTATTTGCCTCTGATTCTGCTGGGTCAGGCAGACCCTCAGCCCACGCCCTTGTTCTCTCTCTCCAAGAGGCCCTCAGAAGAGGAAAGCAGTTTCGCCTCTCAGGAAAGCAGAGTTGTCATCTGCAGACTGATCACCCCCGTACCGGCTGCTCCTTGTACCCCTGCTCTTGCAGCCAGACCTCAGTGCCTTTTAGAACTGATACTCGAGGCCCTGCAGTTGGGTTGACCCAACCTCTGATTTCAGGAGTATCGGCACTGTGTTTTTTCTGGCAACTCAACATCTCCACCTGCTGACCACTAGGGTTCACCTACAGCCAGAAGGCTGGGGCCCCAGTGAGAATGTCCTTTCTGGTTTACTGTGCGGTTCTTTCCAGGAGCAGAGGGTGTCCAGGTTCTGCAGCCTGAGGTCCAGTCCTCACCCAACACCATACCTGTCCCCAAACCCCATTGTAATACCTGAGGTCCAGCTCATCTGGGAGAAGAATCTGGGATTCACCCCAGTGATGGGGGTGGGGAGAACATTAGGGCTGAAGAGTAAGGTGTGCATGTGCGTGTGTGTGTGTGTGTGTGTGTGTGTGTGTGTGTGGCCTTTATTCTCTTGAAGAGGCCTCCCTCCCTTTCTTTGTTACTCTTTCTTCTTTCTCTCCCCTCCTTCACTTTTTATATTTAAGGGAGGCACTATTTCTTTTCATGGTTTTAAATAAATTTGATTTTTAAATTTTTTCAATTTTTTGGAAATTTTTAAAAACTTCAAGCCATATTATGGTCTTAAATAAAAAGTAAATGTCTCCTTTCCAATCCCTTACCTCCAGGACCTCACTCCAGAAATATTCATTCTGAAGTAGTTTTTGTTCTCCTAGAAGCAGCAGCTTCCAAAGGTCAAGGTCAAACAGATTCCTGTGTTATGTTTTAGTCTGCTTCCGATTTGGAACACACTTTTTATTGAGTAGCTTTACTTTTCCTGGAGTCTTAATGGACTATTTCTCCCCTTGTTTCAAGAAGAACCATATGCCTTTTCCATCATCACTAAGACCTCCCTGCTTCTTAATCATTCTATTTGTTGACCCGAAATCATTTCCTTCTCAAAGTCATTCTTGTGTTCCTTCTGACTTCCTGTTCTAATTTGGACTAATTGTGTTCTGGGCCTGCTACACCACTACTACGCAGGTATTTCTTTATACATACTCCTCTTGGATTAGCTCCAGAAAGCATAGATGTCTAATTCTTAATTCCTTTTATGCTTTTCTCCAGTTCATCTACAAGTATTGTTCAGAAAGTGCATGGCAAGGTAAACTTCCTGAGCATTTGAATATCTGTAAATCTGGCTCATATGTGATGAATAATTTAGCTAGCTATAAAATTTTACGTTCAAAGTAACTTTCTTCTGAATTCTAAAGGCATTGTTCCATTTTACTTCAGACCTGGTCACTCAAAGTGTGGTCCACAGACCAGCAGCGTCAACACCACCGAGGAGCTTGCTAGAAAGCAGAAATGCGGACCCACCCCAGAATCTGAATGTGAACAAGATCCCTAGGAACGTATGGGTGCAGCGGAGTTGAGAGGCGCTGCCCCAGCCTTCAGCGCTGCCGCTAATAGGGCTGAGGTCAATCTGACTCTCTTTTCTTAGTAAATAATCTGATGTTTCCTCAGTCTAAAGTTTGGCGGCCCTCTCTTTGTCCTTACTTGGTGATCTGAAATTCTCCAGGCTGTTTTCAGGCTCTGACCTTTTCTGGTGGGTCCTGCCAATTTCAAGACTTGTGACTCTTTTCAGACCTGGGAAATTGTCTTCTTTTATTTCTCTGGATTTGTCTGCCTGTCTGTGTTCTCTGCTCCCTCTTTCAGGAATGTCATCAGTTTCCTAGACATGATCATCCATGTCTCTCAGCCTTTCCCTTTTACTCACCTTCACTTAGTTTTGCTGATCTTCTTTCTAAGAAGTTTTCTCAAATTTATCCTTTGGCCTTTATATTGGATTCTTTTTTTTTTTTTTTTTTTTTTTTTTTTTTTTTGCCGTTCGTGGGCCTCTCACTGTTGTGGCCTCTCCCGTTGCGGAGCACAGGCTCCGGACGCGCAGGCTCAGCGGCCATGGCTCACGGGCCCAGCCGCTCCGCGGCATGTGGGATCTTCCCAGACCGGGGCACGAACCCGTGTCCCCTGCATCGGCAGGCGGACTCTCAACCACTGCGCCACCAGGGAAGCCCTATATTGGATTTTTTTAAATTAAGCAAACATATAATTTGAATCTACTATGGTTCTTGGCACTATGATTACGATGGTTTAATGCACTATGGTTCTCTGAGTGCTCACTGTCACGGCAGGGTGTTTTCGTCTCATGGATGCAAGGTCATCACACCTCTCCAGGGATATTAATTGGTTTTTGCTTCTCCCAGTGCCACTTATTCTATTTGTTCATATTGCTCCTTCTTTCATGTGTTATGGTTTTTCCTTAAGTTTCTGATCACCCTAATTAGATAACCTGTATTATGGAATTATTGTTCATTTGCTTAGGTGTGATGATAGTACCGTGCTTTTGTAAGAAAATGTCCTTATTTTAGAAAATGAATGTCGAAGTTTTTAGGGATGAAGTGTCTGATGTCTGCAACTTTCAAATGGTTACACACACACACACAAATATGTGTATAAAGAGAATAAGAAAGAGACCACTTAAATATAGCAAAATGCTAACATTTGGAAGTAGAAAACTTGCTCAAGTGTTATTGCACTAGTCTTTCAATTTTCTCTTGAAATTTCTGTTTGAAATTTTCAAAAGTTGGAAATAATAAGAAAAACAAAACAAAATATCTGAGTATCATTGGGAAAATACCCCTAGGGGCCTGAAATCCCTAAGGAATCAGCTTTCTTACAGGAAACTAGATACATGCTTGGTTTTTAAGCAAGTCAGGCTGTAGGTCATTTGCATTTTTGCATATATGCTCTTGGAGTAATAAACAATGTATGCAAAGCCTCTGACTGATATTCCTTAGGAAATCTGTGGATTAAGAAGGGACCTGTCCTAGGGTACCTCTAATGAAGCAAAAGAAAGTTATAATGGGATTTCATGGGTGTAGGCAGTAATTGGATTTGGTGGAGGGTGTAATTAAATTTCACCAAGGGCCTACAACCTCTGCCCCAGGAAAATAATGAAAGGGTCAGAAAACCTTCTATCTTGCTCAAAGGGAAATATATAAAGCCTGCAGAAACTCTGAAGCATGTGCCTGCTCTGTCCACATCTCCTCAATTATGGGACAGCAGCTCTAGTATCTTCAGGATCGCTAAAGAATCCCACCTTCAGGCAGAGGGTTGAAAGCCCTGTAATGGAAGAATACTATGAAAATTAGTGACCAGTTTCTGTTCCCTGGTCTCCTGAAATTTCTATCTCTGCTTCGATAAGTGGAATCAAAACAGAATCCAGCCCAGAGAGGGATAGCCTCCCCAACATGGGCTGATTCCAACACTCAAGTGGAAGGCCAGGTTGACCAGTGGAGGGTAGCTAGCGCCACCTTCTCCACCATTGGGTGGATGCCAGGCAGTCTGAAAGCTCTGGGTACAAAGCAGGGCATGTCAACTGTAGGTTTCCTGGTAGGCTGTGTCAACTGGCAACAAGCAGGCAGGCTGCCCCCACTCCTTCCCCAGTAAATCTCAGTCTCTCACCCCAGGAGACTAAGCTGTAGGTTTCCAGAGTTGTGGCAGATGCTACTGCTGTAGTCAAGTTCTCTGATGTGGGGAGGATGGCTGTCCTGCCATCAGACAAGCCTTCAGAGAAATGCCTGGCTCTCTGCCCCAATCCCTCTCCTGCTCTCAGTCCCTGTGACTCAGCATCTCTCCAGAGACGTCCAAAAGAAACCACTCCCACTTCCATCAGTGTTCCCTTGAGCTCATCCATCAATTCCATCCCATCTGCTTCCCATTCTCCAGAAATTTATCAAACTCCTTTGTCTTCTGATGGCCCCTCCACCACTGTCAATGCCCCTGCAGATGTGTTCCCCTCTATTCTTTCTTCTAGTTATTTCAAAAGGATTGAAGAGGAAAGAGCTGCCTTGTTGGTGTTCATGCCATGATCTCGAACCAGAAGTCATCCCCTTGGTTTTTAATCCTCTTATCTATGGTGCAGTGTCTAAGGATCTTCTCTCCTTCTAATTCTGGAAGTTGTGGGAATGCTTCCCCACTCACCACCACCTTTAATCTTTCATTTTCTTAGCAATAAAATCAAGAAGGGCATCTGCCTTATCTTAGAGCACCACTGCGGAAGAGTTAACACAGAAGGCCTGAGACTGCTATTCTTGGAAGGGTGTGCTTGCAAGGATGCCCTTGGCTGGCATCTGGGAACCTGGATTTGGGGAGGGTTCCCATCATTCTGTGACTGACAAGGGTGGCTCTCTGTGCCTAAACACTTTGTGCAAACAATACGGTTTGTGCTGAACACCTGTTTTCTGTTTGAAAATCTGGAATTCTAATATGTGCTAGGCAGAGGGTACCCTATGTGACCAGCCTCCAGTAAAAATGTTGGATGCTGAGTCTGTGATGAGCTTCCCCGGTAAACAGCGTTTCACATGTACTGTCACAATTCACTGCTGGAAGAATTAAGCATGTCCTCTGTGACTCCACTGGGAGAGGAGTCTTGGAATCTCATGCCTGGTTTCCTTCGGACTCTGCCCATGTGCCTTTTCCCTTTGCCGAGTTTGTGTTTTATCCTTTTGCTACAATAAATCCTAACCATGAGTATGACTATATGTGGCATCCTGTGAGTTCTCCTACAGAATTATCCAACCTGGGGGTGGTCTTGGGGACCCCTGAACCACACCACTTATAAAATCAGTGTTTCCATCTCTTGATAAGCTTTGATCATAGCTTGAGGTAGTATTTTTCCAGCATGTGTCTGGAAGACGTCTATCTGGAAAACTGGCCAAAGAAGGCCTACACAATCTGGTTTTTTAAGGTATTTTTTTAAATTTATTTATTTTTGGCTGCGTTGGGTCTTCGTTGCTGTGTGCAGGCTTTCTCTAGTTGCGGCAAGCGGGGGCTACTCTTCATTGCAGTGTGCGGGCTTCTCATTGCAGTGGCTTCTCTTGTTGCAGACCACGGGTTCTAGGTGCGTGGGCATCAGGAGTTGTGGCTCGCAGGATCTAGAGCGCAGGCTCAGTAGTTGTGATGCACGGGCTTAGTTGCTCCACTGCAATGTAGGATCTTCCTGGACCAGGGCTCGAACCTGTATCCCCTGCATTGGCAGGCAGATTCTTAACCACTGTGCCACTAGGGAAGCCCCACAATGACCATCCCTGGCTTCCTTCCTCAGCCTGGGCCTCAAAACCCTGTATGGGTTCTCACTGCATGGGTGCTCTGCCTCTTTGTGATGACACGTCCTCCTGAGCAGGCAGCTCAGCCTCCCTCCAGCCCAACATCCCTGCATCCCTGCCCTCCATGGTCCAGAGTCTCTCTTTTCCACTGCCCATGCTCCCATTTATGTGACAATAAGCAAGCTGTCCCTGTTTCTCCTCTGCTTCCACTCGCTTCATAGTTAGAGATTGTGACTCTACTCCCATAACTACATTAAACCACCTTTCCATAGTGTCTACAAGCTAGAGCTTGCAAATAAAGCACTGAGTCACCACTTCAGGGTCAAGCAACGTCGAAGCACACGCTTGAGTGTGAAATATACTCCTGAAGAGAAAATTGCTGAAAAACCTCACACACTTGGCTTATCAGCTGAGATGGAGAGTGTGAACTAGTGCCATGTCTGATTACTGAATATTCTTAAGGAGTGTTTAGGTGGGAGGGAGACAGAAGAAAAGCAATTCTTAATCCAGCCCACAGTAAATGGCAGTTCTTAAGTAGCTGTCCGCACTCGACTCTACTCATAGTATATTCTTGGCTCCCTTATCCAATATTAGTTGACCATATATGCACGGCTTTATTTCTGGGCTCTGCATTCTGTTCCATGGGTCGATGTGTCTTCTCTAATGCCAGTACCATACTGTTTTGATTACTACAGCAGAGTCCTGCACAGCTGGGGAAGCTGGGTGTTCACTCGCATGCTCTCATTTTCCCCATGGGAGAAACCACCAGCCAAGAAGGTCTTTTTGTCCTTTAGCTGTGCCACCCTGGGAGAGGAGTAACGCAGGTAAAGTGAAGCTGTTCCTCTTGCCCTCTTCAATGTGTTCAATCTCAGATTTTTTGTTTGTTTGTTTGTTCCAACAATGTGCTGGAACTTCTCCACTGGACTCCTGGACTTTCACAAAGGAACTCTCATCCATGAATAATTGTCAAAAGTGGTGTTCTTTGGGGGAAAGATGGCAGAAAATGCCTCTTCCACCATTTTGATGATGTCTTAGAATAAGTTCATCTATGTCTACAAAAAACTCTGTTGTGATTTTATTACATTATATAAATTATATAATGATCTCATTATATAAATATAGATAGATAGATCAGTTCTGGCAAAATGGACATCTTTCCTGTGCAGAGTCATCCAATCTGTGAATATATTTAGTATGCCTCTCCATTCACTTAGGACTTCTTTGATTTCTTTCAACAGCATTTTGTAATTTCCAGCATAAAGATCCTATACATAGTTATTAGATTTACACCTATGTATTTTGTTTTCTTTGAAACAATTGTAAATGATATTATATGTTTAATTTCAGTTTCCACATGTTCCTTCATGGTATATAGAAATCTGATTGATTTTTGTGTACTGATCTTATATCCTGTGGTCTTGCTGAACTCACTTATTAGTTCTAGAATTTTTCTGCAGATTCTTTGGATTCTCTATGTAGACAATGATGTAATTTGCAAATAAGAACAGTTTTCGTTTCTTTCCCTTTTAATCTCTATGTATTTTATTTATTTTTTCTTGCCTGATTGCCCTCACCATAACTTCCAACTCCATGTTGAGTAGCAGTGGCACCAGTGGACATCCTTGACTTATATCTGATCTTAGGGGGAAAGCATTCAGTGTTTCACCATTAAGCATGATGCTAGCTACAGTTTTTTGTGGATACTTTTTTATCCACAAGTTGCAGAAATTCCCCTCTATTCCTAGTTTGCCGAGAGATTTTATCAAGAACCATTGTTGGATTTGGTCAAATGCTTTTTCTGTGTAAACCAACATGATCATATGATTTTTTTTCTTTTTCAGTCACTTGATATGATGGATTACATTGATTGACTTTTGAATGTTGAAGCTGCCTTGTATACCAGGAATGAATTCCACTTCTTCATGGTATATAATTCATTTTATACACTGCCAGATTTAATTTGTTAAAATCTTATTGAGGATCTTTGTATCTAAGGTCATGCAAGTTTTTGATATGTAGCTTCCCCTTTTTTGTATTCTCTACTTTTGGTATCAGAGTAATACGAGCTGTATGAAACCGAGTTGGGAATTGTTTCCTTCTCTTCTATTTTCTGCAAGAGATTTTGTAAAACTCTTCTTTAAATGTTTGATGGAATTCTCCAATGAAACCTAGACCTGAAGCTTTCTTTGTATTATTATTAAACATTAAATTTCTTTTCTATTATAGGACTACACAGATTGTCTATTTCAAGTGGCTGCATTTGGGTCTTTGTGGTTTTTGAGGAACTGGTAATTTCTTCTAAGTCATCAAATTTATTAATGCAAAGTTATTTTCTAGTATTCCCTCATTATTATTTTAGTGGCTGCAGGATATCTAGTTATATATCTTTTTTCATTCCTAATACTGGTTATTTGAGTCTTCCTATTTTTTGTCTTTGTCATTCTTGCTAGGGAGTTAACAACTTTATCGATTCTTTTCAAAGAATCAGCTTTCTGTTTCATGGATTTTTCACCTTTTTCAGTTTCATTGATTTGTGCTCTTTTCTTTGTTAGTCTCTTTTTTATGCTTGGTTTATGCTTATTTTGCTCCACTTTCTTATTTTCTGGAGGTGGGAACAAAATTTTTGATTTGAGACATATTCTCTTTTCTAAAGTAAGCATTTAATGCTATAAATTTCCCTCTAAGCATTGCTTTATCTGCATCCAACATTTTTTGATATGTTATGTTTTCATTTTCATTCACTCTGTGTATTTTAAATTGGACCTTACAAACTCTTTGGGAATAGCCTTCCCAGTAGAATCTATATGACTCCATATGTACAAGAAGTAGTTTTCTTAAGCCAAGAAAAGATATAGTTCAGCATCAAAGATCAGCTAGGAAATAAATAAATTAACCCTTCAATTCAACTACTGCAAAAATCAAGTGCTTAAGGGAAAAACACCTGCCAATTAAGTGAAGACATCAGACGAAGATAAAACATATAAAGCATTTCAGATTTCTGGATAACTCTTGATCTTGAAAATTATGCTGTTTAAAAAGAATACATATTTCCCGAATCTTACCTGCAGCATTACAACACTGTCACCTTCAAAAGTTACAAACATATCTGTGTCACGTTTTAAGCCTGAGATTCCGTTTTCCATCATGTAACCCTATTGCAAAAAAAAAAGAAAAGCAGATTTTAAATTTGCAGTCCCATCATTATAAAGGACTAACATTTTCTTTGAAATTAAATACACACAATTGAAAAAAAGAAAATAACTCTATTTCTCCTACCCAGAATAGCCATTCTAAGAATTTTGACCCATCCCATGAGCTTTTGGTCCATAAATATTATTTGAGGTTATGGCCTTTGTTGGTAGTAAAAACATTTGAAAACAATCATGTCACATTTTTCCAAAATATCTCAACAAATTATGCTAATTTTTTCTCTTTCTCTTCCAAATCTTATGAATTTGAATAAATGTCAAGGTATTTGTGATTATACCCCACAATATGCAGGAGAATGATGCCTCCCCCACCCAAACCCTTTTTTAATTAGTAAATATACCTATGATTCCTGGGAGACAACATAAAAAATCCTAAATTGCCACTCTGCCTCTTCATGTCATTAAATATTCTGCATCATAAATACACACACCAGCTTCCACCTAGTTTTTTACTTTTTTTCTTTTCTCACTTCCTGAAATCCTTATTTAAATGGCGGTAGCCTGCTGCTCCTTTCCAAAGTGGTGAAGTGTTTCTGCACACACACTGGGAGAATCAGCTGCTCCAGAGAAAGCTGATCAGCCCCAGGCCAGACGTGGAGGGAGCAGAGTTGCCCGCGTTCGGCCACAGGCCCTTCCCCCTCTCAAGGCCTCTGAGCTCTCTTTCTTCCGGGCCATTGTCCTCCCCCTTAACTCTCAGAATCCTTCCCACTCTCAGAATCTGCTTCCAAATCAGCCCTACCATGTAAGTTACATCACAGGCGGCTGTCGCATCACCTCTCCCAGGAGTATGTGCACTTAGCACTTTGGCTCTGTCTAGGAACGACAAGATTCTGCCCCTGTTGGAATTTTCAAGCCACATGGGTCAGGGAGGGTCACACACGGTGCTCCCGTGGGCAGCCGTATACCCCAACCTCAAGGTACCCATTACCCTTGGGGTACCTGCTTCATTTCTGAAAACGGCCACTTGAGTCACAGAAGTGGGCACTCTGGGCTCCCACTGCCTGCAGAGCCTGAAGTCCTGTGAGCATCCCTGCTTTCCTGTCCCGGAGCCATCCTCTGATGCCCCGCTGCTTCCCCTGGTCCGCCTCTGCATCACGGCAGTCCGGGCAGGTCCTCTGCACGGTGTTAGTTTACAGAAGCAAAGGCATCTTCACAAACCCTCAGGAATCCTTCATAACTTTCATAAAGGTAAACTGATTATGTTTATGGAAACAGAAATTGGTGGCATTTCCAGCCTGGAGAAGTTCAGCCTTGCCTCCCCTCCCCCACCATAACCACAGGGTAAATCCCCTCATTCCCGGGCAAACCACATGAGATCAGGTTCTGACTGTGATCAGGCCCCAGAGTGTTTCCCCTGCAAGGGAGTAGCTGACTCACTTTCACCATCAGCATTCTACCATTTATCGAGTATCTGCCACGAGCCAGATACTGAGCTGGGTGCTTGACCCAGACTTCGTTTTATTATTTCACTTAATCCTTTTCCTCCTCTCAATAGCCCTGTGAGGTAGGTGTTACCCCATTTTACAGATGAAGAGAGCAAGGCTCAAGGGCTATGTTGGAATGTTTTTGAATAACCCCTCAAGTTCTGGTACGGAAAAGATGAACATGAGACGTACCACCTCAGACTTGGGAAGAAGCTGTTATATATAAGAAGCACACCTGCTAAAGGCTCAAAATAATAATTCTGAAGAAATAAAGTACTTTTTCCTTGATCATTTTGCTCTGGTCTCTTCCAGCAAGAGAGGGAGAAACAGGTTCTCTGTTGTTCTGACATTTTTGAACTGTTCACACCCTGCCCTGGAAACCAGGCCATCAGGGATTTAAAATAACCCGAGCAGTGGCTCACTCAAAAAGCAGCAGAGTGGAGGAGCTTCAAGATGGCGGAGAAGTAAGACGTGGAGATCACCTTCCTCCCCACAAATACATCAGAAATACATCTACACGTGGAACAGCTCCTACAGAACACCTACTGAACGCTGGCAGAAGACCTCGGACCTCCCAAAAGGCAAGAAACTCCCCACGTACCTGGGTAGGGCAAAAGAAAAAAGAAAAAACAGAGACAAAGAATAGGGTCGGGACCTGCACCAGTGGGAGGGAGCTGTGAAGGAGGAACGGTTTCCTACACTAGGAGGCCCCTTCGCGGGAGGAGACTGCGGGAGGCGGAGGGGGAAGCTTCAGCGCCGCGGAGGAGAGCGCAGCCACAGGGGTGCGGAGGGAAAAGCGGGGAGATTCCCGCACAGAGGATCGGTGCCGACCGGCACTCACCAGCCCGGGCGCGGAGGGACTGGGAGCTGAGGCTCGGGCTTCGAAGGTCGGAAGTCGGATCCCAGGGAGAGGACTGGCGGTGTGAACACAGCCTGAAGGGGTTAGTGCGCCACAGCTGGCCGGGAGGGAGTCCGAGAAAGTCTGGAGCTGCCGAAGAGGCAAGAGACCATTGTTTTGGGGTGCGCGAGGAGAGGGGATTAAGAGCACCGCTTAAAGGAGCTCCAGAGACGGGCGTGAGCCGCGGCTAAAAGCGCAGACCCCAGAGCCGGGCATGAGACGCTAAGGCTGCTGCTGCCGCCACCAAGAAGCCTGTGTGCCACCACAGGTCACTCTCCACACCTCCCCTCCCGGGAGCCTGTGCAGCCCGCCACTGCCAGGATCCCGGGATCCAGGGACAACTTCCCTGGGAGAACGCACGGTGCACCTCAGGCTGGTGCAACGTCACGCTGGCCTCTGCCGCCGCAGGCTCGCCCCGCACTCCGTGCCCCTCCCTCCCCCCCCCCCCCCCGGCCTGAGTGAGCCAGAGTCCCCGAAACAGCTGCTCCTTTAACCCCGTCCTGTCTGAGCGAAAATCAGACGCCCTCAGGCGACCTACAGGCAGAGGCGGGGCCAAATCCAAAGCTGAACCCCGGGAGCTGTGCAAACAAAGAAGAGAAAGGAAAATCTCTCCCAGCAGCCTCAGGAGCAGCGGATTAAATCTCCACAATCAACTTGATGTACCTGCATCTGTGGAATACATGAATAGACAACGAATCATCCCAAATTGAGGAGGTGGACTTTGAGAGCAAGATTTATGATTTTTCCCCTTTTCCTCTTTTTGTGAGTGTGTATGTGTATGCTTCTGTGTGATTCTGTCTCTATAGTTTTGCTTTTACCATTTGTCTGACAATTCTGTCTGTCCGTTTTTTTTTTCTTCCTTTTTTTTACTATCGTTTTCAGCGCTTGTTAGCATTGGTGGATTTGTTTTTTGGTTTGGTTGCTCTCTTGTTTCCTTCTTTCTTTTTTTATAACTTTAAATTTTTTTAATAATTATTTTTTATTTCAATAACTTTATTTTATTTTATTTTGTTTTATATTCTTCTTTCTTTCTGCCTTTTATTCTGAGCTGTGTTGATGACAGGCTTTTGGTGCTCCAGCCAGGCGTCAGGGCTGTGCCTCTGAGGTGGGAGAGCCAAGTTCAGGACATTGGTCCACAACAGACCTCCCAGCTCCACGTATTTTCAAACGGCGAAAATCTCCCAGAGATCTCCATCTCAACGCCAAGCCCCAGCTCCACTCAATGACCAGCAAGCTACAGTGCTGGACACCCTATGCCAAACAACTAGCAAGACAGGAACACAACCCCACCCATTAGCAGAGAGGCTGCCTAAAATCATAATAAGGTCACAGACACCCCAAAACACACCACCAGACGTGGACCTGGCCACCAGAAAGACAAGACCCAGCCTCACCCACCAGAACACAGGCACTAGTCCCTTCCACCACGAAGCCTACACAACCCACGAAACTAACCTTAGCCACTGGGGGCAGACACCAAAAACAATAGGAACTACAAACCTGCAGCCTGCGAAAACGAGACCCCAAACACAGTAAGATACGCAAAATGAGAAGACAGAGAAACACACAGCAGATGAAGGAGCAAGGTAAAAACCCATCAGATCTAACAAATGAAGAGGAAATAGGCAGTCTACTTGAAAAAGAATTCAGAATAATGATAGTAAAGATGATCCAAAATCTTGGAAATAGAATGGAGAAAATACAAGAAAAGTTTAACAAGGACCTCGAAGACCTAAAGCGCTAACAAACAATGATGAACAACACAATAAGTGCAATTAAAAATTGTCCAGAAGGGATCAACAGCAGAATAACTGAGGCAGAAGAAAGGATAAGTGACCTGGAAGATAAAATAATGGAAATAACTACTGCAGAGCAGAATAAAGAAAAAAGAATGAAAAGAACTCAGGACAGTCTCAGAGACCTCTGGGACAACATTAAATGCACCAACATTTGAATTATAGGGGTCCCAGAAGAAGAAGAGAAAAAGAAAGGGCCTGAGAAAATATTTGAAGAGATTATAGTTGAAAACTTCCCTAATATGGGAAAGGAAATAGTTAATCAAGTCCAGGAAACACAGAGAGTCCCATACAGGATAAATCCAAGGAGAAACATGCCAAGACACATACTAATCAAACTATCAAAAATTAAATACAAAGAAAAAATATTAAAAGCAGCAAGGGAAAAACAGCAAATAACACACAAGGGAATCCCCATAAGGTTAACAGCTGATCTTTCAGGAGAAACTCTGCAAGCCAGAAGGGAGTGGCAGGACATATTTAAAGTGATGAAGGGGAAAAACCTACAACCAAGATTACTCTACCCAGCAAGGATCTCATTCAGATTTGACGGAGAAATTAAAAACTTTACAGACAAGCAAAAGCCAAGAGAATTCAGCACCACCAAACCAGCTTTACAACAAATGATAAAGGAACTTCTCTAGGCAGGAAACACAAGAGAAGAAAAAGACCTACAATAACGAACCCAAAACAATTAAGAAAATGGTCATAGGAACATACATATTGATATTACCTTATATGTAAGTGGATTCAATGCTCCAACCAAAAGACACAGACTGGCTGAAAGGATACAAAAACAAGACCCGTATATACGCTGTCTACAAGAGACCCACTTCAGACCTAGGGACACATACAGACTGAAAGTGAACAGATGGAAAAAGATACTCCATGCAAATGGAAATCAAAAGAAAGCTGGAGTAGCAATTCTGATATCAGACAAAATACATTTTAAAATAAAGACTATTACAAGAGACAAAGAAGGACACTACGTAAAGATCAAGGGATTGATCCAAGAAGAAAATGTAACAATTGTAAATATTTATTCACCCAACATGGGAGCAACTCAATACATAAGGCAAATACTAACAGCCATAAAAGGGGAAATCGACAGTAACACAATCATAGTAGGGGACGTTAACACCCCACTTTCACCAATGGACAGGACATCCAAAGTGAAAATAGATAAGGAAACACAAGCTTTAAATGATACATTAAAAAAGATGGACTTAATTGATATTTAAAGGATATTCCATCCAAAAACAACAGAATACACTTTCTTCTCAAGTGCTCATGGAACATTCTCCAGGACAGATCATATCTTGGGTCACAAATCAAGCCTTCTTAAATTTAAGAAAATTGAAATCGTACCAAGTATCTTTTCAGACCACAATGCTATGAGACTAGATATCAATTACAGGAAAAAGTCTGCAAAAAATCCAAAACACATGGAGGCTAAACGATACACTACTTAATAACCAAGAGATCACTGAAGAAATCAAAAAGGAAATCAAAAAATACCTGGAAACAAATGACAATGAAAACATGACGACCCAAAACCTATGGGATGCAGCAAAAGCAGTTCTAAGAGGGAAGTTTATAGCAATACAATCCTACCTTAAGAAACAAGAAACATCTCAAATAAACAACCTAACCTTACACCTAAGGCAGTTAGACAAAGAAAACAAAATACCCCAAAGTTAGCAGAAGGAAAGAAATCATAAAGATCAGATCAGAAATAAATGAGGAAACGATAGCAAAGATCAATAAAACTAAAAGCTGGTTCTTTGAGAAGATAAACAAAATTGATAAGCCATTAGCCAGACTCATCAAGAAAAAAGGGAGAAGACTCAAAACAATACAATTAGAAATGAAAAAGAAGAAGTAACAACTGACACTGCAGAAATACAAAGGATCAAGAGAGATTACTACAAGCAACTCTATGACAATAAAATGGACACCCTGGAAGAAATGGACAAATTCTTAGAAATGCACAACGTTCTGAGAATGAACCAGGAAGAAATAAAAAATACGAACAGACCAATCACAAGCACTGAAATTGAAACTGTGATTAAAAATCTTCCAGCAAACAAAAGCCCACAACCAGATGGCTTCACAGGCGAATTGTATCAAACATTTAGAGACAAGCTAACACCTGTTCTTCTCAAACTCTTCCAAAATATAGCAGAGGGAGGAACACTCCCAAACTCATTCTACGAGGCCACCGTCACCTTGATACCAAAACCAGACAAAGATGTCACAGAGAAAGAAAACTACAGGCCAATATCACTGATGAACATAGATGCAAACGCTCCTCAACAAAATACTAGCCAACAGAATCCAACAGCATATTAAAAGGATCATACACCATGATCAAGTGGGGTTTATCCCAGGAAGGCAAGGATTCTTCAATATATGCAAATCGATCAATGTGATACACCATATTAACAACTTGAAGGAGAAAAACCATATGATCATCTCAGTAGATGCAGAGAAAGCTTTAGACAAAATTCAACACCCATTTATGATAAAAACCCTCCAGAAAGTAGGCATAGAGGGAACTTACCTCAACATAATAAAGACCATATATGACAAACCCACAGCCAACATCGTCCTCAATGGTGAAAAACTGAAACCATTTCCACTAAGATCAGGAACAAGACAAGGTTGCCCACTCTCACCACTATTATTCAACATAGTTTTGGAAGGTTTAGCCACAGCAATTGGAGAGGAAAAAGAAATAAAAGGAATCCAAATTGGAAAAGAAGAAGTAAAGCTGTCATGGTTTGCAGATGACATGATACTATACACAGAGAATCCTAAAGATGCTATCAGAAAACTACTAGAGCTAATCGATGAATTCGGTAAAGTAGCAGGATACAAAATTAATGCACAGAAATCTCTTGCATTTCTATACACTAATGATGAAAAATCTGAAAGTGAAATTAAGAAAACACTCCCATTTACCATTGCAACAAAAAGAATAAAATACCTAGGAATAAACCTACCTAAGGAGACAAAAGACCTGTATGAAGATAATTATAAGACACTGATGAAAGAAATTAAAGATGATACAAATAAATGGAGAGATATATCGTGTTCTTGGATTGGAAGAATCAACATTGTGAAAATGACTATACTACAGAACGCAATCTACAGATTCAATGCAATTCCTATCAAACTACCAATGGCATTTTTCACAGAACTAGAATAAAAAATCTCACAATTTGTATGGAAACACAAAAGACCCCGAATAGCCAAAGCAATCTTGACAAAGAAAAACGGAGCTGGAGGAATCAGGCTCCCTGACTTCAGACTATACTACAAAGCTACAGTAATCAAGACAGTATGGTACTGGCACAAAAACAGAAAGATAGATCAATGGAACAGGATAGAAAGCCCAGAGATAACTCCACGCACATATGGTCACCTTATCTTTGATAAGGAAGCAAGAATATACAGTGGAGAAAAGACAGCCTTTCAATAAGTGGTGCTTGGAAAACTGGACAGCTACATGTAAAAGAATGAAATTAGAACACTTGTAACACCATACACAAAAATAAACTCAAATTGGATTAAAGACCTAAATGTAAGGCCAGACACTATCAAACCCTTAAAGAAAACATAGGCAGAACACTCTATGACATAAATCACAGCAAGATCCTTTTTGACCCACCTCCTAGAGAAATGGAAATAAAAACAAAAATAAACAAATGGGACCTAATGAAACTTAAAAGCTTTTTCACAGCAAAGGAAACCATAAACAAGACGAAAAGACAACCCTCAGAATGGGAGAAAATATTTGCAAATGAAGCAACTGACAAAGGATTAATCTCCAAAATTTACAAGCAGCTCATGCAGCTCAATATCAAAAAACAACCCAATCCAAAAATGGGCAGAAGACCTAAATAGACATTTCTCCCAAGAAGATATACAGATTGCCAACAAACACATGAAAGAATGCTCAACATCATTAATCATTAGAGAAATGCAAATCAAAACTACAATGAGATATCATCTCACACCAGTCAGAATGGCCATCATCAAAAAATCTACAAACAGTAAATGCTGGAGAGGGTGTGGAAAAAAGGGAACCCTGTTGCACCGTTGGTGGGAATGTAAATTGATACAACCACTATGGAGAACAGTATGGAGGTTCCTTAAAAAACTAAAGATAGAACTACCATATGACCCAGCAATCCCACTACTGGGCATATACCCTGAGAAAACCATAATTCAAAAAGTCATGTACCACAATGTTCACTGCAGCTCTATTTACAATAGCCAGGACATGGAAGGAACCTAAGTGTCCACGACAGATGAATGGATAAAGAAGATGTGGCACATATATGCAATGGAATATTACGCAGCCATAAAAAGAAACGAAATTGAGTTATTTGTAGTGAGGTGGATGGACCTAGAGTCTGTCATACAGAAGTAAGTCAGAAAGAGAAAAACAAATACCATATGCTAACACATATATATGGAATCTAAAAAAAAAAAAAAAAATGGTCATGTAGAACCTAGGGGCAAGACGCGAATAAAGATGCAGATGTAGAGAATGGACTTGAGGACACGGCGGGGGGATGGGTAAGCTGGGACAAAGTGACAGAGTGGCATGGACTTATATACACTACCACATGTAAAATAGACAGCTAGTGGGAAGCAGCCGCATAGCACAGGGAGATCAGCTCGGTGCTTTGTAACCACCTAGAGGGGTGGGATAGGGAGGGTGCAAGGGAGGGAGACACAGGAGGGCAGAGATATGGAGATGTATGTATATGTATAACTGATTCACTTTGTTATAAAGCAGAAACTAACACACCATCGTAAAGCAATTATACTCCAATAAAGTTGTTTAAAAAAAAAAAAGCAGCAGAATCAGCACTGGAATCCCACCATCTCTCACAGAACAGGCACTGGAATCCTGTGAAAGTAAAGATGCTTTATGTTCCTGTGTTAGTTCTTCACGTGGAAAATAAGTTATTTCTCTTCTAGATGATGAAACTCAGCTTTGAACATCCCTCCTCATTTAAAAATTTAGTAAAACCGTGTGACTGTTATCCTGATGATTCCAGACTCTCCAGGGCCCTGTCAGACCCCAGGTATCAAGGCTCACGGCCCTCACAGAGCTTGCAGGCAACAAAAATGAAGCAGCAGAAAGGCCAACCGCTTGCGAGGCAGTGGCCAAGGCCAACACATCGCCTCCAATCTCCTGAAACTACCAAGGGCAGAGTTATGATCTAATTTCCTTAGAACAGGCTGGAGAGGCCCATCCTCATAAAAGTCTAAATCCTTGGCATAGCTGAGGTGACCCATTTAGAAACTAATTAGGTTCAAAAAAGTCATGGTCATCCTTGTACTGCATGAATGTGTCTGACAGTTTAGGGAAAGACACGCCACGTCGAGAAGTTTCTGACTGGGGACTTGCTTTCATCTTCCTGAGGAAGCTAAATTCTGAATGTGGAGCCCCTAACTCTTTGGGGACAAACGAGTATAAGCAGTGTGTGTGTGTGTGTGTGTGTGTGTGTGTGTGTGTGTGTGTGTGTGACACTTTCTAATTAAAAAAGAACTTTTAAAATGAATTCCTAAAAGCAATATATAAATGCTATAAAAAACAAACCCACCAGAAAAAAGGAAAAGAGAAGAAAAAGTCATCCATAATCTCATGATGTGGGAAATAAAAGGATGCCTGAGAAAGAAAGACCCCGAGAAAAATGCTGGTCGGGAATGGGGGATCAAAAGGATGGAGGTAGATGTTGCAGGGATGCAGGTGGGGAGAGCCCCAGAAATCAACAGAGCAGATCTGGGCAAAGGGAGCCATGGAGTGTTCCAGAGGGAGGAGAGATATGACAGCATAGGAGAAATAGTCAGAGGAGACTGAGGAGGGAGTCGGGGGTGAGGAAAGCCAGAAACAGGGGAGGAAGCCAGAGGAAAGTAAGAGGGCTGGATTTGGGGAAGGAGGAGGAACGCTGACCTCGTAGTTGCCCACAGCAAGTATGGGTGGCGAATTGAGGGACAGTCCTGGGTTCTGAGGTCGGAGACACCTGCAATGTCAGGTCATCACTCAGCACCTTCACAAGGCTTTACAAACCAGCACCACAGGATGAGCTGAGAGAAAGGACAGCCGTGAAGGCCATTGCTGAGGACTGATTTTAGGTTCTGTGTTACACAGGAGCTATCTTTTCCACCCTTCACAACAGCATCTCAGCACCCTGGTTTCAGGGATGAGGAAGCTGTGGGTCCCTGAGGTTTTCCCACTCCGCTCCAGCCTTCCCTGAGGTTTTGCAATGCTGATCCCTCTGTCTGGAACACTCTCCCCAGATCGCCGGGTGGCTGTCTCCCTCGCCCCACGCCCGTCTGGACCACAGGGAGGCTGTCTCTGGTCCTTCTGTCTGAAACAGCTCCCTCACCCTCCACCATCACTCCCTGTCTCCTCACTGCAATCTATTTTCCATCATAGCTTTTCATTCGATTATAATTATATAACAGGAATGCTAGAATCTACTCCTTAAAAATATATTTATTGCCTGTTTGCCCCTTGTGGACTGTACACTCCGTGAGGGCACGGACTTTGCCCCATTCACCACTGCTTCCCCAGCATGGAGATGAGACCTGGCACACCATACGGGCACAATATAGTATCTGCAACCAACTGGGGGAAATAACGTGGGTAGGTGGTGAAACGGGGTTGGAACCCCGAGCCACCCAACTCCGCTGCCCACCTGTGCTCTTCTCTATAAAGCAGACAGGCGTCTGGACAGAGGGACATGGAAGTGGACGGGGAGGTGAAGAGACAAACCAGAAGACAAAGATACGGGATCCCTCTGCCAGCCCCATCCTGGCAGGAGCTGCAAAGCCCAGGAGCCTGTGTGGACAGAGGGGCAAGGCTGCTCATGCTCTGATAGAGATCACGAAGGTCAAAGGCCATGGGGACAGAACAGGACACAGAGCCCATGGCTGGGCAGAGAAGGGCCAGGATCTCAGTGTCCAAGCTGGGCATCAAGTAGCAGCAGGGCTGGCACGAGGTGGGGGGCAGGGACAGGGGGCAGCAGAGGCCCAGGGAAACTGCTACCCGAGGCCGCAGGTGATCCCGGCTGAAACCTCTGGGGGTGGATGAGGCTGACTTTGAGACAGGGTAGATCCGTTCATACGTGGACCTGCCCTCCTGTATGGTGTTGCTGAAAGTCGATGGAACACAGTTAAGGATAACACAGCTGCAGCTTCGAGAAGAAGGGCCGCAAAACGGTTAACGTAAATCTTGCCTCAGTTTCCCGGCCTGGACGCTGAGTGGTGTCGTCTGAACGGTCAGTGTCCCTGACTTTCCTGGTGGGGCTCAAACAAGGGGTGACTCAAGCTCCCCCAGAGGGTACAGGGACCCTCGAATCAGCCCTGCCGCAGCCCGCCTGACCTTACAGGTTGGGGGGAAGAAAGGAGCCTTCTGGCCCAGCGACAAGCAGCTGTCCTGGGGGTGGGTGGAGGGGGAAGGACACAGGGGACAATGACTCGGCACTTGGAGGGACACTGAGGAGGTGCCCGAGATGACAGCAGAGAGCGGCCCCCTGCAGTGGCCACGTGAGCCCAGTAGGAGAGGCAGCACTTCGTCACAGACTTGACACCTGACGGGGTCCCCGGAGCCGGGAGAAGAGCCGAGTTCTGGCGACAGTGGCCCCCGTACTTGGGTTCACGGCACACACAGGGGCTGTGGCCCCAGATTCAGAGTAGAAAAGCCCAGGCAAGGGCCCCGCCATCTCCGTCAACGCTCGCTCACCTCCCTGGAGCCAAAGCTGCTGCCCTCGCCTCCTCCAAGCCGGCACCTCCCTGGAGCCTGCCTCCAAGGCCCAGGTAGGCCCATCCCAGATGAGGAATTTGCACTCAGTCTCTTCTTGCCATAGATGGAGAAGACCCGTCAGCGCCGAGGGGAAGGCCAGGAACCACGGTTCAGGGCATCGCGACAGCATCAGCTTCACACTGTCTCCCTCCCAAAGCACGTCTCTCCCAGAGCCAACACCTGTGAGACCTGCTTCTGCCCAGGAGGAGGAGGGCCTCCTCAGTGCCTAGGATGCCAAGGAAACTGCTCCTTCCGTGGTGCTTTCTAGAAGAGTCTGAAGTACTCTAGGAAAATGGCCAGGGCTGTACTTCCTGTTCTCTCCTCCTACCCCTGCCCGGGGCATTTCTCCTCCATCTTCCAGCCACAGGCCTCCCTCACTCCCTCTTAGGATTCTGTTTCCAGCCTCACGATTGTCTCAGCTTTAACTGGGGAGCCAAAGAGGCCCATTCGGCAGGAGGACCGCGCATCACACATGGCTCTCGGCTCCTGTGTCCACGCCGAGAGCTCCTGATGCATGTGTGGTTGAAGCCTCGTGGGGGAGTGGACTGGGTTCTCACCCTGCCTGTCATGTGGGGAATCGCCCCATGGCAGGCCGGAAACTTTGGCCTCCAGTGTATCTCAAGTTAAAACTAAAGATTTACTCTGGGGAGGCCTGTAAGGATATGACAGAGAGTGTGTGCATGAGTGTGGCGTGTGTGTGTGTGTGTGTGTGTGTGTGTGTGTGTTGTGGGCTGAATTGTGTCCCCCCAAATTCCTATGTTGACGTCCTAACCTTCAGGACTTCAGATGTGACTGTATTTGGAGACAAGACCTGTGAAAATGTAATTAAGGTTAAATGAAGTCATTGGAGTGTGTCCTAATCCACAATGACTGCTGTCCTTGTAAGAAGAGGACATTAGGCACACAGAGGGAAGACTGTGTGAGGACACACGGAAGAGAAGACGGCCATCTACAGGCCAAGCAGAGAGGTCTCAGGAGAAACCAACCCGCCAATGCCTTGATTCGGACGTCTAGCCTCCAGAATTGTGAGAAAATAAATTTCTGTTGTTCAAGCCATTCGGCCTGAGGTACTTTGTTTTGGCAGCCTGAGCAGTGTGTCTGTGTGTCTGTGTGTGTGCAGTGTTATCTCAAATCTTGCTTGCTCTCCACCAGAGATAAATCAATGTGAACTGCTTCTCCAATGTGAATAAATCCTTTGGAGTCTTAGGAAATCCTTCTCTCAGCCATCCTCTCAAGGCACTCCCTAGCACCTTGGGTTTTCATTACAAAATGAAATGGTTGTTTCCATGATTTTTCTTCTCTTCCACTTTGGACTCCTCAGTGGGGGCCTTTGCTTATACATTTCAGGTTGGGGGCTGGGGAGATGAGAAAAAAGAGGGGAGTGAGGGAAGAAAGATTTCATCCCCCAAAAAGTGAATAATATTTTCCATCAGCTTACTTCACTCTGAATAAAAAAAAAAGAAATGTGGACTAGACAGAGGGAACTCTAAACTCCGTGCTCCCCAAGCCAACAGCATCCTCGGGGGACATGCAGGCCAGGATCTGGGAGGAAAGAGCACACTAGTTAGATGTGTTACTCTAGCCCTGCCTTCTGGGTTACATCGGGCCTCTTAGCAAGTAATTGTGAATGTCATTAAGGTTGTGTCCCATTTCAGTGAGGGCCCCATGAAACGTATTTTATGATTCAAAACTTTGTACACTGGAAGTTTAATATGTTCCTGCTGTTTTTAACATCTCTGATTTTTTTTACTATATGATTATGTTTAATAAATGTATCAGAAAAAATTAGAAACAGGCTTTCTTCCCCCCCGCCCCCCGCAAACAAATTGAGGGTAAATTTTGTTAATTTGAAGAAGAAAAAGACAAAATCAATCTTATCTTATTGGTTAAAGGAGGGTCAATGGAAAATAGACCAGCCAGGAGGGACTGGGTCTTAGGGTTGCATTAATTTTACACCGATGTTTCTCTGCCACCCTGAATGGGGAAAACCCCACATATATGGGCAGTTGGTGTGTGAGAGACTCACTGCACCCTTTCCTGTGACAGCCGTGATTGGGGTGGGGTCTTCTGAGAGCCCAGCTGATGATGGATGTTCTGATGGAGGTGATGACAAGTTGTCCCGCCCTGTCCTGTGTGTTTTGGGGTGACCCTGCACTCTCAGGGCTTATGAACTGGGGGGAGCGGGTGGGAGGGAATTCTTTCGTGGGTCTCATAACCAAATGTACACTGAGGGTCTCGCGTTGCAGGCACTATGCCACACACTGCGAACCACAGACACGGTCCTGTCCTCAGGAGAGAGACAGGCATTGGTCAGGTAGACAAATAAAACAGGTAATTTAGGGCTTCCCTGGTGGCACAGTGGTTGAGAGTCCGCCTGCCGATGCAGGGGACACGGGTTCGTGCCCTGGTCCAGGAAGATCCCACATGCCGCGGAGCGGCTGGGCCTGTGAGCCATGGCCGCTGAGCCTGCGCGTCCGGAGCCTGTGCTCCGCAACGGGAGAGGCCACAACAGTGAGAGGCCCGCGTACCGCAAAAACAAACAAACAAATAAAAAAACAGGTAATTTAAACATCTGTGGTAAGTGCAGAAAAGACAAGATCTGAGCTCCATGAGGAAAGAATAAACAAGAAAGACCTCTTCTAATCCAGATGCCAGAGAAAGTTTTCAGGGCTTAACTTGGAACCGTAAAGAAGAGAGATGGAGACAGCGTGATTCAGATGAGAGAACAGCGTGTGCAAACACACTGTGGCCAAGAAGGAGCACAGAATGTTCAGGACTGGAAAGAAGGCTGGGTTGGAGGTGGTGAGTCAGAAGAGCAGCCCAAAGGTAAGGCTGGAAACAGGCATCAAGTGACTTGGGACCTCAAAAGGCATTTGGGGGATTCATTTTATGTTAGTTAAGGTGCAAAGTCATAAGATAATTTTAATCTTTGGAGTAAGATGACTTGTGATTTTAAAAGACAGTTCTAGGACTTCCCTCATGGCGCAGTGGTTAAGAATCCGCCTGCCAATGCAGGGGACACAGGTTCAATCCCTGGTCCGGGAAGATGCCACATGCCACAGAGCAACAAAGCCCATGTGCCACAACTACTGAGCCCGCGTGCCGCAAATACTGAAGCCCGTGTGCCTATAGCCTGTGCTCTGCAACAAGAGAAGCCACTGCAATGAGAAGCCCACGCACCGCAACGAAGAGTAGCCCCCGCTTGCCGCAAGTAGAGAAAAGCCCACGCACAGCAATGAAGACCCAATGCAGCCAAATAAATAAAAGACAGCTCTAGCTGCTGAGTGATCACAGCCCACAGGAGGCGAGAGAGAAGGGGCTGGACTAGTTGGTTAAGATGGGAGACCTGGGTGGCCTGGAGTCAGAGGGAGAAGGGGTTGAACAGGGTTGGGTGCGTGCATGAGAAAGAGAAAGTCCAGGCCACATGAATGGCAGGTGTATGGTTTGGTATTTACCGAGTTGGAGCATCTTGCCAGAGGAGTATGTCTGTGTGGAAAGATCAAACGTTCATATCTGTAAATGTTAGATGTGAGAATCGGAGAGACATCCAAGTGGCCTGGCCAAAATGAAGGCAAGATACAAGATTCTGCAGATGCAAAAAGATGTCTGGGATGGAGATACAGAGTCCTCACTATGTAAGTCTGCAAAACCAGTGGAAGGGACAGAATTATCAAGAGCGTAACTATACAGGGAAGAGAGGACCCAGGCTCATGTTACGGAAAAGGCCAACATTCTGAGGGCAGGCAGAGGAGAACTGGCAGAGGAGACTAAGAAGACAGAAAAGCAGAAAGAAAGCTGAGAGTATAGTGTCCTGAAAGCTTGGGAGAAGGGTGCATCCAGGAGGGAGGGGTCAACCACGATGAATGATCCTGGGAGCTCAGGTAGGTGAGGACCCAGAAGGATCCTGTGGGCTGAGCCTCAGGGAATCAATGCTGACTGGCCCAAAACAGTTTAAGTAGCATGGAGATGGGGAAGCCAGATTTGCTTGGGACATCTGTCACTGGCAATATGGCAGATGAGATAGTCTTTAACAAAAACTAAGTCTCCAGTAGAATCCATTGAAAATATGCTTGATAGAATATTTTTGAAAAATCATTCTGATGTATATCAAAGTGGTAAAGAGAAATACTCAGAGGCCGAACTCAGAGCATGAGTCCAAAATGGGGAGCAGGTGTTGAGGCCGGGTAAGAAGATATATAAAGACATGTGTATAAATGTAGTCCTCTGGAAAACAATGCCTACAAAGGGTTAAGTGAGAAAACACCATCCCTCACTTAAGAAGATGTTGAGGAAATTTGCTAGTCTCGGCTCTGGCTGTGAGTGGAGGGGAAGAAACATCTCTGCTGAGAATTTTTACCATGGTCTGCATTCCTACGGCTCTGGGGCCAGAATCCATAGGACACCCTGAAAGCTCCAAGCAGAGGAGCTAGTTCAAAGTGAGCTGAAGTCTCCAGGCATCCGGCAGAGGTAAATGCAGATCCTTTCTGGCCTGAAAGAACTACCAAGACAAAGTTCCAAAATTCATGGGCTCCAGAAGAAAAAATCACAAAAAGCAAGGGAAAGTAAAGGACAATCAGAAGAGATAGAGAACAATCAACAGAATCAAAACTGTAGAGGTAACAGATACTAATATTAGATACTACACCAAGAAGGAGATAAAATAAGAACATGAAGAGAGAGTCTTCAAAATAACAATGGCTTAAAAATTTTCAAAATTGTCAAGTGACACAAGTCCATGTATTTAGCAATCCCAAATGACCCCAAATAGGAAAAATAAAAAACAAATCATACCTAGATACATTATAGTGAAACCATAGGTCACCAAAAATAAAATAAAGTATCTTAAAAGGAGCAGAGAGAAAAATGACAATTACCGATTCCTCAGCACCAAGGGAATCAAGAATAATAGTAAAAACTTTAAGTGCTGAGAGAAGATAACTGTCAACCATGAATTCTATCCTTAACAGTACTTAGCCTTTCAAGACTGAGGATGAAATAAAGACACATTCAGACAAAGAAAAATTAGGTTTACTGCCACAGAACCACACTCTTCTGAAGAAAGTACTCCATGAACAAGGAAAATAAGAGATGCAAGAAGGAATTGTGAGCAAAGAAATTGGTAAATGTGGTAGTTCTAGAGAAACCCTGATTCTATATAATAATAAATATGATGGCTAATGCATGGGATTAAAAACCGTAGGACTAAAGTAATGGACAATAATACTGTAGAAGGTGGAGCTAGTGATTAGGGAAAGCAATCAAAGCTCTCATATTGTTGGGAGAATGGAAAAATAATAATTAATTTTAGACTTTGTATGTTAAATGTACATACTCCAACTGCTAGAGTGACCACAAAATGAACATAATAGAATGAAAAGCGGAAGAGAGAAGAATGGAAAGAGGAAAAAAACAATAAATCTGAAAGAAAGTGCGAAGCCTAAACGAGCAGAGATAAAACACAACCAAAGAAAGCAAGGCATAAGATGGAAGAAATGAATACAAATATATCAGCAATGACAATAAATATTTAGACTACACAGATAAAAATGAGGTTGTCGGACTTTCCTGGTGGCGCACTGGTTAAGAATCCGCTTGCCAGTGCAGAAAGCACGGGTTCGAGCCCTGGTCCAGGAAGATCCCACTTGCCACGGAGCAACTAAGTCCGTGCGCCCCAACTACTGAGCCTGCGCTCTAGAGCCTGCGTGCCACAACTACTGAGCCTGCAGGTCACGACTACTGAAGCCCACGTGCCTAGAGCCCATGCTCTGCAACAAGAGACGCCACCACAATGAGAAGCCTGCACACCACAACGAAGAGTAGCCCTGCTCACCGCAACCAGAGAAAGCCCATGTGCAGCAACAAAGACCCAACTCAGCCAAAAATAAAATAAATAAATATATTTATTTTTTTTAAAAATGAGCCTGTCAGAACAAATTAAATAAAAACCAGGTAAGTGTTATTGATAAGAAACATAAATGCAACATGCTAACACACGCTAATGTAAAAGGATCTAACAAATACCAACTAAATGGAAGCTTTTGTTCTTATACTAATATTGGACAAAATACATTTTAAGACATTACTAGAGCTAAAGAGAGTCACTACAGGAGGACCCAAGATTCAGCACACTAGGGACATAGAACAGTTCTAAATTTGTAAACATCTACTAACACGACTTGAAAAGAGTGAGATCAAAATTGATAGAAACACACCGACAAATCTACCATCAACAGTGGGAGATTTTAGTCCACTCAATAACTGATAAATCAGACAGACTAAAACTTCAGTAAGAACAGGGATTATTGGAATAATGCCACTAATAAGCTTGATCTATTGGTCACATTTAAAACCCTGCAGCTCATTACAGAATGCATCTTGAAGTTCACATGGAAACTGTCCATGCTCTAGGTCACAAAGTAGGTGATAATAAATTTCAAAAAAATCTGTATCACACTGGCCATCTTCTCTGACTACAATGGAATTAAGTAAAACCACCAACATAATAATTATTTTTATTATGACAACAAAAATAAGAACAGTCACTAAAAAGAAGGCGGTATGTACAGTGGTTATACTTTGTAGCCAAACTGCCTGGGTTTGAATCTTGGTTCTGTTAACTCAGGATCTGTGTGATCTTGGGCAAATTGCTTAAACTCTCTGTGCCTCATTTTTCACATACGTAATATTGGGGTCATAACAGTCCTACTTTGTAAGGTTGTTGTGAAGATTATATAAGTTAAGCAATGTAAAATGTGAAGACTGCTGCCTGACACGTAGTAAGAATGCAACAAAGTTTGGCTATTATTACTTTTAAATACTAGACATTAGGAAATTAAAAAAAACATACTCAGCTAATTCATGGGTCAAATAAGTCATGATGGATGTTAACATATCCTTAGAATTGATAAACAGAAACTTTTACATATCAAATCATGGTTGATCAGCCGAAGCAGTATTTACCAAAAAGTTATAAATTTAAATGTTATTAAAGTTATAATACATAATTAAAGTTATAATATTTAATATAATTATAATATATAACTAAAGTTATATATTTAAATGTTTATAATAGAATTGGAGAGATGGCAAAAATTAATGAGATAACATGCAAGTTAGGGTAATAGAACAAGAGCAAAAAAGCAAATAAACACAAAGAGAATAGGAGGAAATAAATAACGAAGACAAAAAGCAATGAAATGGAAATCCCAGATATAATCTGGAGAGGAACAACAGAACCAAAAGTTTATTATTTGAAAAAAAAAAAGAAAACAGATCAAGAGATAAAGGGGTGGGGAAAACAAACAATATTAGGAGTGGCAAAGGGGGCATAACTACAGATACTGTAGAGATAAAAAGATAAGAGGGTATTATGAACTTTATGCCAATAAACTTTAAAAAGAAGAAGAAATGGACAAATTAGTAGGCAAATATAAATTACCAAAACAGACTCAAGAAGAAATAGAAGACAACCACTAAAGAAAGAGAACCAATCATTTTAAATGTCTATGAAAGGAACTATGAGACCTGATATTTGTATGAAATATGCAAGGAACAGATCATTCCATTTTATACAAACTCTTTGAGAGAACAGAAAAAGAAGAAACACTCCCTCCCCAAGTCATTTAAAGGGGGGGTTATAACTTTGATATCCAAATTAGACAAGGGCAGAACTAGGAAGGAATAACACAGGACAGCCTCTCTCATGATCACAGATGGAAAAATCCTAAATGAGTATCAGCAGACAGAATCAACAGTGAATTAAACACACACACACACACACACACACACACACACACACACACACACACACACACCATGACTAAGTTGTATTTATTCCTAAACCCAAGATTTATTAAACATTAGAAAATATGTTATTGTAAATTCACCACATAAACAGATTAAAGGAGGAAAAGGTGTGATTATCTCAGTGAAATAAAGGAATGTAAATAATTCCATACAATTTAGATCCATTCATAATTTTAAAACCAAACGAAAAACACGAGTACACACACAAACACACAAAAACCTCTTCATAAACTAAGGGTAAAACATACCTGCCTTACCATGATAAAGAGTATCAGCAGAATAGCCACACCAGTAACATCCTTAATGGTGAAAAAGCAAGCACGTGCCCGTTAAAGTCAAGAATAAAATACAGGTGCCCGTTATCAACCACTTTAACCATTGCATTGCATGGGAAGCTCTGGCCACTTCAATGATATGACAAAGAAATGAATGTCAATAACTGTAAAGGAAGAAACAAGCTATCACTTTTCACAGGGAATATGATTATGATCATAGGAAATGCAAAGGAACCACAAACAGATTATCAGAATTGTTATGACAGCTTAACAAGGTCGTTGGATATAAGATCCATCCACAAAAATTCAACTCCCTTTCTATACACCAGCCTGAAAGGATTAGTTAGGAAATATTTTAAAAGCTATCATGTGTACCATAACAGACATCTGCTCAGCTACTTTCTGAGAACTGTCTTACCACCCATACACGTGGGGCATCAGCAGGCATGTTCATGATCTGTGACCCCATTCCCTAACCAAACACGTCTGAGTTGGGAAGGACACCAACTCCAGCTGAGCCAGGGATTCAGCACTGAATCTACGAGACACCATCTCAGAGAGTAGCTAGCATGGAGATATTATAAACTCCACAGCCAAAGGGCAGCCACATATGCAGAGGAGCATGGAGAATGGACAGACACCAGAAAAGCAAAGCCTGAGACTATACCCCCAAGGGAAGGAGAAACCAAGAGCAGAACTGCCTCTACTCTAGACTCCTTCCAAGTTCCTGGTCCCCATGAGACCTGGATTCCAGAACCCATCTCTCTCTCTCTTAAGATATATTCTCCTTTCTTACTTGAGCAAGTCTGTAATGGGTCTCTCCTACTTGCATCCGAAAGAATCTTAACTGAGATGATCACAAATTCAGAAGTCAACTTGTGAAGCTTCATTTCTTCCCCATTCATATTTCCTTGATGTAATAGAGTGAATCCTTCTGAGGATTATAAACCCTCTCAAGGGAGGGCAAAATGAGAATACAGTAGATTCAAAATTGGCCCAGGATGGATGCCAGCTCTATCCACATCATACGTCTGGATGTTATCCATCGCATATAAAATTTATAATTGCCTTCTTTACGCCCTTAAGAAGTTTGGGCTGAGATCTTCAAAGGAATGCTGCCAATAAAATGGATCGTCCTTGGGTCATTTTAGTAATCTCTCTTTTCTTTATCAGTGATGAGGGTCAGTTTTACTGCCTGCTACCTCCAACTCTAATTTGCTTGACAAGATAAGACCTGTGAACATAAGACACTCACAAATATGACATGTGGATGTTCTCACTAGGAGATGATTTTTTTCCAGTGACCAGAGGCTAACAATAAAACACAGAGGCTTGTTTACAAATTGTGGATAATGTTAAATGAGGGCTAAGTGTAGAACATTGATTATCATGGGACCCAGGAGCCAGAAACAAAGTTATCCTCTCCCTCCCCCAGAAAAAAAGCAAGGTCCAGAATTAGGGATAAAAGGTTAGGATTTAGAAAAACTGAGTTAGAACCCCTGTCCCCAACTTTCACTAGATCTGGAGAAATAGCATGTACCTCTGGTCTTAATGCCTCCACCCATGTGGACAGTTATTCCCACTCATAGGACTGCTGGAGGATTAAAGGCGGCCACAATTACACAGGTCCTGGCACTTTACCTAGCAGGGACTCAGGAATGTCAGGGAGTCAGGAGTGGAAACCTCTTTTGAACAATTAGAGCCAAGTCCTCTAATCTTGGAGCAAGATTCTTTCAAAATTGAGAAATAACGAACCATCATAAAGTGTTTTTTACTGTGCTGTCTTTCTAAATCCCTACAATCAGAAAGTGACAGCAGAGATGAGCAGAGCCTAGGACTTAATCTGGAGCCCCAGAATTGGGATTCCTCTTGAAGGCTCTCAGTCTGTCCAGAGAAAGGGGTCTTTGGTCTATGAAATGGAAAGGGAGGGAGTTGGTCAGAGACTCGTTGGTGCCCTAGAAAAATTAGGCTGGAGCTGAGCAAAGGGTCTGGCTGATTAAGCTGTTACAGTAACCACTGAGACGGCCCTTCTACTGAGGTCAACACTTGGGCCCCAGCCAGTCCCTTCTTAGGAGGTTTGCCAGATCAGGCCCTGGATCCTTTCCGAGTACGGGCTGAACCCTTTCTACCCTGCTACCCAGTTACTTGGTGTTATGCCTTAATTCCCCCTACCCTGCCCACATATGCATTCCTAGCCAGCTGGACCCATGACCCTCAGACTTAGAATCCTCCACCAGCACCACTAGCTACACATGGTCCAGGCACAAGCCAGGATTTTTCTTGGCTCTGTTTCTCCTTATGAAATTGGATGGGGAGCAAAATGGTACCTGCCATGTTAGGCTGACCTACTGATCTGTTTTGAGAGATACATGTCTAGGGGATTGCTGTGAAGAGCTGAGCCTTTAAACACACACTATCTATTGTATTCCAGGGAATAGCAAATCTGCAGCATCCAGGATGGAGGAAGGCCCTCGCATGACAGTCCTTCTTGTACCTGCCTGCCTGCCTGTCTCCCTGCACTTAGCCCACCTTGTCTGGAGCCCACTTTGCCTTCTAGAAGAGCTTCAAGTCCTCCTTGGGGTTGGGAACTGACCCCTGAGCTCTTGGATTTTTCAGTTTCGTTTTTCTAGTTCTTCTGGCTCTTGTTTGGTCACCAGCACTCTTAGCTGCCTGCATTTGGAGACCATATATCCTTCCTAGTCTGCAGCACCGCAGGAAACCAGGAACCACATGTAAGAGTCGACTGGCAGAAGCAGGCTCCTAGCGGAGGCTGGACAGGCTCCTTCAGGAGTGAGGGCTTGAGCTTCAGCACGTGGACTTCGTGTCATCTCTTTGGGATTCTCAGAGTTCTGTTTTGCTTATTTCAGGCCTTGGCTGTGTTCCAAGAAATGGCTGCTGCCAGATAAACGAGGTGGTGGTGCATCTCCCTGAGGATCCAGTCTTGGGACTAAGTCTACTGAATAACCACGGGGTCAGCATCACACCACTTTTTCTTCTTTAATTTATAAACACTTGTAATTGTTTCAGTGTTCTCTTGTGCAATCTTTAAAATATAATGACTCTGTCATTGTCCAGCTGGATTATATCTCCAAACAGCAAACAGCAGCTCCGTGTCTGACATGAAAGGAACAGTCGATGTGTGTTTGCTGATAACCTTATCATCATGCTGGGTCAGAGATATCTTCTAAGACTTTATTTGCTCCAATTTTGTCCACGTATTTCTTTACGCTGCTTCAGCCAGTTCTGCTCTCCCATGTGGCATTCGGGGATACACTGAGGAGAAACGGAGCAGCCGGGGGACGGAGATGAGAAGGCGCCCACGGAGGGGCCCTAATGGAGGGGGGGCCTAAAGTCCTGTAGTGGAGACTGATTCTGAGGACCCAGTGAGCCCAGGGGTGGCGTCTTTCAGTGTTGGACGGCACAGCCCCAAGCCATCCAGGTACAGGTAACACTCAAGGCCCAAGGGATACTGTAGAAGGTCGCTGTGAAGAATTTGGCTGTGCAGGGCCAAGGTCAGCAGCTGTGGCTGCAGCTCTACGGGGGTTGCGGGTGCGGCCCACAGTGGGGACCATGCAGCCTGTGCTGGCCCCGGGCCTGTCTTTGCAGATGCTGATGCTTTGGAGTCTGATTTGCTGAGAATCTGACTTGCCTCCAGGGTCCAAGGCTGCACCCTGAAGAGCCCCAAGCAGGCAGCTCCCAGGCAGGTAGAATGTGTTAGGGTCGGGGACGGGGAGAGGAGAAGGGGAGAGAGTTGGGACCCTTCACTGGAATCACATCCAGGAAGAAGGAAGAGGAGAGTCAAGTATTTACTGAGCGCCTACCATGCGCTAGGCTTTAAGAGAGAAGGAAGCTGAGACTCCCAGGGGTAAGGCCCAAGGTCACAGCGTCCTGACCTTGAGATTCCACCCCTTCCATGACGAGGTGCCCCCGCACCACTCAGAATGCCCTCTCCATGACACGGTCCGGCATGAATCAGAAATGGAATCCAGGGTTCTCTTTCCCACTCCTCACTCAGCTGGTTGTAGGAAATTCAATCTGGGTTTGCTTGGATGTGGAGAAAAGAGGCCATGTGCAAGTTCAGTTAAATATCAACAGCCTGAAAATTTGGTTGACCCCATCAATCCTTTTTTTTAAAAAAAAAAAAATGTATTTATTTTTGGCTGTGTTGGGTCTTCATTGCTGCCCACGGTTTTCTCTAGTTGTGGTGGCAGGGGCTACTCTTCGTTGCGGTGTGCAGGGTTCTCATTGCGTGGATTCTCTTGTTGCGGAGCACGGGATCTAGGTGCCCAGGCTTCAGTAGTTGTGGTGCACGGGCTCAGTAGTTGTGGCGCACGGGCTTAGTTGCTCACGGCATGTGGGATCTTCCCAAACCAGGGCTCGAACCCGTGTCCCCTGAATTGGCAGGCAGATTCTTAACCACTGTGCCACTAGGGAAGTCCAGACCCCATCAATCCTTAAAGGAAGAAGGTGGGAAGCAAAGGAAGCAGTGGAACTGAGTCACGTGACTCCTCCGAGCCGGCAGAGTCTGTTCTCCACGTTCCCACCAGGCAGGTGAAGGGTTTTCAACGCGTCCAAACCAGGCCGGTGGATTCTCCGCTTACACGCGGAGGTTAGAAGCCACAACGCAGACCAGACCAAGTGTAAGCACGGGAAAGGTACACGGCTGCACCAGGAACACGCGCTGCCCCCGCCAGCTCCCGTTCCAGCCCCTCCCTGACTCACTAAGGAGGTTTGGGATCATTGAGCCACATCTCGCCGCACTTCCCTCATGGGCTCTAGATGTGCGGGCTTCAGTAGTTGTGGCACGTGGGCTCAGCAGTTGTAGCTCGCGGGCTCTAGAGCGCAGGCTCAGTGGCAGGGAATCACCTCAGAGGGTCTGGGAGGAAAAGAAGGGTCTGGACCTGCCAGCCAACCTCCATCCTGATCATCTCTGCCTTTTAATTGGGGTATTTGCATTTAAAGTGTTTGTTAATATGGTTAGGTTTACATCTGCCATCTGGAGGTTTGTTTTCTATTTGAACAATCTCTTTATTCTCCCACATTTCCTCTTTTTCTGCCTTCTTTTGGATAAACTTAGTACCGTTATAATTCCATTTTAACTCTTTGGTGGGCTACTTGGCTACAAGTTTTGGTTTTATTATTTTAGTAGAAGCTTTAGGATTTATAGTATAAATCTGCAACTTATCACAGTCTACTTCCAGGTAGGTGATACTGCAGCACTTCATTTACAGTACAAGAACCTTACAATAGCACACTTCTTTTTCTCCCCTTCTGGCCTTGCTGTTCTTACTATCATACATTTTTACTTTTACATAAGTTATACACCTCACACTATGTTGTTATGATTTTTGTTTAAAGAGATTTAAATACTAAAAAAATTTTATATATTGACACATTTAGTTACTATTGATATTTTTGGCGCTTTTCATTCCTTTGTGCAAACCCATACTTCTATCCAATATTATTTTCCTTCTGCATGAAGAATTTCCTTTAATATTTCTTATCGTAAAAGGCTGTTGGTGATAAATCCCCTCAACTTTTGCAGGTCTGAAAATGTCTTTATTATGCCTTCTTTTATTTTGGAAACATAATTTTGCTGAGTATAGAGCTTTAGATTATTTTTCTTTTTAGTACTTTAAAAATGTTGCTCCAACGTTTTCTTGCTTGCATTTTTTCCAATGAGAAATCTGTCATCCTTACCTTTGGTCTTTTACACCTAACATTTCTTTTTTTCTCATTTGTGAGTCTTAAGGTATTCCAGACTGGCTGGTGGGAAAACGTACTATTCCCAGCCCCATGTGAGCACTGGATACTGTTCCCTCTAATCTTTTTTGTTTTTAATAAATTTTATTTATTTATTTTTGGCTGCATTGGGTCTTCGTTGCTGTTTGGGCTTTCTCTAGTTGCAGTGAGCAGGGGGCTACTCTTTCTTGCAGTGTGCAAGCTTCTCATTGCTGTGGCTTCTCTTGTGGAGCACGGGCTCTAGAGCACCCAGGCTTCAGTAGATGCGGCTCGTGGGCTCAGTAGTTTTGGTGTGCAGTAGTTGTGGTGCACAGGCTTAGTTGCTCCGCAGCATGTGGGATCTTCCCGGACCAGGGCTTGAACCCATGTCCCCTGCATTGGCAGGTGGATTCTTAACCACTGTGCCACCAGGGAAGTCCCTGTTCCCTCTAATCCTTTTGGGTGATTCTTTCCGCAGCCTCGAGTGGTTTCCTCACACTTATGCAATAGCCAGTGTCAACGGAATGATCGCAGGGGACTGGCTGTAGGTCTCTGAGTTCTCTGTCTGGTTCTTTATCCTGTGAATTCTAGATGTGTGGGTCTCCCTGGACTCTCAGCTCCATGAGCTCTGCCTTGGTTTCCCCTCGTGAGGCGTGGCATGGGAACACCTGCACGGCAGTAAACAGGGGCAACTGCAGGGCTCATCTGGTTGATTTCCTCTCTCTCAGAGATCACTGCCCCTCACTGCCTGACGTCCAGCATCTTGCCAACTGTTCAGTTCATACATATTGTCCATTTTTTAAGTTGTTTCAGTCAGGAGGGCATATCTGCTTGTCTGTTACTCCAACTTTGTCGGAAACAAAAGTCCACTAATGCTCATTTGACTGAAACCTTGGGGCCTCCCAGCTGCATGCAGTGTACAGTGTGCACCCCTCACATGTCCTGGCCCTCAAGACAGGGAATATGTCCCTAGTACACTGCTCCACACATAGAAAGAACTTAGAAACACTTAACAATGACTCTTAACCAACAGTCATTAAGGCAACGGAGTGACTGCATGAACATGAATTATGAAAGTTCCAACCAGTGTTCATCTGAGAATCTGATTTTGGAAAAAATTTTCTTGTTTTGCATGAAATCTCATTGATCCCAGGCTTTATGCACAAAACGTGACCGACTTCGCTGAAAAGGTAGAGAGAGTTAGAAAAAATTTAAGCTGGGAAACAAAGGAGTTAAAAGACGGAAATATAGTTCAATTCCAAAGTTCCCTTCTGTTTGTACTCTGTGTATACATCCACTTCACTGCTAAGGGCTACTTCTGCAACATTCAGGGGAGGCAGCGATTGCCAAGGCTCTTGTAGAAACAGCCAGCCTAAGACTTTCTCATGACTTCCTGACACAGAGTGATGATGTTATTCAAATCGACCACCAAGTGCTATGGAAACACTGATTTATGAAGAGAAAAACTCTCAGAATCCAAAAGTTTCCATGGACCAGATTAAGAGCAGCAATGCTGGGATCGTGAACTCTCGCCCGGTCCAAACGCTGGAGGCTGCTGTTCAATGAGTTTTCCCCTCAGATCCAAGATGAGGCAGCAGCCAGCAAGAACTGATCATTTTCTATTAGTGTCTATGCTTAGGAGATATTTAAAGGCCTTTATCTCTTTCCCACTTACAGATACATAATCTTAAATCCTAAAGGGCCAAATTAGTAGTGTTCCGGTGAAAACGGAATTATCAGATTTGGGTCTTAGCAGAAGCCACCCCACAGACTGAGCTAGAAAATATTTTCCCCTGAAAGCCCAGCTTCTTTTTATCACTGTGGACACACTCTGCTGAGGTGCAGCTCTCAACTCTATATAGCAAGGTCCTTTTTTGATCTGTGAGTCCAGGCTGCGTTGTGAAAATTACAGTCTATGACCCACTAGCAGGTGATGAAATCAGCTTAATGCATCATGACTAGCTTTTCTTAAAATGACATAAAATTAAAAGAAAATACTAGAGCACTAGATCACAATAGTGAGATGAGTACTGTTTCATAAAATTTATCTTTTCAATTTTGTGTATATGGGTTTGTAAATATGGGGTGGTACTGAAAGTGTACCCTTTTCTATGGGTCACGGTCAAAAGAGTTTGAAAGCCAGTAGTCCTGCAACTATTAAGATTCTGTGTTCAACTCCTGGCAGAAGTGGGAACTAGTATAACCTTTGGTGACAATACAAATATCATTTAAATAATTGATCTCAAGGAAACAATCATAGGTATGTGGGAAAAAAGTTTGCTACTAAAATGTTGTCTATAGTGTCATTTGTAATAAAGAAAAATTTGACATACACTAAAGAATTAGCTGAATAAAGTATGGTGCATCTCCATGATAAATGGTACCAGCCGTCAAAACTTCACTGCAAAGAAATGATCGGAAGGGGTATCCATATCAACTCATAGATGAAAAGGAGAGGTTATAAAATTTTAAACACATACATACACAGTGCATAGAACGAATACAGTGCAAATGATAGCAATCATCCCTGGGAAAGTATAATTGTGGGATTTATTTACTTTCTTCTTTGTGTCTTTGTAGTTTCAAAAATTTCTACGATGGATATGCACCACTTCTGTAATTGGTGAAAATAATACAAGAAATGTGATTTCAAATATGCTTTCCTCGGCAAAGAAGCTGCCTTCCACAGTCATTGCTCACTTCAGGCAATAGTAACAAACATGAAAGTTAGCAGTCCAGGGAAACGGGATTTAAACAGGGTGTATGTTTAAAGTAGAGGCAACAATTAGGTGCCAGATTAGTCATATCTTGATAAATGGTACAATGATTTTCCATCCCAGGGCTTCCCTGGTGGCGCAGTGGTTGAGAGTCCGCCTGCCGATGCAGGGGGCACAGGTTCGTGCCCCGGTCCGGGAAGATCCCACATGCCGTGGAGCAGCTGGGCCCGTAAGCCATGGCCACTGAGCCTGCGCGTCCGGAGCCTGTGCTCCGCAACAGGAGAGGCCACAACAGTGAGAGGCCCGCGTACCGCAAAAACGAAAACAATGATTTTCCATCCCAGCCCTCTTCTCAAGTCCCTGTTTCCTAAACTACTCAACAAATGAGCCATCAGAATGGGTCTGTACAGGCTTTAGAGCCTGCTACTGAATATGAGTAGCCTCAAGGCAATGCCCGTGTTCTTTGTCTCCAAATACTTAACAATAGAGTCAGATGTTTAAATAAAATATTCAAGGTAAAAAGTAATAATAAAGCAAGGAAAGACCAAAGGGGCCAAGTTTTGTGGATTAATCTTAACTTCTAAGGGTAAGAAAGAAAAATGGAGGCACAGGGCAGTCATTTATTTAGTCAGTCCATCTGTCCATCAGTCCATCTGTCTGATGGACATCAGTCTGTCTATCAGTCTATCATTCAGTCTGTTTAGTCAGTCAACAGCTGCTTACTGATACTCCCCACTATAGTCAGAAGTAGGGTTGTGGTGATCAAAGACTTGGTCCCTGCCCTTTTGCAATAGGGAAGAACAAATCTGACTCCATATTGGATCTGTTCTTTCACTTTAACCTTTGCATTCTATTGCTTTTGCTACAAGTTAAGAATGTTGCTTACAGCCTGAAAATACACAGGATAGCCCATTCGCAAGGCTCTGACCTTTAAAGGTATAACACTTTCCCATTCAAATAAGAGATAAGAAGTTGCAGAACAGAGAATAACATTTGTCTTGTGGAAGGTTTACAGGAACTTCGTGACCTGACCTACAAGGACAGCTGCAAGAACAAAGGATTCTGACACCAAGAAGTTTGCAACAACTAACCACACTCCCTCCCATTTTAGTATAAAAGAAGCCTGAATTCTAACTCAAGTAAGATGATTCTTTGGGACACGAGTCCACCATCTTCTCGGTCTGCTGGCTTTCTGAATAAAGTTGCCATTCCTCCCTTGCACCTTCACCTGAACCCAGCCCATGCCTGTCCCAGTGTCCCTAGATGCGCCACACACTCCCACACCTTCACCTGTGTGCAGGTATCCCTTTATCCAGCAGGTCCTCAGACCCCCATCTCAAAGCCTCTCGTTCATCCTCTAAATTGCTAAAATGACACTGCTCAGCGACTGCCCCCCGCCCCCCTCCAGATGTCACTGAGTCCTCCCAGCCCCAGCTGCTGCATAGGACCTGCCATACCAGTCTGGGTTCTGTATCCATCTTTACGATGGCAAGCAAAACAGACCATGTGGTATTTTTTTTTTCTCCAAATCCCCAGGGTAAGCACACCATAAAGATGTCAGCTGCTGCTTCCTGGGTTCACATGTGAAGCATTTTATGCTCATCATCTTGCATACCTTAATCCTCACAACCACTACAAAGGAGAGTTTATCCTCATTTTATATATGGGGAAAATGAGGCACAGTGAAGGGAAAAACTTTCCTGTGGTCACACCCAGGGTTGCTGGCTTCAAACCCAGTAAATGTGTGTTGAAATACATTTTTTTGAAGCAAGACCTACTTAGACCTACGGGCCGTGAAAGAGGTGGTTTTCAGTACCATCTCGGGAGCTCCCAGACATTCATACTTCACTCCTGGAGACCTCCTGCCTGCACAAGATGCGGTGTTTGTAAATATAACTTAGAACAATTAGAAGATGCTCATGCTTTCCTTTCAACAAATATTTATGTCTCTACAAATAGCCTTGGGCTAGGTGTTGGGTGCATATGGGGGTGGAGAGGAGAAGGGAAGGAACAGAAATGGAAATCAGGGCCCTCTGCATCCACTGCTGAGGAGCTACTGGGAAGCAAAGCCTCATGAGGCAGCAGTGCCCGGTGGGATTACAGGCCTGGCATCCAGCCTGGAAGAGCAGCCCTCCACGGTCAGGTTCTTTTCCATAGTATGGTGGGTGAAGGGGTCATTTCTGTATTGCCGGTCGGTGCGTGGCAACGAAGGAGGGCATGAGCGGGCAGGGCCACTGGATGGATGGAAACCAGCCCCTGCCTGGCAGGGGCCTCACACGTGTCAGGTCACTTAAGGTCATTATAAGCCATCGCCCCCAGCTGCCTCAGAGGACCTGTACTCCTGGTCCAGCTGCGCCCCAGCGCCAGCTGTCACTTTATTCCCTATTCTCCTTCTTTTCCAGGCAGACCTGACATCATTCCCACTGGAAAAGCAAGCATGTCCCCCACCGTCACAGACACAGTACACACGTCTGACCAACCAAGGTCCCCTTCACCACGCGCACATCCTTACTCAGCCACCGTGAGAGAAGTGAGCACGGTGACTCTCAGATGAAAGGACACAGGAGGCTCCCAGTCCCATCCTCACCGTTCATGTGGGAGAAACCTTGGGCTCTGCCGGTGGTGAAGGCCCAACCCCTCCTCGCCCCTCCATGGACCCCGACTCTGATGCTCTGAGGCCGGGCTCTCCAGAAACGCATCCTCCCCTTTTATTCTCTACAACCACCCTGGACTTGCTCTTGACCCCTTCTCACTGAGGCTAAAATTCTTCAGCCTCCCCTTCAGGCTCAGAGCTGCTGTTGTTAGGCAAATACTCAGTCAAGTTCAAGATGGAATTCAGGCCCAAGGCCCAAGAGGGGCTCCCTCCTCCCTGCTCTTCCTGCAGGGCCTGCTTCTGGCCCACAGGACGATGAGGTGGTGTGGTCCCTGGGGGTCACCCACACAGCACTGTCATCTGGGGCTGAACCTCAGATGCCATCAGAGCTGATGTCTGCAGCCGTGCAATGCCACGCAGTCACAGGTCCACAACCACACATCCCCCACATCCTGTCCTCAGAGACCCCACTTGGGTCCCCTTTCTCACCAGTGCTGGGCTCCCACAGGGATGCAGAGACTCTGGCACCCTGCATCACGCAGGCGCCTCCACTCTCAGGATTGTAGAGGAATAGAGCACAGACCCCAGCTGTCCTCAGACTCCCCTCGACTCTGCAAAGATTCATATTGGGGTTTCTCATACCTCACACCCCTCACTGCTCAAAATGGTCTGAGGGTTGGGCTGGGGACACTCTGTACACTCTCTAAATGGTTGGCATATCCCCATTTGCCTCCTTCCCAGGGTAGAAACCCCTGGGGTCACTCCTGCCTTCTCCCCAAGGGATTTAAACACTGGAGCAGAGCTTTGATCATCTGACCCCCACTGGCCCTTTCCTATACTCTCAACAACCACCACCACCAAGTTTCATGACCTTTACCGCGGGCCTCCACGGGCCAAGCATTTTACAAGCACGGTCTGCATCAGTCCTCACAGCATCCAAGAAGGTGGACATGCACAGGTGACAAAATTAAGTAATGCATCCAGGGTCACAAGGGCAGGAGGGAATTCCACCTGGTTCCAAATCCCACTGGCCACACGGTCAGCCCCCACACGTGAAACCATGCAGACCCTGCAGGACTGGGGGCCCGCAGGGGCTCACCAGGCCTCCGGTGCACTCTCAGCCGTCCTGCAGGTAGCCGATGTTCTCCCAGGTACTGTAGGCCTTCAGCCCTGCCACCAGCACCTGCAGCGGGTGACTGCTGACAAGCTCCTAACCTCGGAAGACGTCCTCGTCCAGAAGGATGCCGGCATACCTGCGAGACAATCAGAGACCCGTGATGGATGCAGTAGTGCCCCCAGCACATGTGCTCATACGGGATATTGCTCTCATAATGTCTTTGTCTGGGTTTTGGTTTCGGGGTGCTCCTAAAATTCATCTTCCCTTTTCTTTTCTGAAAGAGTTTGTGTAACATCAGTATGTTTTCTTTTCTTACATATTTGGTTGTTTCACCAGTAATGCCAGACAAAGCTATTCAGGTTTTCTGTTTCTTTCTGTGCCACTTTTGGTACTATGTATCTTTCAAGAAATTTGTCAATTTCATATGTTGTCAAATATATTGGCATTACATTGACATTACATCAACAACAATAATAACAATGATATTTAATTTTATTTATCCTTTCAGTGTCTGCAGGATCTATAGTGATGCCTTCTCTTTTATTCTAGATACTGATAATTTGTGTCTTTTTCTGGATCATTCTAGCTAAAGATCTTTCCATTTTATTTATTGAAAGAGAAAAACAGTTTTGGGCTTAATTATTTTTTTTCCATTCTTTGACCATTTCTTATTTCATTGATTTCTGCTCTCATTTTTATTATTCTCTCTACTTTCTTTGTGCTTAACTTGTCCCTCTTTTTCTAGCTTCTTAAACTAGAAATTTACACCACTGGCTTTAGCCTTTTCTTCTTTTCTAATGTAAGCATTTAAAGGTATACGTTTTTCTCTGAGCACTGCATTAGTTGCTTACCACAAATTTTGATATGTTGTGTTTCATTTTCATTTTATTCTAAATATTTTCTAATTTCCCTGTGAATTCTTCTTTGACCTATGAATTATGTGTGTTCTTTAGTTTCCTAATATGTAAAGATTATTCCAGATATTTTTCTGTTATTAATTCTTAATTTAATTTCATTCTAATCAGAGAACATATTTTGTATGATTTCAATCATTATAAATCCACACGGTCTGTCTTGATAAATGTTCTATGTGCACTTCAAAAGAATGTGTAATCTGGGGAGCTTCAAGATGGCAGAGGAGTAAGACGCGGAGATCACCTTCCTCCCCACAACTACATCATAAATACATCTACACGTGGAACAACTCGTACAGAACACCTACAGAACGCTGGCAGAAGACCTCAGACCTCCCAAAAGGCAAGAAACTCCCCACGTACCTGGGTAGGGCAAAAGAAAAAAGAAAAAACAGAGACAAAGAATAGGGTCGGGACCTGCACCAGTGGGAGGGAGCTGTGAAGGAGGAAAGGTTTCCACACACTAGGAAGCCCCTTCGCGGGCGGAGACTGCGGGAGGTGGAGGGGGAAAGCTTCGGAGCCGCGGAGGAGAGCACAGCCACAGGGGTGCAGAGGGCAAAGTGGAGAGATTCCCGCACAGAGGATCGGTGCCGACCGGCACTCACCAGCCCGAGAAGCTTGTCTGCTCACCCGCCGGGGCGGGCGGTTGGCTGGGAGCTGAGGCTCGGGCTTTGGTCGGAGCACTGGGAGAGGACTGGGGTTGGCGGCGTGAACACACCCTGCAGGGGGTTAGTGCACCACGGCTAGCCGGGAGGGAGTCAGGGAAAAGTCTGGAGCTGCCGAAGAGGCAAGAGACTTTTTCTTCCCTCTTTGTTTCCTGGTGCGCGAAGAGAGGGGATTAAGAGAGCTGCTTAAAGGAGCTCCAGAGACGGCCGTGAGCCGCGGCTAACAGCGTGGACCCCAGAGCCGGGCATGAGACGCTAAGGCTGCTGCTGCCGCCACCAAGAAGCCTGTGTGTGAGCACAGGTCACTATCCACACCCCCTTCTGGGGAGCCTGTGCAGCCCGCCACTGCCAGGGTCCCGGGATCCAGGGACAACTACCCGGGGAGAACGCACGGCGCGCCTCAGGCTGGTGCAACGTCACACCGGCCTCTGCCGCCGCAGGCTCGCCCCGCACTCCGTGCCCCTCCCTCCCCCCGGCCTGAGTGAGCCAGAGCCCCCGAATCAGCGGCTCCTTTAACCCCGTCCTGTCTGAGCGAAGAACAGACGCCCTCCAGCGACCTACACGCAGAGGCGGGGCCAAATCCAAAGCTGAGCCCCTGGGAGCTGTGAGAACAAAGAAGAGAAAGGGAAATCTCTCCCAGCAGCCTCAGAAGCAGCGGATTAAAGCTCCACAATCAACTTGATGTACCCGGCATCTGTGGAATACCTGAATAGACAACGAATCATCCCAAATTGAGGAGGTGGACTTTGGGAGCAATGATATATATATTTTTTTCCCTTTTTCTCTTTTTGTGAGTGTGTATGTGTATGCTTCTGTGTGAGATTTTGTCTGTATAGTTTTGCTTTTACCATTTGTCCAACGGTTCTATCAGTCCGTTTTTCTTACTTCTTTTTTAACTATAGTTTTTAGCACTTCTTACCATTGGAGGATTTGTTTTTTGGTTTGGTTGCTCTCTTCTTTCCTTCTTTCTTTCTTTTTCTTTACTTTTTAAATTTTTTAAATAATTATTTTAACAACTTTTATTTTTTCTTCCTTTCTTTCTCTGTCTCTCTCTGTCTCTCTGTCTCTCTGTCTCTCTGTCTCTCCCTCTCCCTCCCTCTCTCTCTCTCTCTCTCTCTCGTTCTTTATTTCTTTATTTCTTCCTTTTATTCTGAGCCATGTGGATGACAGGCTCTTGGTGCTTCAGCCAGGCATCAGGGCTGTGCCTCTGAGGTGGGAGAGCCAAGTTCAGGACATTGGTCCACAACAGACCTCCCAGCTCCATGTAATATCAAACGGCGAAAATCTTCCAGAGATCTCCATCTCAATGCCAAGACCCAGCTCCACTCAACGACCAGAAAGCTACAGTGCTGGACACCCTATGCCAAACAACTAGCAAGACAGGAACACAGCCCCATCCATTAGCAGCCAGGCTGCGTAAAATCACACTAAGGCCACAGACACCCCAAAACACACCACCAGACGTGTACCTGCCTACCAGAAAGACAGGATCCAGCCTCATCCACCAGAACACAGTCACTAGGCCCCTCCACCAGGAAGCCTACACAACCCACTGAACCAACCTTAGCCACTGGGGGCAGACACCAAAAACAATAGGAACGATGAACGTGCAGCCTGCGAAAAGGAGACCCCAAACACAGTAAGATAAGCAAAATGAGAAGACAGAGAAACACACAGCAGATGAAGGAGCAAGGTAAAAACCCATCAGATCTAACAAATGAAGAGGAAATAGGCAGTCTACCTGAAAAAGAATTCAGAATAATGACAGTGAAAATGATCCAAAATCTTGGAAATAGAATGGAGAAAATAAAACAAACGTTTAACAAGGACCTAGAAGAACTAAATAGCAAACTAACAGTGATGAACAACACAATAAATGAAATTAAACATTCTCTAGAAGGGATCAATAGCAGAATAACTGAGGCAGAAGAACGGATAAGTGACCTGGAAGATAAAATAATGGAAATAACTACTGCAAAGCAGAATAAAGAAAAAAGAATGAAAAGAACTGAGGACAGTCTCAGAGACCTCTGGGACAACATTAAATGCACCAAGATTCGAATTATAAGGGTCCCAGAAGAAGAAGAGAAAAAGAAAGGGACTGAGAAAACATTTGAAGAGATTATAGTTGAAAACTTCCCTAATATGGGAAAGGATATAGTTAATCAAGACCAGGAAGCACAGAAAGTCACATACAGGATAAATCCAAGGAGAAACACTCCAAGACACATATTAATCAAACTATCAAAAATTAAATACAAAGAAAAAACATTAAAAGCAGCAAGGGAAAAACAACAAATAACACACAAGGGAATCCCCATAAGGTTAACAGCTGATCTTTCAGCAGAAGCTCTGCAAGCCAGGACGGAGTGGCAGGACATATTTAAAGAGATGAAGGGGCAAAACCTACAACCAAGATTACTCTATCCAAAAAGAATCTCATTCAGATTTGACAGAGAAATTAAAACCTTACAGACAAGCAAAAGCCAAGAGAATTCAGCATCACCAAACCAGCTTTACAACAAATGCTAAAGGAACTTCTCTAGGCATGGAACACAAGAGAAGGAAAAGACCTGCAATAACAAACCCAAAACAATTAAGAAAATGGTAATCAGAACATACATATCCATAATTACCTTAAGTGTAAATGGATTAAATTCTCCAACCAAAAGACATAGACTGGCTGAATGGATACAATAACAAGACCCATATATACGCTGTCTACAAGAGACCCACTTCAGACCTAGGGACACATACAGACTGAAAGTAAGGGGATTGAAAAAGATATTCCAAGCAAATGGAACAAAAGAAAGCTGGAGTAGCAATTCTCATATCAGACAAAATAGATTTTAAAATAAAGACTATTACAAGAGACAAAGAAGAACACTACATCATGAACAAGGGATCAATTCAAGAAGAAGATATAACAATTGTAAATACTTATGCACCCAACATAGGAGCAACTCAATACATAAGGCAAATAGTAACAGCCATAAAAAGGGAAATCGACAGTAACACAATCATAGTAGGGGACTGTAACACTCCACTCTCACCAACGGACAGAACATCCAAAGTGAAAATAAATAAGGAAACACAAGCTTTAAATGATACATTAAAAAAGATGGACTTAATTGATATTTAAAGGATATTCCATCCAAAAACAACAGAATACACTTTCTTCTCAAGTGCTCATGGAACATTCTCCAGGATAGATCATATCTTGGGTCACAAATCAAGCCTTGGTAAATTTAAGAAAATTGAAATCATATCAAGTATCCTTTCTGACCACAATGCTATGAGACTAGATATCAATTACAGGAAAAACTCTGTAAACAATACAAACACACGGAGGCTAAACAATACACTACTTAATAACCAAGAGATCACTGAAGAAATCAAAGAGGAAATCAAAACATACCTAGTAACAAATGACAATGAAAACACGACGACCCAACACCTATGGAATGCAGCAAAAGCAGTTCTAAGAGGGAAGTTTATAGCAATACAATCCTACCTTAAGAAACAAGCAACATCTCAAATAAACAACCTGACCTTACACCTAAAGCAATTACAGAAAGGAGAACAAAAAACACCAAAGTTAGCAGAAGGAAAGAAATCATAAAGATCAGATCAGAAATAAATGAAAAAGAAATGAAGGAAATGATAGCAAAGATCAATAAACTAAAAGCTGGTTCTTTGAGAAGATAAACAAAATTGATAAACCATTAGCCAGAGTAGTCAAGAAAAAAAGGGAGATGACTCAAATCAACAGAATTAGAAATGAAGAAGAAGTAACGACTGACACTGCAGAAATACAAAGGATCATGAGAGATTACTACAAGCAACTCTATACCAATAAAATGGACACCCTGGAAGAAATGGACAAATTCTTAGAAATGCACAACGTTCTGAGACTGAACCAGGAAGAAATAGAAAATATGAACAGACCAATCACAGGCACTGAAATTGAAACTGTGATTAAAAATCTTCCAACAAACAAAAGCCCAGGACCAGATGGCTTCACAGGTGAATTCTATCACTTAGAGAAGAGATAACACCTATCCTTCTCAAACTCTTCCAAAATATAGCAGAGGAAGGAACACTCCGAAACTCATTCTACAAGGCCACCATCTCCCTGATACCAAAACCAGACAAAGAGGTCACAAAGAAAGAAAACTGCAGGCCAATATCACTGATGAACATAGATGCAAAAATCCTCAACAAAATACTAGCCAACAGAATCCAACAGCACATTAAAACGATCATACACCATGATCAAGTGGGGTTTATCCCAGGAATGCAAGGATTCTTCAATATACGCAAATCAATCAATGTGATACACCATATTAGCAACTTGAAGGAGAAAAACCATATGATCATCTCAATAGATGCAGAGAAAGCTTGTGACAAAATTCAACACTGATTTATGATAAAAACCCTCCAGAAAGTAGGCATAGAGGGAACTTACCTCAACATAATAAAGGCCATATATGACAAACCCACAGACAACATCGTCCTCAATGGTGAAAAACTGAAACCATTTCCACTAAGATCAGGAACAAGACAACATTGCCCAATCTCACCACTATTATTCAACATAGTTTTGGAAGGTTTAGCCACAGCAATCAGAGAAGAAAAAGAAATAAAAGGAATCCAAATCAGAAAAAAAGAAGTAACGCTGTCACTGTTTGCAGATGACATGATACTATACATAGAGAATCCTAAAGATGCTACCAGAAAACTACTAGAGGTAATCAATGAATTTGGTAAAGTAGCAGGATATAAAATGCACAAAAATCTCTTGCATTCCTATACAGTAATGATGAAAAATATGAAAGTGAAATTAAGAAAACACTCCCATTTACCATTGTAACAAAAAGAATAAAATATCTAGAAATAAACCCACTTAAAGAGACAAAAGTCCTCTATGCAGAAAATTATAAGACACTGATGAAATAAATTAAAGATGATACAAACAGATGGAGAGATATATCGTGTTCTTGGATTGGAAGAATCAACATTGTGAAAATGACTATACTACCCAAAGTGATCTACAGATTCAATGCAATCCCTATCAAACTACCAATGGCATTTTTCAGAGAACTAGAAAAAAAAATTCCCAATCTGTATGGAAACACAAAAGACCCCGAATAGCCAAAGCAATCTTAAGAAAGAAAAACGGAGCTGGAGGAATCAGGCTCTCTGACTTCAGACTATACTACAAAGCTACAGTAATCAAGACAATATGGTACTAGCATGAAAACAGAAATATAGATTAATGGAACAGGATAGAAAGCCCAGACATAAACTCATGCACATATCGTCACTTTATCTTTGATAAAGGAGGCAAGAATATACAATGGAGAAAAGACAGCCTCTTCAATAAGTGGTGCTGGGAAAACTGGACAGCTACATGTAAAAGAGTGAAATTAGAACACTCCCTAACACCATACACAAAAAGAAACTCAAAATGGATTAAAGACCTCAATGTAAGGCCAGACACTATCAAACTCTTAGAAGAAAACATAGGCAGAACACTCTATGACATAAATCACAGCAAGATCCTTTTTGACCCACATCCTAGAGAAATGGAAATAAAAACAAAAATAAACAAATGGGACCTAATGAAACTTAAAAGCTTTTGCACAGCAAGGGAAACCATAAACAAGATGAAAAGACAATGCTCAGAATGGGATAAAATATCTGCAAATGAAGCAACTGACAAAGGATTCATCTCCAAAGTTTACAAGCAGCTCATGCAGTTCAATATCAAAAAAAAACAAACAACCCAATCCAAAAATGGGCAGAAGACCTAAATAGTCATTTCTCCATAGAAGATATACAGATTGCCAACAAACACATGAAAGAATATTCCGCATCATTAATCTTTAGAGAAATACAAATCAAAACCAGAATGAGATATTCTGACACCAATCAGAATGGGCATCATCAAAAAATCTAGAAACAATCAATGCTGGAGAGGGTGTCGAGAAAAGGGAACCCTCTTGCACTGTTGGTGGGAATGTAAATTGATACAACCACTATGGAGAACAGTATGGAGGTTTCTTAAAAACTAAAAATAGAACTACCATACGACCCAGCAATCCCACTCTTGGGTAAATACCCTGAGAAAACCATAATTCAAAAAGAGTCATGTACCACAATGTTCATTGCAGCTCTATTTACAATAGCCAGGACATGGAAGCAACCTAAGTTTCCATCGACAGATGAATGGATAAAGAAGATGTGGCACATATATGCAATGGAATATTACTCAGCCATTAACAGAAACGAAATTGAGCTATTTGTAATGAGGTGGATGGACCTAGAGTCTGTCATACAGAGTGAAGTAGGTCAGAAAGGGAAAAACAAATACCATATGCTAACACATATATATGGAAACTAAAAAAAAAAGTTTCTGAAGTACCTAGGGGCAGGACAAGAATAAAGACGCAGACGTAGAGAATGGACTTGAGGACACGGGGAGGGGGAAGGGTAAGCTGAGACAAAGTGAGAGAGTGGCATGGACATATGTACACTACCAAATGGAAAATAGATAGCTAGTGGGAAGCAGCCGCATAGCACAGGGAGATCAGCTCGGTGCTTTGTGACCTCCTAGAGAGGTAGGATAGGGAGGGAGGGAGGGAGACACAAGAGGGAAGGGATATGGGGGTATATGTATAATATAGCTGATTCACTTTGTTATACAGCAGAAACTAACATGACATTGTAAAGCAATTACACTCCAATAAAGATGTTAAAAAAAAAAAGAATGTGTATTCTGCTCTTGCTGGGTAGAGTTTTCAATAAATGTCATTACGTCAAGTTTGTTAGTAATGTTGTTCATATGATTTATATCATTACTGGTCTTCTGTCTGTTTATTATATCAATTTCTCAGAGAAAAGGACTGATGTCTGTAACTATAATTTAGGATTTGTTAATTTTTCCTTTCAGTACTTTCCATTTTTGCTTCATGTATTTTGATGCTATTTCGTGGAATCCATACACCTTTAGATTGTTGCGTCTTCTTGATGAGTAGACTGCTTTATCATTATGAAGTGATCCTCTATATCTCTGGTAATATTCCTTCTTCTGAAGTCTATCTAATATTAGTATAGCCACTCCAACTCTTTTATGGTTAATGTTTGCAGGTATAAATTTTTTATTCTCATACTTTTAACCTCTCTGTCTTTAATTTTAAGTGGGTTTCTTGTAGATAGCATCTAGTTCAGTCTTAATTTATCATATCTAACAATTTGAAAATAGGAGTGTTTAAATCATTTACACTCAGTGTAATTATTAATGCGATTGAGTTTTAAACTATTATCTTGCAATTTTCCCCCTATTTATCCCATATGTTCTTTTCCCTGTGCTCCTGTCTTCTCTTGATTAATTGAATAATCTTTAGTATTGCATTGCTGGATTTTAAACTGTGTTACTAATTTTTTTCCAGCAATTTTTCTGTGGCCTAAAACATGCATCTTTAACTGACCACATTTTCCCCTCACATACTGTTATACCACGTCAAGGATAATATAAGAACCTTACAACAATATATAATTCGTTTTCATTCTGCCATCCATGATGTCACTGTTGAGACAAAAATATATTCTACATGTTATAAAGTTTATTGCTATTTTTGCTTTAAACTAACAATTTATCTTTTTTTCCTTATCAACATTACTGAGGATTGATTTATTCCCAACAGACTTCATTATTCAAAGTGCACCATGTAGAGGTTTTGACAACTCTATGCACCCATGAGAACACCACCACAATCAAGCTACAGAATATTTCTAACGATTTTCAGAAAATTCCTCATCCCTTTTTGCAAACCATCCCTTCCTCCACCCCCATCTTCAGACAACCACTGATCAATCTTTGTCAGTATGGATTAGTTTGCATTTTATGCAAATGGAATTATACAGTGTATGTTATGTCTTGCTTCTTTCAATGAGCATATTGTCTTGAGATTCATCCATCCATACTGAGCAATATATTGGTAGCTGTTTCTTTTTATTGCTGACTAGAATTCCATTCTATGCAATGCATAGATTACATTTCATTTGTGCATTCACTTGTTGTTGAACATTTTTGTTGTTTCCAGTTTGGAGCTACTACAAATAAAGCTGCTATGAAAATTCATGTAAAAATCTTAGAGGAGACATATGTCTTCATTCCTCTTGAGTAAATATGTAGGAGTGAAGTGACTGGGTCATATGGAAGAGGTATTTTTAACTTTTTAAGAAACTGGCAAACAATTTTCCAAAGTGGTTGTACAATTTTACACTCCCACCAGCAGTGTATGGGAGTCCTAGTTGTTCCACGTGCCCGCCAACAAGCCATCTTTGCAGTCCTTTTATTTTATATGAAAATATATTATATATATATAAATATAATTATATATATATTTATATATTTATATTATTTTTATATAAAATATATAAAATATAAAAAAATTTTATATAAAATATTTTTATATAAAATATATATAAAATATATTTATATTATATATAAATATAATATATATATATTCATATATATATGAATATGTCATATGACATGACATATTCTAGTGGATATGTCATGGTAATCCTCATGGTTTGAATTTGCATTTCCTGGATAACTAATGATCAAAGAACATCTTTTCATGTGTCTACTGTCTGACCATACAATCTTCTTTTGTTAAGTACCTATTCAAATCTTTTGCCCATGTTCTAGTGGCTTACCCATCTTATTTTTAGTTGAATTTTATTTTTAGTGTTCTTTACATATTCTGGATAATACCCCATTGTCAGATATACATATTACAAATATTTCCTCCGTTCTGTGGCTTGTCTTTCCTTTTCTGAATGGCAAAGATCAATTTTGGCTCAAGGTATTTACCATCTTCCATCTACAGAATAATCTTATAATGTCTAAACATCCTTGTTTCCTCAATAAATCCTGCACATGCAAAAGATGTCGCATTGGGCCTCATGTTACAGCAAACAAAAAAGACCATGCAACCTCAGAACTGAAGCCGTTGAGCTGGGCAAATTGACAAAACGTGGAAACCACCATGTGTTTAATCGCACTCGGATGAAAAGAAACCTAATCGTATGAAGCAACTACTATAAGCAAAGAGCTTCTGCATTTATCATCTGACTTGATCCTCACAACGACTGTATGAAATAGGAAGTCATATCCCCACTTTGCAGATGGGGAAACTGAGGTTCAACTGAGGTTGCATACCTAAGTCAAGGTGTCACTTATGTTAGGAAAGAGCTAGGATTCAAACCTAGGGTTCTCCAGCCCTAAATACCACTCTCTTTTCATGATAAGTAATGTGCATATCAGTGCCCTGAGGAAGTTAATAACATTCTAAATCTATGCTAGAATATAGTCACCCATGCCCTGGGCTGCGGCTGCAATACAAGGATGCTCAGAGAATCCCAGGCCTGGTCATTTAAAAAAATGTATATATGATTCCCCTCCGACCTCCCTAACCATAGACACACACACACACACACACACACACACACACACACACACACACACACACACACACACACACACACTCCCCTCGATGTTCCCCAGGGTGAAAATGGGTGGTAAAGAAGAAATAAATCAGCTAAGAAAAAAAAGAATCATGAGACTGTCTTAGCAGAGATCTGGTAAGATTTCTTTGCAATGCTGGCCTGTGATTTTACTTAACACTGGCAGGACATGGGCCCTGCTGAGGAAGAGCCTCCATCTGCCAGACAGAGCGGTTCCCCCGGTGGCGCTTATCCACTATCAAGCTCTCACGTCTGCGTGCCAAGGAGCTCTGAGAAACCCTTCTGTGTTCAGGGTGTGTAAGAGTCCAAGAGGCACATGTCTTAAGAAAGTCTGATGCAAGAAACTCAGAGGGGCCCAGAGATAAATTGGAAAATAGGGATACTGTGGCAAAAACATTCTTCATTTCCAAACCTGTTTATTTAAGTGAATGCTTCTAGAAACGTGAAATATTTCCTTATAGGTTATGTCCATTTGAAGAATCAGAACCCACCATCGAGGCAAGACTCATTAGAAATGCAGATGGAGTATCTCTAAAACAGTTAAGTCAGCAAGAGGGCAGGATTCAATTTACAAAAATCTGTATTACATAAAAAGAGCAAACAAGACATTTTGGCAATAAGTTCAGGACTATATTAAAAGCACAGTTTGGTAGTATCATAAACAGTACTATAAATACTATCAAATACTATATGTAGTATTTGATATATAGTTATAGACAGTCTTCATTTGGTGAAGGAACTCTAAGGGGCTTAACTATCCTGAACCCCATTTTTTTTTCTGAACCCCATTTTTTGATAAGGACAGGACTTTGGTGAATTTCTGAAACTATGAAGTATCATTCCACCCATGCATTTATTCAACAAATATCAGTGAGATCTTACTTTGTGACAGGCACCACTTTACGTAGGTGCTATGGAGACATCACAATTGTAAAGCAATTATACTCCAATAAAGATGTTATTAAAAAAAAAAAGAGAGAGAAATTTGTTGAGTTGTCATGAGGCATTAAATGAGTTACTCCACATAAAAACCTTAGGACAGTGCCTGGTATGTGGTATGCAATTGAATATGTATTAGCTATTGTCTTAATTTTATCCTTGCAGGTGTTGGGCAAAAACAGTAGGACTGGATCCAATATAAAGACAGCAGCACGATGGTGCTGTGGCCCCTCCTGGCCTGGAACCCAGCTTGGACTACTGAACTGCCCATTTGGGCTGGAATAAATAACAGGAGAGGCAAACCCAAAATACTTCTTTTGGCTGGCACACCACAGATATTGATTTATTTTTAAGTTGTTGGTCACTTTCTAAGCTAGGAAGTTCATTTTTGTAGCAAATCCCACTAGATGATTCCAAGCGGAGATTTCAGTGACCAACCGCCCTGGCCAGCCAGCCCTGGGCTCCACCAAGAGTGATGTAATCACACAAGGTGATTTCATTCAGTTGAGCTGCAGTATCTCATGTAGAGAGCCAGGCACTCTTAGCACGTGGAGATGCCAAATTAAGAATCCACGATTTCGATGCTGGAAGAATTCATAACCACAAACCAAGAGCAATGGTGAAATGAAAACAGGAGCCCGGGGGCTTCCCTGGTGGCACAGTGGTTGAGAGTCCGCCTGCCGATGCAGGGGACGCGGGTTCGTGCCCCGGTCCAGGAGGATCCCACATGCGGTGGGGCGGCTGGGCCCGTGAGCCATGGCCGCTGAGCCTGCGCGTCCGGAGCCTGTGCTCCGCAATGGGAGAGGCCACAATGGTGAGAGGCCCGCATACCGCAAAAAAAAAAAAAAAAAAAGGGAGCCTGGGATGCTGCTCCAAGAAGCTTACAGAGGGCTCCTGATGCCAGGAGGAGCTCAGGGAAGAAGGTGACTTGGAGAAGATGACAAGCTGAACTGTGTCTCAAAGGATGACAATGAGCTACCAGGTGACGGGAGGCAAGGATGTGAGGCGTGAGTGACAGGGCGCGGTGTGGAGGCTGCCTATAAGAAAGGCCAAAGCAGGGGTGAGGCTGAGCACAGGGTGGAGGACAGAAGACACGACGAGTGGCTGGGGGCAGCAGGGGCCAGGCAGGGGAAGGTGCCCCGAGGCCACATGAGGGAGTGAGTTTCATCCAACACAGAAGCCGCAGGAGGGTCCCAGCAGGCAGGTGAGAATTCAGATCTCATCTCGGGCCTTGTGCTTGCGGAGAACAGATTTGATGAGGGGCAGGCTGGATGTGCGGGGCAGGGAGGCAAGAGAGGGAGCTGGGGAGGGTCCAGGCGCAATGCCAGGAAAGGTGAGCTTTGAGTGCTTTTAGTGTAGGGAGGAAAAATCACCCGAATGCGGAAACTGACAGGACGGGGGTGGGAAGTCTGAGGCGTCTTGGGGGTGATGGCCCGACAGCAGCTAACAGTTATCGAACATGTATTCCCACCACGGTCATTAATTACGGTCACAGTCTGTGAGTGAGTACACAGAGGGCATCAGCTTGTAGGTCCAGTAAGACCCAGATGCCAGGGCCCACAGGCAAGGCACTGGACCAGGATGCATGCACGACACTGGAGCCTCAGCGGTGGGAAGCAGCCCCACGGAGGTTAATAAGTGACCCAAGGATGGGCACCCACAGCCAAAGGGAAAACAGGAATCCTCCCTGGCCACGTGGCCACCCAGGCAGGGTTGTGACCTTGCTGTCGGCTGCCAAGTCCTCAGGGCCCAGAGAGGGACCTGACACACAGGTGGTGTGATGAGGGGACGAGGGCAAAGCTCTGCAGTTCTGGAGAAAGAGAGCAGGGGGAGAGCCCTGGCAGGCTCCTCAGGTGGCCGTCCGTCACCTGGCACAGATGCCCCCGCTGAGACAGTCCCCTCCCCACTGGGCTGGCTCTGCCCGGCAGCTCGGCAGGCAGTGGGGAGATGGGTCCCACCTCTTCCAGAGCAAACAGGCACCAAAGGCCAGCCAGTTCTGTCCCCTCCTTGTCAAGGCTAGGAGAACATGAGTGGGGCGGGGTAGGGGGTTGGGTAGGGGGAATGGGGCTCACTAGGGGCCAAGCAGGTCCTTCCCCCTTCCCCCAGTCTCCAGGCTTGTGGAGGCGATGGGCACGGAAGGGGGTCAGGAACCAGGTCCACTTGCTGCCCCACTATTGTCAAACCCTAGACAAGGCAGCACAAGCTCCATGTGGCAGGGACCACGTCCAGCTCCAGCAGGAGTGCCAGACTCTACAAACAGAAACAGAGCACGCCCAGTAAAATCTGAATTTCAGATAAACAATGCATAATCTTTAGCTTAAGGGCACACTCCCTGTTGCAGTCATGGGAACATGCTTAGACTACAAAGGTGTGCGTTGGCTACCTGAAACCCAGAGTTAGCTGGGAGGCTGTATTTTACCTGGCACCCCTACTAGCAAGGTGCCGTAAGGTTGCTGACGACACGAATATATGTGATGTGCCCTGAAAGAAGCTGTCCCATTTCACTTCCGTGACCTGTTTGTTACTGTGACCTGAAGCTCTGACGATCTGTGCTTTTGTCACATTAGATGGGAAGAGAGACAGGGCCACTGACGTGGCTAGTGGCCTGTTTTTCCCACTCCAGCCACATACACCTGAAGGTCTGGATGCTCACGAGCGTTTCTCTGCACTTGAGCGGGACCCAATGCATTGAACAAACATCTAACCCATCAAAACTCAAGTTACCCAGACCCTGAAACTGAAGCCAGTTGATTGGCAGAATTAGGTCCACGGGAATTGAGAGATGGGACCTATAACCAAGGTTTGATAACCTTAGTTTTTTAAAAGTGGGGTGTGTAGGGGGGAGAGGTACTTAGCATTTGTCATGTAACAACCAACTTCATTAAACTATTGCTTCACCAGTTGGAGGAGAGGCAACAGGCATGGTAAATGAGAAATAGGAGGGCTGGATTTTGTCACAGAAACACCAACTTCTCCCGGCACTGTTTCAAAACACAGACAACCTCTCCTCCCCCCATAGCTGAGGCATTTCGTCCTGGGGATTCCTTTAACCAGATTTTCAGTGGGTCAATCCCCTGCTGCCACCGAGGAGGCACAGGGGAAGAAAACAGAGCCACGAGGGGGACACGGAACTCGGCTAGAGACCACAGAAGGCCCAGGGAGGTGAAGGTCAAGGAAATCAGGAAGGTCCAGGGGGCAATTAGACTGACAGCTCGGTGAGGACATATGTCTGATGTGTCCCGTTCAACACTGTCTCACCCATGCATGGCACATGGTAAGGGCTCCGTGATTTTTTATTTTTTACTAGTCAATTTCCATTTATTACTTCTCCTTTCTCCCTTGAAACCTAAACCTGGAACGGTGATCTCTACTTCTCTACTTCTCTGCCTTTGAGGAGTATCTCCCTAAAATCAAGAGAAACTTTAATTTTTATTAATAGTGACAACACAGTTCTTACAAAATCCAGGTATGTGATGCTTACATCAGTCTAAAAAATAACAATGGAGCTGAAGGAAAAAAACATGTTGATCCATATAACACTTTTGTTACATATAAAGATGGGTGTATATAAGTGTATATATCTATAAACTTATATATACATATATACAAATATGTATTTTATACCTATATAAACTATAAATGAGGAACACATAGTGCCTCTTTGTTATGTGGTCTAGTAACTTCTCGTGTCATGGATTTGTAAATAGTGGATTAAGAAGTGAATGTATAGATAGCCTTGCCTCTTCATAATAGTCACAAGTTCTACAGGGCAAAAGATTCAAAGAAGAATTTTCTTTGCCTTTGGCATGCATGCAAAACATTCTTAGGTTTCACTGTCAGATTATCTTGATCCAGTATACATGTTCATGCTAATTTAATACTGCTGCTTGTTAACTGTTAGCAAAATTTATTTCCAGGTCACGCTAGGAAACTCCCTAAAAAGTTCCTGTGGTTCTCAGCTCTGGCTGCTCATAAGAATCACCAAAGAGCTGAAGTACTCACACTCTGGACTCCTTGGGATGCTCCCTAGACCAGGTGAATTCGCATCATGGGAGTGGGTGCACAGAGTCTGTAGTTTTTAAAAAGCACATCAGAGAACCACTGGAAACCAGCCTCTGTGTCAAGAAATATCTGGCTTAGTTGAAGCAAGGCTGGAAGGGTGAAGGCAAAAGGGGTATAATGGGGTGAGGGACACTTTGTAGAGAGTTAGTGACAACTTCAGATGGAATCGTTGAGGTTAAAAGAAGTGTCACAGGGTTAAGATATAAAAGGACACCAGAGACTTTTGTTCCCTTAATAACAGTAAGAAGGAAAGTGGATAAAATAAAAATTGTATTTTCCCAAAGAACAAATGCTGCAGGGAGCCTTGATGAGCTGAATTCCAGGGAGGAACCAGCCCTTTTTAGTAGATTGGACATTGTGTACGAAAGAAACAGAGAACTTGAAGACAGATCCATGGACATTATCCAAATTGAAGTAGAAAGAAAACAAAGAACATAACTTCAGTGACATGTAGGACAGTATGAAGCAGGTTGACATCTGTATAGGAAGGAAAGAAAGAATGGGGCAGAAAAAATATTTAAAGAAATAATGGCCAAAGTATTTCCAAATTTGATGAAAAACTTCAACCCACAGATCCCAGAGGCTCCACAAACTCCAAACAGCACAGACACACAAAACCACAAAACCACACCTAGGCCAACATAATCAAACTCTGAACATCAAAGAAAAAGAGAAAATCTCAAAAGCAGTTAAAGTGGGCATATATGGGGAATATAGGGAAACAGCCAGAAAAATGATGGCTGTTTTCTCATGAGAATCAAGGAATCAAGAAGCCTATAGAGTGAGATCATTAAGATGCTCAAAGAAAAATAAACTATCAACCCAGAACTCTGTACATATTGGTAATGTCTTTTTTCAAGAAAGGAGAAATAAAGACTTTCTCAAAAAAAAAAAAAACAATCGGGAGAATTCGCTGCTAGCAGACCTATTCTACAAGACATGTTAGAAGTTCTTCGGGCAGAACAAATATGGTATCAATTAGAAATTTGGATCTATACAAGTAAATTAACAGTGTTAGCCATTGAATAAAGGTAAAATAAAATTCAATTTTACTGATTTTTAATTGCTCTAAGACAGAACTATGTAAAAGAAAAACAGTAGCAATATATTGTGTGTTTGCAGCATATTTAAAAGTAAATTATGTGACAACAATAGCAGAAAAAGGGATGGAAGGGAGGAATTTGGAATGTACTGTTTTAGGTCCATACACGACAGGGGAAGCAGTATAATAGTTCAACACAGACTCTAATTCAGTAAAGATGTATACTGTAAACGCTGGGTCAACAACGAAAATATTTCCAAAAGTAGTATAAATAACGTCAATCAAAGAGATAACATGGAATAATAAACAATATTCATTTAACCTAAGAGCAGGCAGAAAAAAAGGAAAAAGAAACAAAAAAAACAGATGGAAAAAATAAAAATCAGCTATCAGTGTGGATTTTAATCCAAACATATCAACAATCACTTTAAATACAATTGGTCTAAACACACCCACTAAAAGTCAGAGATTTTCAAGTTGGATAAAAAAATCAAGACCTAACTATCCTCTGTTTTACAAAGAAACCCACTTTAAAAATATAGCCAGGTTAAAAATGAACGTATGAAAAAGATGTACCATGAAAACACTAAATAAAAGGAACCCGGAGTAGCTATATTAATATGACAAAATAGACTTCAGGACAAGGAATATTTTCAGGGATTAAGAGAAAAATTACATAACGATAAAGGGATCATTGTCCAAGAAAATATAATAATCCTTACATGTATATGCATCTAAAAAACGTCAAAATCCCTGAGACAAAAACTAATAAAACTGAAAGAAGAAATGGACCAATTTATAATTATAGCTGCAAATGCCAACCCCTTCCTCTCAGCCATTGATGGAACAAGTAGGCAGAAAATCGGAAAGGATGTATATAGTCTGCAGAGCACAACCAACCAACTTAACCTAATTGGCAATTTATAGAACTATCGTCCCAACTATAACAGAATATATATTCTTCGCAATGTGGAATGTGTTGGGGTGTGTGTGTGTGTGTGTGTGTGTGTGTGTGTCTTCTGGGCCTTAAATTTGAAAGAACAGAATCCTTCATAATATGTTCTTGGACCATGACCGTACTTCCAAATAACCAAAGCAGTCAAAGCAGAAGTCTCAAGGAAAACTGTGAACTATTTTGTACTGAATGGAAATACAACGTATCAAAAGCAGAGGGATGCGGCTAGAGTAATGCTTACAGAGAAATTTTAGTACTAAATGATTAGGCAAGAAGAAAGGTCTCAAAGCAGTAACCTAACCTCTCACCTTAAGAGAGAGTGAGAAGAAATTAAAGCAAAGCAAGTAGAAGGAAAGAAATAACAAACACTGGAGGAGATATCAAGAAAATTAAAAGCAGAAAAACAGTAGAGAAAATCAATTGTATCAAATCTGTTTTTTTGAAAAAGCAATGTGATTGATAAACCTATACAAACTGATGAGGGAGAGAGAGAACAAAATATCAGGAATGAAAGAGACGAAATCACTACTGATTCCACAGACATTAAAAGGATGATAAAGGAATACCACAATCAACACTATTGCCGTAAGTTTGACAAATTAGATGAAGTAAATAAAAATCCATTCAAGAAGAAATAGGTAATCTGAAGAATCCTATATGTACTAAAATGTACAAACAAGATTGTAGATCAATATACTAAAGTAAATACTATTCCCATATACTAGAAATAAACAATTCCACCAAAGAAAAGTAAAATGCTTAGGTATAAATATAACAAAATATGTGCAGAATCTGTGTGTTGAAAATTACAAAACACTGGAGCGAGAAATCTAAGAAGACCTTTAAAAATGGAAAGATACACGGTGTTCATGAATTGGCAGTCTCAACATTAAGAAGTCAGTTCTCCCCAATTTGATCTACAGGTTCAACACAATCCCAAGCAAAATGCCAGCCATCTTTCCTGTAGATATTTACAAGATGATTCTAACACGTATAAGTACAGGCAAAAAGGAATGAGAAGAGTCAAAACAATTCTGAAAAAGAACTCACATTACCCAATTTCAAGACAAATCAAAATTTAAAGCTATCAAATCAAATCAAAATTAAAAACTATTGCTCTGATCAAGACACTTTTAAGAAAATAAAAGCCAAAGTGACAGACTGGGAGAAAATAGTTGCAAATCACATATATGATGCCAAAGAATCTATCCAGAATATAAAAAGAACTCTGACACTCAACAATAAGAAAATAAATACCCCAATTTAAAAGTGGGTGTGGGACTTCCCTGGTGGCGCAGTGGTTAAGAATCCGCCTGCCAGTGCAGGGGACACGGGTTTGAGCCCTGGTCCGGGAAGATCTCACATGCTGCAGAGCAACTAAGCCTGTGCGCCACAACTACTGAGCCTGTGCTCTAGAGCCCGCGAGCCACAACTACTGAGCCTGCACACCACAAATACTGAAGCCCGTGCACCTAGGGCCTGTGCTCCACAACAAGAGAAGCCACCACAATGAGAAGCCCGTGCACCGCAACGAAGAGTAGCCCCTGCTCGCCGAAACTAGAGAAAGCCCACGCACAGCAACAAAGACACAATGCAGCCAATAAATAAATAAATAAAAATAACTTTTAAAAAATGGGTGAGGAAAATATACAGATGGCAAATAAGCACATGAAAAGATACTCACTCAATGTCATTAGTTATTAGAGTAATAAAATTCAACTATTAGAAAGACCAAAATAAACTAAAATTAAAACAAACCAAGACAAAACCTGATCATAACAATGGCTGGCAAGGATGCAGAGCAATTGGAACTCCCATATATTGCCCAAGAGAGCATAAAATGGTCCTACCTCCCTGAAGAACAGGTAGTTTCTTATGAAGTTAGACATACACATACCCAACACCCAGCAAGTCCTCTCTAAGCATTTACCCTAGGAAAAATGAAAAGCTTGTGTTAGAATATTCACTGTGGCTTATTCATAGTAGCTAAAAGCCTGGAAACAACCTGAATGTTCATCAGTGACAGAAATGGATAAAAAAAAATGTGGTTTATTCACTGAATGTTACTACTCAGCAATAAAAATTAAACTCTCAACAGCATTGAGGAACATCAAGACATTCCATTGAACGAAATAAGCTGGACACACCCACAAAGACATACTGTATGATTCCATTTATATGAAGGTCAAGAACAGGCAGAAAAAGCTATCGGGATAGGAATCAGAAAGGTGGTTGTCTCTGCTGTGGTGGTGAGTGGGGCAACTTGCAGAGGGGCACGAGGGAACCTTGTGGAGTGATGGAAATGTGTTAGATTCGGTTTAAGTGTTCATCACACCAGTGCATATGTTTGTCAAAACTCACTGAGCAATAAAATCTGTGCATTTTACAATATGCAAATTCAACCTCAAAAGACATTCAAGGATATTTTAAGGAAGATGTTAGATGTGAGTGATTTACATTTTCCTCCAGGTGGCTTGGATCAATCTCAGTGCTGCTACCGAAGCTCAGTCTGCAGGGTTCACCGTTCACACACCCCAGTATCCCAGTGTTGAGCGCATAAGGGCAGAGGGGCGCCCACCCAAGCTCCCCCCAGCCAGGCCAGCAGCACTGAGCAGCCCCACAAGCCAGCAGCACACTAGAGGCAGAATCTCTCCAATCACCTTCTTTTCATAAACCCTGGCACCAGCTTACCCGTTGGCGCGGTCATTTTCACACACACGCCAGTTCTAAATTATTCAGAAATTAATTCTCGTAGTTCCCACAAGAAGCAGGATTGCACAGGGAGGAAAGAACACAGATAAGGGTCCAAAGTCTGGAGTTACATTCCCAGTCCACCCACTCCTGGACCCTGTGATCTTAGGCAAATCTCCTAATTTCTGATCTTTACCATGTGGTAATGACCCACAACTGCCCAGGCAATGTCTAGGCTTATGAGACAAAGATAAGAAGAGCCAGCTGTAAAATGTGAAGTTCCGTGTGAATTTACAGTATTATTACTGCTCTTTTTTTTTTTTTTTTTTTGCGGTACGCGGGCCTCTCACTGTTGTGGCCTCTCCCGTCGCGGAGCACAGGCTCTGGACGCGCAGGCTCAGTGGCCGTGGCTCACGGGCTTAGCCACTCCACGGCATGTGGGATCTTCCCGGACCGGGGCACGAAGCCGTGTCCCCTGTATCGGCAGGCGGACTCTCAACCGCTGCGCCACCAGGGAAGCCCCTACTGCTCTTTTATTCAATAGCCCGCCACCATATGTACACATCTTGACCTATTTTTGAAAATATTAGTATAAATTAGAACCGTTTTCAGAGATAGAGAAATTTCAACTGTTTGAGTCTGCTTCTTTTAGACACTCTGGAGAAGCGTCAGTTCGGGTCATCCCAAAGTCTTCGTGGACCCCATCATCAGGATATATGGACTACCAAGATTCAGATGGCAAGTTTGACCTGAGCACTGGATTTTAACTACAGACTCTTTCGTGTTCAGAGTTAAAAGTAAATTTTAAAAAAATAAAAAAGTTTTTACAAAAGAAAAGAAGTGAAGCCCCTGCCTGCCTCTCTCTTCTGCCTCCTGTTAATGCCAGAGCCGCAGACTCACCTCAAGAGGGCAAACCCCCAGAGGCATCTCACCTGTTGGCGAAGGACAGGGCCAAGGCCGTAGCCAGGTGAGGCATCAGCCGCAGGGTCTGTGTTTGGTGCTCAATAATCTTGACCTCTTCCTTGGCTTTGGGCCCAAACTGCCTCTGGCTAGAGAGAATCAAGCAGACGCAACTTTACCAAAATCCAATAGGCAACATCATCCCAAACAGCCATTTGTCTTTCAAATACTTCAGATACAGAATGTCTCAGTCTCCTAAAATGTACTTAAGATGGCAAAAGTTTCTGAAGATAGTCCAACAAAAAGCTTTTCAGCTGCTCTGGAAATTAACCTTCCCACCATGGAATATTTTTAAAGCAGGGTATCTATTTAATACACAGAGTAATTTTTAGTCCTTAACATTTACGTGGCATTTTATAGTTCCTAGTGCACTGAGATCATTAATTATTCAGCTTTACTAAGTTCCTGACATAATTAATAGGACAGGAGTGATACCCTAGAACATATTTCAAAAGGACAGTCTCAACAAGGAGGCCACGCCAACCCTGGTGCTTCTGTCAGATTCACAGGTGGGTCATTATTTTCAGCCCACCTAAATCCTCCCCTGCAGTTCCTCATGCAAAAGGTGTTCTCCACATCCTTCCTTAAACCCCGTGCCCTGTGGACAGCACTGCCTTTCGCTCTGATGCAGTTGCATAGGGGTGAACAGAGGTCCTCCTCAGAGCAGCTTGTAAAGTGGGGTGGAATTGTTCCCAGGCATCACCCGTGGGTTAATCCTACAGAATCCTGTGGCTGTAGAAAGCACAAGCCCCGCCCGTCTAGGTCACCCCCCTGCCCCATGCAGGCTGATGCTCTACAATCCTGGGCTTGGCAGCCTCCCTTCTGTGAACAGCTCCGATCTTAACGTCAATTTCTGACACATTTCACACACACACATGCACACATGTGCAGACGTACGCACACAGGTGCACATCGTGCTAGGTTATCCAACAGGCAGGGCGAACCTGTGCTTCAGACGCCAATGAAATGAGGATACCCATCAATCACTCAACGAGAGACGGGAAACAGCAAATTTTTAAGAATTTTGTTTCATACTTTCTGGGTCATAATTGCATGCTTTAATGTTCTTCCTATTTGTAATTAAAAGGAGGGTACCATGATCTTTTTAGTTCATAAAGCATCTAGAATTCACAACCTGGCCATCTCATGTGGGTGGGAGGCAGTGAGGACAGACCTAACAACAAGCGCACACAGGCACACTGTGAGCGCAGGCTCGTTTTCTACGAGCATAGCTTCCCCAGACGCCATCTAACCACCCCACAGATAGTTGTCTGAGGAACATGACCCCACCCTGCCTTTGCCCATGCCCTCCGTCCATCCCAACCACAACAGGGCACAGTGCCAAAGGAGCCTGACAGTCCGTAGGAAAACCTCTCAGCTTTTTCCAGATCATAGTGAAACCAATAAAACAGTCACAGACCCAATAATGGTGTCACCATAACATCGGGTCATTCTACAAACTCCATTTGTGCCCACTCTCTTAACTTGCATTTTGAAATGCTGTGTTTCTACTGGAACTTTTCCTATGGTCGTTGTGGCTAAACTCTTCTCCACCGAAACCAGCTATCGCCACATGCGATTCACTCCCCTGGGGGACATCTGCGGGCCTGCTCGGTGCCAGCATCACCCGAGGTGCCAGGCGTCCCCCAAGGTCAAGAAGGCTCAGGCCCGGCCACGGAGCTCATAGCCTGAAGCTCACAGCCCAGGACACGGACGGAAGCAGCCCAGGTGGCGTGGGCAGGGAGAGCCTCGCGCATCCCTCCTTCCCATCACCCCCTCATCCCACCCTGTCGGTCACCAGTATTTCCTCCTTTGGTGCCAGAGCATCATTGCAGGAAGCATCACCCACATGGCAACAGCAAAATAAGGGACTGATCACAGCGCCTTTTAGGGTTTGTTTTGCTGAAAAATAATTACAACGAGAATATACTTTGAGACAGTATCCCATCACGTTTTTTGATTTTGTGTGTGTAGTGTTGGTCCTGGCCGGCACTCAGCAGGCACTCAATAGTCACTGAATGAATGAAAGAATTAATGAGTTTTGGCAACGAGGAAATACCAATGAAGCACCGCAGAGTGGCTCGCTCCGACCTCACAGAAGGTCTTTGGATGCCAGATCTGACCCCTGACCTGCCGTGCCTCAGTTCCCCAATGGAGGAACACCTTGAAATCACCCCGTTTCCTCTCTGAGCCTCACAATTCAATTGGGTGACAGGAGAGCAGAAAGAGGCCACCAAGGGTCCACACAGCTGGCCTCTCAGTGCCTTTCCCTGTGCTGATAGGGAGGACGGAGTTTAGCTAACGCGTTGCCAAGCGACCAAGTGATTTCACAACAGGGATCTGCATTTCCAGGCTTTCTTGAAAACAAAGAAGATCTGGCAACGCTGGACCCCATTCCCGTGATGGGATTCCCTGGAGGTCTGAGGCCGTCAACCCCTCCACTGGGGGCATGGCCGCCCCCCACGATCCCCAGAGCCCTCTCCGCTCGCCGACATTACCTGCAAGCCTGGGAGGAACTGCATTTTCAAGCCCTGCCACAGTGGATTTCTATTTTTCATCCAGCATAAATTTACATCAGCATCCTAATTTGTTAATTAAGTGCTGTGATTATGATACACAGCCGAGCGGAGTCATTCTGTAGGAGTCTGTGAATTCAGTCTGAGAATTCCTGAGGGCAAAACAGCCCTGGCAGCTCACACAGAATAAAATCCAAATGCCTCAGCTTGGCATTCAAGACCTGCTTTGGCCTTACTTGAGGGTCCTAACTGCTTCCTGCTAAGCCCCGCAGACGCCTTCCCACACTGGGCCTCTGTCCAGGCGGACTCTGCCTGCAGCCAACCTCACCCCTAACTACCCCACGTCATATCTTTGGTGGTTCAGCCCCCTCCTCCCATTGAGACGTCCTCCCCTCTCTGGACTCACCCCTTCAAACACCAAACCAAAGCCATCAAAGCAGGCAGCTGCTTCTCCCCAGACTGCCCCGAGCATTTCATCTGTTACTCCTCCCACATGGGAGCACTTTTCCCTTTCATGCTGGCGCCGTGTGCACCTGTATTAACCACATGTTTTGATGCGTTGCCATCTGGGCCCTTGCTGACCCTGGAGGGACTGCCCCTCCCAGGACTCGCCAATTCCTTGAGGGAGCAAAGGATTACATCTTTCATTGCCAACTAGCCAATCCAGAGCCCGCATCCCTACCACCTCCTTCAGGGGCTCTTTCACTCTGGGCCACTGTTCCCCTGCCCTAATCTCCCCCTGGCCAGACCACTAGGACAGCCCCCAGGGCCCCCAAACCTGCTGGAATCATTCAAACTAGCCTAAACCAAACAAACCCTGAACCTGCTTAGCCTGCTTAGCCTGCCTCACCCATGCCTTCCCCCAGTAAAAGCTCCTGGCCTCACTCCCTCTGACTCCTGACTGTCCCTGGTGCCTCCCCAGGTGGCCCTGCAGGGCATGGCATCCCTCCATCTCTTGGGAACTGCAAGTAACAAGCTATGTTTTCAGTGGCAGTGGGCTCCTGATGTGTCATCTCCTGTCACCATACCTAAACAATTAATACAACCTATGGTTTTTTGGGGGTTATTTATTTATTTATTTTTGGCTGCATTGGGTTTTCGTTGCTGCGTGCGGGCTTTCTCTAGTTGTGGCGAGCGGGGGCTACTCTTTGTTGCAGTGCACAGGCTTCTCACTGCGGTGGCTTCTCTTGTTGCACAGCACGGGCTCTAGGCACGTGGGCTTCAGGAGTTGTGGCTCGCGGGCTCTGGAGCTCAGGTTCAATAGTTGTGGCGCACGGGCTTCGTTGCTCCGCGGCATGTGGGATCTTCCCGGACAAGGGCTCGAACCCGTGTTCCCTGCATTGGCAGGTGTATTCTTAAGCACTGTGCCACCAGGGAAGCTCCAACCTAGGATTTTAAAACAGCACCTGGGGCCAAGACTAACAGCTCACGGAGGGTAGGCCTGTTCTGTCTCCAGGTGCCCCAGCCTGGCCAGGTGTGAGTGGGCGGGAGAGACTGAAAGCAAGGTGACAGATGTAGTGTCCTGCCATCTCCCAGCAGCAACACACCCAACTCCTCCAGCACCCATCCCTCCACGTCTCTTTGGAATGTTCGCTTGTTCATAGATGTTCTGATAAAAGCCCAACTGGCAGACACTGGGGTACTGAGTGGGAGCCAGTGGGCATTTACGACAGCGATGGAGCAACTAAGCAACTAAGATGAGGAACCCACCCTGTCCTTACGCCCAACAGCCCACCCACTGGGTTTTTTTCAAGAAAGGAACAAATGAGTGGGCAGAAGGCAGGCAGCACCCACACTCTTTCCCTCCCTTTCTCTGGCCCGAGACACTGATAGTCTCCCAAGCACTGAGCCAGGAGGTTCTCATGGGCTTCTCACCCTTGAAATGTGCTCTCTGGCTTCTCCAGGGGAAAATATCAATATGACACTCAAGGCTAATGACCCTTCTCCTGACCAGAGATGCTGCCAGAGTCATCCCTAAGACTGCCACCATCAATCCCCAAGCCAGTAGTCTGGTTCCAACAGAGGCAGCAGAGAGAGGCGGCCTCAAGACTGTGCTCTGAGAGAACTTGGCCGGAGGAGGTCACCCTCTTATTTACACACTCAGGCCCCAGTCGACTTCACGGAGGGCTGGGATGGTCCAGGCCAGTCCTCTGGTTGCCAGCATCTTGGCACACTGCCCTGAACACAACTCACAGGACCACAATCCCTGCAGCTGGCCGGCAATTACCGCCTGCCAGACGTTTTTACTGTTCCAGTTTATGATCTATATGGACACAATATTCTTCCTGTCCTTTTCCTCCCCTGGGTTACTATTTTTCTTTAAAAACCCATGTAAAGGCTATATTTTTCTCTGTAAACATAATTTTTATTTCAGGGCCGGAAAACAACCCCAAAGTCACTGAGCTCAAATTTTTCATGGTCTTTAAAAAGAGAAAGTGATGTGTGTTCATCACAGTATCCCTGTGAGAGGGCTGTGAACGATGCCATTTAAAATGATAGATTTGAGAAGCTATTTCTGGATTCCAGCAACTCATAAGGACGGGAGAAAACATTTATTTTGGGGTTGTTTTATTTTGTTCCCACTCAGTTTTGAACACGGCCGCTTAAAACAACATTCATGGAAAGTGACACAGCTATTAATCACCCACGCAGCTACTGCACACGCAGCCTCTGGGGAAGGCCGGGCTGCCTGCCTCCCCAGCTCTCCCTCTGGTCTCTTCTCCCAAAGGAGGCCAGTGACCTACTAAAAAGATAATTGCTTTGCGTGTTTCTTGCTCTGCAGCATCATTGCATCAGCCTGCTCTGAATGACAGCCAGTCAAAGTGGAAGGAAGAGAGTTCTGTGGCTGGGCCTCCATCCTTAAATCCTGAGATTTCTGGGGGTTCAAGCTGGTTCACAGGCATCCCTGCTGCCAGAGGACAGAACTCTCCTCCTTCTCTGTCAAAGGGCTGACCTCTGTGGACAAAAGCTCAGCAGATTCCTCAGCCCCGGCCACACTCCCTGTGGCCACCTGCCCTCGTTAATAACTCAGCCACAGAGAGGATTCAGGGAGCCCGTGAGTGCCCCAGAGGTGGACCACTGTGCCCCATTCTCACTGGCCCCAACAGAGACCCCCCAGCCTCTCGGAGAGCCCACAGCCCATCTGTCCCTAATTCTCCCCTTCTTTGGGATGTTCCTGGACAAAGAAACCCAGAGGGAAAATATGTTACAAAGCAGGATATTTTTTTAAATTTTTATTAGAGTTGACTTACAGTGTTGCGTTAGTTTCTGCTGTACGGCAAGTGTATCAGTTACACATATACATATATCCACTCTTTTTTAGATTCTCTTCCCATATAGGTCATTACAGGGTATTGAGAAGAGTTCCCAAAGCAGTATATTTTAATGGCACGGGTTGGACCCAGCAGATTGGGCTCAGCTGGCCGGCCAGGATGTAAAAACCTGGCAACTTATTATCCGGTAACGCGTAGAATAGACACATGACTCCCAGCCCCAAGCCTCACCAAACCCAGTCCCAACCAACCCAAGCTGGGGTCAAGTTTGGGGTCACAGAAGGGGCTGGGCTGCACACAAATTTAGCTACTTTTTTTTTTTTTTTAAGTTGAACATTTACTAGTTTGCCCCGGGGCTCTGACAAAGCAATCCTGCCTTAAACATCAGGTTCCACATGTGACCTCCACCATGTTTTAGGTGTCATTCCCCAAATGGGCAATTTTCAGTCCATCTGTAGGAGAGATGGGAGAAGTGTATGTATGTAGTCTATAGATAAGTGCTGCTTTAATAGTAGCCTTGGTTGTGATTAAATATGCAACATGGTCCCAAGGAAGAGTTCTCAAAGTGCCCTTCCAATCCTGCAGAGATCCCAACAATTACCTTTTGCACCTTCCAGACCCCGTTTTTTCTCCCACCCCTTAACAGTCTTTCAATCCAACCACAGAAAAGAACAGATGAACCTCAATGGTTGTGATGGGGTCAGTGAAAATGACAATTTTTAAACATGAGAATATTTCAGATACAGAAAAAATGAGGGTGCTTTGGTATCAGTGTCCAAAGGTATATAGAAATAGCAGGGACCGCCACCCCAAACACACAAACACAGACACTAGAGCCCGTGTTTTCTTGGCCATAGAGTGCAGAGACAAACAGCCTTTGCTGTTACTTTTTTCCCATTCTCAAAGGTCACACCAAATCAAAACCAGGAACATAAAGGCCCTTCTCCAACAGGAAACTCATGGGTCTAAAATCGTGACCAGTCACGGTCTGGTGGGGACTGACATTCTGCTACCCTAGGCTGCAAAGACTGTCTACCCCACCCACTAGCACTGGGAGAGCAGTGCCAAGGGGAGCAGGCTACAGAACCGTAAGAGGTTGGGATCAGGCCACTTCCTCCCATCAGTGGATGGATGACCCCAGTAGAGACTCCAGAAGTCCTTCAGATAAAGAGACAACAGGAGGCAGAGTATCCCTATGACCCTGTCTCCATATTTCTATTGTGTGGGCCACTTCTGGCCAACATCATAACCCTGGGCTGTAACCACAGGGACGCCGACCTCATGTGAAGGACCAGTAGAGAGCCAGTCCTGGGTCACCTTGGATCTGAAGGTCGACCAACTCCAGCTTCTTCTCTGAGGGTTCAGTTACACCAGCAAGAGGGGTCCGACCTGACACACTGTGGCTCAAACGCCTTCACAATAAAACACAGAGAACCTGGCTACCTCTCCGCTGTTTGTTCTTATCCTCTTCTGGAGCTTCCTGCTGCCCCCAGAAGGCCATCCTGGGGCCAAGTCAACATCACTCCATCCCAGGCATCACAGGAGGGGAGGCAGGACAAAGTGGTTAAATCCCAGGCTTTGGATCAGACAAACCTGGCTTGCATACAGATTCTGACCCCTGTCGTTTTCTCCTGGGCAAGTTACACAAACTCACTGAGCCTCGAGTGCCTCAGTCCTAAATCGGGGCTGACGAAGACAGAGGGGACGAAGGGAGACACTGCCCACGCCTGACACACAGTAGGTGTTCAAGGCATGGCAGGTGTCATCACCACAGTCATTACTGTTACCCCAAGTTCCTAGGATCACCCTCTATTCTATCCATCCTTGATCTAGGAAAGCCATTTAAAAATTTCCCAAAAGAAACACTTTCTTTCACCCAGACAAAGCACTAATCTATTCTGCATCGCTAAAGCTGTTGTGAAAAGATTTTCAGGGTGAAGAGGAAAGTCTCTTCCACTCAACATTAAAGATAATGAAATTGCTGACAGAAAAGAAAACAAGCTGTCAACTAATATGTTAGAAAAAAAGTGTGTGTGTGTGTGTGTGTGTGTGTGTTGGAAAGCACATGAAGCTTTCGAAAAGCACCTGCCTTTCTATGTACCCAAGAACACCAGCCAGTTTTCTTCTTCCCCAATTCCAGGGAGGGACAAGGTGGACAAAATAAAGCCAGGGAAGGTGGTGCAGGCAGAGCCTTCCTTCATTATCATGTTGCCATAGAAGCAGAAGATTCTTTCCAGAGTCCATCAGCCTACCCTAGAGAGGAACCTGAATGTTATTCAGATGGCTCCCACACAAGGGAGATTAATTTGCTTTTCAGAATTATAGCCTTAGTAATATCTGTGAGTGACACAGTGGTTAATGTTAGTCGTCAGAACTGTGATTCCTTGAGATTTTTCTTTTAAAAAACTCACATCCTAATGAATGCAAAACAAAATTACAACGGCAGGAGACATGGAGCTATAAATTGCAGCTGAAACTCCCTGGGGTGGCCTAATGATTTCACTGTTGAATTATTTTCATACTTTTAAAAATCATCTATACAGAGAGAGAGATCTTCTATCAACAGCACCACTGCAGAAGTATTGCAGAAGCCCCCAGCACTTTGGTCATTAGCGTGTGGAAGCAAGAGGGCTGACCCCTTTGGAAGCCAGCCCTTCTCTCCTCTTTCCCCTCCGTACTATGGTTGGTGTAGGGTCCATGTGCATCCTGCCTGCCCAAAGAGCCAGCCAGAGCCTACTATCATCCTGGAGACACAAGCCTGACCACAGTGAGAGAAAGGAGACCTACACTGAGGCCCCAACACTCTCCAGGGTTCTCCTTCACTGAGGTTGAGCATCTGGGAATGAAAGCCAAGTAATGAAGTTCTCTTTAGGGCTGGCATCCATTTCTTAATGCTTTAGGCTGGCTTTAGACTGCTCTTGGCAGTGGGACATGCCTGAGTAGCTCAAGGGCTGGCTGCTGCATCCACTTTCCCTCTCAATCCATAGCCTTAGAAGTAAGGGTGCCTACAACGTCAGAGTCTTTCAATCCATAAACACGGTAGGTCTTTCCATTTATTTAGATCTTTGGTTTCTTTCATCAGTGTTTTGCAGTTTTCAGCATATAAGTGTTAAATTTGCACCTAAGTATTTCAATTTTTATGAGCAGTTGTAAATGTTATTATTTTATATTTTAAATTCTGGTATCCTTGTGTTCATTGTATATAAAAATACAATTGCTTTCTGCGTGTTTATTTTGTATCTGGTGACCATGCTGAAGCTCAGTTCTTAGTTCTAGGACTTTTGTAAATATTTGGGGATTTTCTATACAAACATTCAAGTCATCTGAATATAGAAACACTTTTATTACTTTCTTACCAATCTATATGCTTTTCCCTTTCTTTACTGTACTAGCTACAACTTTGATCACTATGCTGAACAACAGTGGTAAGAGCAGATATCCTTGCCTTCTCAGTCTTAGGGGGAAAGCATTGTCTTTCTCCATTAAGTATAATGTCGACTGTACAGGCACACCTTGGGATTTTGTGGGTGCAGATCTAGACCACTGAAATAAAGCAAATCACGTGAATTTTTTGGTTTCCCAGTGTATATAAAAGTTAAATTTACACTACGCTGTAGTCTATTATGTGCAATAGTATTATGTCTTTAAAAATGTATATACCTTAATTTAAACAAACTTTATTGCTAAAAAATGCCAACCACCATCAGCACCTTCAGTGAGTCGTAGTAGTAACATCAAAGGTCACCAATCACAGATCACTATCACAAATATAATAATAATGAAAACGCTTGAAATATTGTGAGAAGTGCCAAAATGTGACACAGAGACACGAAGTGAGCAGATACTGTTGGGGAAACGGTGCCCGTAGACTTGCTTAACACAGGGTTGACACAAACATTCGATTTGTAGAAAAACTACAACATCTGCAAAGGGCACTGAAGCAAAGCACAATAAAACAAGGCATGCCGGTACGTATTTTGTAGATGCTCCTTAACAGGCTGAGCACATTTCTCATTATTCCTATTTAAATGGGAGTTTTTACCAAGAATGTATGTTGAATCTTTAAAATGCTTTTTCTGCACCAATTGATTAGGATTATGTAATTCTTCTTCTTTAGCCTATTAATCTGGTGGATTATATGGGCTTTTTTTTTTTTTTTGGCTGTGTTGGGTCTTCGTTGCTGCACGCAGGCTTTCCCTAGTTGCGGCGAGCGGGGGCTACTCTTCAATGAGGTGCAGGCTTCTCACTGCCGTGCCTTCTTGGTTGTGGAGCACCGGGTCTAGGCATGCGGGCTTCAGGAGTTGTGGCACGTGGGCTCAGTAGTTGTGGCTTACGGGCTTAGTTGCTCTGCAGCATGTGGGATCTTCCCGGAACAGGGCTCGAACCTGTGTCCCCTGCATTGGCAAGAGGATTCTTAACCACTGCAACACCAGGGAAGCCCTACATTGATTTTTGAATATTAAACCAGCATTGCATCCTGGAATAAACCCCACTTGGTCATGGTGCATAATTCTTTTTACATTGCTAAATTCTATTTCCTAATATTTTGCTAAGGATTTTTGTGTCTACTTTTATGAGGAATATTGTTCTGTAATTTCCTTTTATTATATTGTCTTTATTTGGCTTTGCAATCAGGATGCTCCTAGCTTCATAAAATGAATTTGGGAAGTGTTCCATCCTCTTCTATTTTGTAGAAGAGCTGTATATAATTATTGTTAATTCTTTAAATGTTTCGCAGAATTCTCCAATGACACCATTTGGCCTGAAGATTTTTTTAGGGGGTTTTAAATTAATTCAATTTCCTTAATAGTTATAGAGTTATTCAAATTGTCGTACATATGGGCTGAATTATAGTATTTGTTTTAGAAAGCATTGGCCCATTTCAACTAAGTTTTCAGATTTCTGTTTACAGAGTTGTTCCTAGTATTCTTTTATTACCCTTTTGATGTTTTCAGCGTCTGTAGTAATATCCCTTGCTTCATTCCTGATATTAGTAATTTGTTTTTTCTTTGACAATGTTGCTAGATGTCTGTCAATTTTATTGATCTTTTCAAAGAACCAGCTCTTTGTTTTATTGATATTCTCTATCTTTTTTATTCTTCTAGTTCACTGATTCTTTTTTCTTTCCCCTCCATTCTGATGCTGACACCATCCACTGAGTTTTTTATTTAGGTTATTGTATTTTTCTGTTCTAAAAGTCCATTTGGCTTTCCTTTATATCTTTCATTTCTTTGCCTAGACTTTCTATCCTTTGCCAAGACTTTCTATTTTTTCATGTTTCAAGTGTGTCTGTAATTGCTCTTTGAAGCATTTTTTTATGAGGGTTGCTTTAAACTATTTTTCAAGTTATTCTAACATCTCTGTCCTTTCAGTGTTGGTATCTATTGACTACGTTTTCTCATTCAGTTTGAAATCTTCCTGATTCTTGGTATGACAAGTGATGTTTTACTGAAACAGGTACATTTTCATGTTATGTTGTGAGACTCTGGATCTTATTTAAATCCTCTGTATTTCTCTGACATGAAAGGAGTCATTACTGACAGGTGGAGGGAGAAGTCCAGGTTCCCTACTTGGTCTGTGTTGACACCCCAGTGATGGGCATGAGTTCCTCCTCTTGCTGGGTAGGGGTGAGAATTCTGCTCCCCATGTAGCCTCCACTGACATGGTGGCGGATGCAGCATCATTATTGTCGAATGGCAGTGGAAGTTCTGACTTTCCACTGGGCCTCCTCTGACACCACTACAGCAGGAGGTGGGAGGAGGTACTGGGTACAGGTGGGTGTCCAGGCTCCCCACCTGGTCTCTACTGACACCCCAGGGGGTGGTGTGAATTTCCTTCTGGCATGGATGAAAGTCCCAGCTCCCTGGTTGGCCTTCTCTGACACCACTGTGGTGGCAGAGTTGGTGCAGCTTGTTACAGCGTGGGCAGAGCAGAAGTCCAGGCTTCCCACCTGGCCTCTGTTGGCATGGGTAAGAGGGAACACAGCTCCTTCTGTGGTGTTTGACTGAAGTAGAGCAGTACTGCCTAAAAGTTTTCTGTCTTGCTGAGTGTCTTTTCCTAGTCCTTTGGCTAAACAAAGCAGACTTCTTTTTTTGCCTTCTTACTGGTGTTTCTGGGTTGTCAGCTTCACCAGTACCCAGCCTAGAACATATGAGTCAAAAAGAAAACAAGGGAACTCCCCACCGTGCCATCCCTTGGGTCTGGTGGTCCTAGCTGGTCTGCTTTCTTGTCTCCACCTTTCAGAGTCATTTTATGTCCGGTTTATATGTAATGTGTAGACTTTATAGTTGTTCTAAGTGGAAGGAATAAGGAAAAGTACATCTACTCCAGCTTCCCAGAAGTACATGACGTATTTCGATTTGAATTTTAAGTCAGTTCATCTGGCAGAAGTGCGATAACTGATTGATAATATTAGATTTATTTAGCTTCCACAAACATAGAGATAAGGAGAAAGAGAGAAAATCATGCATAAACGTTAAGATATAATTACTCTATGTCATAGTTCCACGCTTTAAAAAAGTTCTTAAATATGTACCACCAATTTAATGATAATCTATCACGAATAAGGAAGATTACATGGTACATGTGTGCCAGCTACAGACACTTCAATGTCAGAAAAAATAAAATGAACAAGTATGCTTGTGACAATCAAGGGATAATGAATATCTCCAACATACATGGATATATTCGATTAGTAACATATGGAGGAGAGTTCTATATCCTGCTTTTCTGTTTACCTAATTTCATTGTATGCAATTTCGATGTCATTAAATATTCTAGAAGTCACAATTTTAATGAGTATTTCCTCAGGGTAAATTTCTAGAGAAAATAATACTGGATGAAAAACATGTAAACCTTTTTTTAAAGCCCTTGATACACATCACCAACTCACTTTCCAGAAAGAGTATATCAATTTTATTCCTTCTCCTAGTATATACGTTTGCTCTTCCTAATGCATTTCTACCAGATCTGAGTATTATCCTTTCAAAAGTCTTTGCTAATTTAATAAAGTAAAAAGTTATCTCACTTTAACTCATCTTTCTTTGATTAGTAATAAGTTAGTTAGTTTGTTTACATGTTTATAAGCCATGGATAAGTCTTCTTAAAATTGTCTCATATCATATGCTCATTTATTTATATACTGTGATGTTACTATTTTTCTTATTTATTTATAGAGGCTTTTTATGTATTATGGAAAATGAACCATTGTTAGTCATACTTGCTTAGATATTTCTCTACTGTGTCATTTGAAATATGTACATTTAAAATTTTTTGGATAATCAGTTTAACGCTTTTGCTTTGGGACTTTTTTCCCTATGAGGAATGTTTTTAAAACTATACAAACGGACATGTCGCTTTTTTCCTTCATCTATGTAATTCTGTGGTTTGTTTTAACTTTAGAGATAAGGAGAGGTGAGAGATGTAGGTCTACCCCAGTGGGATATGAAATAAATATACCAACATAGTTAACTACAGCAAGTGCCACTAGGCTGACCGGAGAAGGACCGATGAAGGTGAACAGACTCTTGTTCCTATCTGCTTAAAATAGCCATTCCCTGGTTTCAGATAATTCCCTTGATCTTCCTTCTTCCAATTGACTTGGCAGACAAGTCCTTGGTTTAACCTCTCTCCCACTTTATTCTCTAATCTGCCAGGAAATTAATGCAAGTCCTGAGCCTCCCTAAACACAGCTTTTTCCAGGCATCCTTTTTCATCTTTGATTCTAAAACTGAAATAATAAGTAAAAGCAAACTTTGCTATTCTGTTGGCATATGTGCCTTCAAGGAATATTTATTTAAGGGAAAAAAATCTCTTTGAGTGGGTCTATATTGTCATAACTACCCCTCCCAGAAAAAACTAACCACTTCATCCTCCATCTAAGGGTTTCTATCTACCCAGTTTCTGGGCCTCATTTACATCCAGCATCTGGATGTCAGGTGTTGGATGCCCACATCTGTCATCAAGGCCTAGAACACAGCAATGCAAAGTTCTCTCAGCTGGAGTTGTCCAGAGAGCTCACCATCGGTTTGCTCTTCTCAGTCACAAATGGACCTGCGTGGGACCTATCACATCTGCCAGTTTCCCAGGGCTTCATTTTCGGACATTCGTCCTTCACTACGCAGATTTCACTGCCACACTTTGCCCAGAATTATCTGCCCAGTCTGTTACCTAGCTCTAATCCTCTCCTGGGCATTCCCAAAGGGCAATGCCATCATCTGGGTCGTGACAAGCCCGTCTCATTTCTTTGTACTGATGTATCCTTCATCTGGGTCGTGACAAGCCCGTCTCATTTCTTTGTACTGATGTATCCTTCATCTGGGTCGCGACAAGCCTGTCTCATTTCTTTGTACTGATGTATCCTTGCACATAATTGAAAATTGTAAAGAAACTAACCTGGCAGTTGTTTGCTTTACAGAAAACATTTCCAAAATTAACTGTTTATTACGCCTGTGACAAAAATAATTCATCTGCTTTGTAGGGATACTGCCTGGAAATAAACTTCCACAAGGTCATTTGAGTTTTTGTGTACGAGCTTAGGAGACGGAAAATTACCCAAATCGTGGGATACCAAAGAACGCAACACAAGCTGACAGCCTGGGTGAATGCATTTCAAAGAGGCTTGGGGAGGCTAGTGGAGACTGGACCAGAGAACCTGCCAGTGATCAGGAGACCAGGGTCCCCGTACCACCTCTATCAGGACTGAACCTGAGATAACAGCACACTTCTGAGCTTTGCTCAAAAGGGAAATCCAATTTTCATCCCCAGCTGGACCCCACTACTTTTGCTGACCTGCATACAATGGTACTGATACCCTAACGCTTTTCATTTAATCACTGAAAATTATCTCTAAAACAACTCTTAAAGTCTCAGGAAATTATCCTGAGGACATTGAGCAAATGGAGAAACATCTATTCAAAAAAATCTAAACTTAAATATCATTTGAACCTCATCTCCCTCCCCCCACCCCTCCCAATAGCTCAGTGTGATGGGAGCTATACTCTGGGCAAGTGCAGTCAAGAGGATGGGGCTCCCCCTCCCACCACCTCCCAGTCTAGGGCTACAGCTTCATGCAGGCCACTGGCATCTCTCATTCCCTCCACCCCTTCACTCCCAGCTCCATATTACAGAAGCTTTATTCAAGGCAGATACAGCCTAGAGGACTGCAGCTCCCTTCCCCATCCAGTCCCCATTCACAGGGCAGAAGCTCTACTCCAGACACAACAAGTCAAGAATCCTGAATCCTGAGCATCCGTGACTCGGCTTGCTTCTAGGATGGAGGCCTCATGCCAGGAAGGATAAGCTAGGAGAACCAGGAGCTACCATCCCTGTCCAGAGTCCTGCTTTCAGGGGTGTCACATCAGGGGAAGCAAGTCATTGTCTCACCCCCAGCTCTGAATATTACACAGGCTCTTCTCAGGAAGAGGCAGGCCATATGAACAGAGATCGCTGCAGCTTTCTGTAGGAAACCAGCTGTTTTTGGAACAAAGCATGCAGAAGATCGTGCCTGTGAGTGTTTTGACAAACGGTGGAGACCTTAATGGTGAGCAGCTAAGAGTTGCTGGTAGCTCTATAATTCTTTTAGCAACAAGCTTAATGTTTATTAAATTTTATTAAATCTGAATGGATTAAATATCCAATAAATAGGCAGAGATTGCCATACCAGATTTAAAAAACAAGATTCAACAATATTCTTTCAGGACTTCCCTGGTGATGCAGTGGTTAAGAATCCACCTGCCAATGCAGGGGACACGCGTTTGAGCCTCGGTCCGGGAAGAACCCACGTGCTGCGGAGCAACTAAGCCCATGTGCCACACTACTGAGCCTGCACTCTAGAGCCTGCGAGCCACAACTACTGAAGCCCGCATGCCACAACTGCTGAAGCCCACGCACCTAGAGCCCGTGCTCCGCAATAAGAGAAGCCACCACAATGAGAAGCCCGTGCGCCACAACGAAGAGTAGCCCCCGCTCACTGCAACTAGGGAAGCCCACATGCAGCAACGAAAACCCAAGGCAGCCAAATAAATAAATAAATTTATTTAAAAGAAAATAATATTCTCTCTATAAGAGATACACTTTAGATTCAAAAATACAAATAAGTTCAAAGTAAAATGAGGTAAAAAGATATATCCTGCAAACAGCAACCATAAGAGCTGGAGTGGATAAACTAATATCAGAAAATAGATTTTAAAAATGTTATCAGATATAAAGAGGAACATTTTATAATTGTCCTTTAGGTATCAATATCTAGATTGGAACGGAAGAAGTAAAGCTATATCTATTTGAAGATGCCATGATTTTGTATATAGAAAATCCTAAGGAATCAACTAAAAATCTGTTAGTACTAATAAACAAGTTTAGCATGATACAAGGATACAAGATCAATATTCAAAAATTGTTGCTGAATACAAGATCAATATACAAAAATTAATTATATTTCTATACACTAGCAATAAATAATCCAAAAATAAAATTAAGAGAACAATTTCATTTATAATAGCACCAAAATCAATAAAATACTTAGGGAAAAATTTATCAAAATAAGCTTAAGACTTGTATGCTAAAAACTGTAAAATACTGTTAAAAGAAATTGAAGATATAAACAAATGGGAAGACATACCATGTTTATTACTTGGAAGGTTTAATAGCATTAAGATGGCAATATTCCCCAAATTGATATACACATTCAATTAAATGCCCATCAAAATTCAAGCTTTTTTTCAGAAATTGACACATTTTCCTAAAATTCACATGGAAATAGAAGGGACCCAGAATAGCCAAAACAATCTCAAAAAAGAATAGTAATGTTATAGGACTCACACTTCCCAATTTGAATACTTACCACATAGCTACAGTAATTAGGTGTGGTACTGACATAGAATGGACATATAGATCAATGGAAAAAATTGAAAGTCCAGAAATAAATTCTTACATTTGTGGTCCATTGGTTTTTCAATAAGGTGCCAAGACAAATCAATGGTGAAAGAATAGGGTTTTTTTTCAACGAACAGTACTGGGACAATGGGATCTCCACATGCAAAAGAATGAAATTGTAGTCCTTTCTTACACTATACACAAAAAGTAACTGAAAATGAATCATAAACCTAAATCTAGGAGCTAAAACTATAACACTCTTAGAAGAAAGCATAGGAGTAAATCTTCATGACCTTGCTTTAGTCAGTGATTTCTTAGATACGATACCAAAAGCAAAAGCAACAAAGGAGAAACAAGAGTATCTGGACTTCATCAAAATTAAAAACTTTTGTGCTTCAAAGGGCATTATCAATAAAGTGGAAAGACAACTCAAAAAATGGGAGAAAATATTTTCAGAACATATATCTGATAAGGGAATTGTAGCCAGAGTATATAAAGAACTCTTGCAACCCATTAGTAAAAGATGAATAACTAAAAAAAAAAACGACGAATAACTCAATATTTTAAATGGGTAAAGAACTGAATAGACATTTCTTCAAAGAAGATATACAAAGGGGGACTTCCCTAGTGGCGCAATGGTTAAGAATCCGCCTGCCAATGCAGGGGAAACGGGTTCAAGCCCTGGTGTGGGAAGATCCCACATGCCACGGAGCAACTAAGCCTGTGCACCACAACCACTGAGCCTGCCCTCTAGAGCCTGCGAGCCACAACTACTGAGCCCGCGAGCCACAACTACTGAAGTCCGCGTGCCTAGAGCCCATGCTCCACAACAAGAGAACCACCACAGTGAGAAGCCCATGCACCACAACGAAGAGTAGCCCCTGCTCGCCACAACTAGAGAAATCCCGAGAACAGCAACGAAGACCCAATGCAGCCAAAAATAAAAAATTAAATTAAATCTTTAAAAAAAAGAAGAAGATATACAAATGGCCAGTAATCATATAAAAAGATGCTCAATATCATTAGTCATTAGAGAAATACAAATCAAAACCCCAAGCAGATAGCACTTCATACTCACTAGATGGCTATAATAAAAAAGACAATAACAAGTGTTGGCGAGGATGTGGAGAAACTGGAACACTTATACACTGCTGGTGGGAATGTATGATGCTACAGCCACTTTGGAAAACTTTTTGGCAGTTCCTCAAAATATTAAACGTACAGTTACCATAGGACCCAGCATTTCCACTCCTAGGTAAAGGCATTAAAACATACATCCTCACAAAAACTTGTGTGTGTATGACTGTTAACAGGAGCATTACTCAAAATAACCAAAAGGTGAAAGCAACCCAATGTCCATCAATTGATGAATGGATAAATAAACTGTGGTATATCCACACAAAGGAGTAGCATTTGGACTATAAAAAGGAATGAATTCTGATACATACTACAGCATGCATGAATCTGGAAAACATTATGCTAAATGATGTCAGTGACAAAGACAACATATTGTGTGATTTTATTGATATGAAATGGCCAGAAAAGGCAAATTTATAAAGACAGATAGTAGATGAGTCCTTGCCTAGGGCTGGGGGTAGGGGTAATTGGAAGTGACTGCTAATGAGTATAGGGTTTCTTTTAGGGATTGACAAAAATTTTGTAAAATTAGACTGTGGTGATGGACGCACAACTCTGTGAATATACAAAAAAAGCATTGAATTGTATACTTTGAATGGGCAAATTTATGGTATTTGAATTCTACCACAATTCAATACAGTACCATATTGAAAAATCAATATCAAAAAAGCTGTTTTAAAAAACAGTTGGGGCAGTTAATTTTACTGCTTCATGGGCTCTTGAATTTTCAATCAGAAATATGCTGCTACTCACAAAGCACTGTCTGCATTTCATGAGAGCTGTGTGGACATCCAAGAGGCAGTCTGTGCAGGCAAGTGGTGAGTGCATCACGTGTGTAAAGCTTCTACAGAGGTGAGTGCAGAATAGTAACTAAAATGTCCCCAGACATTCATTTTGAAGATAAGATAGAAGACTTCTGAAATGTAAGACAAAACCCACTCCATGCGGACAGTATTCTAAATTTAGCTGTAGTATTAGCCAGCTTGTCAGGCAAAAGCTCCTGGGCTGGCACCTTTGGTTTTCACTGCACTTCTCTCTAGACAGACGGGTTTGGACTCATAACTATGAGTTTCCTTTTACTAGTACATTATTCATAAGGTTTAAGTAGCACCTTCTGACACAGTTTTCCCCCAGACGCTGAGAACTTCCTTCAAGTTCTATTATAATTTGAATCTATAAGTTCCTCCTCCTAAGTGAACCGCTGAAATGACAAGTCCCAGTGAGATATTCTTCATCCTCCCTGTCCTGCAGGTGTACCTGTGTCTTTAGATAATCGTCAGCCAAGATAACGGGAAAGTGGAAGATTCAAAGCTGGCACAAATTAAGAGTCCGCAAGAACAACTTGCAGCATGACTGTCAAGAGGGAGAATCTTGGCCCCATGAGTCTTTGGTCCACTGACTTTCTCTTGGGGGCAAGGAAGAGAGAAGGTGAAGAAGATTCCGGTTATTATTGGGTTGTTACGTGTAAGCGCATTTGGGATAAAGAAAGGAAATGAGAATTTCCAGAGCAACTGTTCCAAGTGCTTGGTGCACCCACATGGGTTACAGAAGTTAATCCACAAAATAATCTTCGAGAGAGGTATCAGCAAACCCAGATTTCTAGAAGGAGAAACCCAATCCCAGCAAAGGGAAATCATTTGCTTGAGGCCATGTTGGAACTCGATCCTTACCTCCTCCCACTCAAGCCCTCTGCTGGGGTGATTCTGTGGTCACATGGGCCAGTGGCCACTGACCAGGGTGATGGGGATTGGGTTTGGGTCAACCCTAAGGCTATCATCTTTGAGGGGAAGCAAATATTGGAGACTTTGTTGACTCCAAAATCTCTGGCTGAAAAAGAGAGAAAACAGATGCAGTCTATTCATTATAGGTACACTAAATATTTATCAGCAGGTAAAGTCTTTCTGGAATCATTTAAAATATTCATTTATTCAAATTATCAAATAATTGTCTTTCTCTTTAAACGAATATTGGGAATTTTGTATACCTATAAGGAGAGGTAAATAGATGCCCTCCACTGTCAGCCAGCAAGCGACCAAAGCATGTCATTATGAAAAAGAAAGAGCAAAATTTGGATGTTATCCAAAGTAAGAATGTTGGACTTTTTGCCCAAAGTAGAAAGGCAACACAGACTTTTAAAGTAACAGTAAATGAAGCTCCCAAAGCTGGAATACTAGAAACAACCTCCAGTAATTGGCTAACCCTGCAGCTGTGTGTCACGGTGGGTGCAAGCCTGGGGCCCAGGGCTGGGTTTTTTGCTCTCTGTTCTCATTGAAAGGTGGGAACGTGATCAAAGGATGCAGAGAAACTGAGATTCAGTGCCTTGCGTTTTATATCAGCCGTCTGGTCCCGTACAAAAGCATCTTGATGTATTTTTTAAAAGAAGCCAAATTTCCACTCCTCACAACAAGATCTGAAAATAGGGCACATGCTAACATATTCAACAATTTCACTTTCAGATCAAAGTTCACCCATCCCAGGTCATCTTTAAGATGTGGAGGCAGGCCATCTGCCTGCAGAAACATCAACAGCGGGACCCATCCACACTGTGCCAGCATTTCCTAAACTGCCTTCTGCACACCTCTCGAAAAACAACGATATTCTCAGGACCATGGGTCAGTAAACACTGAAAAAAGTTTGCTGGGGGGAATGCAGTGATGAACCCGGACGAATGCATCCTAGGAAAAGCCAGCATGGAGGCTGGCAGATTTCAACAGCAAGTACAAGAAACATTAGCCCCAAACCAATTTTCAGGAAACAGACCTCACCAGTAGGGGCTCAGTCAACCAGCGGAAGGCCAAACAGCAGTTCGGGAGGATGACTCCAGGCCCAGAATAGGGGGCGGAAATCTGAGATGGCAACGTATTCAGTTCTTCTGCAACGCTAACGCCAGTCAGAGGCTGAAACATAACGTGAAGAAGGATCTTAGGAGAAAATTCAGGCTTGTGGGGAAGATCACTGTGATACACTGGTCAGGGCCATCAGGGAAAACGCTTGCTCAGTGCAGCCAAAAATTGCAAAAAATTCTAGTATTTGCAGAGACCTGGGTGGACCTAGAGATTGTCATACAGAGGGAAGTTAAGTCAGAAAGAGAAAAACAAATATCGTATAATATCGCTTATATGGGGAATCTAGAAAAATGGTACAGATGAACTTATTTGCAAAGCAGAAATAGTCACAGATGTAGAGAACAAACTTACGGTTACCAAGGGGGGAAGGGTGGGAGGGACGAATTGGGAGATTGGGATTGACATATATACACTACTATGTATGTATAAAATAGATAACTAACGAGAACCTACTCTGTAGTACAGTAGGTTCTACTCAGTGATCTGTGGTGACCGAAAGGGGAAGAAAATCTTAAAAAGAGAGGATATATGTATACGTATAACTGATTCACTTTGCTGTACAGCAGAAACTAACACAACATTGTAAAGCAACTATACTCCAATAAAAATTAATAATAAAAAATTAAAGTAATACATGCACGTGGTTTTAAAATTGCTATTAAAAAGAAGGACCTTCTCCTTCTCCACCCCTACCCACACCCTATAAATAACTGCTGGTGACAAGCTCTTACATACCCTTTCAGATGCTGTGTGTGCACACGCACTTGTATATATCCATCCATCCTTTTCTTTACACAGATCAGATCATGCAGTACCTACCAATCTGTACCTTGCTTCTTTTACCTGATAACATATCTCTGAGTTCTTTGTATATCACATTACCATCCCACCTCCTTCTTCATTCTTTGTAACAATCACATAGTATTCCATTATATGGATTAACTACTTTTTATTTCACCAATCTCCCCTGTTAGATGCTGAAGTATTTACAGTATGTTTCTATGATAAGCAATACTATCCTTAAATATTCGTTTCTGCTCTTCTACATAAGGTACAGTCTATCTTTAAGTACATTTCCGGAAGAGAAGTTTCTGGTACAAAGGGAGTGGGCATGAACAATTTTTTTTTTTCCCTGCGGTACACGGGCCTCTCACTGTTGTGGCCTCTCCCGTTGCGGAGCACAGGCTCCGGACGCGCAGGCTCAGTGGCCATGGCTCACGGGCAAGCCGCTCGTCGGCATGTGGGATCTTCCCGGACCGGGGCACGAACCCATGTCCCCTGCATCGGCAGGCGGACTCTCAACCACTGCGCCACCAGGGAAGCCCTGGCATGAACAATTTTGATAAACATTGAGAATGACGAGGCTACTGAAATAACAATAATAATGGCTATTAAATTCAAACAGAAAATATTATTTATCCCTAAACACAAAATAGCACTTAGGACAACTACAGGGAACAGGAAAGTGTTCATTTCACTCCCGGCCCCCAGAACCACTATTTGCTGGTCCCCTCCTAATAAGTGCTTTGCCTCACCAGGTCCAGCATGGGCCCGTCCACACTTGCTAATAGAGAATCTCGGCTCTTCTCTGAAAGCCCCTGCAATCTCTTCTGGTGTGATGGCTACACCTGGCATTAGACCATCTAGGTTTTGACCCTAGAGAGATCCACCTGTCACAGCTAGAACAGGGTTCAGCAACCATTTTTTGTAAGGACAAGTTACTCAGTATTTTTCGCTTTGCTGGCCATATGGTTTCTGTTGCAACTACTCAGCTCCGCCATAGTAAGAAAGCAGCTGAACGAATGGGCTTAGCTGTGATCCCGCAAAACTTTATCTCTAAAAACAGGCAGTGAGCCAGATGTGGCCACCAGTTTAGAGAATTGGAAGATGATTATTGGCTATCTGCCGATGAGACAGTTTTGCCATCGCAAGCTGGGGGGTCCTTAAGAAACAACTAGCCCTACAGTCGAATGACTTATGCAAAGAAACCTTAAGAGCAGTTATTCTAAATCACTGTTTTTATAACAAGTCTCTAAATCCAACTCCATGCCCAAAGCGTCACAAAGGAGCACCAACCCTGAGTACCCTTAGCAAGTACAAGGCCGAGGTCGAACAAGTTTGGGAAACACTGCATACTATATTCACCTCCCCGAGAGAGTCCTACTACACATGGGACAGCAAATTAATGGTTTTGAGAAGTACTGCAGTAAAGAAACCTGCTTACTGAGTTTTCCTAAGTTACTTGGGCATCAAATCCATTTTTTGCAGAGGATAGCATTCTGGGACACACCTTTTACAAACGCCTGGTTGGATGATGACCAAGATCACGTTCATCTCAATCCTTTATGTATAGCCAGTAGGGCTCCAAAGGGCTGCCTTGAACAAGCCCTTGCATTTCCAGCAGGTGAGGGCAGAGATTTTCAACCTGTTTAGACGTGGCTCCAAGTTGTGAATGATCTACATCATTTCCTCAGAAGGACCAGCAGTGGGTAATTCCCCCAGCCTTTCTTGTGAGCAGAGGGAGGACACCAGAGCAGAAGGCTTCCACAGCCTGGGGTATGTCTGAGAGTTTGGACACTAAATGAATATGACTCAAGTTGAAAGTTTTAATAGCAAAAGGTTCATGGGCCTCTTGACCTATTCAAGACCACAGCAGGATGCTGTTAAGGATAAGGCAGGCCAGAGTTGATGTGTGACCTCACTCCTCTGATAGGACAACACCAAGCTCCAGCTAAAGAGGGAAGGGGCTCCTGCGGGGGTAGGAGGCATTCTTCTCAAAGAAACAAAAATGCAGGGATCCATGAGCAGAGAAACTTTCTGACACCAGTCAGAATTGAGATACAAAGCTTTTATGTAAGTCTTTCCATCTTTTGCCTCATTGGAGAAAAGATGTAGAGTTACCATTTCATCATTTATTCAATCAACAGTTTTTATGGAGAATCTTCTATGTGCCAGGTACTTCCTAGAGCTGAGGATACAGCAGTGAACAACCGAAGTTTCTACCCTTAAGAAGCTTACATTCCACAGGAGGGAGAAAGACAGTATCCATGGAAACAAAAAAATAAGGAGTAAGGGCCTGGGATAGTCTCCTGGCTTAAGTCATTGCTGTTATGAAGGCTCTTTCAGTCCATCTGTTCTTTTCTAGTGGGGAATCTATCACCTCCCCGGCAGCCTGCTCTTCAGCTCAATACAACAGAATTAGAGGATTTATTTTTATTCACTCTCTTCAGGTTGTGCTTCTGACTCAGAATCTGTGTCTTTCATCAATTCTGGAACACTTTTAAGCAATATTTCTTTTATTATTTCCTCCCCTCACTTCTCTGTATTGACTACTTCTGGTGTACCACTCAAACGTTAGTGTAAATTTCTCACTTGTTCCTACATGTTTCCTAATCCCGCTTATGTATTTTCCATGTCTTTGTCTCCATGTGATGTATTAGGTATAATATCTTCAGGTAGAACTTCTCATTTACTAATTTTCTCTTTAGTTGTATCTAATCAATTTAACTGATCTTTTGAGTTTCTATTTGCTAATTTTTAGTGTTCTTGGTCATTTCTGCTAACCTCTTATTCCTCAGTCATTGTTTTCATACCTTCTTTTGTTTATTTAGATATTTCATTTTCCACACCTGGTAACATCTGCAGTCTTTGCAGGTCTGACACTATTGTTTATCACTTTGGCCAGCCAGTTCATTATGGCTTATTTCCTCATGTGCTACATGAGTTTAGATTGTGGGTCCATGTTCCTTTGAACATTAGCTCTGGAAATCTAAGTTTAATGTGTTTTCTCCAGAGAAGATTTCAGATTGGTTTCCAGGGCCTGGGGGGTATTCTCAATTTAAGATGACCCTAAAGCAAATCAGGATTACAGTTATGGGAACTCTATCCCTGGACTCCATTTGGGTTTTCTGGCCCCTCCATCATATTCAAGGTCAAGACAGGAAATGTCCTTATCATTCCCACCTTTTATCCTGGTTTTACTTTTCATTGACAATGTCACCCTACTGGGTCCCAGCTTTATTCACAATTCTCAACCCAACTCCTGATCTTGTGTCAGCCCTGGGTTTTGTATCCCATCCCCCAAGCACAGAGCCTGGGAAAACTGGGATTAGCAGACACCCCCAGGACACCGTCAGTTTCCATTTACACTATTTCCCTGGAGAGAAGGTTCCTTACCACTTCATCTCACTTTATCTGTCAGATTAGTGAAGGTTTTTTTTTAAAAAAAAGAGAGATGCTTTTTACATTTCATCCAGCATCGCTAGATGCTCACTATTTCCTGGAAGGGCTACTTGAAGTTTCTCTTCTTTTTTTTTTAAACATTTTTATTGGAGTATAATTGCTTTACAATGGTGTGTTAGTTTCTGCTGTATAACAAAGTGAATCAGCTATATGTATTCATATATCCCCATATCCCTTCCCTCTTGCGTCTCCCGCCCTCCCTCCCTATCCCACCCCTCTAGGTGGTCACAAAGCACCGAGCTGATCTCCCTGTGCCATGCGGCTGCTTCTCACTAGCTACTTTACACTTGGTAGTGTATATATGTCAATGCTACTCTCTCACTTCGTCGTCCCAGCTTACCCTTCCCCCTCCCCGTTTCTTGTCTACTCTGCACCCAAACAGAATTTGTTTTCGAAAGAGAACACACAACCTATAAAGAAGGGTTCACAAGGTCTGAGTATTAGCTCTTATTTGGCCACCCGCTAGGGTGGGACTGGCTGGCTGGCTGCCTGTTTATATAAACAGTGTTGTATTGAAGCCAGCCGTGCTCATTTATTGGTGGATTATCTGCAACTACTCTTGATTTACAACAGCAGAGCTGAGTAGTTGTGACAGAGACCACATGGCCTTCAAAGTCTAAAATATTAACCATCTGGCCCTTTGCAGAAAAGTCTACCAACCCTTGAACTCGAAAGTAACTGGAAAGAAAACACTTCCTCTGTCGTATATTTATTTTCCCAACCTGTGAAACAGGCATGTCGGTCATTTCTGCTGCTCTCCTCTCCCTTAGCCATGAAGGATAAGCACGGAGAAGGTTATTGGTAAACATTTTTGAGAATCCAAGTTGAAATTCTTTATAAAAACCTAGGTCCTTTATTGTTTTGTTTAAAGCAGAAGCTCACGAAAGACTCGTGAGTTTCAGAAAGCATGAGGATTATTTTAAATTTTGACATAAGAGATGGATGACATTCAGAATGAGCTTTGGTTTGAAATTTTGAGAATTAATCCAAAAAGTGCTCCTGTGTGGCTAGCCTCCTGATTTTCCCACAGTCAACCTTGGAGTGCCTGGGAGTGCTTGGAGCAAACTCCAGATCAAGGGCAGGGAAGACATGCTCAAGAAGGATTACTGCAGCAGAGGGAAGCAGCAATCTCCCCAGACAGGCATCACACAAGATAGGAGCAAAGTCATTGCCACCAGTGGGTAAGACACCAACAGGCATCCCTCCTGTCCCGTCTTCACTGTCCCAGTGGCCAGTCTAATCCCAGTGGGCCTTTCTGGCCTCTAATGTTTTAGCAAAGGAATGTGCAGCATCAGTGACAGCAGAGGGTCTGACCTTTGTCAAGGAGAGATAACATGGTAACCTTTACTGTCTGTCATGACCCAAGTGCTGTGGGGAGTTACGTGTAGGAAAAGGAAATCCCATGTGTTTGTGAGCTGCATCAACTTAGTGGTTATGATCAAAGGGATAAGTTCTGTCTGTTTTCAGCTAGATCTACAGCATTTGAACAAAGAGCAACCAAACAAAAACCCATTTGCACGGATCCTGTAGAAGTGTGATTTCTTATTAGACCAACAGAAAAATAGACAGAAGTCATAGATCTCTCTAGAAACATCTAAAAAGCCAGCACGTGAATCCCCGCAAAAGCGTGGGCTGGGGCTATCCTGGTGGCGCAGTGGTTGAGAGTCCGCCTGCCGATGCAGGGGACGCGGGTTCGTGCCCCGGTCCGGGAAGATCCCACATGCCGCGGGGCGGCTGGGCCCGTGAGCCATGGCCGCTGAGCCTGCGTGTCCGGAGCCTGTGCTCCGCAACGGGAGAGGCCACAGCAGTGAGAGGCCCGCGTACCGCTAAAAAAAAAAAAAAAAAAAGCGTGGGCTGATGCTAGTGATCCCAGAGCCGCTAAGGAGGCCGGTGCAGCTGGCAGCGAGACGCCCAGCTCCCTGGAGAGTGGAGGGTAAGCAGAAGCCAGCTGAGGGCTAACCTTGAGAAGTTCCTAAGCAGCCAGTTTCACCCTCTGTGTACTGGTCAGCTATGTGGTCTTGGAGACGCAGGCAAGCAAGACAGCCACGCCCAGGGCAGGAGTATCCCTCTGCCACAAACAACCAAACCCACCCGATCGATAGGTTTTTCTTTCGTTTACTTAACTGTCACCTATTGAGAGCCTCCGGGGGTTCTGTACTGTAGGAGACAGTGGGGGGGGGGGGTCACTGCAGGCACAGCCTGGGGGGTCCCTGCTTTCAGAGGGGGTGCAGGTGCCTGTCATGGGAGTACCAAGGGGGGCACTAAGCTGAGAGTTTCCGAATGACTCCGGCCTTCTCGTCTCAGCGTAATTATCACTATACACAATTCGTATTTTAATTCACATTTTTCTTATTTATCTTTTTTCTGTTTCCTCCAAGAGTACCAGCTCCACGAGGCAGGGATTTTCATCTGTCTTGCTCACTGCTCTAGCCCCAGCACCAAGAACAGGGCTTGGCAAATGAACGGACCCAAAAATGCTTTTAGAGGCTTGTCATTCATTCCGACTTGTTTGTGCCACCGTCTTCAACTCATCAGCATGCCGCACGGTGAGACCAGATGCCACCACCAGCACTGGGGGCCCCTGGGGCTCAGCCTGAACTCCTGGGTGCGGAGGCCCCCTCGGCCCGCTGGAAAGCTCCCCGGCAGCCCATGAACCACAGCACAGGGGTCTTTGGCAGATTGAAGGGAGAAGCTGTACACGGTAGAGCCTCCCCCTGAAACTGACAGAGTCCGGCTCCTGGCCGCACCTGACCGCCGCTGCCCCACCTGCTCCCTCCCTCCCAGAGGGTTCCCCTGCCTTGGCAGGAAGCACCCCAGCTCTTTCTGCCCCAGCCCGAAGGCCCAGCACCTCAGCTGCCCTCGGAGGTGGCCCCTTTCCATCACAGAGGATGTGTCCCACCCTTAGGACTTTGTGAGAGACATCTGTAAAAGCGCCCGAGGTCCCATGGAGGGAAGAGGAACGGACACAAGGATGAGTGCAGTCTCCTTGAAAGCAGAGGCACTTCTCATATTCTACAAAACACAGCTGAGTGGGTTTATGCAGGTTCTGGGGCCAGAGGACCCCCAGAAACAGTTCTGCTGTTTCTTCCCTGCATGTCCTCAAGCCAGCCACTCACCCACTCTGTGCCCTCATCTCATCTTTCGTAGAGGACAAGAATATCTTTCACAGGCCTCATTTAGGTACCATGCAGGTGGAGTTTACTCTCTGCATTTTACCAATGAGGAATCCGAGGCTCAGAGAGGTCAGACAACCTGCCCTATATCACACAGCACCAGGATCAGGGGCAACTCTGCCTGGCCCCCTGTGTGGCCACCAGGGCTGGCAGAGCTGGGCCCACTGCAGGATGCAATACCACCTGGGCTGCTAAAAATAAAAAACAGGCTTCCCTTTGGAGGGATAGGAGTGAGGTGGGAGGAAAGGGGGTCCCAGAGAAGAGAAGTAGGAAACACAGCCAGAAACCACACCATCACCTACCCACCCGGACCACACACACCTGCTGGGTCGGTGACTCCTGGGGCCCCGCCCCTCCCCTGCATCTCACACGTCAAAGGTGTAAAGAGCAAGGTTGTCATAGTCTCGTGGCTTGTGGTGACCCGTTTTTCAAAGTTATGTTCTTCTTTCCCCAAAACTGTATTAATAAAGAGAGTACAAGTGTGTTGTGACTCACAGAAACCTGAAATCATGCTCTCTGGGGGCCTTGCCGTGAAAAGAGTCAAGGAAAATATTCTAAAAGGAGACATGTTCAACTGGTTCATTTATGCATGGAGAGCATTCTCTGTCCCCAGGAAATTGAGCTCACCTCCCAAGTCAGTCTAAGTGTCCTTGTGGGAAGCAGAGCTGTTCCTACTTCTCTTGTCACCGGGGTGCAGACACGACCCCAGCTTGGAGGCCACTGTCAGGCACTCAGGCCAAACCGCAGGCTGGGGGCCATACCTGGGCTTAGAGCCGTGATTACACCATGTATGAAATAATGAAGGCAGTTTTCTTCCCGGGAAAGAGCTAATGCAGGACAAGGGGACGAGACCGGCAAAGAACGCAGGAGAGACCTCAGCCGTCTCCCAGCTCACAGCTCTGGGACCCAAAGCACCTGTTTCATAAAGGCAGATTCCTGGGTCCCACCCCCAGGGAGGCTGATGCAGGGGGTCCAGGGTGGGGCTGGAGACACTCGTGCAAAGAATAAAATCAATAATTCCGTAACACCAGGAACTCAGCACCGTGGCTTTCACCGTCAGCCGTGACCTGCTCACAACACCACAGGGAGGTGGCAACTATAACTTACTAGCATTTTTATTATTACTTTAACACCCCTCCCCCAGGCTGACCTGGGAGATCCACAGAGTCGCTTTCAGAAATGTTCGTCTGGGCCTCCCTTCACTTCCTAAGGAGGATGGTAATGGACTTGCTTAAGGTCACGGTCCTGGAGTGCAGGGGACGGGCTCTTGGGGTCTCTCACTCCCCTTTGTTGCTCACTCTGCCGCCCAGAGGTGTGATCATTCCCCTCCTGCTGCCTGTTGCACCCTCCAGCGACAGCCCAGCCCCGCCTGGGGGGAGACCAGGGTTGGGGAGGGGGGGCGGGGGAGGTGCATTTTGCAACAAGCATGAAACCAACCACAGAACCAGACGGCTTCTCGTCTTGCCAATGCTTACCAGCCTGGAGCCCACAAATGTCGTGCCCACTCCCCTGCTGAGGGGCAGCCCCTCCCCCCGCCACCCCGAAGCTTTCTGTGGCTTCCATCGCCTCCTGCTAGCCTTCAGAGCCCACAGGTGGCCTCGGGGGGTCTCCCCCTGCTGCCCTCTTTCCCAAGGCGCGCCCTGCCCACCTGCTCATGTGGGCATCCCCTGCCCCTTTTGCTCTGGGGGAGTTTGGTTTTTCTCCCAGCCTCAAAGCCTCACTCACCCAGATGCACAGTGCTCCAGGCCTCAGGATGCCCACACAGTGTGGTCAGAGCACAGATGGGGCCCTGGGGACCGCTGGTGCCCCCGGGGTGGATGCCAGCACCACTGGGTCACCCCATGCCCCGTCCTCAGCCTCAAATGCTGGTGAGAGAAAGGGGCTGCATGACCTTCTTCAGGGACATTTCAGAACTTGGGAGGCTGAGTTGTTTTCCCAGTGGATCTGTCTCCTGTTGGACAGATGCAGACAACGCATTTCAGTGGATTCGGGCTTCGAGGCCAAAGCCCCTCTGCTCCCACCCAGGTGGACGCCCCTTCACCCCCTCCCACCGCAGGAGCCAGGGCCACTCCAGGGCTGAGCAGAGGAGCTCAGAGCTTCCTCCAGCCCCGCTCGCCAGCTCTGGAGAGAGGCAGTGGGGCCAGTGGTCGAGGGGGCACCTGGGTCAAACCCTGGCCCCCTACTCACCCTCCAGGTACCCTAAGGAGACATGAGGACAATTCTACGACCTCTGTCAGAGTGGAGAGGCATAAGTAAATAAGACTGAGAGAAGCTTGTAAGAACAGACTCAATAAATGTCCGGCAATGCGGGGCTCCTGGCATCCTGGGGACCCGCACCTGCAATGCTGTTCCCCCAGAGCCGAGTGTGAACCCAGGCCCAGGCCCCAAGCTGCAGCCAGACCTCCTAATTCTGCTGCCACTGGACTCCCTGGCCTCAAACTGGGGTTCCCACCCCCCATCACCATCTGAGGGCCCTCCCACTGGCCACCAACAGGACCCTGGGAGAAGTCCACCTCCAGGGGACCTGATGGGGACAGAACAGTTTCATGACAAGAGGTCCCTAAGCTTTGTCACTCTCCACAGAGACTTGAGGCAGCCGGGGTGGGGGGAGACGGTGACTGGGTGTGTACCTGAGAAAGAGCACATCTGCTTAGAGTACCAACAGGACTTAATGGCAAGCAATTTAGAACCTTTGTTTTATGTTAAAACAAATGCAGACAGAAAGAGCAAAAGAGAATGCTAGATGGACTTTCACTAGAAAAGTAAAATGTATTTTGATCAGGGTTTGGGCAACCTGGTGTCACCCCTCCACTCCCTCCACTCTTTGGTGACATTTCCACGGAATTTCGAGCAAGGGCCAAGGTCACACTCTACAGGAGGCTTGGGGCGTGACCAGCCATCAGTCCCCTCCTTCCGGTCCCCTTCCCATGACATCCACAAGCCCGGGGGTTCCAAAATCCAGGCTAAAGGAAACATCACAGCAGTCACGACCGTTCTAAGGAACTGCACTGCAGGTCTCTGGCTGAGCCTTAAAGCAGACGGAGCCAGGCCCCTCCCTGCAACCTCCTGGAGCCCAGGGCGGGTGGCAGCAACACAGCACTCTCCTCCCGGCCTGGGAACCTGCAGGCGCCACCCTCCCTTCCTCCATCAACGCCCAGGAGCTGGGTACCTCTCCCCGGCCCAGTCTAACCTGGGGCAGCCCAGGTGCCATCCCACGGCGCTCTACTGCCCCTCCTCTTGAATCTGAGCAGGGCTCAGGCTTGCTCTGACCCCAAGAATGCAGAGTCAGGGGCGCTGTACCCATTCCAGGCCTATTCCTTCAGAGGCCTGGCAGCTTCCACTCTCTGACTCTTGGACGGGGCCCAGCCGCCAGGAAGTCCAGTGTGGATAACTCAAGGCCAATCTAAGCCTCAGTCAAACTCCCAGACGAATGCAGCTGCATGAGTAACCCCTGACGACAACATTTCCAGACTCCTCACCCACGTTTCACGAGCAGTAATGATTGCTACCGATTTAGGCCCTGAGTTTTGGGGCGATTCGTTATGCAGCAGCAAATAACTGGACACCAGCCCACGCGCAGGAAAGGTGGGGAAAGGCAGAGCGAGCTCCTGCGGGGTGGCGGGGGGGGAGACTTCAGAACTTGAGAAAAGAGGAGGGCACAGGTGTCCCCAGAACAGGCAGGAGGCAGGCACCCAAGGCAAGTGTCCCCTCGCTCCCAGGTCACTTTGAATGTTGGTCTCCAAAAACAGTGCCCGAAGCTGGGGTCAGGGGAGATGGCTCAGTGGGCTGTGGGGCCCTGGTCTGTGAGCCCAGGTTAAGTGGAACTGCTGCTTCTGGCTCCCATGGAGACGGGGCTGCTTCCTTTCTTGACCATCTTAATAACCACGATCTTGACCTTGAACTTGACTTCATCTTAGTACAAATGACCTAAAATCTGTTGTCCTCCTCCACACAGTTAACTGGGAGATTCCTCTTGAGTCATACTCCCAAGTGGCGAGACTACAACAAGGTTTTGAGAAATCGAACCTGCAGTCCCCTGAGATGAACGGCAGCGGTCATGACTTTCTCAGTTGTCAGTGCCCCACCGTGCAGGCTTCATGGTGTCTGCCCCTCCGCCGGGCTGGGCCAGGGGCTTATTTTGCTGTGCTGTTGCCTACTGCCTCTCCAGAAGCCAGACTGCCAGCGAGGTCTATTGGGTGTCATAATACCTTTATTTTATTTATTTTGCAATGACTTTTCGTTAATTTTATTTGTCTGCGTTGGGTCTTCGTTGCTGCACACGGGCTTTCTCTAGCTGCGGCGAGCAGGGGCTGCTCTTCGTTGCAATGCGCAGGCTTCTCATTGCGGTGGCTTCTCTTGTTGCGGAGCACGGGCTCCAGGTGCGCAGGCTCCAGTAATTGTGGCTTGTGGGTTCAGTAGTTGTGGCGCACAGGCTTAGTTGCTCTGCGGCACGTGGGATCTTCCCGGACCAGGGCTCGAACCCATGTCCCCTGCATTGGCAGGCGGATTCTTTTTTTTTGCGGTACACGGGCCTCTCACTGTTGTGGCCTCTCCCATTGTGGAGCACAGGCTCCGGACGTGCAGGCTCAGCGGCCATGGCTCACGGGCCCAGCCGCTCCGCAGCATGTGGGACACGAACCCGTGTCCCCTGCATCGGCAGGCAGACTCTCAACCACTGCATCACCAGGGAAGCCCCTCATAGTTCCTTTATAACAAGAACATTTTACAACACCTCTGAGACCTTCCCCAGACCACCAAACAAAGCTGGTTCCAAATGGGCTGCTGTAGCTGGGCAAACATCTAGAAGGGTTCTTTCCAACATGTGCTATCTCACTCTAGGAATATGAAGTTTCCTATCAAATCCTGTCCATTGAAGAAGTTCTAACCAGAAGTACAGCTTGATATAATGTTCTCCAACATGTAAGTGACATTAATTTCACATTCTGGGAGGAAATGCAATGAGGTCATTATTATTCTGGCACTCTGAAATGAATCCCACAAGGCATTGAACAGATTTTCCAGCTCTGGGATGATTTAGAGGTGGGTCTGAGGTCCCTCCTGAGCTGGCCTGACCTCTCTCTTGCCCTTCCCCCACTACCATGACCTCATCTGAACCAAAACCTCACCTGTCACGTGACAAGCAGACCTGGTGTCCCCTACACGAGTCCTCCTCCCCGGTATTTCCTAGGGGCCAGGAGAAACACTACGCTCTGAGACAGGGAGCTGGTTTTGAACAGGGATTACAGAGGAGGCAGAAAGCGCTAAATCTAGGAAAGTTCCAGAGTCTTCCATAAATGGCAGGTGACCACCAGCAGGTACCTGCTCTGCCACCTCGAGCCCAGCAGCAAGGAAGGTTGGCCACCAGGTGCCCAGATGTGGAACATCCCTAAAGATTTGATCATGCCCATGAGGATGATGTTGGCTGCAAATCGGAAGACCTGGGTTCTATTCCTGACCGTTCCTGGCATAACTGGAGGCAAAGTAAATGGTTCAGGATGTTTTTCAAACTTTAACCTGCATCAGAACCACCTGGAAGGTTTGTTAAAACACAGATTAATGCCCTGTCCTCCCCACCCCTGGAACTCAGTCCACACCTGTGTTCTTGCCACACCTTGATTGTTTAAGATTTGGATTTGTTTCCAGTAGTTAAGAATTGGGAGGTTCCATTAAAAGAAAAATCAGATTTCAGGCTTCCTTAAAAAGCAGGGAGACTGGGCTACACGGGGCCTGCCCGAGCTTAGCTGACTACAGTAGCACTGTCTAAAGAACCTCCTGCAAAGACAGAAATGTTCCGTGTCGTCCAACAGGTAGGCACTAGCTCCACGTGGCTACTGAACGTTTGAAAATGGCAGGAATGCTTCAGGAGAACATTCCATGGGGGAGAATCAGCTCTGCAGTCTTCCTCTTCTCAGAAGAAAATCATGGGAACTTCCCTGATTTCCCCCAGGCACAAGAAGAGCCTGGCCCCGTGGGTTTAAACTGGCTGTGAAGGAAATGAACCAAGTTGTCTGCAGGCGCCCATGAGACCAGTGCACCTGCTACAAGCCCCCTGCCTGAAGGGGCACAGCCAGGCTTTAGATCAGAAAGTTGGGGCCATCCGATGACTGAGGGGTGCCAGGTCGGGGCTGGCAGAGTCTGGGCTAACACAGCAAGGGGCCACATCTGCCCCACAGCCAGGTGGACAGAGGGACCAGTGGCAGCTGAGGGTGGGTAGCACACAGTGGCTCGGGGTGTGGGCTCTGGAGACAGACAGCCTGGGCTTGAATTACTCACGGGTCACTCAGCCTCTCTGTGACCGATGAATGTGGCCTGGGGAGGGTCCGCACAGGGCTTGTAGGGTCTCTCCCCACCCCGCCCCCAGGTCAGATGACCAGTGCTGGGCGATGGTGAGAACCAGGGCCCCTCAGAGAGTGATGACAGTGGCCACTGCAGATTAAGGGCCAGGCCCTGCCCTGTTCCCTAAGCACCACTTCAGCCCCAGAATGTAGTGCCACCCCAGGCCAGTGAGAGGAAGGGAGCCCACTACCGATCAGCCATATGCACAGAATAAGCTGTTTCATTTGCGCCAAGTAAGCGAGACTTCCCACCCATGTTATGGGACCAGTGCACGCCCATTACATGGGTAAGCACGTGCCCCCCAACCACTGCGCCACCAGGGAAGCCCCAGAAAGTCATTTAATTTTATTCTTGATGGAGGATTTCCACTTAAACTGAAGCTTCTGGCTGATGGGGAGGCTCCCCCTACCCAGGGCCAACAGCAGAGCCTTGCTCGACATGGACCCCAGTGTAACCCAGATTCATGCAGACACACCCCAGCCCACCTGGAAGGGATGTGAGCCATGGACCCAGGTGAGGTGGGCCCCTGGGGGGCAGGCCCTTCTGGAAGGGGAATCTGGAAACATCCGAGCCACAAAGCCGACCCCTGGGCTTCCCTGGTAGCGCAGTGGTTGAGAGTCTGCCTGCCGATGCAGGGGACACGGGTTCGTGCCCCGGTCCGGGAAGATCCCACGTGCTGCGGAGCGGCTGGGCCCATGAGCCATGGCCGCTGAGCCTGCGCGTCCGGAGCCTGTGCTCCACAACGGGAGAGGCCACAACAGTGAGAGGCCCGCGTACCGCAAAAAACAAAACAAAACAAAAAAAGCCGACCCCTTACCCCTTCACCAGTCCATTGTGGGGAGCTGAAAAATGGTGGTCCACTCTAGTGACCCCCACTTGAACAAAAGACAACACTCTTGACTCAGCAAGGCCTCTGGGGTGACAGAAGGCAGAAATGTGGTTTCCTGGAACCTTTCATCACATAATCTGGAAGCCTCTGTGGTTCCAGCCCAGGCCTGAACACTACCACCAACAACCAGCATTTACAGAGTTTTCAGCACCCGGCACCCACAGCCACTTCCCAGAGAGCCACTTCCCACCATGAGAGTCAAGACGCCAAGCATTCACAGTGTTGGTGGGCTCCAAGGTAGGGGTGGGAGGCACTGAGTGGAGGAAATGCTCACCATCCTTAGCTGTGTGACCTCAGCCAAGTTGCCTGTCCTCTCTGTTGCCTCAGTCACCCCCACTGCAAAGTGGGGCAAGTGGTATCAACCTCCAGAGTGGCTGCAATGATAAAAATAAATGATATGGGGAAAGTGCTTAGGGTGAGCATCTGGCCAGGGTGAGCGCTCAGTGAATGTTGGCTGCCACCATCACTCTGCCACTTCCATGTCCTTAGATGGTCGTTCCAGAGGGACCACCTTGGGAAACACACCGGCTCTACCTGTATGCGGTGTTGGTAAGAAATTCTAGCAGGAGCAATGGTGAGACAAATGACTAAGACGTGTGCTGGAGAAGAGGATGGAAAACAAAGACCAGGTTAGCCAGTTGTGACGTGAAAACCTACAGAAGTGAGATTCCTTCAAGAAGTCACTGGGTCGATAAAGAAGAACATTCTTGTCAGAGGAAATCAACCCTTTACTTTTCCTGTTGATGGCTGGCTTCTTTTCCCAGCGGGTAGAAGGGGGATCAACCAATCTTGAAGCAGGACTCGGAGCCCCCAGCCCCAGAGAAAAAGCTCCAGTGCCACCAATGACAGACGCTGGAGGAATCAGGGAAAATGACAAAGCCAGAGAGAGCAACCATAAGAAATCAAGCTTCCAAAATAAGTTTAAATTAGAATCTCCCTCTACGGTGCTCACCGTTCAAGACCAACCCATGTCTGACACCTCAGGCAACGCTTCCTGGACCACATCTGTGCACATCTTTCTCCCTGACCAGATGAGAGGATGGAATCCCGATCTCAGGCACCACAGGTCCCCAGTCGCCCTGCATGTGCTTGGGGCATAGTTTATGCTGAGTGATTAAAGAGACAGGCAAACAGACCTCTGGCCACCTCAACTCAAAGACTGTCACCTCTGCTCGAGCCACCCAGGCAAGCCCCAGCTCTGCCTCCCGGCTGAGGGACCTCCCGGACCAGCCCTCCTTGCGGCCCCCTCCATGCGTGGCTCACTCCATGACCACCGCATGACACCTCTGCCACGAGGCCCCACGGCCCGCTGACCACAAATCAGGCCTCACACGCAGCCCTGGGCCCTGTCAACAGACAGCCTGGCTGCCCCTTCTCTCCTGGTGGATCGTTGTTTCTTTAGTTTCTTCTTCTTTTTTTAAATAGTACCTACCACTCTGGGGAGGAAAAAAGATAAAAGGCTGATTTTATTTTATCACTGAAACAGAGTTTCACTTAGATACACTGAAAAATACAATCATTTTCTATCTAGCAAGAAGGGGCAGGTTATCCAATCAATCCTTGCTTAACAAGCACCCTTACTTCTTGCCAGTTCCAATCCTAATTCTTAACAATTTATGCAACTTTTCAGTTTTTGTCTATGTAAGCCTCCCCCATATTGTAGTTCCACTGAACACTACTCAAGTGCTTCTTGCATCTGTGTCTCCTCAGTTTGGCTCAAATAAAACTCTTTTCTATTTCCAAAAAAATAAATAAATAAAGAGGGAGGGGGACAAGTTAAATAAATCTATCACAGGGCAAGTGTCTGCAGTTTAAAATAAGGGAGATCTTTATTTAATGATTTGGAATGATCTCCGGAACATATTGTTCTGTGGAAAAAACAAGTTGTAGAACAATGTAGAGATTGTACTATATCACATATGCAAAAACACACATAAATCACACTATATGTTTCTCTCTCTCTCTACACATACACAGACGTAAATGCATACAAATCATCTGGGAAGATACACGTCAAATGGTTAACAGTGGTGACCTCGAGGAAGGGGCCTGGAATGGGGTGGGAGGGCACAAGGTGGATTCTAAATTGTCTAAGAATGTGCGTCATGTGTCACTTTAAAAATACATTTTAAAATGGGTATAATCATCCAGAAATACAGCAAATGCTCATCCCTTCAGTGCCTCTTAGATTGGATTCTTCTCACTGGGCTCAAAATAAAAGGTGAGTCATCACTCCTCTGAAACATCCTTTTCTTCACAGAACTGAGAAACAGGTTTAGTTTCAGAATGTGAAATCAGGCCAGAGTTCAACGATCTAGAAATGCAAAGTTAAGGTAAAGTAAAAATGAAAGGGTCTGAGAGGCGGACCTGAGAGGCAGACTGATCCCCACCCTGCACTCGGTGCCACCCTGCTCTGACCCCACGCCAGCTGGGGGACAGGGACCCAGGCAAAGCTGCCCCGTTCCTTCCTTCAGCATTTGCAACTGGAAACGTGCAATTAATTATGTTTTTTCAACAGGCAAACTTAGGTTTGGGGATGCTGATTCCTGTATTTCCAGTTTGTATTAATTTTTCCAGCAACCAGAAATTCTCCTGAGGGCCCTGAATTTAGGAGTCTTTTCAGAGGCAGGGAAAAACAGAAATCATCCACCATACAGAAATCTTTAAGAAACAAAAAACGCTGAGTCAGCAGAGCGGGAAGACAGCTGGCCTTGCACGCCCCAACAGCCCGGGGTCCGCGTCTGCACACCCACCCACTTGCTAGACAACCAGGTACCTGATCAGAGCACTTGCTGGCCACGAGGCTAGAGTGAGACACCAGCCCCGGCAACCTGGGCACAGGGCTGCTCAGGATGAAACTGGCAAAGTCCACCCAAGCCCAGAGCTCCGATCAGTGAGCCAGCTTGTCCTCCAGGCCCAGGACCAAGAACCAAGCTATATCACAGTCAGGGAAAGTGTGATGAACTCCACAGAGCCGCACTGGAAGGGAGAGATACTCAGCCTGGAAAATACAGCAACGGTTAAATCCCAGAGGCAAACATTGGCAGGGCTCTCTCCTTGGGAGATGGTCCCAGCTATGGGGACCAAGCATTTGTCCCCCTTGAAAAGATTATTCCCACATAGGGAAGAGAGCCTCCTATTCCCTCGGCTGAAGGGCACTTCTGAATATCCCATAACTCAGAAAGCCTGAAATTAACCTCCCAAGGACATGTCAACAGGGATGGAATGTTCCAGTGGATCTGCCTTTGGTCTTTTGGACCACTGGACAGCTGAATTTCTTGCTAGGGAATAATGAACAGCTTTGGGTCCCTGTGAGCTTGGTTAAACGTGAGTCTGCCCTTGAGAGCTGAAGACCCCCTTGTAAGGTTTGGTTCTGGTGATACCTCCTCTTCCTCCGTGGGAACTGGGAAAACCTTTCCTGTCACCCATCAGACCTCTCCCGCACGCCCTAGAGAAAGTCATTCAACAGAAAATATTCTTCCCATTCTCATTGCGGGAGATGCTCTGAGAAAGGACAGATCTGACCAAGGTCACCTAAGCAGTTAGCGACAGGAGTCAGGAGGGGGACGCGGTTCTTTGGATCTCAAAGTGCTTGGTGAAGGGGCTGCCATTTTGGTGCAGAGTCAAGGGATGTCCTGGGGCTTTCTCTACGAGCAGCATCACTTCCCCAGCCCAGTGAAGGGATCTGAGTTCTTCTGACTCGTCCTCCCTAGTGGAGAAGAAGTAGAAGAAGAGGGAGGAATAGCAGGAACAGGAGAAGATCTAGGCTAGGTGCGCCCCCAAAGAGATACGTCCACAAGTCACACAAGTTGTGAAGCTAGCATCGCATGGAATGACACCTAGACTGGCTTTTATTTCTACTCAAGGGGCACAACTGTCTGGTTCTTAAAGGTTGCTCATTACGGTGAAATCGAAGGCAAAACAAAAGACCTAAACGTATATCTGCCCCCCGCATACAGACAAGCACACCCACATAAGGTGCAGGGTTTCTGGGTGAGAACCCTGGGGCCATCCATGCTGGACGCACGGCCGCAGGCATCTTGATCCTCACGCGTGGGACAAGTGTCCTCATCCGTCTCAGAATCGGGAACCTTGGGCTTTGGTTCTGCCCTGTCACCAATGAGCTGGGAGGCTCAGAGAAAAATCCCTTCATCTTCTAGGCCTCGGTTTCTTCTCTGTTTTTTATTGTTTTGTTCTGAATATAAAACCAATGCACATTCAGTGTAGAAAACGTGGAAAGCCCAGAAAAAAATCAAGAGGAAATAATCATTGATAATTTCATTGCCAAAAAGCAAGCACTGTCATATTTTGACCAATTTCTCTCCAGTCTTATTTGATGCATATCGACACAGCTTTAACCTCTGGGAAGGTAACTAGAGTGCACTGCACATACAACTCACCGTCAAGCTTTTCATTTATTTTATTTTTTTTAACATCTCTATTGGAATGTAATTGCTTTATGGTGGTGTGTCAGTTTCTGCTGTGTAACAAAGTGAATCAGCTATACGTATACATATATCCGCATATCTCCTCTCTCTTGTGTCTCCCTCCTACCCTCCCTATGCCACCCCTCTAGGTGGACACAAAGCACCAAGCTGATCTCCCTGTGCTATGTGGCTGCTTCCCACTAGCTATCTATTTTACATTTGGTAGTGTATATATGTCCATGCCACTCTCTCACTTTGTCCCAGCTTATCCTTCCCCCTCCCTGTGTCCTCAAGTCCATTCTCTATGTCTGCGTCTTTATTCTTGTCCTGCCCTAGGTTCTTCAGAACCAATTTTTTTTTTTTAGATTCCATATATATGTGTTAGCATATGGTATTTGTTTTTCTCTTTCTGACTTACTTCACTCTGTATGACAGACAGGTCCATCCACCTCACTACAAATAACTCAGTTTCGTTTCTTTTATGGCTGCATAATATTCCATTGTATATATGTGCCACATCTTCTTTATCCATTCATGTATCGACAGACACTTAGGTTGCTTCAATGTACTGGCTATTGTAAGTAGAGCTGCAATGAACATTTTGGTTATGTGACTCTTTTTGAATTATGGTTTTCTCAGGGTATATGCCCAGTAGTGGGATTGCTGGGTCGTATGGTAGTTCTATTTTTAGTTTTTTCAGGAACGTCCATACTGTTCTCCATAGTGGCTGTATCAATTTACATTCCCATCAACAGTGCAAGAGGGTTGCCTTTTCTCCACACCCTCTCCAGCATTTATTGTCTGTAGATTTTTTGATGATGGCCATTCTGACTGGTGTGAGGTGATACCTCATTGTAGTTTTGATTTGCATTTCTGTAATGATTAGTGATGTTGAGCATCCTTTCATGTGTCTATTGGCAATCTGTATATCTTCTTTGGAGAAATATCTATTAAGGTATTCTGCCCATTTTTGGATTGGGTTGTTTGTTTTTTTTGATATTGAGCTGCATGAGCTGCTTGTAAATTTTGGAGATTAATCCTTTGTCAGTTGCTTCATTTGCAAATATTTTCTCCCATTCTGAGGGTTGTCTTTTCATCTTGTTTATGGTTTCCTTTGCTGTGCAGAAGCTTTTAAGTTTCATTTAGTCCCATTTGTTTATTTTTGTTTTTATTTCCATTTCTCTAGGAGGTGGGTCAAAAAGGATCTTGCTGTGATTTATGTCATAGAGTGTTCTGCCTATGTTTTCCTCTAAGAGTTTGATAGTGTCTGGCCTTACACTGACGTCTTTAATCCATTTTGAGTTTCTTTTTGTGTATGGTGTTACGAGTGTTCTAATTTCATTCTTTTACATGTAGCTGTCCAGTTTTCCCAGTTATTTGGGAAAGACTGTCTTTTGAAGAGGCTTACTGAAGAGGCTGTCTTTTCTCCATTGTATGTTCTTGCCTCCTTTATCAAAAATAAGGTGACCATATGTGCATGGGTTTATCTCTGGGCTCTATCCTGTCCCATTGATCTATATTTCTGTTTTTGTGCCAGTACCATACTGTCTTGATTACTGTAGATTTGTAGCTTTTTATTTTAACCCAATATTATATTGTGAGCATTCTTCCGTGTTATTAAAAACTCTGCCTAACCATTACTTTCATGCCCATATAATATTCCAGTATAGGAATGCAACATAATTCAGTCAACCTGCTCCCCTTATGATGTTGTTTCCAGTTTCGTAAATCCTGAACAATGGAGAGAAACCTTTCTGTGGCGTGAACTGATTTCTGCATCTCGGATTATTTTATGAGGATTGATTTTCAAGGTTCTTGTTACATGTTTACATTTCAGATTCTCTGGAGGGATTAGAACATATGAAAGATTTGCAACCTCAAATGCCAACTGGGGTTAGTCACGGTAATGAGTACAGTTAGCTGGATGGAAGAAGAAAAAGAAAGAAAACAGCTAGTGAGCGTGAGTCCCCTGAGGATGGCCGCTGCTACAAGGCTCCAGCTGGTGGCTGCCATGTGGGATAGGGGCCAGGGTGCTGCTGGGCTACCCAGTTTTCCAAAGAAGCTGAACACCCAGAATTTCTCCTGATGCGTCAGTATTGGCAACAGAGGTCTCCTTGCCCTCCCAGGCTGGCCAGCAGCCGGCCACAGCATCTCCACAGGGGCCAACTGTTTCCTGGGAGCCTGGGGGGTTCCACTCGGCCCTGAGCAAGCACCTCGCTTCCATCAGGTGCTGGAGTCAATGCCAAGGGGTGAGTCATGAGAGCCACACATAGGGTTCTGTAGTTTGCACTCATTTTAAAACTTTGTCCTTCCTTCTTTCTGGGCGTCCCCCTGCATCTGGGGAAAACCTTAGCCCCAGCCTCAAAGTCTCAGCCAGAGCTGGGGAAGCAGCTGTTTCAAATGCCCGTTTCAGAAGCAGAACCAAAGAGGCTCCCTTTTTGCCCTCCTTGTCTATCATTCTGGCCCTCCCATCTCCAGAAATCAGGCGAAAGTCCTGTCCGAATGAAACCCCAGGGTTCCAGGGCAGAGCCTGCTCTTCCAACAGAGCAAGTGGCCAAGCCCTTCAGGTCTGCTGAGGCCAGCCTGGAAAGCCCAGGAGGGACGCGTGTGTCCCCGAGCAGGTGTATGTGACACACAAGGGCTCTCCGGCCTCCAAGGCCTCGCCATTCTCAATGGGCCACATCGCAGCTCTGCCAGCAATCCCGGACGTGCCTCCAGAACAGAGAGAGAAGAAAATGATTCTGAGAACCCAAATCCCCTCTCACAAAGCCCGGGGAGGTGCCTTTTATGCCTCTGCCATCTGTCATCACAAAATTCACAACAGCTCCCGAGTCTCACGACACGGCCATTTCTGCAGGGGTCACCCGGAGCAGTTGAGACGCTCTGACAGCCAAACAATGTGCAGCAAGGTGAAGACCGGTGAGAAAATCCTGCTAAACAAACACCGAGGGGTCAACGGCTCAGAGAGCAAGATCCACTTAAACCCACTAATTAGAAATAATTCCAAGTGTTTCAGGCATTACGTAGTGACAATAAGGTGCAAACACGGGATTAGTGACCTCCAAAAGACAGAGAGCTTTTGTTCCATCTTTGTCAGAGCAGAAGTTCCCCCTGTTTTGAAATTCCTATCAACTACCCTGTGCGAATTTCAACGTTTACAATTTAATAACGTAACCAGGGTTAGATTTTGAGTCTCCCCCGTTCCAGGTCAAGTAGCAGAATGTATGCAAGGAAGGGGGAAGGAGGGACAGGGAATCAATAAAGCGTCGAAAGTAACCAGGGAGGCGTTTCATCCTGGTCTTTCCCAGAGGTCAGCTAAGCAAATGGACGCCTTAAATTGCTGTCCCAACGGGAAGAAGTCACACGCATTTTCAGAGGTTTGGGTTTTGGTGGTGGTTGTTTTTAAGTCAGTCTTGCCAATGTGTATTTGCCAAGGACCTTAGCCCTAGACGAAGGTTTCCTGGTTTTGTTTTTGTTTGTTGTCTTAAGACGCTGTAGAATTTCACTGAGCTTTGTAAGCAACCAAAAGGAAAGCAGACGGTTTCTGAAAATGCCTTATGAGCCTGGAACCTGGTTTTTTGGAGGCATGAACATTTTGCACAACTTGATATTGAAACAAACCCATTTCCAAAACAAAACAAAACACCGTGTTACCTCTAGAAACCCTTTTAGAATTTACGGTCGACTTTGGTTCAATAGAGCTATTCTCATTTCCAGAATCACTCCCACCTGGGAGAATAGGGGAACCTGTGGCTAAAGTGGGACATTTTAATCAACCAGCTATATGTTGTCCCCAAGACGCAGATAAGCCCGGCTGCCACTTCCTAGGCACTCTATACCAGGCTCTCTGAGAAGTGCTTGCTGTGCACAGAATCACCCAGCTATGGAGTGGAGGAGCCAGACTTGAACCCAAGTCTGTCTATCTGTCTGTTTGTCTCTCCAAAGCTCCTGGTCTCTACAATGCAGAGCTGTGTGGAGCTCTAGCCAGAGAGGAAGGCTCTTAGGTATGCCCAGCATTCTACCTTCTGCACCAAGATCCATGATCTTGAGTTAAGTACACACCATGAACCAGCTGGGGACAGCAGGCCATGTCTAAGCCCAGCCCAGGCCAACTTGTTACACCTTACTCAGGCTCAGAGTGGCCACTCTGAAAGGGCCTGAATGACCAAGGTGATGGAAGACACCCCAGCCTCCTAACACAGCGGAGGTGATGAGGGACCTGCCCAAGGTCTTTACACAAGATTACAAAATGGCTCTCCAGGTGACAATCTCACACATACACACACAAGTGGAAAGCTTGCTGTAGTGGATAAAAGAACAGGTGTAAAACCAGAGATGCAAAATCACACCTAGGAAGCAAGAAGACGAAAGTGGGTTGGGGGCTATGCAGGTTGCGTGAACTGAGTTGAGGTTATTGGAACATCCTTGCGGCTGAAGAAAGGTTTCCCAAGGATTCCAGAAGCTGCCTCCTCTCTTCCGTCTTTGGTGAGATGGAGGGTGCCTGGGGAGACCTAGCGTGGTCCCAAGGGTCAGGTGCATCCCTCAGATGCAAACACCTTGGCCTGTGTTCCCCTTGGGTGCGAAGCACCTGGCGAGCATACACTCCCCAGCAAATAAGAAATCGGTCCAGCCATCCAACCCTCCTGTTTGCAGGGCACCCTAAACTGAGACTCCACAAGTTGGAACGGCAATCAGGTTTCACCTTTGGCCAAGCCCTTGGCCACGGGACGCATCAGAGGTCAGTGGCAGCTGCATTTCCAGCTCCGGGGCACCCAGTGGTTCTCCCCCCCCTCCTTCCCCCAGGTGCACTCCTGCCAGAGGCCACCCCAGTGAGTCTCCCTTTCACAGCGTCCTGATGAATAGATTGTCTGTGTTTTCTTTTGCCTTCTTTTTAATGGCCTGCACCATGCTCCAGCAACCCAGCTGTGCGTGTCAAATAAAATGTATTGGGGTCAGATGGATTCTCACATAGCACCAAAATGCACAGCATGCCAAGCAAAGGGCACCCAACCACAACATGCACATTCTAGAAAGCTCCGCTAAGAAGACTGTAACTGCTCCAAGAGCCATCCGGGCTACCAAAATACTGAGCCAAATGGCATCATCTCGTGTCATTAGTCCATTCTCTCTCTCTTTCTTTTTTCTTTTTTTTTTTTAGATTTTTCAAATATAGTTATGCAAAAGATTTCTGTCTTTTAACCTCGCTGTGCAAACACTAACATTTTACTAAACCCAGGTAGATAAAATCAGCTCAGGTTGAGCATACCCTGAGCGCGGAGCTATAACTGATTCAGCTTTGCAACTTGACCTTTAATTGTCCTGCAGAAATGAGAAGCAGATTTAGAGAAATGGTGAATTGCTTTTTATGTTATATACAAAAGTACCGCCCCGCATAAAGCATGTGAGCTCTCGTCAAAGGAGCCAAGGTTTGCAAACCAAAGGAAAATCAGAAGGCAGTCTTCCTGTTTCACACACACGGAGGAAGAGGGGTCTTTTAAAACTGTAATAGAACAGGTGGGCTCAAGAAATGCAGAAAAGGGTACATGGAAATAGACTCTTACTGCCACGGTGATATTTGAAAGAAAAAAAAAAAAAACCACGTGTCTTTTGTTCCATAACTAAATGAGATAAGCTAAAGTCATAGGTAAAGTACATGTGTCTACAGCCCAGCCCAGAGTCAACTTGTTACATCTGACTTTCTGTTCTGGTTAAAAACATCTCTTGCTTTAGCCTGCTGGTGAATACGCCCTCACAGCTGAGGACAGATGCGGCTCGCAATGCCTAGGGAAACAAACACCAAACAGCAGACCGCTACCACGGGCTCCCGCACCTGCAGGTGACATCACCCGGCTCTATCTCACCCCAGAAATCTATTAACATGAAGAAACAGGTGTCATCAGACCAAAACCCACTCTTAGAAAGCATTCACCTCATCCGCCGGAGAGTGGAAATGACAAATGAGATGCTGAACTTCCACTCACCTTCCATGTCTGACTAGGGGGGCAGGGAGGACCCCTCCCCCCAACCACCCCCCATCCTCCCAGGACACCTGTTCCCTAACATCTCAAGGACTCCAGATGCAGCCAGAACAAAAGCTTGGGAGAAAACACTGATCCCTGGATACTGCATGTTCCTTTGTTTCAGAGAATTTAGTCTTTTCTCTTTAGCAAAATGTAGTTAATCCCGGGTCAGTCTTCACTAATCTCTTTGTCCCTGAAACAGCTTTTCTCTTTGGCTGAGTGACCGGGCATATAGAATGCATTCAGTATACAGACAGAGCACATAAAAAATGATATACCTGGGATTCCTCTTAAAATACTTCAGCAGGAGAGGAAGGGCAGGATAGAGATGAACTAAAATTGTCAAAATGTTGATAACTGTAGAAACCAGATGAGTAATTGAGAATCCCCTATTGCTATATCCCTTGTGTTTGAAATCTGCCATAATAAAAATACGTTTTAGGTATGTAGTAACATTCCCAGTTGTTGGTCCAACTCCTCTTCTTCCCCTCCTTAGTAATAAATCCCAATAATGTTCATGTAATCCACCCTCCTCCATGGAGCCACTATGCTTCACTAAACCAATTACCCTTTTCAGTGATGGCCTTAGGAATGGACAGATGGTTTACCTGGCCAATGAGAGATGAGGGGAAGTTTCTTGAAGGATCTCTGGGGGTAAAATGTTTCCATGCTGCTACAAAGTGACATATAGACGTTCTTCTGCAAAATTCTGTTGTACGTGCATGTGACCGCAAGAACCTCAGCAGCCATTCTGTGACCATGAGGGAGTCGGCCAAAGACAAAACCAATATGCTGAGGGTTGCAGAGAGGGAAGATCAAAGCAACACTGGTCCTTGAGGATGTCACCAAGCTACTGAAATAACCACCCTGAAACTGCCTGACGTCAGGAATCATTAAGTGAGAAAACAACCCACTTACCACTTAAAACAGTTCAGCCAGGGTTTCCTGTTACTCATAGCTAAAGGCATCCTGCTTGATACAAAATAACTGTTCAGTGAAACAAGGCAAGAATGGATGAAGATGAGACTGATGCACAGAGAGAATTATCAGATAGTCTTAGCAACATCATTTGAGTCTTAGCAAAGTCAGTACAGTTGTTATTCTAAGCAAGAGTTGAGATTTACATTGTATATCTCCTTAGCACACAGGGTGTTCTTATTTCACAGCACATTCCGTCCTCCAAATCCGCAGGCTCCATATTGGGGATTCAACCAACCACAGATCAAAAATATTTGAAAAAATAATTCCAGAAAGTTCCAAAAAGCAAAACTTGAATTTGGTGCACACTGGGAGATATTTACATAGCATTTACATTGAATACAGGAGGTGTGCATAGGTTATATGCAAACACTGTTTTTACATAGAGGACTTGAGCATCCTTGGATTTTAGTATCCCAAGGGGGTCCTGGAACTAATCCTCTGCGGATACAGAGGGATGACTGTAGTTTATATCTTTGACAATCAATCATGTGTATCTTGTATCTTCTCCTATAAAGTTGCTCTTTGACTTGTTTGGAGCATCTTCTCAAATGGTATTTGTATTTACAGCTATGCCCAGGTTAATGGGGCTCCTAATATACTGAAAAGAGCCTGGTCTTTATTAAGTGGCTGTGTGGCCTTGGACAAATTCCCCAACCTCTCTGAGCATTAACATCCTTCGCTATGAAACTGAATCAGTAATACTCATCTTAGGGGCTAAGAGACTTAAATGGGGAAGCCTGCAGCATCTAAAGCACAGCACGCTGCCATTTCATCCACATCAAGACTGTTTTTAGCCATAATTCATAAAGAGTCATGTACCACAACGTTCATTGCAGCACTGTTTACAATAGCCAGGACATGGAAGCAACCTAAGTGTTCATCAACACATGAATGGATAAAGAAGATGTGGCACATATATACAATGGAATATTAGCCATAAAAAGAAACAAAATTGAGTTATTTGTAGTGAGGTGGATGGACCTAGAGTCTGTCATACAGAGTGAAGTAAGTCAGAAAGAGAAAAACAAATACCATATGCTAACACACATATATGGAATCTAAAAAGAAAAAGAAAAAAATGGTTCTGAAGAACCTAGGGTCAGGACAGGAATAAAGATGCAGACGTAGAGAATGGACTTGAGGACACGGGGAGGGGGAAGTGTAAGCTGGGACGAAGTGAGAGGGTGGCATGGACATATGTACACTACCAAATGTCAAATAGATAGCTAGTGGGAAGCAGCCGCATAGCACAGGGAGATCAGCTCGGTGCTTTGTGACCACCTAGAGGGGTGGGGTAGGGAGGGTGGGAGGGAGACGCAAGAGGGAGGGGATATGGGGATATATGTATATGTATAGCTGATTCACTTTGTTATACAGCAGAAACTAATATACCATTGTAAAGCAATTATACTCCAATAAAGATGTTAAAAAAAAAAAAACTTTTTACAGTCAAGGTTAACTGTTGGCAACTGGGAGAATCACTGCTGTTTTCTTTTACCCTTGCTTTCAGATATACAAAGAAAAGTAACAAGTATAAAAGAAGAAACAACAGAATTTCCCTTTTATTAAGCAGACTTGTCTCTAACACTTAACGTTTCTTTTTGTTTCCCCACCTACTTTAATCACAGAGGACGTGTGATTAAAAAGAAGATCCTAAAAGGTTTCAGTTCAGACCAAACAGGCCCCTTGTGGTCAGTCAACTATCTCAACTGGGAGAGAGTTTCTTGGAGCACAGGTTGGTAGCTCCCCCCAGCCCCCCACTCCTGGCCCCAAGTCCTGCATCAGTATGAGAGATGGGAGGTGGGGTGTGCAGGGAGGGGGACCGGCTGAGCAGAGCAGTGGTCTTTGAACTCTTAACCCTGCACCAGACAGACAGGGGCCACTGCTCCCTCCCTTTCTCAAGGGATGAAATGAAAACTCAGAAAATCCTGGTCCCTCCTGCATCACTTCACGAAGAGCAACCGCTCTCCTGGGGTTGAGCGGGCTTTCCAGACCCTTGACTCATGGACAGCCCTCAACAGCTTCCGTCACATCAACACACCACCTGAAGTCTCCTTAACATACTTCCATAAATTGACTCAGTTTTCACTAAAGTAGATTTATTCTAAGAGGAAATCTTCCATCAACATGGCCTGCCCTTCCAGCCCAAACGTCATCATGTAATTGCTCTCCCACTGGACGGTAGCGCCTGCCAGTGGCCAGCAAACAAATACCCCTCCCTGGGGGCTGGGGCTGGATCAAGGCTGTGAGCCACGTGCATCATGCCCAGGAGCCCCCAGAGGCTTTGGGAAACACATCTTCTGTTGGAGTCTGGGGCTTGAGTTGGGACCCCCCAGGACCACATGGTGTGGTCGTGAGGATGCAGTGAGCCTCTGCCTGGACCATCCCTACAGACAGCAGGGAGTCTGAAAGTTGCATCAGCAGCACTAATCATATCCTCCACCCACCTCTGCCTGCTAATCTCTTCTTTCTCCCCCAGAAGTTGCCTCCAGCCCACCTTATGGAGCCTGGCATGGCCTACTGCCCACACCCACCCACCACACACACACACACACACACACACACACACACACACACACACACTCAGTACCTCAAACACTTCCTTTTTCACCCTAATGGTACTGTATTTGCACCAGACTCACTAGAGGCAGATATGGTGTGCTTTCACCTCATTTAGTCATGCTAGATACTCAGTATTTATTTACTGGTTGAATGAACAAACAAATGAATCTACATCCAACTGGATTTTTTTAATGTTCTGGATTTTATTTCTTTTTCTTTTTCAGATTTTAAAAAGGAGGGAAGGTTGGAGAGAGGGATATTCGAAATAGGACAGTCGAGGTAAAATAATCAATTACCTTCCAGCTACCTGTCACACCCCGTGGATTATTAGCAGGGCAGGACCCTCCCGTGTATCTCCAATGAGAACCACACTGGGAATGGCAGAGGGCTGGCTCCGAGGGCGACAGTGAGCCTAACTGTTGATGTGTGCTTCTACAGTGTTGCACAGACAACCATAAAGGGATTCGAGGTCATCTACCATTTAGGATGAGGCTAACGTTCCCTCCCACCCATGAGTACGATTCATTGGAAAGCTGATTTGATTTCTACATGTAAACAAAAAAGCAAAGAGATAAAAGAGAGCAAAAAGACTTTCAGGGAATATTAGACAGTATTTTGTCAACACAAAAGCCAACACAGCATGTGAGCCTCTTAATAACAGATTTGATTCAGTCTCCACTACTAAGCACACGATGCCTGCCAGCCCTGAAGATGGAAAGAATAAATACTGCACCGACCTCGAGAAGCTCTCGGTCTAGGGCAGGATTTCTCCATCTTGGAACTATTCGTATTTGGGGCCGGACAGTTCTTTGTGGTGAGAGGCTGTCCCATGCATTGTGGGATGGTCAGCTGCATCCCTTGCCACAGAGGCCAGAAGTACCCCACTCCTTTATTGGGACAACCAAAAATATCACCATTTGTCCCTGGGAGGCAAAATCACCCCAGTTTAAAACCACTGGTCTTGGGGTGTAAATAAATAACCAAAAGATGTGCCTCAAAGCACGAGGCCAGCACCGATGGTAACCCAACTTGCTCACTGGAGCAGGGATGCTGCGGACATCGGGGGACAGCTACACATGTGGACACAAAGCTCCTTCTGTGCCTCTGAGCACCCGCTCTCCACCTCCACCCACCGTGGGCTCCAAGGAGATGGAGACTGTCCTGTGGAACAGACGAGCAGCTGTGAACAGCAGTCACGTCTACCTTATAAAAGACCGCAGAGGGTAGACTTACATATTCACTTCTCTGCATGGCAATTGACGCTCTACCAACCTAAGCAGGAAGTATAATCTAAGCGATAAGACACCTCAGGAAAACAAAAAAGAGCTGCCTCGGCACAATTCCTCTTGCAATGGGCCCGCAGAGGATGGCACGCGTGCTGCCCCCTTCAGGAGGAACTCCAGGTCCCCCACAGGCCCGTTCCTCTGTGTAATTCAGAGTCTGCAGGAGGTTCCTGATGTCTAGGCAGTTTGAGTCACAGAGGAAGCCAAAACGTCATTCATAAGCAGCAACTACCTATAAACAAGGCACCTTGCTGACTAAAAGGAGATAAACCTAGAACTTTCTGTGGCTAGCATAACTGTCTCAGGATTACCTCTTGCCATTACATTAAAACTGTACATTAAAACTTGAGAAACACCCTTCAGGACGAGGGCGCGTAGAACCTACAGCCCAGCTTGCAGGTCGAGTCACAGAGAAACCTTCAGTGGTCCAGGCCCCCCAATGCATCAGTCTGAACCCCTGGGTCCTCTCTCACTTAAGGGACACACTAGCAGGGCCTTGGCAAACTCTCCTCCCATAAAATGGGTGATGCATGCTCACTGTCACGTGATCTGCTGGACCAGGGTGATACGGCACCTGTCCAGGGAATACACCGAGGACCCTGCACTCCCCTCATCCAGCAGGACTGCCATAAGCTCTGGCCTGCACAGTGGCCCCGAGATGGCAGAAAGGCTGTTCGTCTAAGTACGCTGAGGATCCCGCCGACCCTCTGCGCAGGCTCGTTTCTCTGTGCAGAGGGCACCCCATTCACTGGGTGCCCAGTGCCCTGCCCCCTGCCCGGCGCAACCAACCGAGTGGGAGTTGGGGTGACACCTGCCACACTCGCCTGGGTGGCCAGGGCGGAACACAGAGCTGCTTTCTCACTACTTTCTCACTGGTGAGAGCTAGAAACAGCTGCACCCCCTTCCCCGGGTCTCCAGAGAGAGGCCAGCCAACCGATGAGTTTTCCAGATGGATGAGATGAGCACTGCCTCTAGGAACGTGACCTCGGGCACCTGCACCAGGGCCTCCGCTCTCCCCACGGAGGGGGGCCAGCCCAGCCCAGCCCGGCTTCCTACAGGCTCAGGGGACCCCAGACTGGAGAACAGGTGCTGGCAGCCCCTCCAGCACTCCCCGCCCTGGCAGCAGCCTTGTGGGTGAAGAATAAGGTCAAATCCAATTGCCTCCTGCTGAACCAATCCACTGAAAGGGCCTCACTCTACCCAGCACCTTTCGGTCCAAGAAGTCCACGGGTGACAACAGTCCTGACCACACCTGTGAACCGGCTTCAAGATATCAGCCAGTTAAACTGTGCGAGGTTACAGGTGTCAACTGTCTTTACTGAAGATGACTGAGTGAGCAAAACTAGGGAACTGGACACGCAAAACACAGCCTAATTCCGTATGCAGAAGCCCTGAGATCGTATCCCAAAGCACCTGGACACAGGACTGTCCACGTGGCCTCAGACTCGGTGGTCTCAGTGCAGAGGGGCCCGGGCTCTCCCCGACCTTAGCTCTCTTTACGTCATGTTTACTGAGGAATAACTCAATTACAGTGAAATGCACCCCTCCTAGGTGTTACAGTTCTACCAAAATTTAGAATAAGTCTACCATGCCCCCCCAAAATCCCTCATGCCGCTTTCTCAACCCACCCCCAACCCTGGCAACCACGGACCTGTTTTCTTCCCTATGGCTCTCCCTTTTCCAGGATGTCATACAAATGGAATCATACAGCATGTGCTTCTGAGGCTGGCTTCGTTCACTCAGCATGATGCCTTTTTACTGCTGAGTATATTTCATTGTGCAGATGTGCCAGTGAAATGTGGGATGTGGAAGTCTGTTTATCCAACTTCCCAGGTGCAGGACAGTAAAGATTATTTTCCTTTTGGGGCTACCGTGAATAGAGTTGCTGTGGACATTTGCATACAAGTCTTGGTGTGGGTGAATGTTTTCATTTCTCTTGGGTAAGTACAATCTGGGAGTCGAGTCACTGGGTGGGGTACAGTAAGGTAATGCTTAAAATTACAAGCAACGGACTTCCCTGGTGTCACAGTGGTTAAGAATCTGCCTGCCAGTGCAGGGGACATGTGTTCAAGCCCTGGTCCTGGAAGATCCCACATGCTGGGGAGTAACTAAGCCCGTGAGTCACAACTACTAAGCCTGCACTCTAGAGCCCGTGAGCCACAACTACTGAGCCCACGCACCACAACTACTGAAGCCTGCGCGCCTAGAGCCCATGCTCCGCAACAAGAGAAGCCACCGCAATGAGAAACCCGTGCACCACAATGAAGAGTAGCCCCCACTTGCCGCAACTAGAGAAAGCCCACGCACAGCAACTAAGACCCAACACAGCCATAAATCAATCAATCAATCAATCAATCAAAATAAAATTACAAGAAACTACTGAAGTTTTCCAAAGTGGCCGCACCATTTTGCCTTCCCACCAGCAAAAGGGGTGAGAGTTCCGGTTACTCCATGTCCTAGCACCTTCCTATCAACAGTGTTTGTGAGTTTTGTGTTTTATTGCTGTGTTTCATTGGGGTTTTTTTTAAGCCACTCTGACCTGTGTGTAATGGTATCTCATTGTGGTCTTAATTTGCATTTCCTTAATGACTAATGATGTTGCACATCTCTTCATGGGCTGATGGGCCATCTGTAGCTCTTCTTTGGTCACGTATCAGTTCAAGAATTTTTGCTCATTTATTCAATTGCTTTCCTGTCAAAGGGTTGTGAGAGTTCCACATGTATTCTGGATACAAGTCCTTTATCAGATAAGTGTTTTGAAATAATTTTCTTCTGGTTTGTTTTTTGTCTTTTAGTTTCTTAGCAGTGGTTTTTCAAAGAGCAGATGTTTTTAACTTTGATAAAATCCATTTTACCAACTTTTATAGTTTATGCTTTTTGTGTCTGAAGCAATCTTTGCCCTGGCCCAAGGTCACAAAGATTTTCTGCTATGTTTCATTCTATAAAGTTTTCGGGATTTTTTTGCTTTTACTTTAGGCCCATGACCCGTTTTTGTTCATTGTTACACATGTTGTAAGGGATGGGTTGAGGCTTTGGGGTTTGATTATCCTTTCTCTGATGGGTTTCCTTGGCACTTGTTGAAAATCAATTGATCATTTACGTGTGGGTCTACTCGTAGACGCTATTCTGTTCCACTGACCTGTATATCTGTCTTTCACCAATACCACGCTATCTTGATTACTGTTGTTTTAGAGTGTACGTTCTGAAGTCAGGAGGTGTAAGTCTTCCAACTCTGCTCCTTTTCAAAGCTGCTTTGGCTATTCTAGCTCTTTTGCCTTTATATATAAATTTTTGAATGATCTTGTCATTTTTTGAATTAGCTTATCATTATACAAAACATTTATGTTTCTACATTTTCATTTGATTTGTATTGAATCTCTAGATCAATTTGAGTTGGGTGCCTTATCTTTTTGAAAGTAAAAGAGTGGTTACCTTTCAGAGATATTATAGAAGGAAGACCAACCAGTTCCTCCCAGACCTACCCATGCAGAATGGCTTTGCCAAACGGCCTTGGCTCGAAGGGCTGAGCTGTGGAGTTCACATGTTCTTATGTGGAGGGGCACATGTTGGGGGGAATAAGAAGGCAGTCTGCCTCTCCAACCTGCTACCTGAGACAGAAAGGAAAAGACACAAAAAGGAAAAGACCTGGAAATTAGCCCTGAGACCTACAACAGAAAGGAATATGGTTCCTGGATAAATTGTTGAAAAGGAGGTGACATCTAAGGGGTCACTGGAGGGTGAGTAGGAGTACACTAATGCAGAAGAGAGGAGGAAAGTTAAGTCTTCAAAGGAAAGTGCCAGAGCAAGGGGTAAAGGAGGCAGGAATCTCAGGGCTGCAAAATGGGAGGAGACAGAGGTTGGGCATGAGGTCTGGAGGCCCATGCTAAGGGTCAGAACGCTGTTCTCTACATATGGAAGCCCACGGAAACTCCTGAGTGGAAGGGGCATGATCAGATCTGTGTTTGAGAAAGATCCCCTTGGTGGCAGGCAAAAGATTTCCCTAGAGGCCATCTTGTGGAGATGGCAACAGGTATGTGATGAGCAGGCTTGACTGGGGAAATGGCCAGGATCCTGGACGAGAAGGTCCCTAGAAAACAAAGCCACCAATTTGATACCAGACAAGAGATCAAAAGGGGATGAAGAAACAAAAAATGGGCAGAAGACCTAAATAGACATTTCTCCAAGAATACATACAGATGGCCAATAGGCACATGAAAAGATGCTCAGCATCGCTGATTAGTAGAGAAATGCACATCAAAACTACAATAAGGTATCATCACCTCACACCAGTCAGAATGGCCATCAATGAAAAGTCTACAAATAATAAATGCTGGAGAGGGTATGGAGAAAAGGGAACCCTCCTGCACTGTTGGTGGGAATGTAAATTGGTGCAGCCAATTTACTGGAAAACAGTATGGAGGTTCCTCAAAAAACTAAAACTTACCGTATGATCCAACAATCCCACTCCTGGGCATATACTCAGAAAAGACAAAATCTCTAATTTGAAAAGATACATGCACGCCAATGTTCATAGCAGCACTATTTACAATAGGCCAGACATGGAAGCAACCTATGTGTCCACTGACAGATGGATGGATAAAGAAGATGTGGTGTGTATACTCAATGGAATATTACTTAATCATAAAAAAGAATGGAATAATGCCATTTGCACCAACATGGATGGATCTAAACATTATCATACCAAATGAAGTAAATCAGACAGAGAAGGACAAATATCATATGATATCACTTATATGTGGAATCCAAAACACTGATACAAATGAACTTATTTACAAAACAGAACCAGACTCACAGACATACAAAACAAATTTATGGTTACCAAAGGGCAAAGGGGGTGGGGGAGGGCAAAGGGGGTAGGAGTTTGGGATTAGCAGATACAAAATACTATATATAAAATAGATAAACAACAAGGAGCTACTGTATACCACAGGGAACTATATTCAATGTCTCGGAATAACCTATAATGGAAAAGAACCTGAACAAGAATATACATATATTCTGGTGTACAGTCACTTTGCTGTACACAAGAAACTAACACAACATTGTAAATCAGCCATACTTCAATTTTGAAACGGGGGTGGCGGAGGGGATGGAGAGGCACATCCATGTACCCTTTAGTCCCCTGGACCCTGAAAAGCATCTACCACTCACCAGGCACATCCACAGCCCCATGCCGAGCTCTGCTGTACAACCTCGGCCCCCAAGGTCCTCACTAAGAGGATCCAACTCAGACACCCTGTGAACATTCATATTCTGCTCTCTGGAGGGCAAACTTCTGCATTAAGGTTATCTAAAAAACACAACCTTCCAAAAGATGGCTTTGCTTTTAAGATTATACCATTGGGGTTGAATAAATTTCTTGGCAACGCTGCGTATAAATCTGGTTGGAGCCTCATTGTGAAGTCTGAAAAACGGACAGATGGAACAGTCGGCCAGAGAGCCCCAGTGACAGAAACAACTACTCCCTGGAAGGGGAAAAAAGGCCAGAATGGCATCTTTGTTTATTTTTACAGACTTTGGAGAACAACAGTCTCCACCAGCTGTCTCCACAAGATCAAACCAGCTCCAAATGGGAGTCGCTAGGTGTTTGAAATCAACGTCCAATAGGCCTGATGGCCCTGTTTCTTGTCTTTTCCTCCCTTTGTATCTTAAGATGACAATTTCATTTGCTCATTGATGCAGCCTGTCCATTCAATAAATATTCTGCTTCATCTAGGAACTTCAAACTCTGCTTCTAATCTAAACCAGAAAACAAAAGTACACGACCCCTTCACTTCCTGCTGGGCCCTCTTGGGCTCGTTCAGAAACCAATACCTGAAGGCAGTCTCAGAATGACCTAAGATCAGGGGGTCTGCCTTTTCGGTGTAAGGCCACACCCACCTTAGTCCAGCTCAGGGCTGATCAAGCTGTCAACTCGCCCACTTCCCTGGACTAATCACATGCAAGCTCCCCCATTCTCCCTTCCCCTTGCCAACCCTCAGAGGACCTCAAAACCTTTCAGGGGATTGGTACCTGTAGCTCCAATATTAGGTTTAGAGCACAGGCCTGAATAGGGTACTGATTCTATCCAAGAAACTGACAGAAAGAAATCAGTTGTGAGAATGATTTACCTTTAGCCTTCATCTAAAAGTCAAAACTCTGCGGCTTTCCATTTAACTATAACAAGCCAAATGGAAACTTCCCTTCCTTCCTCATTTACTTTTTTAAACTGAAGTGTAGTTGATTTACAACGTCGTGTTAGTTTCTGGTGCACAGCAAAGTGATTCGTGTGTGTGTGTGTGTGCCTGTGTGTGTATATATATATTCGTCTTCATGTTCTTTTCCATTATGGTTTATCACAGGATATTGAATATAGCTCCCTGTGCTATATAGTAGGACCATGTGTTTATCTGTTTTATATATAGTAGTTTGTATATGCTAAGCCCAAACTCCTAATTTATTCCTCCCACACCCCCTTTTCCCTTTGGTAACCACAAGTCTGTTCTCTATGTCTGTGAGTCTATTTCTGCTTTGTAAATAAGTTCATCTGTGTCATATTTTAGATTCCACACACAAGTGAAATATCATATGGTATTTGCCTTTCTCTGTCTGACTGACTTCACTTAGTACAATCGTCTCTAGGTCCATCCGCCCTTCCTCATTTATTAGGAAAGGACAACCGACAAAAACAAAAAACAGAGCAAAGTAATTCTGTCGGGGGCCACTTTGCTGCTCTCACACCTTGCTTTCATGAGCCTTTCTTGAAATATGGTCATAAGTGCCACATGCAAAAATTCCCTGCTGTTGTTGCATGCGAGCTCTCCACCGTATCGGAGAATGAGCGCCAGAGCTGAGCCGATCCCTCCTGAGCCCGGTTCATCCTGGCCCAGGGGTTCCCACCAGGAGGGAGCAGGCTTCCTCGGGCTGCTGCCCTGTCACAGGCAGGAAGAACATCTAAACTCTCTTTCAATCTTGTAGAAAAAGAAAAAACAAAACACCCACACAGTGGGGAACAATTTCCCCGCTGGGCGGGTAGTGGGGCCTCTAGAGCTGTTACCTGCAAAGGGCACTTCTGGGGGTTACCCAGCCGTCACCACCGTGTGGATTCCACCCGAAAACCTCAAGCCAAACAGTGGGGAATGAACATCAAGAGACAATTTTCCACCCTGAAAAGTGACTTGACTTTACGAAAATAAATTAAAATGCCACGACAATAAATGAAACGCGTGCAGGACTTGCTGCCAAACACGTGGTCCGTCACGGGAGATGCTCTTCCTTGCTTGGTACATCTATACGTTGGGAATATGACTACGTCATTCTCCACTTCCTGGCCCCTCAGCCCCCTATCCGACACCACGTCACACACACACACACACACACACACACACACATGCACACACACACGCACACACACACACACACAGAGACATGCACGCACTCCTGTAACACATGCATAGGTCTGGAGTAACAGGTGTAGCAGGATTTAGAGGCTGAACCATCATGCCTGGGGCAGGAGTGGGGATGGCTGGGGTGTGCACGTGTTAGTGAGGAGATGGGCGGTAGCGGTCGGGGCGGGGACTGGTCCTAACTCTGAGCACTGTTCACTGTAGTTCATTGTAACAAGGGAAATTTGATAGCTGAGGCACCAACGCAGATGCACAAAAACAAAACCGGGCACCCTTCGAGCAGTAAACTCCTTTCTTGCCGCACAAGAGCTCTGCCCCACATGTCTGTAGCAGCCTGAGAGGTGCTGCCTGCTAGCAGCGTTATCAGATTTTATAGGCTCCTTCCCCTCCTCCCACACTTGTGTCCCTTAAGGCCACCGAATCTGTCCCTCTTCATAGGTGAGCCCATCCTCCCAATACTGGCCTCTTGGAACCACATTTGCCTCTTCGCTCCCCTTCATCTCACCCCCACCTACTGAAGGAGTCTGCTGGGGTTTCTCCACCACCTCGCTTGGCCCCAGCCCTGCTGTTATAATTCTGGAAACAGACCTGGTGATTAGAACCAAAAGTCCCGAACTGTGTTTCCAAAAACATCCCTATCCACACAAGAAAGACCCAGGAAAACCTCAATCCCGGCATCTGGGCTCTGGGCAAACGTGACAAGGGAATTGGAAACCATTTCTCAATAGCAACCATGAGCTTTTCTTCTTTTTTTTTTCTTTTTTTTTTTTGCGGTACGCGAGCCTCTCACTGTTGTGGCCTCTCCCGTCGCGCAGCGCAGGCTCAGCGGCCATGGCTCATGGGCCCAGCCACTCCGCGGCATGTGGGATCTTCCCGGACCGGGGCATGAACCCATGTCCCCTGCATCGGCAGGCGGACTCTCAACCAGTGCACCACCAAGGAAGCCCGGCCGTGAGCTTTTGAAGTGACCAAGAACTATATAGACACAGATACAACCCCATTTAAAAAGTAATCAACAGGAAAATAGTACAGCAGCTCCTCAAAAGTCTACAAATAAAATTATCACGTGATCCACCAATTCCACCCAAAAGAATTGAAGGCAAAGTTTCCAAGAGATATTTGTATGCCCGTGTTCACAGCAGCATTATTAACAATAACCAAAAGACAGAAACAACCCAAATGTCCATCGACAGGTGAATGGATAAAGAAAGAGTTATGTATGGAATGGAACAGTATACAGCCTCTAAAAAGGAAGGGAATCCTGTCACATGCTACATGAACGAACCCTGAGGACACTCTGCTAAGTGAAATAAGCCAGCCACAGAAGGACAAATACCATATGATTCCACATCTATAACGTTCCTCGAGTCGTCAAATTCAGAGACAGAAAGTAGAATGGTGGTTGCTGGGGGCTTGGGACGGTGGTGTCAGTGTTCAGCGGGTGCAGACTTTCAGTCTGGGAGGATGAAAAAGTTCTGGAGATGGATGGTGATGATGTCTGCACAACAATGTGAATGTGCTTAATGCCACAGAGCTGTACACTCTCTAATCCTTTTTTAAGGGTTAAAATGGTAAACTTTATTTTTTAGATCACTTTTAATCTAAAAAAAATGACACAAATGAACTCATTTACAAAACAGAAATAGACTCACAAACATAGAAAACAAACTTATGGTTACCAAAAGGAGGGAGGGGGGACATGAATTAGGAGTTTGGGATTAACATATACACACTACAATATATAAAACAGGAAAAGAAGGTCCTACTGGGTAGCACAGGGAAATATACTAAATATCTTGTAATAACCTATAACGGAAAAGAACCTGAAAATAAATATATATGTATATGCATCGATATAACTGAGTCAATTTGCCATACACTTGAAACTAACACAACATTGTAAATTAAGTATATGCCAACAAATAAATAAATAAATAAAATGGTAAATTTCTGTTAGGTATAATTTACCAAAAAAAAAGCAATCGACAAAAGGATGGAAGTTTCAATTAATCTAAATAAGCTAGTAGGATTTTTAAATAGGGGACACAACCAGAAACCCACCCCCTTCATCTTCCTCCTCCTATGTGAGGACAGAGGTGTATGACAGGGCCAGGCAGCAGGAGGGACAGAAGAGGCACCACCAGGCAACACGGTGACCTGCAGGTGTCTGAGAGGAAAGGCCGATTCCTCCTGTGCCCGCTGACCCTGGAGACAGGACAAAGGCCAAGGGGCAAGGGGCGGGTGGTGTGGCCCTGACCTGCAAGGGTCTCCTCAGTGACACCGTATCAAGTGTCACCCATTCCTGCAGACTGGAAGATTCCTCCTCACCACACTTGACGGCTGCTGTTGCGCTTCCTGGAATTTTTAACTCAGAATCCCCTGTTTCAGAAATAATTTTTGCAAAACACAACCTCTGGGGACTTCCCTGGCGGTCCAGTGGTTAAGACTTCATCTTCCAATGCAGGGGGTGCGGGTTCGATCCCTGGTCGGGGAGCTAAGGTCCCACATGCCTCGGGGCCAAAAAACCAAAAACATAAAACAGAAGCAATATTGCAACAAAGTCAATAAAGACTTTAACAAATGGTCCACATCAAAAAAAAAAAAAAAATCTTAAAAAAAAAAAAAAAGCAAAAAAAAACACAACCTCTGATAAGGCCTCTGTTATTTTAAGATGTTGGTACCTGGACAGGTCAAATGCTCCTCACAACCTCTCCCCACCTTGGCTTGCGTCCATCGGATGTGGAAATTGGACATTTACACTTTGTTCGAGGCCCAGCCGAGCCAAAAAAGAAAAACAAAGTCTCCGTGTGGATCCCTGAGTTACAGCAGTCACCTTCTAATCATTCTCTCTGCTCCTAAAGACTTCAGGCTCCTGGCAGGGGCACATGGACGCTGTGAGCAGCCTCTTGTGAATACGGGCTTCGCTGGGCCACCGCTCACTCCGAGGGCCCCAGCCCCTGAGGCATATGGTGAAGGCACTGGGCACTGGCAAAGGAAGCTCAGTAGATACCTTCGCTTTCCTCCTCCCCCACCTCACTACTTCCCTCTGTAACTTATTTAGATTTGTCTTCGCTTTTTGCTGCATTTATGCAAATATCCATGACTCCCTGCTCTGAACCTGACGGCCCAGAGCTAAGACAGGAGACAGGACAGCCTGGAGGCAAACTTCCCTGGAAACACAGCCCAGGGGCAGCTCCCTTTGCCAGGACGTCCCCCGTGAGAGCACAGCAGTGGCCTGGCCAGGAGGAGTGCGGGGTTAGGCTCCTTGGATGGAGCATGGACCCAGAAGGCAGATGCTCCCGTAGACAGACAACTGCTAGCCTTTCTGCTTGCCTGCCATCCAGCCTGGGCAGGGCCTTTGTTTTGAGGAGTGGGTTCTAAGTTTAGGGTTGCGACTGAACTCCTAGGGTTACAGAAGGAAGGCTGAGGCAGCCAGGATCCACCCCACCCCTCCACAGCCTCCCCATACGCTGCCTCTCCTCCAAATACATGTCAAATAGTCATTGAAAGGCTATGTGTTCTCAGGGACCTGTATTCTCAGCCTGCCCAGGCATCTCCCTGAGCCAACTGGACCTGCGTCCCACTCTCGCACTTCGGTGGAATGAGGATGGTTTAAGGGCCACTGCCTCTGAGAAGCCTCCTTTGATTGGTTGACCCCCTCCTATGAGAACTGCATCTGTCCTGTCTTCTTCAGACATACCCCTTGTGTACCCCCAACTAGTGAGTGCCTTGCAGCAAGGACAGTCTTAAATTTCTTTCCACGAGTGCTCTAGATAAATACTCCAACACTCAGCTGGGCTCCATGGCAGGGCGCATTTCCAAATATGGCCGAACAAAGCTCTGCCACCTCTCGTGTTCTTGTTACAACGTGACCGACACTCCCTCGGCCGAGGTGGGGCAGGTGTCTCTACTCCCTCCCTCTGAACACAAGTGGGGGCTTGCGACTGTGCCAACCAGTAGAACAAGGTGGAAGTGATGCTCTGTGAGGCTGGGCCACAGAACGGAGACAGCTTCCACGTGGTTCTCTCTTTCCAGGACACTCACTCAGAGAAAGCCAACCACCATGCTGTAAGGAAGCTCAAAACAGCCCACATGGAGAGGAACAGAGACTGCCCCCCAGCCACAAGCCAGCCTCACCCACCGGACACAAGAGCAAGTGAGCCTTCAGATGGCTCGCCCCCCAGCCCTTGAGTCCCCCAGCACAGGCTCCAGACCCTGTGAAGCAGAGACAAGCCATCTTCACTGCCCTTTCCAGACCCCTGACCCACACACTGCACGGGCATGATAAATGGTCGTCCAGTGACAGTAGGCAGATAGGAACTGGGGCAGAATCCATAAATGTGGCCACAGGATGAGCAGCTCCAAAGCTCTGTCCTCTCTAAAATCGACGTTCGTTTACCACCCGATCATCCTTCTTTCCCTTCATCACAAGAGAGCTCCTGTCCTTAGCTCCCGTAGGGTCATGGCTCAGGGTGGCTACCTTGCTACTCAGCCTCATAAACCTCTATCTACCAGCCACATTTCCTCAGTGAGGCGGGTGGTCTGGGGAAAGAGGAACAAAGGGGAATGTTGTTTACAATCCAAGCGAAGTGCTTTCTTCATGGTGTACCCACCACCTCCATGGGGATGTGATAGGGAAGAACAAATCTGACCCCATACTAAATCTGTTTGTTTTACTTTAACCTTTTTGTACTCTATTACTCTTGTTACAAGTTAATCACTAAAAGAATGTTGCCTATAGCCTGGAATATACAGGGTAGCCCATTCTCAAGGCTCTGACCTTTAAAGGTATAACACTTTCCCATTCATAGAGATAAAAAGTTGCAGAACAGAGAATAACATTTGTCTTGTTGGAGGTTTATAGGAACATTGTGCCCTGACCAACAGGACAGCTGCAAGAACAAAGGATTCCAGCATCAAGAAGGCTGCAACAACCAGCCACACCCCCTCCCCTTTTAGTATAAAAGAAGTCTGAATGGATCTTTGGGACACTAGTCCATCTTCACAGTCTGGTGGCTTTCTGGCCTCATTTCTCATGCATGACATCCCTGTTTCCACTTCTCACTCTTGGACAGAGTCCACTCCCAGAAATCACGTCGGGTCCCTGCCCTAGAGCATTACATTTTTGACTTTAAAAGAAATGGGCAGGGCTCCCCTGTTGGCGCAGTGGTTAAGAATCCACCTGCCAATGCAGGGGACATGGGTTCGAGCCCTGGTCTGGGAAGATCCCACATGCCGCAGGGCAACTAAGCCCATGCGCCACAACTACTGAGCCTGTGTGCCACAACTACTGAAGCCCACGCACCTAGAGCCCGTGCTCCACAACAAGAGAAGCCACCGCGATGAGGAGCCCATGCACCGCAATGAAGAGTAGCCCCCGCTTGCCGCAACTAGAGAAAGCCCACGCGCAGCAATGAAGACCCAATGCAACCAAAAATAAATAAATTAAATAGATAAATTTAAAAAAAAAAGAAATGGGCTATCTACCACAACTTTTACGTAAAAATCTTATTCCTCCAAAGAGTGATTAACTCTCACCAGTCAAGCAACTAGAACAATTGCTATCACACTGACATCACAGATAGAGCAGCCACCAAAATTAAGCTAAAAAACTTGTAGACTTGAGGAAACCAAAATCTATGAATCAGTAAGGATACTCCTTAAAAGAAAAAAATGTAACTTTACCTGTGGCTATAGCGAATGGCTATCGTCAACCCAAGCTGCAATTAAAAAGAGAGGAATACATATTAAATAATATCAAGTATATGCTGAATTCACAAGAATACTGATGTAACGCGCCAATTTTTTTAAACATTTCTTAAAACACCTTCCTGCTAATGCTTCCTAAATAACACTTTTCTTTTAAATAACATGTTTTAATGATCGATCTTTAGTTTCAACTTAACTCTTAAAAGGATAATGGTATTTTGAAAGGGTCTTAAACAGGGTACAATATTCCATCATGGATTAGACAGAAGGTGTCTCTCATCAGGAAAGACTTCCAAAAGGCTCTTTTTTGCCTTTTTAAAAATGCTTTAATGTTTATTTTTTTATTTTTTATTGAGGTAATTGACAAAAGGGTATCTATTTAAAGTGATGACATATACACCTACATTGCAAAATGGTTAACACACATTAGCACATTAATTAACACATTCATCGCCTCACAGAGTTACCTTTTATTTCTTTTTTTGGTGAGAACACTTAAGATCTGCTCTCTTGGCCACTTTCAACTGGGCAACACAGCATTGTTAACTACAGTCACCATGCTGTACATTAGACCCTTAGAACTTATTCTTCTTAGCCCTGGAAGTTTTTACCCTTTGACCAACATCTCCCCACTTACGCCCACCCTGCAGCCCCTGGCAACCACCATTCTACTCTTTCCATGAGCAAAACAGGGCTCTTTCAGCTCTGAGACAAAGCCGTGAAAAGATGGGACTGCAGAGCGGATCTGATTCTGAGGTTTGCATTAGGAGATCATGGCCACGCCCAGGTCCTGGGAGCGACCCTCTCACTGCCTCCACCCCAGGGGGACTGACCACTTGGGCCAGAGCCTCCCTGAGGGGATCAGCACAGACTTCACCCTGATCCTGTCAGCTCAAGGCCAGCAAGGCAGCTCCGAGGACTGCAAGGAAATCGCACTTGTGATATACACGTGACATCAAGAGAAAGTGTACACGACTGCCGGGCACGGCCACAAGCAGAGCCCGAGGTGACACTGCAATTTCCTCCTTACCCTGTAGGGGTGTCAGGGAAACCTCTCAAGAACAACTAGAGGTCGGACCATATGGCCTGGGCCTCGGCTGGTTAACACAAGGCCAGTGGTGGATTACATGACAGCCACGTTCAACTGCTAACCATATGGGTGTCAGCAAGTGATTTAACCTCTCAGAGCCTCAGTGTTCACAACTGTAAAATGGGCAAAGTAATTGTGTTCTCACCAGATTAACATAAGGATGAAACAATTTTTCTATCTATGTGTTTGTATCTGTGTGTATGCCCACGTGTGTGCATACTGCCTGATGGATAGGAAAAAAACTCTATAAATAATCACTACCACTATTTATAGGCAACACCCCTCTATGAAAATGTCACACTCCAAAATTTAATTTTTAATTGTTTTTAAGTTTAATTTTTCCAACTTTGCAAGTATTTCATCATGTAAAACACAGTGATCAGCCCTAATCATGCCTATGTAAGTCTCACTAACCCACTTGTGGCTGAATTGTGGCATGACTAGTTTAAGAATCTCAACTGCAGTTAAAAACCGAAGCATCATCTATAATATCATTTCTGGGCCAAAAGTCCACCTAAGTAGCACCTTAACACCCCCAAACATGTCACTGCCCATTCCCTTGATGTCAGCTCCCATAGAAGTGGGGGTGGGGAGGTGACTTCTGTGGCACCCTCCTGGGTGCTGCAAGATGACAGGAGGGTCCCTGGGGTAGTGGGAGGGTGGATGGGGTAAGCAAGAGACAAGGGGAGGAAGAGTTAGGACAAATCTTTGTGATAAGGAAGCCCAATTCTTCTAACCAGCTCAGGATACTGCAGAATCCCCCAGCTAGTGTGGGAATAGCTCCGGAATCATGCGGCTGGGTGCCACCACTGCATGCACCTGAAGTATGGAATCAGCGATGGAGAGATGAGGCTTCATTTTACCCAAAGCATACCTAAAAGTGAAGGCATGAAGTAGATAACAGGTTGATTTCGTATCCCCCTCGCCTGAATGCATTCAATTATCTATTTCAGCTCAGCCAGGAGTACATTTTCTCTGAGCCTTCAGCAAACAGAAGAGGAAGATGCCTCAGGGACCATCAAGAATTTAAAGAAAAAGGAGGAAATTATTGGGGGAATGAAATAAAAGTAGAAACTGCAGCCTAAAAAGGTCAGAATGAGCAATTTACCAATTTCACAGGCCAGGTAACTTCACCTTTCCTGGGGTTAAAAAGTTCTGGCTTACAGTTAGGCTAATTATAAGATAATTTTACTGCCTGAATATTTTGATAAGCTTTGGAGTACTGTTTAACTGGTGCCTTTCCACAGTTGAAAGATAAGCCCTTGCTGGAGTAGGGAGAGGAAATGGGTCTGGGGAAGGACAAGAATAAGAAAAAAAAGCAGAAAAAGTTGTTACATGGCAGCTGTGCTGGTTAAAAGGGGCTGGGAGATAAATCCTTCACAGAAGCAAATTTGAATTAAGCATTTTTATTAGTCTTTTCTTGGCTTCTGAATCAAATATGTTTTACAGTCATTTTTAAAAGGACACCTTTGTTAAGGAAGAGAGTGTGAACCTTGGGATGGTACAGACCAGCCACAGAATCCTGCAGGTCTCCAGAGATGCGCTAGGGAACAGGATGATTGGCACCTGTACAGAGACCCCAGAGCTACGTGGGAGCCCGCTGATGGGACAGATGGGAACGGGTCATTGTACAGTCCTTCTGGAAACCTGGCTTAAACGCCACATGGGATGCACTGGATCTGATTAGGCAGCCCTGAGAAGGTAATGGAACAGCGTAGAAAGCTATTGCGGGCCTCGCCATGAAACCCCACATTGGAACAGGTAAACGAGGCCAGTGAGCTGTGTGGGGAGCCTCCTTATGGTTCCTCCTCCTGCATCCTACCTATTATCTGACCCTAGAGAAGGCAGGGGAGGCAGAGACTTCTCTGAGGTTTCTGCCCCATAGCAAATGCCGCATCAAGGTAACTGGGCCAACTGCTGAGAGATGGGCCAGAGATGTTTTCTCCCTCGGCCCTAGGGACGAGGCCAGCCAGGCCTCTGTGAGCGCTCACCCTGCGAAGAGGCATCAGCGTCTAAGAAATTCTTCAAGCAAGTCACACCACTGCCTGTGTGTGCACGTTCACACCCAACTCACTCGTATGTGTGTGCACATAGGCACACAGGTGCACACTCGTGTGTGCATGCACACACTTACAGAGGCGCATCCACACCCATGTATGCATGCACAGGTACATGTGCATTCCTATTCGTGCATGCATGTGCACATATAAATAAGCACGTGCTCCTGGGTGCACACGTGCACGCACATGCTTATCCAATACTCGCATGCACCAGCACATGTGCACATATACATACGGATACACATTCCTACAGCCATGTGTATATGCATTCACCCATGTGCATAGAGACACTTTGGCATTTGAAGAGGCCCATAGAGCCTCTGAGACAAAGGGGGGCCTCAGACAATTGACCCTTTTGTTGCTGGTCTCAGCAGGGGCCCTGGGGAGAGAGAGGAGGGAGGCCCGGGGGTTGGCCCCCTGACCCCGGCCCAGCCCGGGCTGAGGCCCGGGGACACGGAGGTCAGCGGAGTTTTGTGCAGCCACCCTCCATCGAGAACACCCCCCCGGGACATACTGTAAGTATTGCCAGAGAGCACTTAACAAACTCCCATTCGGAGTACTTCTCTCGAGATTCCCACAATTTGTTAATAACAAAATTCAATCACCTTTTAATGGCCAGGAAAGAGTAATTTAACTTTTTTTTTTTTTCAAAATCTCCACCAACTACAAAAAACCTTTTTCCTGCTGCTTCGGCCTGAAAATGCTCCTTTTTTTGGAACAGCTGACCGAGGCAGCTGTTTCGTATCAAGTCTAGGGGTTTTCTATATGACCCAGGGAGCTCAGACAACTGGCAGGCCTTCCTGCATTAAAGGGTAATCTGAGAATAATTTGCCATAAAACACCCAGAAGTGGGCCAGCTGTAGCCGGATACACCCTATAAAGCACCACGTGGACTGTGCAGACCTTGTAAAATAATCATAATTTTAGAAAACACATTTTTAAAATCCATCTTTTGAAAAAACTTTAAAGAAGTGGCTGGCACTGTCTTAGAAGGCAGTAGGGAACGTCCTTACAGGTGCACCGACTGTCACCAAGCGCCCCTTCCCTGAGGCCCGCTGGCCCAAGGGTCCCTGTGTGGCTGGGAATCTGCTGTGCTTCGTGTTTACGATGTGCTGTCACACACACAAGGCTGCCAGCGGCAGGTGAGGAGGAAAAGTCCAGTAGGTGCCAGCCTCCAAGTCATCCAGCTGGTGACCGGTGCTCCAAGTGTGAGTCCAGAACTTTCTAGACCAGGGGTGCTTTGCTGGCCGTGGCTGTGACCAGAAGCCATGCCCCTTCACGTGGTCAGCCACCAACCAGCCACAGCCCTGGCACCGGTGCTCCCCGCTCCTCAAAAAAAATGCTGGACATCAGGGGTTTTATTATGAAAACTCCCATGTTTGAAACTGATTTGACTATTTTTCAAGAACTACGGGAGCCAAACAAAACACGTCAGTGGAATCTGGCCCGGGGGCCGCGGGTCTGCAACCTCGCTTTACACCTTTCCATGCTGCCAAGGCTCTGCTCGGGTTCTCCAAGCTTCCAATCTTGAATTAATGAGTTTGTGACAAATTTGGGGAAAGCCTTCCTGTTAGGCGTGACTCTTCCCTCCCTTTCCTATACTTCGGTGGTGATTTTTTTATAGTTGTTTTTTTTTTTTTACTTTCAAGGGTCCAAAGATTTATAACATCACAAAATAAAGTCACAGAGAAAGGTTGTTGTTTATTTTCCTCCTGTATTTTTTAAATGATTTCCTCCCCTTTTCTGGGAAAATATGGGAAAGGAGCGTGAAGGGGAGAAGAAGGCCATGGCGTGGACAGAATCCCACACAAACAGAGCCACGGTGTGCTGGTCCACGGATGGGAGGCAGGGAGAAAGTGATCCACCGAACGCATCCTGTTAACCCGTTCTCTGGCTCTCCTTCCAACACTGTTCTCTCCTCCTAAGAGCCAGGGCCCCCGTGCTCCCGCAAGCAGCACCTTCCAGAGCTGGTCTTCCTGCAGGTAACACCCCAGACTTCCTGCCCCTCCGTGCGTGACTCTGAAACCCTGCCACACACGCCATGACCCACTAGTCCTCAGCAGTGGACGTCCGTCTAGGGCTGTCTTAGGCACTCACTACTTCCTCTGAAAACTTAACTATGCTGGACCAGCCAATGCTTATGGTCAGGCGCAATGAGCTTTGTGGTCCAGTCTCCCACTTTTTCTTGCCTGTTTCCTCACGTTACCTATTTCGTGGGGTTGTTTTAGGCAGATTAACTTAGACTTCTGGGATGAGGCCCTGACCCGGACCTACTGAATCGGAAACTCTGGTGGGGGAATGGAGTGCGGGGCAGGTAGCCAGTCCTCCGGGGTTCAAGTTTAGGAAGCACTGAAAGAGATGATGTATGGAAGGAACTTAGCAAAAGGCTTGGCACAGGTGAATTCTTAGTAACTGTGACGACGACGATGATGATGATGTTACAGTTCATAATAAAACTATTTGCATTTTATGTCCTCTTAATGTCATGTCAATGTCCCACACTCAACTTCAGGGATTATCATCGCTGTGAGCTCAGCCAGCTAGTAGGCCTGGGGTGATGTCTGGGGAGATGAGGCTCACAGGTGATTACCCACTCAGCAGGGAGAGGTGTCCCCACCCGTCTGAGATCCACTGTGTGCTGTCCACAAACAAGTACAGGGCTGGCTTCCTGGAGGCCAAGGGCAAGTCTCAACAGGCTGCAGACCTGCCCTCCCCACACTGCGCTTCTCTCGCTAATTCCCATCAAAAGAGGGAGGAGGGCTTCCCTGGTGCCGCAGTGGTTGGGAGTCCGCCTGCCAATGCAGGGGACGCGGGTTCGTGCCCCGGTCTGGGAGGATTCCACATGCCGCGGAGTGGCTGGGCCCGTGAGCCACGGCCGCTGAGCCTGCGCGTCCAGAGCCTGTGCTCCGCAACGGGAGAGACCACAGCAGTGAGAGGCCCGCGTACCACAAAAAAAAAAAAAAAAAAAAAGAGGGAGGAGATGGCAAGAAAGGCAGGAGGAAGAAACAACAACATATTTCTCATTATTGAGTTTATTTCGTGATGTTATCCTTCCTTGGGCCCTTAAAATTTAATTTTTTTAAAAAAACTGGAAAAGCTAAAGAAAAAGTCACACTTAAGTTTAGGAAAAGAAGGGCATGTGCATAACGTGTAAACTCTTTCCAGATTTGTCAGAAACCTAGTAATTCAAATCTGAAACTTTCAGAACCTGATGTAAAACTTGCTAAATCAATGGAAATTAACATTGAACAAACACTGAAACCTAGGCAGTGGTGGTTTAACCAACCTAAGAAAACAAGTTGTTTTCAAGTCTCTAAGCCCCGAGTAACTGAAAAGATAAGGCCGGTGATGCTGCTGTCCCTCCCCGCTGTTCCTGGGAACCTGAGCCAGGCACCATCTTTTTGGAGTAAAAGTTAAACAGCTCTGCTTGGAAAGCTTGGAGATGAGTTTTCACAAGGACTTGCTTTGTCCCCCAATTCGCACAAATTAAAAACATCTGTGAGTCTTGAGTTGCTGCCCGTTCCCCCCACCCCCAGCAACAGCACCTGGGCCCCCTTTTACCAGGCATCTTCCAGGGACCAAGCCCCATGAGCCATGGGTCAAGGGACCACCCCGTGCCCTGCTCTCAACCTCGGTACCATCCTCTGCAGAGAAACAACAGTGACTGCAGCCCCTCCCCAGAAGACAGGGGGCTGGACACCCTCAGGGCCTAGCAGTGGTGAGGACTCCAGGAGGCCAGCTATCATCCTTGTCATTGTCATTCAGTGGCCGTGGTCTGTCCACCTGTGTCACAGCAGAGTGAACTCATGGGCGTACATCAGGTCCCGGTTACTCATCTTTGTGTGGCCGGTACCCAGAGCTGGATAAACAGGGCTGCCAGAGAGCTTCATGAACCACTGAATTCACTCCAGGGAGAATTCAGCTTGTATTCACTGAATTCACTTACAGCTTGTGAGTGTCAGAGGAGCTGACCGTATTTTTTTAAGTTTTAGGTTTCCAACAAAGTAACAGTAGATTTTGGTTTCTTGGCTTCTCTTGATATGAACGGTTGGGTATTCGATAATATGAAGAAACCACACACTCTTTTCGTAGAAAACCTAATTTGCACCGGCGTGATGATGGACATGGATTCTGTGTGCAGCCTACATCACAGAACAACTAACCCAGAAAACTCTGGAACTTTCAGTGGCAAATACTACTTAAGTGAAAGCCTGATTGTAAGTCAGAGTCGGCCGGGGGAGAAGGAAGAGGCTGAAGAGAAGAAAAGGAAATGTATGCGGACTGAAGGGGACAAATGGGTGACACCCTCACATGCAGTCAATAACAAGGGTATTTTAGGGCATTTCTATGGTGGATTTTGGCCTGTTAAATACAAGAAAATGAAAGGCCGTTCATAGCCTGTCACTGCAGCTTAGCGACCCCAAAACCGCTCGTTGACCCACTCTGAGCCCCAGATCCTCATCGGAGTCGAGAGTAAAATGCCCAGGAAAGGAAATCCCTTTTTAACATAAGACACAAGAATACTTTTAAAGAACCTGTTTCAAAGAAAGAATAACAGTTTTCTTCCTTCTAGCTCTTACCTACTTTCTCCTCTAATCAAATTCCTACCAGAAAGAAATTCACAAAAACGTAAACAGACAAACAAAAATCCTTCCTCCCAGGTATATGGGACATGGGCTAAAATGAGGCCCTGCAGAAAACATGACAGCAGCTGTTAAAAAGAGCGCAGTAAAAAGAATTTAAAAAATAATTTTAAAAAAGAGTGCAATATATCCACTGTTGAAAAAGAGACAATATCTTTTTAAGTAAACTCTTAATTATGAGATAATTGTATTAATAGATTCACATGCAGGTATCTGAAATTATATAGAGGAATAATGGGAGAGAAGCCCCATGTATCCTTTGCCCAGTTTCCTCTAAGATGTCATCCCCAGTGACATCTTGCAAAATTATCATGCAATATCAGTGAGGGTATTGACATCAGTACAGTCCAGCTACAGAACGTTTCCGTCACCTTGTGATGCCCTTTTATAAATGCATCCGTTTTCCTCCCACACTTATCCCTGTTTAGCCCCCGGCAACCATCAGTCTGTTCTCCAGCCCTGTGATTTTGCCTTTTCGAGAATGTAATATAAATGGAAGCCTACAGTATGTAACCTTTGGGGATTAGAGCTTTTCATTCAGCATCATTCTCTGGAGATTGATCCAGTGGCTGCAGGTACCAATAGTTGATTCCTTTTCATTGCTTAGCAGTATTCCATGATACTGGAACACCACAGCCAAGGAATCTGTTAAAGGACATCTGGGCTATTTGCAGTTTAGGACTGTTATACGTAAAGCTGCTATGAACATTCATGTGCAAGTATCTGCATGAACATAAGTTTTCATTTCTCTGGGATAAACGCCCAGGCGTGCCACTGCTGGGTCATACGGTAGTTCCATGTGCAATTTTATAAGAAACTGCCCAACCGATCTCCAAAGTGACTGTACTGTTTTACAATCCCACCAGAAATGTATGAATGACACTGTTTCTCTGCATCCTCACTAGCTTTTGGTGTTATCACTTTTTTTTTAATTTTGTGCCATTCTGATAGGTATTATTCTGATAGCCATTGTGGTTTTAATTTACATTTTCCTAAGTGTTTAATGATGTTGAACATCTTTTCACGTGCTTATTTGCCAACGGTAGATTCTCCTCAGTGAAATGTTTGCCCATTTTCTATTTGGATTGGCTGTTTTTTCGCTGTTGAGTTTTGAGAACTCTTTCTATATTCTATATACTAGTCCTTTGTCAGATATGTGGTTTACAAATATTTTCTCCCAGTCTGTAGCCTGTCTTTTCATCTGTGTAACAAGGTCTTTACAGAGCAAAAGTTATTTGTTTTGATGAAGTCCAACTGATCAATTCTTTCTTTAAGGGATATGCCTTGGTGTCTACTCTAGTGAGGTGGATGGACCTAGAGTCTGTCATACAGATTGAAATAAGTCAGAAAGAGAAAAACAAGTACCGTATATTAATGCATATATATGGATTTTTTTAAAAATGGTACTGATGAGCCTAGTGGCAGGGCAGCAATAAAGATGCAGACATAGAGAATGAACTTGAGGACACAGGGCGGGGGGGGGGGTGCGGGGGAGGGGGAAGCTGGGGGCAAAGTGAGAGTAGCGTCGACTACCAAATGTCCAATAGATAGCTAGTGGGAAGCAGCCGCATAGCACAGGGAGATCAGCTTGGTGCTTTGTGACCACCTAGAGGGGTGGGATAGGGAGGGTGGGAGGGAGGCTCAAGAGGGAGGGGATATGGGCGTATATGTATGCATATGGCTGATTCACTTTGTTGTACAACAGAAACTAACACAGCACTGTGAAGCAATTATACTCCAATAAAGATGTATAAAAAAACTTTGAAAATAAAAGTATTAAAAAAAATTTGTATACCTGTAGACCCCAAAGATTTTCTCCTATTTTTTCTGAAAGTTTAATAAATTTATGTTTTACATTTAAAGCATGATCTATTTTGAGTTAACTTTTGTATAAGGTGTGAGACATTTTTTAAGATTTTAATTTTATTGGAATATAGCTGATTTACAACGTTGTGTTAGTTTGTGTGTACAGAAAAGTGATTCAGTTATACAAATACATATATTCATTCTTTTTTAGATTCTTTTCTCACATGGGTTATCACAGAATATTGGGTAGAGTTCCCTGTGCTAACATTTTGCGGGTGGGGTCGGGGGGGCGTTGTTTGTTTGTTTATAGATGCCCAATTGCTCCAGCCCCATTTGTTGAAAAGGCTATCTTTTCTTCCATTGAATTTCTTTTGCACTTTTGTAAAGAATCAGTTGGGCATATTTATTGGGGTTTATTTCTGGGCTTTCTATTCTGTTCCATCGATCTATTTGTCTGTCTCTCTGCCAAAACCACTAGACTTGATTACTATATAAGTATTGAAATTGAGTAGAGTGACTCCATCCGCCTTATTCTTTTTCAAAAAAAATTTTTAGGGACTTGCCTGCTGGCGCAGTTGTTAAGAATCCGCCTGCCAGTGCAGGGGACAAGGGTTCGAGCCCTGTTCCGGGAAGATCCCACATGCCGCAGAGCAACTAAGCCCATGTGCCACAACTACTGAGCCTGCGCTCTAGAGTCCACAAGCCACAACTACTGAGACCACGTGCTGCAACTACTGAAGCCCGCGCACCTAGAGCCCGTGCTCCGCAACAAGAGAAGCCACCACAATGAGAAGCCGCGCACCGCAACGAAGAGCAGCCCCCGCTCACCGCAACTAGAGAAAACCCACGCACAGCAACGAAGACCCACCACAGCCAAAAATAAATTAGTTAATTAATTAATTAAAATTTTTTTAGCTATTCTGCTTCCTTTGCCTTCCCATATAAACTGTAGAATAACCTTGTGTATATTCACACAAAAAAAAATCTTGCTGGAATTTTGATAGAAATTGCATTAAACCTATATATCAATTTTGAAGAAAACTGGCATCACTACCATATGGAGTCACCCAATCCATAAATGTGGTATGTGTCTCCATTCATTTAGATCTTCTTTTATTCCTTTCATTACCATTGTATAATTTTCAGCATGCAGTTTCTATACATGTTTGTTAGATTTACTTCTGCGAATTTCTCCTCTCTCTCTTTTTGAGCAAGTGTAAATTATTTTGGTGTCCACATGTTCGTTGTTAATATATAGAAACACAATTTATTTGTGTATGTTTATCTTGTGTGCTGCAACCTGCTAAATTCACTTAGCAGGTTCTAGGAGATTTTTCGTAGGTTCCTTGGGCTTTCTGTATAGACAAGCATCATCTCCAGATAGGATCGGTTTTGTTTCTTCTTTTCTCATCCAAATGCCTTTTCTTTTCTTGCTTTACTGCACCAGCTGGAAGTCCAGCACTATGTTGAGTAAAGGTAGTGAAAGCAGGCACCCTAGCCTTGTTCCCAATTTTAGGAGGAAAGCATGCAGTCATTCACCATAATGTATAATGTTAGCTATGGGGGAGGGTTGTAGATGTTCTTTATCAAATTGAGGAAGTTCCCTTCTTTTCCTATTTTTCTGACGGTTTTTTAATCATGAAAAGGTGTTGAATTCTGTCAAATGCTTATTAAAAACACCTATCCTGGGGCTTCCCTGGTGGCGCAGTGGTTGGGAGTCCGCCTGCCGATGCAGGGGACGCGGGTTCGTGCCCCGGTCCAGGAAGATCCCACATGCCGCAGAGCAGCTGTGCCCGTGAGCCATGGCCGCTGAGCCTGCGCGTCCAGAGCCTGTGCTCCGCAATGGGAGAGGCCACAACAGTGAGAGGCCCGCGTACCACACACACACAAAAAAAACACTTATCCTCCTTTAAACTATCCCCTCTCTTCTCCGCTGTCTAGTTTTTAAAAAAATACACAAAACGAATGAGAAACCAAGCCCTCTGTCCTGGTGTATAGAACATAGGCTCAGATGAAGCTTTCCATAAAACACAATCACAGGTGTTACAAAAGACTGTAGTAGATCTGATGTGAAAAGTGACACAACATACTTTTAAGCAAAAAAAAAAAAAAATTGCAGGTACAATCTAAATGTGCATATAATGTGTTGAGGGGATATCTGATATTGAATGGTTATATATATAATTATTAGAAAGGAAGTCTGGAAGACTAAATACCAGATTCTTGGATGGGAGGGGTTTGGGTGGGAAAGGATCTTCACTCCCTTTTATACTCTTCTCCAGTGTGTAATGTGAATGTTTTAACATAAGCAGGTACTAATTGGTAATTTTTAAACGATCTAATAAGGGAAAGTATGGAAAACAATTACCTTGCAAAATGCTATGAACCGTGTACTTTACGCATAGCTGAATGCAATTTTTCTCTTAAGGTGCTGTCTTTTGTCAGCCTGAAACATGGATGCTTTGGCAAGGAGATATTATTAAACTGTGTTCCACCGCCACTCAAATTCACACGGAATAAAAAGGACAACATTTTGAAATAAAGATTCAAGAAAGGGAGTAAAAGAATGAGGACACATCTCTTGGTAATAAAGTCTTTCACCCCTACCCCAGTAGATTCTCACAAAGGTTCCATTTCATCACCTGGATTTTTAGGTCAGTATTAAAGGTGCTAACTTCGGACTTTGCTGGGAGGGGAGGGAATCTGTCTAAATTGATGGATTTGATAGAGGCAGTGACTGAAATGCTGCACACACACCCAGCAGAGGGGGAGAAAGACACAACCAGACAGACAGAGCCCTACCGAAGTGTGATTGTGTGGTCACTGGCATACGGAGAAGAAACGAAGCAAAACACCTTCTCTAGTTTACAAGCACTGCTGTGAGCCATCACTGCCTCATCAGGTGACAGAATAAACATGCTGTTTTCTCCATATTTCCAGGACAGTTCTCTAAGGTGCATTCCCTTCCTCGGAAGAGAAAAATCAACTTCCCAAAGAGTAGTCAAGTCAAGCAACACAGCTGAGGGGAGACAAGCACAGCCCAGGGCGACCAGTGAGGCGTGGGACCAGCACTAACCACCACCAACAAAGACCCAGAGACACAAACCCACCTCCCGAAGCGGAGGCCAATTAGACTACAATGAGCTGACACTCCAAAGTGAGGTGGGGTTGGAGCTTGGAAAGTTCAGCAGGTAAAAAGCTGTGGTACTGGCATAAAAGGCACAGTCACTGAATCAGAAAATCTAACCAGTATCAGACATATGGGAAAATACTCAAGCTTAGGATGTAATATGAAAAAGGCAGAACGTAAGCGAGAAGCATTTCCACACTGACGTTACGACCACAGAAAAGGGTAGCACAGGTGACTTCCTCTCATCCTCAGCTCACCGGCCCGGCCACCCTCTGGGGTCAGCCAATGCTCTCCAGCTGAGCTGCTCTGGCCCCGGCCCTCCCCGTGAACCCCACTGCCACCTCCTCGAGAGCGTCACCTCCCCTCCCAGGAAGCACAGCAAGAGCTTCCTACAGGGCTGCCTTTCTCCAGCTGGAAACTCAGAGCTGATCACACTGCCGAGCCCTGTGGAACGCCCTTGTGGGACCCCAGCGGCCGTGTGATGAAGCCGAGACTACAGAGCTACCTCACCTGCCTCGTGGCCCCTTTTTCAACCACCCACCCCTTTCACTCCCACCTGGCTCATCAAATCAGCCCCAGATTCCCAAACGCAGTGCATGCTACTCCCTTTCCCATCCCACCCCACCCCATTCCCCACAGTGCTCTTCTCTCCTCAGTCACCTTCCAAATCCTATTCATCCTACAAACCCCCTCAAACATCATGACCCCTGGGAGGCTTCTCTGCCCCAGCCCGGCTTTCATCAGCCCCTCTTCCGGCTCCTTCGCCCAGCATGTGCGAGGCTGCGGTCTGTGTACAGACGTCTTTCCAGCATCCTGCAAGCTCTCGGAGGGCGGGCTTTCATCTTCCATCCCATGCCTGGTCCACGGGGAATCCAGGAGTTCAGTGAACATTTGTTGAAATCATGGGTTTTGTATTTCCTTCGTTGTTCTCCTTTAACATGGTTATGCAGTTGTCTGTGGGCATTAAGTTACACGAAATTTGTATTTGCCTCCCTGACTCAGCAGGCGGAAGAACAGCCGTCGCAGATGCCTCCATGTTCTTGTGCTACGGTGCAATGGCCACCAATGACAAAGTTGTGCTTATTTCTCTCTGTGTGGAAACTGCCCATTTTATGCAAGTGAGGTACAGGGTTCCAGCTCCATCATCAATGTTTATGAAAAGCCTATTGTGTGCAAGACACTGAGGAGGTCATAAAGAGGCACAGGGCATGATCCCTGAGCTCGGAGAGTACAACATAAACCAAGAAAATAGCTTCATTATCCACTGTGTTAAGTGCCAGACTCCAGGAGTTCCCGGGAGGGTGACCTTGCTGTGAAACCTTCACAGAGGAGCTGGGGCTGGAGCTGGGCCTCAGGGATTCACACAGATATGAGAACAAGGGTGACTATCACGTGGGGACCTCAGCATCAGTAATGGCTTAGCAGAAAGGACTCTGAGTCAGACAGGAAGTTTGGACAATAATACACCTCTGGGTGCATCCACCAAGCACTTTCTGCAGGTCAAATACGGTGCCAAGCACAGCAGAAATGTCGCTTCATCTAAGCCTCATAAAATCGCTGAGAATGAAGCATGACTATTCCCATTTGGGGATGGGGAGATGGAGATTCAGAGAGTATGCTACCTTGCCTAAGGTCACACAGCTAGAAAATCGCTGAACGCCTGGGGATATTGGGACTGGAGTATTGAGGGTCTTTTTTTTAGTTTAAACAAATAAGAGTTTATTTTATTTTTTTATAATAAGTCATCTGAAGGTGGGTGAATGCTGATGTTGGTTTCACTGCTCAACAATGTCCTTAGGGACCAGGTCCTACAGAGGTCCATTTTTTAGCAACTGGCTTCTCATCCTTGTGCTTGTTGCCTCATGATCACAAAACGGCTGTTGCAGCCCCAAGCATCATGCCATATTAAGTGTCTTCAGTACAATGCTAAACATTGGGAGCGTGAGCCTGCAGACAACAGGGAGATGCTGAAGGTGTGTGACCAAGGTAGACATACTCAGTGATGCTTCTGCCAGGTTCATCTTGGCCTTTGCTTAAGAGGAATTGGAGGAGAGAGATTCTAAGAGAGAAAGCTTTCCTTTAATGTACTATATTTTTGTCCAAAGATGCATTTCATTCTTTGTTGATAAGCAACCAATTTGGAAATGGGAAATTAAATAACACATCCAGTTTTGTGGGGATTGTGGGAGTTGCAGGGCTGTCTCTGTCCTTGGGTATCAGACTTCCCTAACCCCTCTCAGCCCGGCGCTCTGGAGCAATCTCTAAGTCTTCTGGAATATCCGGCACTCCTCACTCTCCAGTCCTTCACACCTTCCTGCCACCGGTTATGCCCAGAACCACGGCCCAGGCCTTCAGTCAACGACAGAAGGAAGGAAATGTCACACCAAAATGAAGGAAATGAATATTTTTTATGGTTCTAAGAAAAACCTCCACTGTGGCTGGAGACCCAGGACATTTCTCCACCAAGACCCTCAGAGTCACGTATAGAGGGCATAAGGCCATTTGATGCAGCACTGTCTCTAAAAGCAAAACTTTGGAAACAGCATAAATGTCCACTAGGAGGGGTCTGGCTATCGTGGACTACCACGCATGATTTAAAAGATGGAGGAACTTTTCTATATACTGACTTGGAAAGATCTCTGAGAAGTAGGGCTGGGTGAAAAACAGCAGGCAGAAATTCGCTTCTAATGTGGCCTTGTGAACCCTCTCCAGACTGACCCTCCCATAGATAACAGCTATAAACTCTGAGCAAAGTGCAAAAACAACTACTGAGAATTCTGGGGAGTAAAAACAAGCAAACAGCTTATAGAGGAGGGTCAAAAAGATTTGAAGTAGGTACTTCCCCGGTGGTCCAGTGGGTAAGACTCCACGCTCCCAGTGCAGGGAGCCCGAGTTCGACCCCTGGTCGGGGAACTAGATCCCACATGCATGCCGCAGCTAAAGAAGTCCGCAAGCCGCAACTAAAAAGTCCGCATGCCGCAACTAAGAAGTCCGCAGGCCGCAACTAAGAAGTCCGCAGGCCGCAACTAAGACCCAGCACAGCCTAAATAAACAAATAAATACTTTTTTTTTTTTTAAGTTAAAAAAATATTTGAAGTAGCCCCTGGCACAGAGTGAATTTCCTGGCTTTTCGTGGTTGTTGTTTTCCTGGGATTTGCCCTGAAAACAGGCCACAGTGGAGGAGCAGAACAGCAGGGAGGCAAAACTCTGAGAGAAAAATCCTGTTGTCTTGCTGGCTAGAGGCACTGGGAAAAGGAGCAAAGGCAACTATGGTCCCTGGAGTGTGTGAAGGAGCCCAAAGAGGCAAGAGTAGAAGAAGGAGTTCTCCTGACTTTGTACATGAACTCTGGATGAATCTCAGGCTGACTGCTAAACCAGCATGCATGGGACAAAGCAGTGCATGAAAGGCTTGAAGAACTGAACATAGACTTGAACCCACAGAGAAAGCTCAAGGTCAGGGCTTGAGTCTAACCAGGTTAATTGCCTGCTAAAATAAACCATCAACATTCTTCAGAAGACTACAGCATAACTCAAAGTCCTCAAAACATAATATTCACAACATCCAGGATATAATCCAAAATTGCTCAATTTATGAAGAATCAGGAAAATGTGCCCTATTCACAAGAGAAATGACTATCAATAAATACCTACCCTAGAATGATCCAGATGTTGAAGTAATCAGATAAGGGCTTTCAAGCAGATATTATTACCAAACTCCATGAGGTCAAGGCAAGTATTCTCTAGTTAACGAAAAGATAAGCAATCTCAGCAGAGAAACAGAAGATAAAAATAAGAAATAAATGAAATTTTTAGTTTTGGAAATATACAATATCTGAAAATAAAAGTTCACTGAACAGGCTTAACAGCAGAATGGAGATGCCAAAGGAAAAAGTCAGTGAGCTTAAAGATAGATCAATATAAATTATCCAAACGAGAGAGGTAAAAAATGAACATAAAAGAAGATATAAATAAATGGAGGGATATGTATTTGAAGACTCATGTTCATGTATTTAGAAGACTCAATATCATTAATATGTCAGTTCTTGGGATCCCAACACAATCCCAATCACGTTCCCACCAAGTTACTTTATAGATATTGATAAACTGCTTCTGAAATTTATATGAAAAGGCAAAGGACTTAGAATAGCCAAAACAACAATGAAGAAGAACAAACTCGAAGGACTCACACTATCCAGTTTCAAATAGAAGACCCAGAAATAGCCCCACAAAAATATAGTCAACTGAGTTTTAACAAAGCTGCAAAGGCAATTCAACTGAGAAAAGTTAGTCTTTTTGGCAAATGGTGCTGGAACAGCTGGACATCCATATGCAAAAAAAAAGGGGGGGGGGGACCTACACACAGACCCTACACCTTAAACAGAATTAACTTAAAATGGGTTCCAAACCTAAATGTAAAATGCAAAACCATAAAACTACTAGAAGAAAACATAGGAGAAAATCTATGCTACTTTGGGTCTGTGATGAGTTTTAGATAAGCCACCAAAAGCACAATCCATGAAAGAAAAGATAAATAAATTGAAATTTGTTAAAATTAGAAAGTGTCTATGTCAGAGACACTTTGTTAAGAGAATGAAAAGCCACAAATTGGGAGAAAATCTTTGCAAAACACATATCCGATAAAGGACTGATACCCAAAATATCCAAAGAACTCTTAAAACTTAAGAATAAGAAGGGCTTCCCTGATGGCGCAGTGGTTAAGAATCTGCCTGCCAATGCAGGGGGCATGGGTTCGAGCCCTGGTCCAGGAAGATCCCACATGTCATGGAGCAACTAAGCCCGTGCTCCACAACTACTGAGCCTGCGCTCTAGAGCCCGCGAGCTACAAGTACTGAGACCGTGTGCCACAACTACTGAAGCCTGCTCGCCTAGAGCCTGTGCTATGCAACAAGAGAAGCCACCACAGTGAGAAGCCCGCACACCACAGTAGAGAGTAGCCCCCGCTCGCCACAACCAGAGAAAAGCCCGCGTGCAGCAGCAAAGACCCAACACAGCCAAAAAAAAAAAAAAATTAAGAAAAGAAAACAACTTAATTTAAAAAATGGACAAAAATTCTGAAAAGACACTTCACCAGAAAATATATACAGAGGTCAAATAAGGATATGCAAAGATGCCCAATGGCATATGTCATCAGGGAAATGCAAATTGAAACAACTTGATACCACTATACACCTATTAGAATAGCTAAAATCCAAAATACTGACAATAGCTGGAAAGGATCCAGAGTAATGAGAACTCTCTCATTCATTGCTGGTGAGAATGCAGATTGGTAGAGCCCCTTTGGAAGAGAGTCTGGCAGTTTCTCACAAAGCCAAATATAGTCTTACCATATAATCCAAAATTCTCCTAGGTATTTGCCCAAACGATCTGAAAACTTATGTCCACACAAAAACCTGCATGCAAATATTCATAGCAGCTTTATCCATAATCATCAAGAAATGGAAGCAAACAAAATGTCCTTCAATGAGTGACTAGATAAATAAACTATGGTACATTTATATAGTAGAATACTATTCAGCAATAAAAAGGAATGAGTCATCAAGCCATGCAAAAACATGGATGAATCCCAAATGCATATTGCTAAGTGAAAGATGCCAGTCTGAAAAAGCTACATACTATATGATTCTGTTTATATGACATTCTGGAAAGGGCAAAACACAGAGCTGGCAAACAGATGAGTGGTAGCCAGAGGTTTAGGGAGGGAAGAGAACTGAAGAGGTGAAGCACAGGGTATAATTTGGGGGTCGTGAAACTATTCTGTATGATACTGTAATATCAGATACATGAAACTATACATTTGTCAAAACCCGTAGAACTTTACAGCATGAGGAGTGAAACTTAATGTATGCAATTTTTTTTTAAAAAAAGTCATTTAAAAGTTGAGGGGATCCCAGAATGGAATGCAGATTTGACAGAAGAATCTAATAAATACCACAAATGTATGAAACCAACTCACTGCCAGAGGTAAGGGATAAAAGGACTGAACTAAGTAACTTTGGAGCGGAGTGTAGGCTGTAAAAATAAAAGCAAAACGAACTGAACATAGTACTGCAGTGTAGATGACACAGTTGTTTCCCACGGGGCTATGAGTTAATTCCGGAGCCACTGTGCACATATACGGAATTGAACAGTTAAGGAAATGGATGGCAGATAGCTGGAGCTAGTTTCTCACTGTTGCAGCAGGAGGTTATAGACAAGCAAGGGGAGAAGTCTAGAATGATCCATATGGTAAGGAATTACAGTTGAGACATCAGTATGAACTTTAGCTCCATATAGATACAAAGGGATACATATTTACAGATCTCTGTGTATACACAGGTTAGTTTATAAACATGTATTTCCTTCCTCCATCAACTGAGAAGACCTAGAAGTAGTGACAACACTCCGATAGCAACAAAAACACCTAGCACCCAAATCTTGATTTCTAAAACCATTCTTCAATGAAAGGAACCAGGGCTCCTTGTGGAAATGCCTGATCCTAGGGCTGGGGCACAGGACCGTGAAACCAGGGGTTTTGAGAGCCCGGCTTTAACGGATTACACTTGGGGTCACAGTTTGGGTAAAATCCAGCTGATGAGGTATGACAGCCACTCCTGCCATAAAGTTTTCCATACAGATGCCTGATATTTGTTGGGAAATGAGATCTGAAAAGGGTCATATATGTTATTCATTAGAAGTTCCTAATCATACTGTGAGTATTCAACCACAGTGGAAGGAAGGAAATTTTCCCTCTGACTACAGGGTTCCCTCGTCCCACCCACATCTCCTGGGCTGTCCTAAATCACACCTTCCCAGCAGCTGTCATCTTACTGTTCTCCTTTGTCCTTCTGCAATCCAACTGGTGAATTTCTAATTCTGGGCTGACCCAACCATTTCGTTTCCCTACCAGCGCCCCAGGTACAAACTAAATCATCACATTGCTAGGCCCTGCCATAAATACAGGATGGACCACAGCACACTACTCAGGACTGGGTCTTCCACGGTCTCCACAGGCCCCCTTCTTCCTCGCCTCTCTCCTCCCCACGCCTTTGATGGCTTTGGAGACCGAGGCTTCTCCTCCAAAGTTTCCACCCCCATTCCTGCTCCCTTTCCTTAGACCTTGACCTACCTCTGCATTCCTAAGAGAATAGAAAGCATCTGTTAGAATGCTCTCAACGTCTTCTGTCCCTGCTTGAAAATTCCTCTGTCTCCCCCTCTCTTCAGACTGTCCCTCCTGTCTCTGAGGGAAAACCATCTGCTTTGGTTTCAGGGTCATCCCTCTACCTGTGTTTTAATGTCATGTCATAAGTCTCCCTGTGACCTTCCCACCAATCAACCTCCCTCTGTCTGGCAGCATTAACCTCCCCCTTTCTACTTCCTCTTTCCCCTCTGGGATGAGCTCAGACGTGCTCAGGTCACTCCTGCCCCCTATGATAGCATTCCTCCACCCCACAAGCATTCAAACTCTGGTCCCATATCACCTCCCTCGGTTGAAGGCACGGCTATAGTCCCACACAGACCTGGGTTCAAATCTCAGCTCTGCCACTTACCAGCTGGGTGATGCTGGGAAATAACCACGACCACGCTAAAGTGTGTGTAGGGGCTTCTGCATGCTGGGCACCCAGTGAAGGGCTTCACTTACAATAAGACAATAGCTCACGGCATCCCATCAACAACCTCAGGAGACGGGTCCATTATATTTCATTTAGAGAAGAGAATCCAACTAATTTGTACAAGTTCACACAGCTAATAAGGGCAGACATGGAACTCAAATCCAAACTGCCTCACATTCTGTCTCCCAAGAAGCCTGGCACTGGTCCCAAATCCTTCATCTACGGAGTATCAATCTTGGTGCCTCCCTTCACTGACGTATATACACGACCAAACGTAAAATAGATAGCTAGTGGGAAGCAGCCGCATAGCACAGGGAGATCAGCTCGGTGCTTTGTGACCACCTAGAGGGGTGGGATAGGGAGGGTGGAAGGGAGACTCAAGGGGATAGGGGGATATATGTATACGTATAGCTAATTCACTTTCTTATACAGCAGAAACTAACACAACAATGTAAAGCAATTATACTCCAATAAAGATGTTAAAGGAAAATATCGTGGTGCCTCCCTTGTGGAACTCCTGTAAGAATTAAAAGAAATGACGTACGGAGAGCACTTAGCATGAAAAGTGCTAAGTCTGGCACTCAACAAATCAGCATCACTCAACAAATGGCGGCGACTGCTGACCATACATGCTTTCTGGAAATTCTCTCCTCTTGGCTTCCACGAAGCTATGACCTGGTTTGCCTCCCACCTCTCTGACCCATCTCTTGCATTCCCCATCATGCCCGTTGGCTTGTCCTTTAAATATAGGCTTTGCCCAGAGACCCTCATAGCTCCCTCTTCCTGCACAAGGGGAACATACTCCCCCAGCTTCAGCCAACAACTCCCAGAGCCTCCACATGCCTCCCTGACACTTCTGCAAACTCACTTCTCCCTCCCTAAACCTGTTCCTCCTCTGTGTTTTCCATTCCAAACTAAGATGTCCCGTGAACCCCAAGCTAGATCTCATTGTTTCTTTCCTTGGAAATGATCAGTAGCGTCCCATTGCCAACAGAATAAATTGCAGAATCTTTAGCAAGGCAAGCAAGGTGCTCCATCATCTGTTCCAAACCATCTTGCCAGCTGCCTGCAATAGCCCCAGTCTCCTGGAAGGTTGCAAACATGCCTCTCTGCCCCAGGATACGCTCTTTTCCCAGCTCAGCACCCAGATGCTCCAGCAGTTCCAAGCATGGCATCACGTCACATCCCTCACTGTCCTGGGAATCATCTCCAAACTGGCTCCATTTGTCTGGGTCTCTATTTAAAAACGAAGCCCAGAAATCAACACGGTCCAGGAACGGAGTGGAACTACCCACTGCTCTTAACAGAGCATGCCCTCTTCCTGCACCCAGCAGGCCAGGTCAGGATGGGTTCTAACTTCGACATGGCAGCCGCGTCAGCCTTCACTGGTCACGTGACGGCATGTTCCCAGGGCACCCACACTGGCGCAGGATCCTTTCAGGTCTACACTCTGCTTTTCCAACAGGACTGAAAACCACTGAAGGGCAAGGACTTATATCTATGCTCTGTCCTCCAAAACTCACAATCTTCTCATGCCTTTAGTCCATCTGTAGTGAGTAAAGGAGAGGATTTGTAAGGTCGTATGTAAAGGTGGGGTTATGTCAGAAGAAAGGCCATACTTAAACTAACTCCGCCCCTCCTTTTTTAAAATTGTACTTAACTTAAAAATGGAGTAGGGCTTCCCTGGTGGCGCAGTGGTTGAGAATATGCCTGCCAATGCAGGGGACACGGGTTTGAGCCCTGGTCTGGGAAGATCCCACATGCCGCGGAGCAACTAGGCCCGTGAGCCACAACTACTGACCCTGTGCGTCTGGAGCCTGTGCTCCGCAACAAGAGAGGCCGCGATAGTGAGAGGCCCACGCACCGCGATGGAGAGTGGCCCCCGCTTGCCGCAACTAGAGAAAGCCCTCGCACAGAAACGAAGACCCAACACAGCAAAAAATAAATAAAATAAATAAATAAAGGAATTCCTTTAAAAAAAAATGGTGTATAGACAGAGAGTGCACTTTTTATATTAAGTATCTCTAGTGATTTGAAGCTCAGAATCATGCTGAAACACTGACAAAACTGTCGTCTAAATCTGAGCGGCCGTGGAAGGTCTTATTTGACTGACAAGATGAGTTCCTTTAAAAGTAACATCTGGAGCATGGACTGAAACTAAGCCTGGTGAGACGCCAAACACAAGAAAGGGGAACCAGCCTCTCAGCGCCTCACACCGTGACAGTTATTTATTCAGGCATGAAAACTGGGGCATCGCTCTTACGACGCTAATTAGACAAAGAAATGAGATATGCAAATATTTTTTATAAGTTGACTCACTACAACATTCTCACCAGATGAAAGTTAATAAAGAAAATAGGACACCACAGGGTCACTCTGGGGCCAAGGCCCATTGCTCTGACTACCTGACCTATGATATCCCTGGGAACAAAAATCAAGTTCGCATCTAGCGCTGCCTCCACAACCCTGGGGACAGACAGGATCCAGTGCTCAGAATGCCACATGGGTCATCTCAGCTCAAAGGTCAGAGGTTACCCAAGCAAGAGGCATGGAAGTTGCCAGAAACCTAAGATGCTGCCCTTGGAGGCCCCATGTCCAGAACTCCTTCTCCAGCGTAGCCTCAAAACACAGGGTCTTTGGCCAGAGTTCAGTGGGGCCCCTGTCGGGCAGGGTGGGTACAACACTGCACTGCCCCACCCAAGCTGTTTGCCATTGCCAAGCTACCTCACCTCCCAGCCTCTGTCTTCTCATCTGTAAAACAGGAATCATGGCAAAGCTGCCGTGACAAAGGGGTAAGAAAATGCCCATGGAGCGTCACGTGCCTGGCCTGCTGTGGGCGTTCAGCATGCGGCAGCGGCCCTCCCTGCTCCTGGACCTCGATAGGATGAAGATGCCTGTGAGGGACGGGGGAGGTCTCAGGGCTGAATCAGTCTACTGAGGGCCTCGTAACCGGGCAGCACCTTGTGCTGCGTGAAGCCCCTGTCCTGAGCAGCTAAAAGTCTAACAGGGCAGATGGAGGAGGGCCATAAGTTAACACCTGGGCTGGAATAAACCAGGTGCCGTGAGAGCTCTGTGCCCGGAAGGTCAGACACAAGGGTGGAAGATTTCCTGGAGACAGAACAGAGGAAGTGAAAGGGAAAAAGAGATCCTGGGAGGGTCAAGGGCAGAGGAATGGTCTGTGATCCTGGGAGGTGACAAGGTGTGGCTTGTTTGAGGAACTGCAATCAGGTCTATTGCTGGAGTATGATATCAATTTCTCTCACCCAGGAAGAATTCCCCTAAACCCATCTCCTCTGCAGCTTGGGGGCTACTCTCTGAAGCTTTAATCCTATTACGTGGCTGCCTTTGGAAACCATCCCCGGACCTGTGTGTCATCCACCCAGAAGAGCACTCCAGTCACATCAGCAATGTCGTCAGACCCATGAGGCTCACCCATGAGCAATCTGCAAGGGTGAGCCAGGGAGCAAGTGAGCTTTTCAGGAAACAGAAACAAAGGAGTCTCTGCCTGTATACACGCATGCCTGGACTACAAACACCCTGGTGGGGGCAGGTTCCGAAGTTATAAAACAAAGGTCTGGATACACGCATAAGAAATGGAGAATGTTTGCTTTTATTTTTTTAAAGATTCAGATCAGGGTCCCAGTATCCTTAATGCATTTAAAATATCACATCTGATCTCCACAGAGCTGTCATCTGGACCGATTTATTCTCCACCAAAGAAGGCTTCCCTTCAGCACGATATTCATCCGTCCATCCATTCCCCAAGTTCTTAACTAAGTGCCAGGCCCAGTTCTAAGTCCAAAGTGGACAATAGTGACCAAAAAGATACAGGTCCTGCTCACTGGAAGCTGACATCCCCAATGACCAGGCTGAAAGTTCAGGGACCCCCAGGCAAGACCTACTTGCCCCTGAGTCTTCTGAGCAGCAAAAAAGGTGGCTCTAAAGAAGCCCTCAGTCACCCTGCCCAGGGCCAGCCTGGCAGGCAGGAAATGCCCATTCGTCAGGAACCTTATTCTGCTCCAGCTGCCTCTCCAAATGAAGGCCAAGCAGCCCACGGAAGCTCTGGCCACGTTAAGCCCCCTGCTCATCCATAAGGGGCTACGTTGGTGCACTCTTCTCTGCCTTCATACATGGTCTCCCCTCCACCTGCAATGTCCTTCCCTTGCTTTGTTTGACAACCAATTTCTACTTGTCCTTCAAAAGTCAGTATAGGATCTTTGTGGGGACTCATCTCTGAACAGCTTAAATTAACCCTGGTGGTCCTTAGTCTGGTCCTGTCATAACTCCCTTATAGCAGTAACCTCACATTGATCGTAATTGCTGGTTTCCAGTCCCTCTGCCCCCCAAACCCTCTCTATCCTGCTAACTGACCCCAACTAACCCTTGAATTAAAAAAAAAAGATAGGGCCGGGATGTAGGGGAAGATGGCGGAAGAGTAAGATGTGGGGATCACCTTCCTCCCCACAGATACACCAGAAATACATCTACATGTGGAACAGCTCCTAGAGGACAGCTACTGAACACTGGCAGAAGACCTCAGGCCTCCCAAAAGGCAAGAAACTCCCCACGTACCTGGGTAGGGCAAAAGAAAATAGAATAAACAAAGACAAAAGAATACGGCCGGGACCTCCACCAGTGGGACGGAGCCGTGAAGGAGGAAAGGTTTCCACACGCTAGAAGCCCCTTCGAGGGCGGAGACTGCGGGTGGCAGAGGGGGGAAGCTTCAGCGCCGCGGAGGAGAGCGCAGCCACAGGGGTGCGGAGGACAAAGCGGAGAGATTCCCGCACAGAGGATCGGTGCCGACCGGCACTCAGCAGCCCGAGAGGATCGTCTGATCACCCGCCAGGGCGGGCGGGGCTGGGAGCTGAGGCTCGGGCTTCGGTCAGAGCGCAGGGAAAGGACTGGGGTTGGCGACGTGAACACAGCCTGAAGGAGGTTAGTGCGCCACAGCTGGCCGGGAGGGAGTCCGGAAAAAGTCTGGAGATGCCGAAGAGACAAGAGACGTTTTCTTCCCTCTTCGTTTCCTAGTGCGCGAGGAGAGGGGATTAAGAGCGCTGCTTAAAGGAGCTCCAGAGACGGGCGCGAGCCGCGGCTATCAGCGCAGACCCCGGAGACGGGCAGGAGACGCTAAGGCTGCTGCTGCCGCCACCAAGAAGCCTGTGTGCAAGCACAGGTCACTATCCACAACCCTCTTCCGGGGAGCCTGTGCAGCCCGCCACTGCCAGGGTCCCGGGATCCAGGGACAACTTCCCCGGCAGAACGCATGGCGCGCCTCAGGCTGGTGCAACTTCACACCGGCCTCTGCCGCTGCAGGCTCAACCCGCACTCCGTGCCCCTCCCTCCCGCCGGCTTGAGTGAGCCAGAGCCCCCGAATCAGCGGCTCCTTTAACCCCGTCCTTTCTGAGCAAAGAACAGACGCCCTCAGGCGACCTACATGCAGAGACGCGGCCAAATCCAAAACTGAGCCCCTGGGAGCTGTGCGAACAAAGAAGAGAAAGGGAAATCTCCCCCAGCAGCCTCAGAAGCAGCGGATTAAATCTCCACAATCAACCTGATGTACCCTGCATCTGTGCAATACCTGAATAGACAACGAATCATCCCAAATTGAGGAGGTGGACTTTGGGGGCAACGATATATTTTTTTTTTCTCGCTTTTTCTCTTTCCGTGAGTGTGTATGTGTATGCTTCTGTGTGAGATTTTGTCTGTATAGCTTTGCTTCCATCATCTGTCCTAGGGTTCTATCCGTCCGTTCTTTGGTTTGTTTTTTTTTTTTTACTTTTTTAAAAAATTTTTTTCTTAATAATTATTTTTTTATTTTAATAACTTTATTTTATTTTATCTTACTTTATTTTATTCTCTTTTATTTTCTTTCTTTTCTTTTCTTTCTTTCCTTCCTTCCTTCCTTCCTTCCTTCCTTCCTTCCTTCCTTCCTTTTCCTCCCTTTTATTCTGAGCCGTGTGGATGAAAGGCTCTTGATGCTACACTCAGGAGTCAGTGCTGTGCCTCTGAGGTGGGAGAGCCAGCTTCAGGACACTGGTCCACAAGAGACCTCCCACCTCCACGTAGTATCAAATGGCAGAAATCTCCAAGAGATCTCCATCTCAACGCCAACACCCAGCTTCACTCAATGACCAGCAAGCTACAGTGCTAGACACCCTATGCCAAACAACTAGCAAGACAGGAACACAACCCCACCCATTAGCAGAGAGGCTGCCTAAAATCATAATAAGTCCACAGACACCCCAAAACACACCACCATACGTGGACCTGCCCACCAGAAAGACAAGACCCAGCCTCATTCACCAGAACAAAGGCACTAGTCCCCTCCACCGGGAAGCCTACACAACCCACTGAACCAACTTTAGCCACTGGGGACAGACACCAAAAACAACGGGAACTACAAACTTGCAGCCTGCAAAAAGGAGACCCCAAACACAGTAAGATAAGCAAAATGAGAAGACAGAAAAACACACAGCAGATGAAGGAGCAAGATAAAAACCCACCAGACCTAACAAATGAAGAGGAAATAGGCAGTCTACCTGAAAAAGAATTCAGAATAATGATAGTAAGGATGATCCAAAATCCTGTAGATAGAACACAGAAAATGCAAGAAACATTTAACAAGGACCTAGAAGAACTAAAGATGAAACAAGCAAAGATGAACAACACAATTAATGAAATTAAAAATACTCTAGAAGGGATCAGCAGCAGAATAACTGAGGCAGAAGAATGGATAAGTGACCTGGAAGATAAAATAGTGGATATAACTACTGCAGAGCAGAATAAAGAAAAAAGAATGAAAAGAACTCAGGACAGTCTCAGAGACCTCTGAGACAACATTAAACGCACCAACATTCGAATTATAGGAGTCCCAGAAGAAGAAGAGAAAAGGAAAGGGACTGAGAAAATAGTTGAAGAGATTATAGTTGAAAACTTCCCTAATATGGGAAAGGAAATAGTTAATCAAGACCAGGAAGCACAGAGAGTCCCATACAGGATAAATCCAAGGAGAAACACGCCAAGACACATATTAATCAAACTGTCAAAAATTAAATACAAAGAAAAAACATTAAAAGCAGCAAGGGAAAAAAAACAAATAACACACAAGGGAATCCCCATAAGGTTAACAGCTGATCTTTCAGCAGAAGCTCTGCAAGCCAGGACGGAGTGGCAGGACATATTTAAAGTGATGAAGGGGAAAAACCTACAACCAAGATTACTCTACCCAGCAAGGATCTCGTTCAGATTAGATGGAGAAATTAAAACCTTTACAGACAAGCAAAAGCTGAGAGAGTTCAGCACCACCAAACCAGGTTCACAACAAATGCTAAAGGATCTTCTCTAGGCAAGAAACACAAGAGAAGGAAAAGACCTACAATAACAAACCCAAAACAATTAAGAAAATGGGAATAGGAACATACATATCGATAATTACCTGAAATGTAAATGGATTAAATGCTCCCACCAAAAGACACAGACTGGCTGAATGGATACAAAAACAAGACCCATATATATGCTGTCTACAAGAGACCCACTTCAGACCTAGAGACGCATACAGACTGAAAGTGAGGGGATGGAAAAAGATGTTCCATGCAAATGGAGACCAAAAGAAAGCGAGAGTAGCAATTCTCATATCAGACAAAACAGACTTTAAAACGACTATCAGAAGAGACAAAGAAGGACACTACATAATGATCAAGGGATCAATCCAAGAAGAAGATATAACAATTGTAAATATTTATGCACCCAACATAGCAGCACCTCAATATATAAGGCAAATACTAACAGCCATAAAAGGGGAAATTGACAGTAACACATTCATAGTAGGGGACTTTAACACCCCGCTTTCACCCATGGACAGATCATCCAAAATGAAAATAAATAAGGAAACACAAGCTTTAAATGATACATTAAACAAGATGGACTTAATTGATATTTATAGGACATTCCATCCAAAAACAACAGAATACACATTTTTCTCAAGTGCTCATGGAACATTCTCCAGGATAGATCATATCTTGGGTCACAAATCAAGCCTTGGTAAATTTAAGAAAACTGAAATTGTATCAAGTATCTTTTCTGACCACAAGCTATGAGACTAGATATCAATTACAGGAAAAGATCTGTAAAAATACAAACACATGGAGGCTAAACAATACACTACTTAATAACGAAGTGATCACTGAAGAAATCAAAGAGGAAATAAAAAAATACCTAGAAACGAAGGACAATGGAGACACGACGACGCAAAACCTATGGGATGCAGCAAAAGCAGTTCTAAGAGGGAAGTTTATAGCAATACAATCCTACCTTAATAAACAGGAAACATCTTGAATAAACAACCTAAACTTGCACTTAAAGCAATTAGAGAAAGAAGAACAAAAAAAAACCCCTAAGTTAGCAGAAGGAAAGAAATCATAAAGATCAGATCAGAAATAAATGAAAAAGAAATGAAGGAAACAATAGCAAAGATTAGTAAAACTAAAAGCTGGTTCTTTGAGAAGATAAACAAAATTGATAAACCATTAGCCAGACTCATCAAGAAAAAAAGGGAGAAGACTCAAATCAGTAGAATTAGAAATGAAAAGGGAGAAGTAACAACTGACATTGCAGAAATACAAAAGATCATGAGAGATTACTACAAGCAACTCTATGCCAATAAAATGGACAACCTGGAAGAAATGGACAAATTCTTAGAAATGCACAACATGCCAAGACTGAATCAGGAAGAAATAGAAAATATGAACAGACCAATCACAAGCACTGCAATTGAAACTGTGATTAAAAATCTTCCAACAAACAAAAGCCCAGGACCAGATGGCTTCACAGGTGAATTCTTTCAAACATTTAGAGAAGAGCTAACACCTATCCTTCTCAAACTCTTCCAGAATATAGCAGAGGGAGGAACACTCTCAAACTCATTCCACGAGGCCACCGTCACCCTGATACCAAAACCAGACAAAGATGTCACAAAGAAAGAAAACTACAGGCCAATATCAATGATGAACATAGATGCAAAACCAGACAAAGATGTCACAAAGAAAGAAAACTACAGGCCAATATCACTGATGAACATAGATGCAACTCCTCAACAAAATACTAGCAAACAGAATCCAGCAGAACATTAAAAGGATCATACACCATGATCAAGTGGGGTTTATCCCAGGAATGCAAGGATTCTTCAATATACGCAAATCTATCAATGTGATACACCATATTAACAAATTGAAGGAGAAAAACCATATGGTCATCTCAATAGATGCAGAGAAAGCTTTTGACAAAGTTCAACACCCATTTATGATAAAAACCCTCCAGAAAGTAGGCATAGAAGGAACTTTCCTCAACATAATAAAGGCCATATATGACAAACCCACAGCCAACATCGTCCTCAATGGTGAAAACCTGAGAGCATTTCCACTAAGATCAGGAACAAGACAAGGTTGCCCACTCTCACCACTCTTATTCAACATAGTTTTGGAAGTTGTAGCCACAGCAATCAGAGAAGAAAAGGAAATAAAAGGAATCCAAATCGGAAAAGAAGAAGTAAAGCTGTCACTGTTTGCAGATGACATGATACTATACATAGAGAATCCTAAAGATGCTATCACAAAACTACTAGAGCTAATCAATGCATTTGGTAAAGTAGCAGGATACAAAATTAATGCAGAAATCTCTGGCATTCCTATACACTAATGATGAGAAATCTGAAAGTGAAATCAAGAAAACACTCCCATTTACCACTGCAACAAAAAGAATACAATATCTAGAAATAAACCTATCTCAGGACACAAAAGACCTCTATGCAGAAAATTATAAGACACTGATAAAAGAAATTAAAGATGATACAAATAGATGGAGAGATATACCATGTTCTTGGATTGGAAGCATCAACATTGTGAAAATGACTCTACTACCCAAAGCAATCTACAGATTCAATGCAATCCCTATCAAACTACCACTGGCATTTTTCACAGAACTAGAACAAAAAATTTCGCAATTTGTATGGAAACACAAAAGACCCCAAACAGCCAAAGCAATCTGGAGAACGAAAAACGGAGCTGGAGGAATCAGGCTCCCTGACTTCAGACTATACTACAAAGCTACAGTAATCAAGACAGTATGGTACTGGCACAAAAACAGAAAGATAGATCAATGGAACAGGATAGAAAGCCCAGAGATAAACCCACACACATATGGTCACCTTATCTTTGATAAAGGAGGCAGGAGTGTACAGTGGAGAAAGGACAGCCTCTTCAATAAGTGGTGCTGGGAAAACGGGACAGGTACACATGTAAAAGTATGAGATTAGATCACTCCCTAACACCATACACAAAAATAAGCTCAAAATGGATTAAAGACCTAAATGTAAGGCCAGAAACTATCAAACTCTAGAGGAAAACATAAGCAGAACACTCTATGCCATAAATCACAGCAAGATCCTTTTTGACCCACCTCCTAGAGAAATGGAAATAAAAACAAAAATAAACAAATGGGACCTAATGAAACTTAAAAGCGTTTGCACAGCAAAGGAAACCATAAACAAGACCAAAAGACAACCCTCAGAATGGGAGAAAATATTTGCAAATGAAGCAACTGACAAAGGATTACTCTCCAAAATTTACAAGCAGCTCATGCAGCTCAATAACAAAAAATCCAAAAATGGGCAGAAGACCTAAACAGACATTTCTCCAAAGAAGATATACAGACTGCCAACAAACACATGAAAGAATGCTCAACATCATTAATCATTAGAGAAATGCAAATCAAAACTACAATGAGATATCTTCAGTCAGAATGGTCATCATCAAAAAATCTAGAAACAATAAATGCTGGAGAGGGTGTGGAGAAAAGGGAACACTCTTGCACTGCTGGTGGGAATGTGAATTGGTACAGCCACTATGGAGAACAGTATGGAGGTTCCTTAAGAAACTACAAATAGAACTACCATATGACCCAGCAATCCCACTACTGGGCATATACCCTGAGAAAACCATAATTCAAAAAGAGTCATGTACCAAAATGTTTATTGCAGCTCTATTTACAATAGGAGATGGAAACAACCTAAGTGTCCATCATCGGATGAATGGATAAAGAAGATGTGGCACATATATACAATGGAATATTATGCAGCCATAAAAGAAACGAAACTGAGTTATTTGTAGTGAGGTGGATGGACCTGTCTGTCATACAGAGTGAAGTAAGTCAGAAAGAGAAAAACAAATACCATATGCTAACACATATATATGGAATTTAAGAAAAGAAATGTCATAAAGAACCTAGGGGTAAGACAGGAATAAAGACACAGACCTACTAGAAAATGGACTTAAGGATATGGGGAGGGGGAAGGGTAAGCTGTGACAAAGTGAGAGAGTGGCATGGACATATATACACTACCAAATGTAAAACAGATAGCTAGTGGAAAGAAGCCACATAGCACAGGGAGATCAGCTTGGGGCTTTGTGACCACTTAGAGGGGTGGGATAGGGAGGGTGGGAGGGAGGGAGATGCAAGAGGGAAGAGATATGGTAACATATGTATATGTATAACTGATTCACTTTGTTATAAAGCAGAAAGTAACACACCATTGTAAAGCAATTATACTCCAATAAAGCTGTAAAAAAAAAGATAATTCAGGGAGCAGAATTCTGAAAAACAATCTCTAATTGATATCTACAGAGGATTACAGAAGCATTTGCATCTAAAAAAATGTATATCTATAGAAAAGGAATAGATAAGAGAAAGAGCTCTTGAAAATTAACAATAATTGTATAAATAAAGAGGTGTAATCAGGAAAATGTCCAGAACATAGAAAAAATTCTGTTGAAAAATTTGAGGGAACAAATAAGAGGCAATCAAGATAACAATTGTAACCTCCAAATAATTATAGTTTGAATTATCAAAGAACTAGTAGAAGAAAATTCCCCAGAATGAAAAGAGATATTAGTTTTCACATTGAAGGAGCCTATCAAGTGCCATGCCGGAAAAATGAAAAAAAAAAAAAAAAAAACAGATGTAAACACTTTCTTGAGAAATTTCCATGACAACCAACTTCCAGAGACAAAGTGCTGGCCTCATCCAGGGAAATATATGACTTTCCACTAGCAAACTTTATGCTAGAAGCCAATGAAGCAACACCTTGAAAATTTGAGCGAAAAAGATTTTCAACTGGCAAGTCTCAGCTAAACTATCAATCAAATGTGAGGGCAAAATATGGACCATTGCATACACACAAAGAATCAAAATATGACCATGCATACACCTTCCAGAGGAAATTACTTGAGGATATACTCAAAAAAAACCCAAAGAAAACCAAGCAAAAGGACAGTAGGATATAGGAAAAAGTTGACCTACTCCTAGAAATCCAGTAAAAAGAATAATATTTAGAAAATGATTGCTGTATATCAGGCTTAGAAACAACAGATTAAAATAAGAAATCAGCTCCATAAGTCCTTCCAGGAGAAAAGTGGTCAGATTCCATGCAACAGGGAAAATGAGCACAAAGCTGGAAAGTATTACTGATATGATGATATGATATGAGGAATAAGGATGAAGACATATGTTTCCGCTCCCAACAAGAAAAAAGAAAGGCAACTGGAAACTCCAGGAGAAACCAAAAACCTCACAAAAAATCCAATGATCTAAATAGTAAGCAAACAAAAATGTGACATGATTTTGAGTAATTATAGAGTGTAAGAAAAGTGATTTGACCTTGATGCTAAGAATAGTGTTCTTCAAATTGTAAAGGTGTCATGACATTGGACCTATAGAGAGAAAACACTGTCCTCATATACTACACAGTTCTACAGTGAAGAGTACTTCATAGCCCTGGCCATAATAATGTAACCTAAAATCCAGAAGCTAGATTATAGTTAAACTATCAGCCTTGACAATATAAAAGTCAATGGTCCAATTAACAGAGGCAGGGAGCAGCTTTAAAGGAGTCAAGAAATGGGGTTGTTCAGATAAGAAACGGAAGCTTAAGAAGATTCATAGGCACCTTGGTAATCCTCGGGAGAATTAAAAACAATATTGTAAAAATCAAAAATTGTGAGGGTAAAAAAAACTAAAAGGAGGGACAGGGGTGGGGTGTGGTGTAAGTGAACTAAACTCTTATCTCCCATAGCAAAAATGTAGAAATGCCTAGAGTCGATAAATAAGAGAGTTACAACTCACAAATATTCCACTAACCATCGCTTTGCTTCTCTTCTTAGCACTTATGAGGGGTTTGTGGAGGCAAATTTAAATGGTCCAGTTCACTTTTTAAAACTTATCTAAGGAAGTGTGAATTTTTTTGGCTTATTAAATTTCACCGTGGTAGGCAGAGGTATTCAAAAATCATTCCACTGGACTGAGCTCAAAGTTGAACATACTCAATGAATGTTCATTGTAAGCAGACCTTTTTCCCATAAAAGGACATTCCATGTAAAGGGCCAGCCTGTCTCCCCTACCCTCTCCTACTCCCAGTACACAGATGCTCACACGGTGACACACGGCTATCAGGCAAAGACGGCAGTGCCATTTTAAAAAATCAGGTCCCAGGTCCCAGTGGGGAAGGAAGCCTGGATTCTGGCCCATCGGCTAACCATTCGGCACCTGCCAAATCCCAGTCTGGATGGAATCTCCACGTTTTTAAATGTAGACAACAAATTATTTTAAATGTTTGGTTTGGTTTGGTTCGGTTCGGTTCGGTTTACCAAAGCAAATAAAACTGCGAGCCAAAGAGGTCCAGGAATGCCAAGAAGTTGGGTCTACGCTGAACTCAAAGAACCTCTTGCTTGAGGATTACTAAGTCATCCCAGTGTGAGTCAGGGCCAGACTCCAGTGCCAGAATGCTGCAGCAGGAGGTCCAGAAAACTCTAGACACACTGTTACCTCTTTCTATATCTCAGTTTTCCCACTGGGAAAATGGGAATCATGACAGTACCCATCTCATAGGGCTGCTGGGACGATTAAAAGAGCGATTACATATAAAAGGCTCCAAACACATACAGGGAAGCACTGGATGGATTCATCAGCTGGGACGACGGAACGGAGTAATGAAACGTGGAGTGAGGAAAAGGGATGGTGACCTGTACCAGCACCTGTGCTACATGGAGTATCAAGTTTCAGGTGGAAAATCTCCTAAGGACAGCAAGCCATCCACGCATCCATCATCCGTGTCTGACCTTCCAGGTGGCACAGACAGACAACAGGGCTTCCATGGAGAGGTGAAGCTCCTCGCAGCTGCTGCCTGGGCACACTTTCTACCTGTCCTCGGTGAGCAGGCTGCTGGAGCCGAGGAAGGCAAGCCCCTCCCAAGCAGGATCCAGGCCCAGAACAACTTGGAAGCAGTTCACACCGGCAACAGCATCACTCATTCCCTCACAGCTAACACGGCCACAACCCAGGGTTTGAGGAGGCTGGGGTTTCCCACAGGGTTTAATCAGCCTCTGATGACTTAGTTGAAGGGACCTCTGTTCCTTGAAACATTGTCACAGCCGCAAACATCTAACATTCCTGGACCACATCAAATCAGGAGAGAGGCCCCAGACTTTTCTCTCCTGCAGCACAGAACGCCGTACAGCACTGTGTGTGCTCAGGCTGTCCACCTGCAAACATGACCTGGGTACTGTGCTCCATGGGGAAGGGCCGGATGCCAACTCCTAGGTCTCTGTGCCAGAGAGACCCAGAGGCTTCATTTAGAAATGTTTCCATAGAAGATGTGCATTGGACTCTGATCTCTGTGGTCCCATCCACCATAAAAATCCTGCGACCCTGTCTTTATGAAGAGTTATTCTCAAACCTCCACCACCACCTGCCAGCAAGATCCCTGGAGGCTTCCTCACACGATGGAGCCCCTGAAGGTACTGTAGTAGCTCAGTTACCTGGATACACCTGAGCCACTGGAGAGCACAGACCTGCACCAGGTCAGCTCTGCTCACCGCCTGCTGTGTCCTGTGCAAGGAAAGCATTCCACACGAGCTTACAGAATTGAAGCAAATTCAAAGCAGGAATTCTTTCAAATACCCATTTCAAATATTCATGTCATGTGCTACTTATCTATGGTTGTACAGGATCTTTACATCTTTGGCTCTGGAGGAAAAAGGCAGATATATCTTTAAAAAGAAATAAATGTCTACGTTTCAATTGTTAAAAATGTAAACAACTGCCATGGAAACACCACAAAAAATATTTAACCATTTTCACAACCACCCAAGATACTGCAAACTTATTTTTAAGACATTTGTGAGTCAAATTATATCCTGAAAAGTCATCAAGATAACGCCACATCCTTTTGCACAGCAAAGTAAACAATAAACAAAATGAAAAGACAACCTACAGAATGGGAGAAAATATTTGCAAATGATGCAACTGACAATGGCTTAATATCCAAAACATACAAACAGCTCGTACAACTCCATAACAGAAAAGTAAATAACCCAATCAAATATGGGCAGAAGACCTAAATAGACATTTCTCCAAAGAAGACATACAGATGGCCAATAGGATGCTCAACATCACTAATTATTAGAGAAATGCAAATCAAAACTATAATACAATGTGATATCACTTCACACCAGTCAGAATGGCCATCATTAAAAAGTCTACAAATAGGGGCTTCCCTGGTGGCGCAGTGGTTGAGAGTCCGCCTGCCGATGCAGGAGACATGGGTTCGTGCCCCGGTCCGGGAAGATCCCACATGCCGCGGAGCGGCTGGGCCCGTGAGCCGTGGCCGCTGAGCCTGCGCGTCCGGAGCCTGTGCTCCGCAATGGGAGAGGCCACAACAGTGAGAGGCCGGCGTACCGCAAAAAGAAAAAAAAAGTCTACAAATAACAAATGCTGGAGAGGGTATGGACAAAAGGGAACCCTCCTACACTGTTGGTGAGAATGTAAATTGGTGCGGCACTATGGAAAACAGTATGGAGGTTCCTCAAAAAACTAGAAATACAACTGCCTTATGATCCAGCAATCCCACTATTGGGCGTATATCCGGACAAAATTATAATTCAAAAAGATACATGCACCCAAATGTTCACAGCAGCACTATACACAATAGCCAAGACATGGAAACAACCTAAATGTCCATGCGCAGATGAATGGAAAAAGAAGATGTGGTACATACAAACAATGCAATACTACTCAGCCATAAAAAAGAATGAAATAATGCCATTTGCAGCAACATGGATGGATCTAGAGATTATCATACTAAGTGAAGTAAGTCAGAAAGAGAAAGACAAATACCATATGATATCACTTACACATGGAATCTAAAATATGACACAAATGAACTTATTTACAAAACAAAAACAGACTCACAGACATAGAGAACAGACTTGTGCTTGCCAAGAGGACGGGGGAGGTGGGGTGGGAGGGGGGTGGATTGGGAGTTTGGGATTAGCAGATGCAAACTATTATATATAGGATGGATAAACAACAAGATCCTACGGTATAGCCCAGGGAACTATATTCAACTATATTGAACTATATTCAATAATCTTGTAATAAACCATTACGGAAAAGAATATATAGTTAATATTTTAAAATAATAAATAAAACTTGAAGTTTTTGGAGAATCAAAATATGCATAAGTGATAGAAGGAATGGTGTAGGAAGTTAATCTCAAGAGAAGATTTCCAAGTAGCCCTGAACTGCTTATAAGTTGCCTTCCAAAATATATATATTTACACATATATGTGTATATACACACACATATATATAACTGAATCGCTTTGCTGTACACCTGAAACTAACACAACATTGTCAATCGACTATACTTCAATAAAAAATAAATTAAACAGAAGATAGCTCCACATCCTGCTTACAGTTTTGGTCTTGAGCCAGACGATTATTAGGCTGATGCATCCCTGTTCTCCTTTTGTTGACCACATTGTAAAAATCAACACTCATAGCTGGTAAGAAGCTAAACTAATGAGAACCAAAAAAATCCCAGCCAATTCTTGCATACAAAAGTAAATAAATGTAAAGGAAAAAATAATCTGCAGATCATTACTGGTATTTGTCACCCTCTGGTGGTCAGCCTCAGGAAGCTTCTACCTCAGAAAACTGGAGACTGTATTTTACAGACAATCTCTCTGAGAATCATCCAGGCCAAAGCCCTGATCCCGTGGGACTTCCCCGGCGTTCGAGCAAGTTCTGCTACTCTGCTCCCCACACTGTGTGTATGTGAGTGCGTGTGAGGATGCTAAAGAAGGAATAACTCCAACCTGAGTAGAAGAAGATAAGCAGTGTGACTCCACTTCCTCACAGCACACACAATGCATCTAAAAGGACAAACATACAACTGACACGGATGAGTCACTGTTTTCATCTCTCCAGTACCACTCTCTGCGTGAAGACATGACTGGCCATGTCACAAAAGTGCCAAGAGAATAAATATATGGCAACTTCGGCTCACCAATTTCAATAAAACACACACTGGTGAGTACCGTACACCTTCAAGACATTACTCTAGGGGACCCATTTGCTCCCCTCTCTCCACCCTCCATTATGCCACATTGTTTGAGGGGGCAGAGGTCTCACTGTGCTCAGTATTAGAGTATGCCCACTTCTTTCCAAACCTATTCAATTCAGTCCCCACACTGAAGCCCTCATGTGTACAAGGCCCTACAGAGACGCTCCTTATTCGAGCCTACTGCTAGAAGAGGGCCTGGATCTAGAGGACGGTATTTGCCTCTGGCCTCTCCTTACACACTCCTGCCTGGGGAGTGTTTCTAAAATATGGTGTCCATTAGGTAAGTGACTGCCTTTTGTCTAGAATATTCCACACCTCCCATTAACTACGAAATCATAGAGGAACTGATCATCACCGTGTTCAGAGTCTTTGTAGTAGAATGGGTGGGTAGATGGATGGATGGATGGATGGATGGGTCGATGAATGAACAGGTGGGTGTATGAGCGTGTTGGTGGACAGGTAGATGGATGAGTGCATGCATGGGAGGATAGAAGGAAGGAAGGGAGGGAGGGAGGAAGGAAGGGGGGAAGGAAGGAAGGGAGGGAGGGAGGAAGGATAGACTTCCATGACATTTAGTGCTCTACTAGGCCCTGCACTGAGACGGAATAAAAAGATATGATACCTGCCAAGTAAATTTTCTGCTAATAATGATAAAAATTAGATCAATCTAAGTGACAAGAAGAAGAGATGAAGATAAAATGATCCCAGAAGAAAATAAAAATAGGTGACCTCCTAGCAGGAATTAAACAGACAAAAATCTGGTAGTTTTATAGTGCTAGCCACAGAAATTGAAGTTATTAATTTAAGAGGACTGACTGAGCTTCAACTCAGGGAGGAATGTCACAGCATCTGGTTCAAGGTCATCAGGGAAGATAGAATGTCGCACTCTGACACAAGCTGTCTAGCCCCAGCCCCAGCCTGTGACTAAGGCACACAAGCATGGCACTACAGGAACCAGACACCAGGAAGAGAACACAGACGTCAGGGATATCTCTGGGAATGCATCAGAACCTGGGTGAAGAGGAAGCCCCAAGGCAAGACCAGAGACCAGCAGGAACACACGGCCTGCTCTGCCCTGTGTTCACCCAATGCTCACAGGCCCAAGTGACTGCACCACCTCACCCCTTGTGGTTGAAGAGCCACCTCTGACTCAGAAGGATACTCTGATGCCCCCAACCTCCTCCTCTTTGTTGTTCTAGTTCTCCATGAACCCTCACCATCAGAAGGTCCTGGAAAGGTCATTTGAGGACATGATATCCCCACACCCCCATCAACAGAGGGGCAAGACTCTCTTGAAAATGTGGGTTCTAGCACCTTCCACAGACCCTTGATTCACATCCAACAATGCTCACCATCGGGAAAGGCCGTGTGTCTATCACAAGGCCCAAGAGTCCCACCTGAAACCAACTTCTTCCCTTTGCTCTCCCCTCAGCCCGAGGAGATAGGAAAAGCTGCCCACCATCTTCAACACTGCAACCTTTGAGGACTCAAAGCTGGTTATTTGGGCTCTCCAGTCATCTCTCAACACCACGTGTCCTTCGCTGAACCCCAGGAGGTCAGCCAGACGGCACGGAGCCCACCGCTCCCCATCCCACCACGTGGCTCTCACCACGACCATAGCCACTTTTCAGCCCCATCCAGACTCAGCCTCCTAATTCTCCACCCTCAGCTCTGAGCAGCCACTACCACCTCGGGGTAAGCATGTGTTATAAACCCTATTTGTGATCCTCACAACCTCAGATGTCATTTTTAATCATCAGTATACCTGAACTTGATTGTATAAGCTTCCAGGTCCCTTTTAACAATAATAACAGCCTACATGTACTGATGATTTAGTATTTAAAGCCCTAGCCAGTAAGTCCCCTACATACAAACCTTCAAGTTGCCAACTTTCAAAGATGCGAACGTGCGTTCACATGTCCAATCACGTAAGTTAGTTCACGTGTCTGGCGTACATTGTCACATGCGTGCATCCTCTAAAAGTGGTTGTGCCTTTATGTACTTTACTATACAGTACTGTGTAGAGCGCAGTAGTACGGTATCTTTATTTCAAGCCCAGGATGTCCGGAAGCAAGCGTAAAAGCAGCGGTGACGTAGCTGGTACTGCTAAGAAGTGACAAGAAATAATGATGGAAACAAAAGTGGAGGAAGAAGAAGTAACTGAAGAACCGAAGAGATTCACAATGCAGGAAAGGGCAAGGGGATTTTCTTTCTTTTTTAAAAAAATTTTCTAATAATTTATTTTTATTATTTATTTTTTTATTTTTGGCTGCGTTGCATCTTCGTTGCTGTGCGCGGGCTCTGTCTAGTTGCGGCGAGCGGGGGCTACTCTTTTGCGGTGCGCGGGCTTCTCATTGTGGTGGCTTCTCTTGTTGCAGAGCACGGACTCTAGGAGAGCAGGCCTCAGTAGCTGTGGCGCACGAGCTCAGCAGTTGTGGCTCGTGGGCTCTAGAGCGCAGGCTCAGCAGCCGTGGCACACGGGCTTAGTTGCTCCGCGGTCTGTAGGATTTTCCCGGACCAGGGCTCGAACCCATGTCCCCTGCATTGGCAGGCAGATTCTTAACCAATGGACCACCAGGGAAGTCCTAGGATTTTCTTTATTTGAGAGGCACTGTTAGTTTTTGAGGCACAGGACCCAAACCTAAAATGGTACACAAAGGTTGCAGCAGCCGTTCAGAATGCAATCCAGTGCTACGGTGTCAGTGTCATTCACCCATGACAAGAAAAAAAGAGCTACTACCCAGACATCACTGGATCGTTTTTTCAAGAGGGTAGAACCTGTGCCATCAGCGTCAGGCGTGAATGAAACTACAGCTTGTCCTCTGTCTCCTGCTGTTGACGAGCCTTCAGCTCTACCATCTCCCACCTCCTCTCCCTCCTCCAGTCAGTAACTCTTCTTGCCTGTTCACTCGATGCCAGCCCTGTATGCCAGCTGTTGCACTGGACTACTGTACTTTTCAAGGGACTATGCTGTAAAATTTTAAATGTTTTATTTTTTGTGTTTGTTTGTTTATGTATTATTTGTGTTAAAAGTATTAAAAACCTATTACAGCGTTAGTTGGGTACGTAGGCTCACTTTGTTGAACTTACGAACAAATTGGACTTATGAACGCAGTCTCAGAACGGAAGTCGTTCATATGTAGAGGACTTACTGTATAAGCCCCTTACAGGTATTAATTCCCTCAGGCTTTACAACAGCTCTACAAAGGGGTGCTGTTATGATTTTTAGAGGCGTAGAGATGGTTCAATAACCTGCCAAGGCCATGCAGAGGCAGGATGCATATCCAGAGAGGCTGATTCCAGAGTCCATGTCTCAGTGGCCTCACTCTGGAGTCTAGAACAGGCACAACATTCCAACTGCTTCCAGGCGTGCCAACCCCACTCCTCTCAACTCAGCAACTTTACACGGGGCATCTTCCCTTCCCTCGGCTCAGCGCTGGGCACTGGGACAAGGTGATGAGGACAAGCACGGCTCCCAGCAGCTGCAGTCCTGGCTAATGCCTGTGGTGAGGTTCTTCCTGACCCAAGGACTCAGCGGCCTGCTGGGGGCCTGCCATGACCCAAAGCTGTAACTCAGTAGCTCACACCTGTGACCAAGCACCTCCAGCTCCTAGGTATTCAGGCGCTGTGTCGGGCTGCCCCTGCTCCCCCTTAATTCTACAGTATCTTTTAATAGTATCTACATGTCAATCTTATCTACTCAACATGCTGGGACCATCCTTCCAAACACGGGACCATCTACTACCGTTAACAAGGACCACCAAAGTCAAAGGAAGCATAGTCAGTGCCCACCTCAGGCAAATTCCTTTACCTCCTCTGCCTCAGTTTCCCCATATGTGAAGTGAGGGTACCAATGGAACCCTCTCAGAGTTGTGCGAGGAGAAATGAGTTAACACCTGTAAAGCACTTATGACAGGCATGGCTTATAATAGAGGCTCAATAAGTATTATTTTCTTGTAACAGTCTTGGTGGTGGTGGTGATGGTGAAGAGATGAATTAACTCATGGAATTTTCACAGTGTTTCCATCAGATGGTTTTTTTTTTTTTTTTTTTGCCTCATTTCACGCAGTGAGAAAACTAAAAGCTCAGAGAAATTGAAGTGAAGCCCCAGGCCCACTACTCCCCAGTGGCAGCAGACCCTGAGCCCATGCAGGGGCGCCATGGCCATGGGGTCTCCTCCCTGCCCGCGGTTAGGAGTGGTGGCCTCATCCTGACAGAACAAAGTCACTTGACGCCTCCAGCATCTGTGCTCTGCAGGGTGTCTCCTTGGCCGGCGAGGCCCAAAGACTCAGCCTGCAGTCCCCCAGGCTCTCCTGGCCGACCACCCAACCCCGGGGGAGATCTGGGCCCCGCTTTAACTGTGACCTCACCAAGCACACGGCAGAGTTGCCAAAAGCAGGCGAGGCAAACAAGGGCCAGCTGATCATTTCACTCAAAGAAACGAGAGAAGCCGTAGCTTCCTCCACAGAAACCGTGCTTTCCAGCAGCCGGCAGGGTGGGCGTGGTCTCAGCGATCCCTGGATCCAGAACTGGAGAGACAGTCCAGGACTCCTGACTTGTACTCAACACGCAGACCCTGCAGTATGGCCCCTGCGTGTCGCTGACACCCTGTGCGAGGTGCCCACCCACCCGGGTGACTCCCTGGCCACCAGGGCCTCATCCCTAACTGCAAAACGGGCGCCAACACAGTGCCCCCTCCTGGCGCCGTAAGCCGGCACGTACATACGAAGCAGACACAAAGGGCAGTGCCTGGGACAGGACAAACAGGAAGGACGAAAGAAGACACCTTGTTCTGGGCGGAAGAGCCACAGAGAGTTAGAAGGAAGATGCCGCAACATCCGTCCCGGTCACCCTGGCAACAGGCTGAGGGGTTGCGATGGGGAGGCACAGAATGAACACATACTGAGAACTTATCTCCGCTAAGAACTAACCCAGGTGCTTTCTATGTGAATTCTGATTCATTCTTCATCCATTCTTTCAGGTCCTATTTGCTGTGCACCTACTCGGTGCCCAGCATTGTGTGGGAGGCTGAATACACGGCAGCGAACGAGGCCGGCAGGGCCCCTGGCAGCATGGAGCTTTTAGGCTTGCAGGGGAGACCTATCACACCATGAGTCGGTTATAACCACAATAAATGCTGCAAGGGGAGTGCAGAGCCTTGGAACATGACAGAGGGACCGCTTGCGGGCTGTGACCTTTCTGAAGGAGGTACATTTACCGGAGCTCTGAAACATCTGGGAAACTAACCAGGCGAAAAGTGGGGACGGGTTCGCCAGGCTGCACCGCAGCACGAGGTGGGCGGGGTGAGAGGTCGGTCGTGGAAGGCACTGGAAACTGGAAGAGAATGTGTCTTGATCCTGGAGGCACTGTGAGGCCACAGAGGGTGACAGGGTGGCTGGGATGGGGCCAGGAATTTAGAACTGCATCCGTCTGTTCTGTGCAGTGGTTCTCCAAGGGCGGTCCTGGACCGGTAACCTCAGCATCACCAGGTAGAAATGCAGATTCTCTGGCCGCGCCCCAGAGCTGCTGCATCCGAAACCCTGAGGGTGGGACCCGGCTACGGAGTAACACCTACTTAAAGGATTAGGGAGACTCTTTTGAAAGTGGGCACCAGCTTGCCTTACGCTAGAATATTATTTCCATGCAAAATCGACCCCAGACTCTGGGCTAGACCTCGTGTACATTTCACATTTCCTCTACTTCTGCCTCCAAACCCACCGTGAATCTCCCCAGCTTCCTTCCTCCTTCAGAAAAGGCTTCTCAGCACCCCCCCACCCCAACTTCGGCTGCAGAGTTCTCTCAATGCTCATCCCCACCCCCCCAGCTCCTGCCACATGTCTTAGTTTCCTTTGCCTTTTGTCTCTGCTAATCATTTAATCAGACATGGCATTTGGGGCACAAAGGAAAGCATGGCTGTTACAGCAAGACTTTAAGAGAAAATCTGAAGATATTGAGAAACGCTATGAAAATGAGAGATAACCATGGGGGGGAAAAAACACATCTGGGCAGAGTTTAAAATGACCAGGCGTGCTGGCCTTGAGCAAACGTCACCGTGGGGAGCCACGGCGACAGTTTTCTAACACAGGAGGAATGCCCTTTGGAGAAAGGGATCCGTTTTCCACTCATCAGCCAGCACAGAAAAAGCAGGACCTTCTCAGGTTTCAGCTGAGAAAGCATCTGTCCTGTGTTTAAGCTGTAGGAGGGGAGGGAGCTGCCAAGAGAGCTGGTGAGATCATCCTCGCCAGAGATGCTCTCGATGAGATCACAGCGGCCAGGGTCCGTGAGGGATGACACATCGGCCGTATCTGGACCACATGGGTCTGAGGCCCGTCCAGCTCTGCGAGGGGTCTCCCCGTCACCGGGCAAACCCACCTCCCAAACAGGGCAGGTGCCGACTCACGACCATTGTGTTTCACTTCAGATACTCAGGAATCCAAGGGACACCTCTGCAAAACGTCTCAGATCGCCTGGCTGCCTGGAGGCCAGGACTCCAGGCATTTGTTTCACGGGAAAGCCCATTTACTCCTTTCCCACAGCCAACGCCTATCTCCCCAGTAACAGCAGCAGGAGCTGCCATCACATCAGCAACAGCTCTGAGCGACGGGGCCCTCGCCCTGTGCCAGCAACGCACCCACACCCTCACCCAGGCCTCGCCACCATCAGAAGGCCCAGTTTACAAATGAAGAGACTGAGGCTTAAAGACGGCTACTGATCTGCCCGCGCCCCCATGGCTGGTCACATCCAGGCTGAGGTCTGAGCCCAGGGTTCTCTGATTTCAGAGCCCACGATCGTGATAAGGCCTGTACGTTGCCAGGAACGAAATGTGTGTGTCAGATGCCCAAAGAGGAATTGATCCAAATGTGCCCGCTTGCCCAGACACTCGGATTTGGCAGGGGCTGGCCCCTTGATAATGCTCAGGAAAACGGAGAAGGGGTGCCTTTTAAAAATCAGCCACTCTGTGTCCTCTCTCCCCACCCCCACTGCTCCAGATCTACTGATACTTAGAAATCAAGCCTCTCCCAGAAGGCCCCCCCGTGCCCCATCTACACCACCCTATGCCTGCCCCCCAGGACTCCACCACTGGCCTGAATGGGCGGACCAGTCCCTGGCAGTGTGGACATCCTTCACACGACATCACCCACTCCAAAACGTAACAGCACAGGGTTTCTACGGCACCTTTAGAGCCACGAACCAGCATGTGGTTTTAATATTCACCAGCACTCTCCTCAGAGGGGCCCTGAGGCTGCTGTGATCAGAGGGGCTATTGTGCAGATACGGCTGTCCCCGCTTCACAGAACCCTGATCAGATTTCTGTCCCATCTTCTCTACGGTGCAATTCTGGGCTCATCTGCTTTCTCTCCTCTTGCCTCCTTCTGGAGTCTGGAAAATGGCTGAAACAGTGTCTATCACAGACTTGGAAGAAGTATTTTCCTCCGTCCTTTGCCGCTGTGCCAGCACCTTGGCCTCACCCCTGGGCCTGCATCCTGAGGCTCTCCTGGGGCCTCACTGACTCAGCCGGTTCAGCTGAGACCCGCTGAGCCACTGTGGACCTGGGTCTTCAGAACTGAATACGCACCCCACTCACTTTGAAGAGCCACCGAAAACAAGCACGTAAAGCAGCGCCCACGGGCAGGCAGATGGTCACTGGCTCAGGACTGAGGGTCACAGCTGCACCCGCTGACGGGAAGGGCACCACATGAGACAGCTCAGTCAGGCAGGCTTCCTGTGAGCACTGCAGACCCGGCAGAAGGGAGAAAGGAAGGATTTTCCTGCCTTTCAGGTGGCTGCACACTGATGTCAGGCCTGGAGTCAGGTGAATGAAACTTATTCCTTCTTGATGGAGAATCTGGGTTCAAGCCACAGATGGATATTCACGGGTACGTTAATTCTCCTTCCAGCTTCCCCAAGCTCAGTGGAGCTTAAGAGATACAGAGACGGGGAGGGGCCAGAGAACAGACAGTGCAGTGCCTCGAGGAGCAGGCAGCCTTCCAGAGCTCTTCTCTCCTGGCTGCTTTTTCCAAACCAAGACAGAGGAGGGGGCGGGAGGAAATGGGAGGCAGAGTTGGCTTCTGGAGGTCTGGCCTCATGAACTCCTGCCTGTGATGGTGACTGTCACACGCCAACAGCCGTGCAAGCATCAGTGCCCCCAGTGAATTCAGCCAAGGCACGCGGGCCCTTAGCCACGAGTCAGCTCTTAGCTGCTTTTCCAGAAGATGTGTCTGTTCTGAACAACCAATTCTCCCGGGACCATCTTTAGTGGCCCTGTTGCCGCAACACCTATGTTCCACCCAGCGTAATCAGCAGCACACATCTGGGATGCAGGGGGATGGGACCCCATGGTAAGAAGGCTGCAGAAAGGTCCTCTGTGCAGCGCCAACTGGCACTCGCTAGCATCTAACCAGCAACCCAGGCCACCTTACACCAACCGTGGCTCAGGCAGCTCAACTCCTGACATTGTTACCCACCCCTGGGACAGGCAGAGAATAAACAGCAAGGGAAATTAACATCAGAGTCAGTTACCTTCATAGAGCCTGTAGCTTGGAAAGTCACAGCCAGTCTCGAAGGGGTCAGCACCGCCAACATGGCATTGAATCTTGCACTCTTGTCCTTAATGGGGGAGTGGTACTGCCCATCTGGAGCCACAGAACCAAACCTGCAGTGGGGGAGAGGCAGGTGGAAAAGAGAGATGGGGTTCATGTAAGAGAAGAACATGGTGCCTAGAAATGAGGTCAGGTGGCTCCCACGAGCACACACAGGGTTCCCCATCCTGGATCCTCCCTCACAAGGCAGCAGTGTGGGGAGTGGGACAAGTGCCTCCCCAGGAGATGCTGAGAAAGGCTCAACTCATGGAAAGTAAGAGCAGATTTCCCGCCACTACTACCCTGCAACTCAGCAGTGGACTCTGACAAAGAGAGGCATGAGGACTGCCATCATCAAACCAACACCAGAGCCTGGCTGTAAAGACTGCACATCAATCCACTTGTGTGTGTGTGTGTGTGTGTGTGTGTGTGTGTGTGTGTGTGTGTGTGTGTTACGCGGGCCTCTCACTGTTGCGGCCTCTCCCGTTGCGGAGCACAGGCTCCGGACGCGCAGGCTCAGCGGCCATGGCTCACGGGCCCAGCCGCTCTGCGGCACGTGGGATCTTCCCGGACCGGGGCACGAACCCGCGTCCCCTGCATCGGCAGGCGGACTCTCAACCACTGCGCCACCAGGGAAGCCCCTAATCTACTTTTTTGTTGTTGAGATACAAATCATTTACCATAAACTTCACCTTTTTAAAGTGTACAGTTCGACGGTTTTTAGTATATTCACGAAGTTGTACAACCATGACCACTATCCAATTTCAAAGCATTTCATCACCCCAAAAAGAAACCCATTAGCAGTCCTGTCCCATACCCGCTACCCTCCAGAGCCCGGCAACCATTAATCTACTTTCTAACTCTATGGATTTGTCTCTTCTGGACATTTCACATAAGTAGTAGCATACAGTGTGTGGCCTTTGTGTCTGGCTTCTTTCACTTGACACACTGTTTTCAAGGTTCACGCATGTTGTAACATGTATCGGTACTTCATTTCTTTTTATGGCCAAATGATGTTCCATTGTATGGATATACCTTATGTTGTTTATCCATTCATCAGTTGATGGATATTTGTACTGTTTCCACTTTTTTTGGCTCTTATGAATAACTGTTATGAACATTTGTACACAAGTTTTTGTGTGGATATATATTTTCAATTCTCTTGTAGACAACGTCTTCGTAAAGACCGAGGAGTAGAATTGCTAGGTCCTATGAAGACGTTCAACTTTTGAAGAATGGCCAAATTCTTCTCCAGGTTGACCACACC